>NC_138294.1:65619106-66341606 GCF_965601325.2 Salmo salar | reverse complement strand
CCCGGATAAAGCACTAAACAAACTTCAGTTAGTGCTAAATACGGCTGCTAGAATCCTGACTAGAACCAAAAAATGTGATCATATTACTCCAGTGCTAGCCTCCCTACACTGGCTTCCTGTTAAGGCAAGGGCTGATTTCAAGGTTTTACTGCTAACCTACAAAGCATTACATGGGCTTGCTCCTACCTATCTTTCCGATTTGGTCCTGCCGTACATACCTACACGTACGCTACGGTCACAAGACGCAGGCCTCCTAATTGTCCCTAGAATTTCTAAGCAAACGGCTGGAGGTAGGGCTTTCTCCTATAGAGCTCCATTTTTATGGAATGGTCTGCCTACCAATGTGAGAGACGCAGACTCAGTCTCAACCTTTAAGTCTTTACTGAAGACTTATCTCTTCAGTAGGTCCTATGATTAAGTATAGTCTGGCCCAGGAGTGTGAAGGTGAATGGAAAGGCTGGAGCAACGAACCGCCCTTGCTGTCTCTGCCTTGCCGGTTCCCCTCTTTCCACTGGGATTCTCTGCCTCTAACCCTTTTACAGGGGCTGAGTCACTGGCTTACTGGTGTTCTTCCATGCCGTCCATGGGAGGGGTGCGTCACTTGAGTGGGTTGAGTCACTGACGTGGTCTTCCTGTCTGGGTTGGCGCCCCCCCTTGGGTTGTGCCATGGCGGAGATCGTTGTGGGCTATACTCGGCCTTGTCTTAGGACGGTAAGTTGGTGGTTGGAGACATCCCTCTAGTGGTGTGGGGGCTGTGCTTTGGCAAAGTGGGTGGGGTTATATCCTGCCTGTTTGGCCCTGTCCGGGGGTATCATCGGATGGGGCCACAGTGTCTTCTGATCCCTCCTGTCTCAGCCTCCAGTATTTATGCTGCAGTAGTTTATGTGTCGGGGGGATAGGGTCAGTCTGTTATCTCTGGAGTATTTCTCCTGTCTTATCCGGTGTCCTGTGTGAATTTAAATATGCTCTCTCTAATTCTCTCTGTCTTTCTCTCGGAGGACCTGAGCCCTAGGACCATCCCTCAGGACTACCTGGTATGATGACTCCTTGCTGTCCCCAGTCCACCTGGCCGTGCTGCTGCTCCAGTTTCAACTGTTCTGCCTGCGGCTATGGAACCCTGACCTGTTCACCGGACGTGCTTGTTGCACCCTCGACAACTACTATGATTATTATTATTTGACCATGCTGGTCATTTATGAACATTTTAACATCTTGACCATGTTCTGTTATAATATCCACCCGGCACAGCCAGAAGAGGACTGGCCACCCCTCATAGCTTGGTTCCTCTCTAGGTTTCTTCCTAGGTTTTTGGCCTTTCTAGGGAGTTTTTCCTAGAGAGTTTTTCCTAGCCACCGTGCTTCTTTCACATGCATTGCTTGCTGTTTGGGGTTTTAGGCTGGGTTTCTGTACAGCACTTTGAGATATCAGCTGATGTACGAAGGGCTATATAAATAAATTTGATTTGATTTGAACCAGGTGAGGCAGTCATTTGAGAAACCAAGGCTGTTGAGTCTGCCGATAAGAATGCGGTGATTGACAGAGTCGAAAGCCTTGGCCAGGTCGATGAATACGGCTGCACAGTATAGTCTTTTTTCGATGGCAATTATGATATTGTTTAGGACCTTGAGCGTGGCTGAGGTGCACCCATGACCAGCTCGGAAACAAAATCAATCTCACTAATTGTAGCCAATCCAAAAGGACAATACCTATGCTGTACAAAATACCAAGCATGCATTCTAGGGATTGAATCAAATTAGTATTTAATGACTGTATTAGCAAGAGGTTTGACCAGAGTGTGCCCAAATGAACTAAACAAAGACTTTGACATAGGCCTGACCATGAACAAACTCCAGGGGGTTTCCAAGTTGGTAAAATGTTCAACTTCAATACATATAAAACAGCATGAGTTGCCTGATATCCCTTGTGTCCAACATAATGGTTATATAAAAAGGAACAGTAATATGATTTACTTTTTAGAGTCAATCTCCAGCTCAAAAAGTACACTAGTTGCCAGTTCCAGTCTTTGATTTGGGTTTTTTGGCCTACTCTGGGAATATCTCTCCACTAGCTTTAGGCTACATACTGTACAGCTTTTCCCATTCAAATAAAAATGTATTTGTCACATGCGCCGCATACAACGGGTGTAGACTTTACATTGAAATGCTTGCTTATGAGGCCTTCCCAATGATGCAGAGTTAAAAATAAGACAAATAGAAACACAAGAGGAATAAAATAGACAAGAATTAAGCTATATGCAGGGAGTACCAGTATCATAACACTGTGCTGGGGTATGATGCATTTGAGGTAGCTATGTACATAATTACATAATGGCAGGGTCAAGTGACTAGGCATCAGGAAGAATAGAGTAGCAGCATAGGATGAGTGTGAATGTGTCTGCATGTGTGTATGCGTGTGGCATCGGTATGTGCATGTGTTTTGTGTGTGTATGTAAATGTGTATAAACAGAATATAGTCTTGTGAGTGTGCATAGAATCAGTGCAAGATAAGGTCAATGCAGATTGTCCAGGTAACCATTTAATTAACTATTTAACAGTCTTACGGCTTGGGGTAGAAGCTGGCTCGGAGCCTGTTGGTTTGAAAGCCGATGCTCCAGTACCATTTGCCGGACGGTAGCAGAGATAATAGTCTATGGCATGGGTGGCTGACGTCTTTGGCAATTTTTCAGGCCTTCTTGACACCGCCTGATGTAGAGGTCCTGGATGGCAGGGAGCTCCGCCCCAGTGATGTACTGGGCCGTCTGCACAACCCTCTGTAGCGCTTTGCGGTCTAGGGAGGTGCATTTGCCATACTAAGCGGTAAAATCGTCAGATCAGTGTTGCCTTTTGCAAAGCCTGTCTTTAGTCAATTAAATGTGTTATTGCACTCATTTAGCACCTGGTGAATGTAGCCTCATTAATAATAATAATAGTATTTTATGTAGCCCTTTTCATTAGAAGTAGAATCTCAAAGTCGCTATAAAAACAGACTCAACCAAAAACATTGTGCTAAACTGAGGACAGATATGGAGCACCTCTACTTTGGACAACTCCTAGAAATGGCATACAAGTCGGAGGCCATTAAAATTAACTGAGGTGTGAAAATGTCATATTTCAGAGTGGGATGACATCAGTAACAGAACAAAAAGTGCTACATAAAACACAACTCATTATGTCCATTGCAAGATCTGGTGTAGATAGTTCGACAAAATCTGCAATAATCCTGTAAATTGAATTCAGTCATAGGCTGAATTTATCAAGACATTTTGGCCAACAATGTATCTGTGTGGCTACTACTAGCAAACTAGCCGGAGTCTGAAAATCAAAATTGGTCCATGTCCCCTGCTAGCTCTCGAAAACCCTTCTCCATGTACATTCACCCGCATTTGGCTCCATGTTAGCTACAAATTCAGACTAGGTCTTTTAACAAATAGAAAAGTCAATAATCCTCAAAGAATTTTTTTAAACATATGACCCTTATCTTTCATATCAGCGAGAAATATTTATAAAAAATAAATAAACACTTACTGTAGCCGTTTTGCACAGATCAACAAGTTGTGTGCCTCCAGTTGAGGAAATACACTTCCTCCCCAGTTTCTTCCATAATCAAACGTTTAAAGGAAAATTCCACCCGAAAACTATATTTTGGTATTTGTTTCGTTAGTCCATTGTTGACATATGATCATTAACCCTGACAAAAAGGTGCGTAGTAATTTAACCTTTTGTTTTTTGAAAATGATTTCTCACTGCATTTCCAAAAACTTACCGCAAGCGATGTGCGTTAATAACGTTTAGAGCAAGTGTCTGGCTCTAATGAAAACTCCCCCGGGTAATAGAAGCTAAAGCAGTTAGCATCTATGAATGGGATAGTCCCCTGTTAGTTAGAGTAGACAAAAGCTATGCAGCTAACTACATTTAGCAAACAAGGGGATGGAAAACTAACGTTAGCTAAATGTTAGAATATTAATGTTTTAATAAACTGTTTTCGAAAACATTTGATACTTGTACAAATGTGACTGCCAGCATTATCCCTTTTCCAGTTTCCACTGCGTTGATGGTCTCGCCTACTGTCAATCGCTTCAAAACAACAATGACAGGTATAGTGGTAGCTAACTAGCTAGTTAGTTAGCATCAACACCGTTCGACTAGCTAGCTAGCGCCATGATGGGTGCATTTATTTTCCAACAACGTATGGAAATCTAGTTTTGGGCCTGTGTAACTCGCTATGTATGAATATATCCAGCATTGAGAACATTGAAATAATGTCCAGGGAGAGGGAGTGACACTTCGGGTGATGGTGCTTGCTGAGCCCGATGATTCACAGGCCGTTTAATTATCTGGATTAGCTCGAGACTATACCACATAAAGACTACCAAAAAATAACAAATCTTTACCGTCATGCTGGGACTGCCGGGTGGATCCCGAGGCCTGTTCGGCCATGGTTTCCAGGGGATGGAATTGCAATAACCGGCGCGGTGTTGGAGGAAAGCTAGCTAGCTAGGCGTGTCCAAGAAAACAGCCTGCTTGAAGTGCTTGCTACATGGAAGACAACGTCATTGGGGAAACAGCTCACTACGCATGTGTGAACACTACCACATAAATATCGGGGATTTCCACTAGTTACCACAGTCACAAATGGCTATATCCCAGATTATCCATTATATTGACCAGATACTCTAGTGGCCGCTGTAACAACGAAAATGCATTTATTCAAAAATGGAAGGCAGACGGTAGGAGGCAAGATCAGGTGGGATCATGAGGGCAGATACCCGTGTGTACAACACACACACACACACACACACACACACACACACACACACACACACACACATACAATGGTTTCCACTAGTTACCATGTGGGAAAGATCGGGGTCAAGAGATCATTCCCAATTTTCCTAGTCATAATTACAAATTGGAGGGGCGTTCAAATGCATTTTTCCCAGTAGGAAGGTCGTATTTACGCATTTCTACAAAGAGTCCAAGTTTCTGAGTTCTGAGTTGTTTTGCACGCACCATCAGTCGAGAGATCACATCCTAGATGTCGTGATGCCTCAAACTACTTGTTGAACTATCCATACCAACTAACTAACAAATTAGATAATATTAACAGCCACATACACACACACTCAATACCCCCCTCCTCCCTCACTGCCTCACCCATCCTCGCACACTGCATGGTCTCAACAGCTCAACAGGGTCTATAAAAGTATCTGAACCAGTGGAGCGGAGTGATGGGTGGGGGAAGTAGCTGGGAGTTCCTTAAATATGATTGAGAGGAAATGAGTTGGCTGCAGATCTCAGAAATGCATCATGCGTCCATAAGAGTTTCCCTATCTTCTGTACACAGCTTAGAAGTGAGAATATCATTGACCCACACAACCCTAGTTTTCAGCTGTTCGACTTTCCTTGTAAGGTAAGGCATATGCTATCATTTTGAGTGTATTCTATTGTCATAAGAACAAGAAAATGCTTCTTTGTTATCAAAATATTTTATTCTAGTGTACTATAAAACTGTGCTGACCAACATTATTGTAAAATGAATACAATAGGTGATATTGTTATTGTTTGATTATAGTGTTGATAAAATAACTGAAATTACATAAGAATAACCTAGAGAGCTAGCTGAGGTTTGTTTTGTATGATAATTACTGTTGGTGATGGTAGTTTATATTAAGATAATAAAGGACTAATTTGTCATGTATGCTGAGATCTACTGTTAAAGTATAATAAATACATACAAATTTAACAATAGCCTACTCTGCAACATCTTTAGATTGTGTATAAAAAATGATATTGCCAAAAGTTATTTAGACACATTGTTCTATAAAAACATATGCAGCTGTGAAAGGATGTTGTCTGATAAACTGAGATAATTTATATCAAGCTCTGGTCACAGAGATAAGTGTGAATTAGTACAATTTACCAGCTGTGTCTGTGGCAAACACAGTTAATGAGACATTTTAAAACTTAACATTCATTATAGTTAAAATGTCAATTTAGTATTATATGTAAATGATATGTCAATTATTTGTCAATTATATAATTAAGCAATAAGGCCCGAGGATTGTGGTATATGGCCAATATACCACGACTAAGGACTGTTCTTAGGCACGACGCAAAAGGGTTTTGTAATGATCAATTAGCCTTTTAAAATGATAACCTTGGATTAGTTAACAACGTGCCATTGGAACACAGGAGTGATGGTTGCTGATAATGGGCCTCTGTACGCCTATGTAGATATTCCATAACAAATATGGCGTTTTCAGTTACAATAGTAATTTACAACATTAACAATGTCTACACTGTATTTCTGATCAATTTTATGTTATTTTAATGGACAAAAGAATGTGCTTTTCTTTCAAAAACAAGGACGTTTCTAAGTGACCCCAAACTTTTGAACGGTAGTGTATATGTAAGGGTGCTCAGGATTGAGCTTGACAGTCAAAAAAGCTGAAGAATCAGAGATGTCACAACAACATATTATGTAAAAATCTAAACTTTTCACTTTTTGCCTTACACCTTCGATGTAGTACAATTGTCTGCTCATATACAGTGCAGTCTAAAATAACCACATGACCTGGTTAGCTCAGAAAAGGGGAAGTGACATGCCATGTTGATTCAGAACAAAACTTAAATGTTCAAAGTCCTCATGTTTCCAGTAAAGAAGCACTGAATTGAAAAGTTGAAATGCAGAACAATGTTGATGTGTGCCCACAATTCATTTACTTTCCTTGCAAAATCTTTCAAGTAGCCATTTCTATGGAATTCATGAGGTCCTCAAATTCATCTCAAGTTCATAATCAGTTACTTACATGTATATTTTGGCACTTTTGTTTGCAGTGGACTAGATCACCAATGGCACTTTTACGAGAGTTCTTGCTGTGGGTGGTTCTTGGAATGATTTTTGTATCCTTGGTAATAGGCCTCATCTTTGTCTTTATCAACAAGTGTATCTCCAAGAAAGGTAGGTTTTTTCAATGATGCTATTACACTGAACAAAAATATAAATGCAACATGTAAAGTGTTGGTCCCATCTTTCATGAGCTGAAATTAAAGATCCCAGAAATGTTCCATACAAACAAAAAGTTTATTTCTCTAAAATGTTGTACACAGCATTTCTCCTTTGCCAAGATAATCCATCCACCTGACAGGTGTGGCATATCAATAAGCTGATTAAACAGCATGATCATTACACAGGTGCACCTTGTGCTGTGGACAATAAAAGGCAAATTTAAAAATGTGCAGTTTTGTCACACAACACAATGCCACCACAGATGTCTCAAGTTGAGGGAGTGTGCAATTAGCATGCTGACTACAGGAATGTCCACTAGAGCTGTTACCAATAATTTAATGTTAATTTCACTACAATAAGCCTCCTCCAACGTCATTTTAGAAAATTTGGCAGTACGTCCAAACGGCCTCACAACCGCAGACCATGTGTAACCACACCAGCCCAGGACCTCCACACCTGGCTTCTTCACCTGCGTGATCATCTGAAACCAGCCACCCAGACAGCTGATGACATTGTGGGTTTGCACAAATTAAGAATTTCTGACTGTCACTGTCAGAAACCCTCTCAGGGAAGCTCATCTGCGCGCTTGTCATCCTCTTCAGGGTCTTGACCTGACTGCAGTTCGGTGTCGTAACCAACTACAGTGGGCAAATGCTCACCTTCGATGGCCACTGGCATGCTGGACAGGTGTGCTCTTCATGGATGAATCCCTGTTTCAGCTGTACCAGGCTGATGGCAGACAGCATGTCTGGCATCATGTGGGTGAGGAGTTTGCTGATGTCAACTTTGTGAACAAAGTGTCCCATGGTGGCGGTGGGGTTATGGTATGGGCAGATATAAGCTACGGACAACGAACACAACTGCATTTTATCAATGGCAATTTGAATGCAGAGATACCGTGATAAGACCCTGAGGCCCATTGTCATGCCATTCATCCACCGCCATCACCTCATGTTTCAGCATGATAATGCACAGCCTCATGTAGCAAGGATCTGTACCCAATTCCTGGAAGCTGAAAATGTCCAAGTTCTTCTATGACCTGCATACTCACTAGACATGTCACTCATTGAGCATGTTTGGGATGCTCTAGATCGACACGTACAACTGCGTGTTCCAGTTCATGCCAATATCCAGCAACTTCGCACATCCATTGAAGAGGAGTGGGACAACATTCCACAGGCCACAATCAACAGCCTGATCAACTCTATGTGAAGGAGATGTGTCATGCTGCTTGAGGAAAATGGTGGTCACACCAGATACTGACTGGTTTTCTGATCCATGCCACTACCTTTTCTTTAAGGTATCTGTGACCAACATATACATACCAGTATTCCCTGTTATGTGAAATCCATAGATTAGGGCCTAATCAATTTATTGCAATCAACTGATTTCCTTAAATGAACTGTAACTCATTAAAATCTTGAAATTGTTGCATGTTGCGTTTATATTTTTGTTCAGTGTACATCACTAAAAGCACTATTGTTAGAATTTCAGGTCCATTTTCATCACTACTTATATGAACAGTCTATTTAAAAGTCTGTGCATTGTCAACAACTATCATCTTTTTTTACAGCTGCTGAACAATACAATAGAAATACGCCAAGTCACACAATCCCTGAGTCTTATGCCCAGTAAGTCTCTTGCACTATTCAGTTTTCAGCTGATGTAATGTAACCTACATTTTTATTGACATTATATAGAGATTGGTTTTGTTGTTCATTAATTAACACAATTAAAACCACACTTTTGGTCCTCAATTCCCCTCAAACCTTTAAATCAATATAGGGCCATTTGTTTTAGGAATTCTCAGTAGTCCGGGGGAGGGGGCTTGTCAAAAGCATTTTCCAAGGTGAACCCATAATTTCTCAGGTTTCTCCCAATGGTCTCTCCCTTATCCAGGAGTAGCAAATATCATCCCAAAGATCTGGAGGATGATTTGCCTCCTTTACCACCCAGGACACAGTTTCTCACATCCTACCCCGGTAAGCATCAGGTTTCATGGGATGAGCTTTGAAATGAAATCATGAGCACACAATGGGAGTAATATTACACAAGGATAAAGCTGTTGTGTTATAACATTCACAATAGAAACCTTTAAGCCCACAGTAAGAAAACACCTTTTGGGCACCTGTTCAATGTCAGCTTCAACGGCCAATGTGTGTGTCTGCTTTCCAGAGATCGAAAGCTATGAGAACCTTGCAGAGCTACCCTACAATGTGAAAGTAGATAACGAGGCCCCTCCTCCACCGTACCATCACACAGAGACAGTGGTGTGTCAGGACGTGTGCCATGACCGTGACAGCATCTCAGAGGACTATGATGACATCGGAGCAGACTGTCAGAGTGAGGAGGACTATGATGATGTGGGATAAGGCCAGAGGCAACAGAGACTATACTAGACACTTGATATGAACTATCTTTTTCAAAGTCTGTGCACATTGTCTCAACAACTATCATCTTTTTTTAAAGCTGCTGAACAATACAACACAAATTCGCCAAGTCACACAATCCCTGAGTCTTATGCCCAGTAAGTGTCTTGCACTATTCAGTTGATGTAACTTAACATTTCAATGGATATTTATAGAGTGATTTTGTTGACTCATCATTCATTAACACAAAACCACCATTTTGGTCCTCAATTCCCCTCAAACCTTTGAATCAATATAGGGCCATTTGTTTTAGGGATTTTCAGTAGTCCGGGGACGGGGCTTGTCAAAAGTATTTTCCAAGGTGGACACTTAATTTCTTGGGTTTCTCCCTTATCCAGGAGCAGCAAATATCATCCCAAAGATCTGAAGGATGATTTGACTCCTTTACCACCCAGGACACAGTTTCTCACATCCTACCCCAGTAAGCATCAGGTTTCATGGGATGAGCCTTAAAATGCAATCATGAGCACACAATGGGAGTAATATTACACAAGGATAAAGCTGTTATGTATAACATTCACAACAGGAATCTTTAAGCTCACAGTAAGAAAACACCTTTTGGGCAGCTTCAATTGTCAATAATGTGTCTTTGCTTTCCAGAGATCGAAAGCAGTGAGAACCTTGCAGAGCTACCCTACAATGTGAAAGTAGATAACGAGGCCCCTCCTCCACCGTACCATCACACAGAGACAGTGGTGTGTCAGGACGTGTGCCATGACCGTGACAGCATCTCAGAGGATTACGACGACATCGGAGCAGACTGTCAGAGTGAGGAGGACTATGATGATGTGGGATAAGGCCAGAGGCAACAGAGCCTATTTTAAAGACACTGTGGTGGCACATAATGTATACTCCTGCTAGACCAAAATAGATGTTCTGTACAACTATGACTATCCTCATCTTCAGCTGATACAGCTTTAATGTTTACTAACTTATTTGGTAATGGTTTACTTCAGTCCTCTGCCAACTGGTATAGCTGCCTGGTATTTACCAAGAAGATATCTTGTTACAATGTGTAATTTCTTACAACCAAGAATTCAACACAATTTAGTTGTGTTTCAGGGTATACTTTGTAATTGAAACTCATATTGTGCTGTAGTTGGAAGGTATAGAAAAAAAGAGAAGCTGTGTAGTTTCAATATGAATATTCACCATGGAGTATAAAAATGTACACAATCTATATTTTGGGTTCTGACAGTTGAACTACGCTCATGAGGGATTTACAAGTTATATTATTTAAGAATCAAATAGTATAGAAAGTCCAAAAATGGGTGTAGCAATTACAGATTGCCCCTTTGAACTTGTTATGAAACCTTCCATACACTGCAATGTCTTCTACCAGAGGAGGGTAAGTAACGTATGCAGTTTGATTTGTTTACAGTTACAGTAATAATTGTTTCTACAGTTGCAATAAACAAAATGTGTGCTTTTATTCAATATGTAAGTTATGCAAGAGTTCACATTGTTGATGCCTAGTGCATCCAAGCACTCTTTTGGGACTGAAATCACATTAATGAAATAAATCAAATATGGAACGTCTTACAAAAAACTGACAAAGAAAATATATCCAACAATATCTACATTTGCCACACGTTAATATATATATATTTTTTTAAAGTAAAATGGAAAAACACTCAAGATCTGAATTCATTCAGATTTTTGCCTCCCTTTCCCATATTGACAATATTCCCCCAGAGATAAAGCCAAACATCAACACAGCCAAAGGTTTCCCATCAAAAGTCCCTTGCTGTTGTTACGTCCTCATGTGGTCTTAAAGTGACAGTCTGGCTTATAGAATAGTTTGAGGGAGATGTAAGCCACACACCAATCTCAGACAAGCTCTGGTTGGATATTGGCGTTCTCCATCCAGAACTACAGAAATAAGTCAAGAAAAAAAGACCAAGTTTGTCCCTCTGTCTCGCTGAGGGAATGTCCATTATAAAGTGATCCTGTGGTTGGGGGCTAGGTTAACCCCCGAGGCGCTGACCCTCTCCCCAGGCGAACCCCCCTGGACGCTCCTCGGGAAGGGGGTTGTAGTTGGCATCTTCTTCTGGAGTGTCAAACAGCATTTTACTGTGGTAGATAAAATAACAGAGACAGGTTATATATATACACACACAAACCAAAACGAGGTACAATATGCTTAAGATACTTTTAATAATACAGTGCCTTCAGAAAGTATTCACACCCCTTGACTTTTTCCAAATTTTATTGCATAACAAAGTGAGATTACAATGGCTTGAATTGTAAACAGCATGGGTGGTGGTACTTGGATTATTATTTTTTGCATGATAGTACTTAAAAAAGGGGCAATATTTCGAGAAAAGTAAACATTTAGTGAATAAAGTGGCAATATTTTGAGAATAAACAAAATACTTTGAGAATAAAGTTGGTTATATTTCCAGATTAATGTATGGGATTTAAGTGCATGTCTCCCAGTTGTTGTGCGCACCACCATTGAATTGCCAAGTTAGATGACCTGGTGAAACTATACCTTAAAATTGCCTTTAGTTAGATGGAAAACTGGAGACTATCGGGTAGGAGGGGAAGCTTAAGTACTAAAACAGGTGTTGATGACGTGGCAGCGTGGTAAACAGCTTGTCCCATGAATTAATCACACACAAAAAAGAGAGGATTAGCTGATAACTACGAAACAAACATTCTGGATAATATAGAGAATCTGGAACCATTTATTGACCAGAATTTTGATTTGCTCGAAAAAGAAACGGATACATCGAAGCGAACATGGGAAGACCTTTCCTCGAGTTCTGCGAGCGAAACCGGAGGGAAGCCGCCGTCTAAAATTCTTAATTTAACATTGGAGGGGGACCTTTTCATAACTATGTCTCCAGAAGATAGAGCATTGCTTACAAGCATGAGCGAGCAGTTCAAAAACTGGATCTATTGCCTGGGCTACTGGGGGAGGTTGAGGCCTTAAAAACAGGAATGGATTACAGTAATAAAATGGGAGAAATACGAGTGGAAAATAAGATATTGAAAACTACCGCGGACTCCCTTAAAGACTATTCAGAGAGGCTATGGTATGATGATAAAACAATGAAAGTCTAATTACTTTATCTAAAGTGCGTAATTATGAAAAATAACATTGTTATACATGGGAATAAAGGAGAACAAAAACTATCAGTCAACAGAGGGAAAAAGTCAAGGTGTTCATGAAACGTAATCTCAAGATGTCAGACAAACAGGTGGAAACAATTGATTTTCCAAAGAGCTCACCGTTTCGGTGGCAGAGCAGAGGGAAGGCCCCGTCCGATCGTAGCTATGCTAACCCACTACAAAATGAACATTTCCTTGTTACAACAGGGTTGGGAATTGAATACCCCATTCTCTATTAATGAACAATTTCCTCATGAAATAGTGGAGACGACGTGCCCTGTACCCCACTTTCAAAAGGCTCTGAGCAGAGAAACAGAACGTTCGTCTAGTGGTTGATAAATTATATGTAAACAACCAAATGTTCAAGGACTCAGATTACAACGTGGCTGTGAGTGATAGCTACCTCCTGTTGAAGTAGTCCCCAATATATACTGCTCAAAAAAATAAAGGGAACACTTAAACAACACATCCTAGATCTGAATGAAAGAAATAATGTTATTAAATACTTTTTTCTTTACATAGTTGAATGTGCTGACAACAAAATCACACAAAAATAATCAATGGAAATCCAATTTATCAACCCATGGAGGTCTGGATTTGGAGTCACACTCAAAATTAAAGTGGAAAACCACACTACAGGCTGATCCAACTTTGATGTAATGTCCTTAAAACAAGTCAAAATGAGGCTCAGTAGTGTGTGTGGCCTCCACATGCCTGTATGATCTCCCTACAACGCCTGGGCATGCTCCTGATGAGGTGGCGGATGGTCTCCTGAGGGATCTCCTCCCAGACCTGGACTAAAGCATCCGCCAACTCCTGGACAGTCTGTGGTGCAACGAGGCTTTGGTGGATGGAGCGAGACATGATGTCCCAGATGTGCTCAATTGGATTCAGGTCTGGGGAACGGGCGGGCCAGTCCATAGCATCAATGCCTTCCTCTTGCAGGAACTGCTGACACACTCCAGCCACATGAGGTCTAGCATTGTCTTGCATTAGGAGGAACCCAGGGCCAACCGCACCAGCATATGGTCTCACATGGGGTCTGAGGATCTCATCTCGGTACCTAATGGCAGTCAGGCTACCTCTGGCGAGCACATGGAGGGCTGTGCGGCCCCCCAAAGAAATGCCACCCCACACCATGACTGACCCACCGCCAAACCGGTCATGCTGGAGGATGTTGCAGACAGCAGAACGTTCTCCACGGCATCACCAGACTCTGTCACGTCTGTCACGTGCTCAGTGTGAACCTGCTTTCATCTGTGAAGAGCACAGGGTGCCAGTGGCGAATTTGCCAATCTTGGTGTTCTCTGGCAAATGCCAAACGTCCTGCACGGTGTTGAGCTGTAAGCACAACCCCCACCTGTGGACGTCGGGCCCTCATACCACCCTCATGGAGTCTGTTTCTGACCATTTGAGCAGACACAGGTCATTTTGCAGGGCTCTGGCAGTGCTCCTTCTTGCACAAAGGCGGAGGTAGCGGTCCTGCTGCTGGGTTGTTGCCCTCCTACGGCCTCCTCCACGTCTCCTGATGTACTGGCCTGTCTCCTGGTAGCGCCTCCATGCTCTGGACACTACGCTGACAGACACAGCAAACCTTCATGCCACAGCATGCATTGATGTGCCATCCTGGATGAGCTGCACTACCTGAGCCACTTGTGTGGGTTGTAGACTCCATCTCATGCTACCACTAGAGTAAATGCACCGCCAGCATTCAAAAGTGACCAAAACATCAGCCAGGAAGCATAGGAACTGAGAAGTGGTCTGTGGTCACCACCTGCAGAACCACTCCTTTATTGGGGGTGTCTTGCTAATTGCCTATAATTTCCACCTGTTGTCTATTCCATTTGCACAACAGCATGTGACATTTATTGTCAATCAGTGTTGCTTCCTAAGTGGACAGTTTGATTTCACAGAAGTGTGATTGTAACTAAGTCATTGTGTTGCTTAAGTGTTCCCTTTATTTTTTTGAGCAGTGTCTATATTTGCACCGCACTACAAATATGGATGAATTCGTTTTTTTTACAAAAACATTGTTTTGTTCTTATTTTGTTGTTGTTGCATTAACAACTTTTTAATTTTATATTCATGCCGTTTGGTCTTATGGTTATGCAGAATGGGTATGATGAACTTATCCTTTTTCTACTTAGGCAATATGGAACTTTGGACTATATGGACGTAATATCAGGTTTTGTTTTGGGGGAAGGCTGATCTTTTTTTTTAATGATTTTTTTTAAATTTAATTTGAAGATTGTACATTAGAAATACCAAGGTTGTTTTTTTTGTTTAATATGATAGCCTAATTGTAGAGGTCGGGTATATTATGACTTAAAAGCTGTTATAGAGTGCGGCCCTTGTTCGCCGATGTGAATCGGAACGATTACCTTAAGATAAAAAACTTAATAAATAGATTTATTATGGGGCTAGGATAAACAATTATATAATTAAATAACTGCCTAGGTTCTCTATTGGAACAGGCCTATATGATTCTAAAATAATTGGTGTTATTAGCCTTTTACATTTAAAAAATACATCAATATAAAAAATGTAAAAGGATGATTATTCTTCCGACACACAATGGAAAATGGATGGATTAGGTATTGTCACAGGGTTGTCTCTAGTGTGTGGCAGGCTGGTTGACACTGGGATAAAGTTATTACAATTTACAGAAGCACTTCTAAGCAAGAGAAAGGTTTCTATACAAGCTATTTATGCTACTTTTTAAATTCTTGCTCCCGTATATATAGGCCTAAGTGTAAAATAGCCGAGGTGATGGAGCGACCCTGGAATAAATGTATGGGTGGTAAGAGAGTTGGTTTGTGTGATCACGCGCTCCATAGCCGACGTGAATAAGACCTTTAAACAGGTCAACACTCCACACTGCCCTTTCCCACCTGGACAGAAGGAACACCTATGTGAGAATGCTATTCATTGACTACAGCTCAGCGTTGAACAACATAGTACCCGCAAAGCTCATCACTAAGCTAAGGATCCTGGGACTAAACACCTCCCTCTGCAACTGGATCCTGGACTCCGGACGGGCCGCCCACAGGTGGTAAGGGTATGCAACAACACATCTGCTAGGCTGATCCTCAACACTGGGGCCCCCTCAGGGGTGTGTGCTTAGTCCCCTCCTGTACTCCTTGTTCACCCACGACTGTGTGGCCAAGCACGACTCCAACACCATCATTAAGTTTGCTTACGACAACAATGGTAGGCCTGATCAACAATGAGACAGCCTACAGGGAGGTCATCAGAGACACTGCCAGGACAACAACCTCTCCCTCAATGTGAGCAAGACAAAGGGAGCTGATCGTGGACTACAGGAAAAGGTGGGCCGAACAGGCCCCCATGAACACCATTAACATCGTCGGGGCTGTAGTGGAGCGGGTCGAGAGTTAAGTTCCTTGGTGTCCACATCACCAAACTATCATGATCCAAACACAACAAGACAGTCATGAAGAGGCCACGACAACACCTTTTCCACCCTCAGGAGATTTGGCATGGGTCCCCAGATCCTCAAAAGGTTCTACACCTAGCTGTACCAACGAGAGTTTCCTGACCGGTTGCAGCACCACCTGGTATGGCAACTGCTCGGCATCTGACCATAAGGCAGAGGGTAGTGCGTATGGCCCAGTACATCACTGGGGCCAAGATTCCTACTATCCGGGACCTATATACTAGGCAGTGTCAGAGGAAGGCCCCCCCAAAAATGTGTCAAAGACTCCAGTTACCCAAGTCATAGACTGTTCTCTATGCTATCGCACGGCAAGCAGTACCAGAGCGCCAAGTCTAGGACCAAAAGGCTCCTCAACAGCTTCTACACTTGGCAAAGTGGGTGGGGTTGTATCCTGCCTGTTTGGCCCTGTCCGGGGGTATCATCAGATGGGGCCACAGTGTCTCCTGACCCCTGCTGTCTCAGCCGCCAGTATTTATGCTGCAGTCGTTTATGTGTCGGGGGGCTAGGGTCAGTCTGTTATATCTGGAGTATTTCTCCTGTCTCATCCGGTGTCCTGTGTGAATTTAAGTATGCTCTCTCTAATTCTCTCTTTCTTTCTCTCTCGGAGGACCTGAGCCCTAGGACCATGCCTCAGGACTACCTGGCATGATGACTCCTTGCTGTCCCCAGTCCACCTGGCCGTGCTTCTGCTCCAGTTTCAACTGTTCTGTCTGCGGCTATGGAACCCTGACCTGTTCACCGGACGTGCTACCTGTCCCAGACCTGCTGTTTTCAACTCTCTAGAGACAGCAGGAGCAGTAGAGATACTCTCAATGATCGGCTATGAAAAGCCAACTGACATTTACTCGAGGTGCTGACTTGTTGCACCCTCGACAACTACTGTGATTATTATTTGATCATGCTGGTCATTTATGAACATCTTGGCCATGTTCTGTTATAAATCGCCACCCGGCACAGCCAGAAGAGGACTGGCCACCCCTCATAGCCTGGTTCCTCTCTAGGTTTTTGCCTTTCTAGGGAGTTTTTCCTAGCCGCCGTGCTTCTACACCTGCATTACTTGCTGTTTGGGGTTTGAGGCTGGGTTTCTGTACAGCACTTTGAGATATCAACTGATGTCAGAAGGGCTATATAAATAAATTTTATACTCCCAAGCCATAAGACTGCTGAACAATTAATCAAATGGCCACCCAGACTATTTACATTAACATGTCCTCCCTCCCTTTGTTTTTACACTGCTGCTACTCGCTGTTTATTATCTATGCATAGTCACTTTACCCCTACCTACATGTACAAAATAACTTGACTAACCTGTACCCCCTCACATTGATTCGGTACCAGTACCCCCTGTATATAGCCTTGTAATTGTGTTAATTTGTGTTTGTTTATTTAGGAAATCTTTTCTCAACTCTTTCTTCAACTACATTGTTGGTTAAGGGTTTGTAAGTAAACATTTCACAGTTAGTTGTATTCGGAACATGTGACAAATAACATTTTATTTGATGTGTGGGGTACAGAGATGGGGTACTCATTTACAAATCATGTTAAACACCATTATTGCACACGGTGAGTCCATGCAACTTGTGACAACTTGCCATAACAAAAGGGTTGAATACTTATTAAGTCAAGACATTACAGCTTTTCATTTTTTATTAATTTGTAAACATTTCTAAAAACACAATGCCACAAAATCTCAATTTCATCCATTTTAAATTCAGGCTGTGACAAAATGTGGAAAAAGTCAAGGGTTCTGAAAACTCATACTTTCAAATGCACTGTGCATTCAGAAAGATTTCAGACCCCTTGACTTTTTCCACATTTTTTTATGTTAGACTTATTCTAAAATTGATTAAAATACATAATTCTAGACAAAATACCCCATAGTTATGAAGTTTAGACATGTTTGCTAATTTACCCAAAATAAAAGCTGAAATGTCTTGATTCAATAAGTATTCAACCCTTATGTATGGCAAGCCTAAAACAGGAGTAAAATGTTGCTTACAAGTCACATAAGTTGCATAAGTATTCAGACCCTTTGCTATGAGACTCGAAATTGAGCCGATGTGCATCCCATTTCCAATGATCATCCTTGAGATGTTTCTACAACTTGGAGTCCACCTTTGGTAAATTCAATTGATTGGACATGATTTATAAAGGCACTCACCTGTCTATATAAAAATGTCCCACAGCTGACAGTGCATGTCAGAGCAAAAACCAAGCCATGAGGTCGAAGGAATTGTCCGTAGAGCTCAGAGACAGGATTGTGTCGAGGCACAGATCTGGGAAAGGGTACCAAAAAATGTCTGCAGCATTGAAGGTCCCCAAGAACACAGTGGCCTCCATCATTCTGAAATGGAAGAAGTTTGGAACCACCAAGACTCGTCCTAGAGTTGGCAGCCCAGCCAAACTGAGCAATCAGTGGAGAAGGGCCCTGGTCAAGGAGGTGACCAAGAACCCAATGGTCACTGACAGAGCACCAGAGTTCCTCTGTAGAGATCAGAGAACCTTCCAGGACAATCACCACTGCAGCACTCCACCAATCAGGCCTTTATGGTAGAGTGGCCTGACAGAAGCCACTCTTCAGTAAAAGGCATATGACAGCCCATTTGGAGTTTGCAAAAAGGCACCTAAAGGACTCTCAGACAACGAGAAACAAGATTCTCTGGCCTGATGAAACCAAGATTGAACTTTGGCCTGAAAGCCAAGCGTCACGTCTGGAGGAAACCTGGTACCATCCCTACGGTGAAGCAGTCAGGCTTGAGGAAAAGAACAGAGCAAAGTACTGAGAAAACCTTGATGAAGTCCTGAGCACTCTGGGGCAGGTTCTCAGACTGAGATGAAGGTTCACCTTCCAACAGGACAACGCAGGAGTGGCTTTGGGAGAAGTGTGAATGTCATTGAGTGGCCCAGCCAGAGCCCGGACTTGAACCAGATCGAACATCTCTGGAGAGACCCGAAAATAGCTGTGCAGCGTCGCTCCACATCCAACCTGACAGAGCTTGAGAGGATCTGCAGAGAAGAAAGGGAGACACTCCACAAATACAGGTGTGCCAAGCTTGTAGTGTCATACCCAGAGACTCAAAGCTGTAATCACTGCCAAAGACGCTTCAACAAAGTACTGAGTAAAGGGTCTGAATACTTAAGTAAATGTGATACATTTCAAATGTCTAAAAACCTGTTTTTGCTTTGTCATTATAGAGTATTGTGTGTAGATTGATGAGGAAGTGAAACAATTTAATCAATTTTAGAATAAGGCTGTAACATAACAAAATGTGGAAAATGTCAAGGGGTCTGAATACTTTCCAAATGCACTGTATGTTGCTCATTAGGGCTGGGAATTGCCAGGGACCTCACGATACCATATTATCACGATACTTAGGTGCCGATACGATTTGTATTACGATTCTATACTGTGATTTTGTAGTGTTTTGAAATTCCAAACATTTTGCTCACCATGTCTGCTGCAGAGAGCATGAGAAATTAGTTTTGATCAGTCATGGAAATAAAAGGGCTGAAAACATGTTGGCTCGCTATTTAAAAATAAGATTTATTAAAAATCAATACTTGGAGTGAAAGTATCAATATAATATCGTCCAAAATAATATTGCGACATGTACCTATCAATTTTTTCCCCCCATTGCTATTGCTGATCTGATAAAAGAATGGCATATTTCTACTTTTAGCTATTGATGTGCCTTTCCTTTTCTAGAATCATCATACCAATCAACAAACCATTTTTTATGGCCTTTTCCAAGGACAGCTTACCTTGAGAAGACCATGCCAAAACATTGGTTAACATTGCTTATTATAACATTGCTTATAACATGCCCCCTGTCTCTCCAGCAACATTACCATCTCTCAGCAGACTCATGGCCTAAAAACTGCAGTTTCAATCGTAAGACAATAATACATTCATTCCTGGACTGTACTAGAACCATTTCAAACTTATAAATGGCCAAACTTACAGAAAAAAAGGAGTCTTGAGCCATCTGCCTCCACCTGGCTGGTTTGGGAATACATCCTCCAGAAAGAAGTAGACATGACCCACAGCGATACCTTAGGGAAGGGAGTAAATTGACCAGTTAATTCACTAGGGATGTGACGACATCAGTATCGCGATATTCTTTCCATGGCAAAAATGAAAACACAAAGCAAATCAAACTCTTTGGTGCTTTAAAAAACTGCTGTATGTAAAATATTGTGTGCTATAGCTTGGGAAATAAATAAATGTGACTCTGGATGACAACATTAGGGCTGTTTTCTTGAAGGAGTTAAATCCACTTCGTGTTTTTTTTCCTTGCAACGATACTTACGAGTATCGCAATACTGGTATCGTACCGGTCCCACACCTCAATAAGGCAATGCCCTTTTGGAGCTTAAAGCCATTAATAACATTGATGCATTACAGAAATGATTCATGGTGGTTAGGGTGACTGGTACCTAGTAAATCCACAATGATGGAGTTCCCCAGCAGCAGAGAGAATCCCATGAGCACCCACGGGAGAAAGGGCGCCTGAAAGTTCAGCAGACCAAAGAAGTTCATGCGAACGTTGGGGTTGCGCCTGCTCCACACGTACACCAGCATGATGGTGAAGGCTTGGCCCAAGAACACCAGACTCACAAAGGTGCCAAATATCTATGTGCTTACTGAGGAAAAATAAGTTATTGGTGGATTGAATTGGCATACAGTGGGTGTTATACAGTCCATAACCACAGTCAGAATTAATTTAGTTGATTACCTCTTTACTTAGGTTATGCTGCTATTAACTGCAGCCAACCAGTTAATTATCATTATGACAACTAGCCTAAACACAGCTGAAAGGAAATCAGGGGGCAAGGTGTGTGACTGTTTCTCAAGAGCTTCTCATAAGGGCACCTGTAGATAACATATATATACATTTTTTTATTTATTAATGTACACATATACAGCATTGTACAACAGTAGAGCTCAATCAGAAGCCTGCTAAGAATGTGACAAATACATAAAGTCTATGTGGTATTGAACATGTCTTGACTCCTGTAGTATTAACTAAGACCATGACAGTAGAACAAGGATACAGTCATCAAAAGGCCACCAAAGAGGAACATAAAGACAAAGTCAGCGGTGCGGCCCCTGAAAGAGCCCTCCTCGAGCATACGACAGTATCGGTACCTGGAAGCCAACGGTTAAGGAAATCTGGCAAGTGCAAAGCAAACACTTAGCCTATAATTAGACAGATACATCATGATTACAATTGAATGAAACATGGCTAGTCTTGTTCAAGACAAGCATTTTATGAGTAGCATAGTGCTTCCAATCAAAGGCGAAGAAAAACAAATATGCAAAGATCAATTTCACAAGTAAACTCAGAGCAAGACGTGCAGCGGAAAAAGGATACAAAAAAATCATATTGAAAAGGAAGTTGAAGCCAACTGGACCGAAAAATAAAAAGTTGGTTATGAGTCTCCATACCTACAAGACAGAACAGAGAAAGCAGTCAACCTTGCATCTCACATAGTTTTTTAAAAACCTGCTACATTTACACAAAATGCGTAAGATTAAAAACTCCAAATTGTTTTTCATACCTGATACAGTAGCTAAACGGCAGATGATTGCATGTACTCACCTGATAATTCCTTAGTATCAAATCAGGATTGAAGTATAGTTGGAAAGGTGTGATGAGTTCTAATTGCTGAGGGTGGGAGCAAAGAAAGCATCATTCAGTCAGTAGTTCACCTGGTCTATCTGATTATACACCTCGTCTGAAAATGCTAAGTAAAGTCAACCATGAACCACCAATCTTGGAATTGTTGACATTCCTTTTAATAGCAGTTAATAAACTGCAACTTTATGGTTAGCATGCTAAGGTTAATTAAGGTCAAAAGTAGCTACCAGTTTGTACGCCTGATGTGATAACCATGTTTCCATACTTGGCGTTACAGGAAAGCCCTATACAAAAACTGCCATAGATTTTTCTACTAACCCTTTGTCGCCAATAAATATTTTACTGAATCTAGAACTAAGAAAGTATCTTAGAAAAGTCTGTCAAGTTGTAGGTGGCTCTACAAAAACTAAGATATTCAATCCAAGTTTTTCACAGCGTGAGGAGTTCCCTCGTCATTTTAGCTGCCAGTAGGGGGTGGATGACAGCGCACCACACAGTGCGACCAAAAAAAAGATCTACACACATTCAAGAGGCATCTCTCAATACATGGATTTAATATCTTTGAGTGTTCAGATTTTTGTAGACCCACCTGACACTGACATTTCTAAAACACTTTTTTCAACGAATCGTGAATAAAGAACAAGGTATTTAAAAAAAAATCTATGGTGGCGTTTTGTATAATAGGGCCCTATAGAATCTGTTGCAGAGAACGCGGACAGAATCACGGAATCCAAATATGAAAACGGAATTCAACAATATAACATTTTGAATTTAGTAGGAAATCAATTACACGTATTGAATTTATTAGAAATGATTAACTTGGGCAGGTTAATGCATTAAGACAAGAACAAAATGGCATAATTGTTTAAGGGCTTTAAGTAAGCATTTCACGGTAAGGTATACTCATGTTGAATTCGGCTCGTGACAAATAAAACTTGATATGCATCAGTGATTCGTATTTTCGGCACAGGAATGCCCTTGTCTGTGTGTGTGGTGCGCGCGTACTGTATGTCTACACTTCGTGTAGCCGTTAGCAATGATGCTTATGATAACCTTCTGGTAGAGATGTAAAGGCTTTCCCCAAAACATTCAATTAAATGTTAACTACAAAGTAGCCTATGCCTACCTGGTAGAATGATGATGATTTGCATCAATCCAGTAGCCATTTGTTTTGCAAACTTCGCACTTACAATAGCCAGCAGATTCCAACTCTTGTGTTACGTTTGTTTATACTGAGCTGCACTGGGGTCAGAACGCCATCATGGTCAAATTAAGACGCCGCGGAGCAGGCGGAAAACGTACCTCACTGCAGCAATGGGATATGCCACTGTACCCCAAATTTGACCTTTATCCTAACTGATACATTGAGAAGATTGAAATACTGCTAGTTTTTCTGGAAAAATGCCCTTTTCATCCTCATGCTAGCTAGCAGTAGACACCGCAGCCATTTTGGAATGGCAGTGTTAGCCAATCAGCTTAATTGATGTTCAATGAAACTTTCAAACCCATATCTTGCGCCAGCTCCGCAGTGTCTTAATCTAACCACGATGGCGCTTTGACCCCATTGCAGCTCAGTTGAAAGGGTAACTACACCCAAAATTCAATTCATTTTATTTTCCCCAAACTTCAAAAGTGGCCTCCCGACATGGTTTAAGCAGTGTTGTGGACTTAGAATATCCAATTTAGTTTTTCTATTAAAAAAGTGATTGAGAGCAAAAACTGAATCAGGCAAAACATTTAAAGATTTTATTGGGCCCTTGTATAGACCTTTCATGTAACACACAATTAACACATATCTGGCGTACAAAATGGTAGTTAGGTAAAAGGTAGGCAATAACAGAGATTTTTCTACCACTGAAATCCTTGGGCGGGTTAAACAATGTAAAAGAACAATGTATCATTTTTTTTACAATTATGTTAATGCATTTTGGGGATGGAAAAACGCTTTCAGTGTTAACTTAAACCAGCTATAAAGTATGTAGAAAAGATAATGGACCTTCAGTGCATTCAGAAATATTCAGCCCCCTTCCCCACAGTCATGTTACAGCCTTATTCTAAAATGGATTAAATAAATAAAACAAATCCTCAATTCTACACACAATACCCCATAAAGACAAATCGAAATTGAGCTCAGGTGCATCCCGTTTCCAATGAACATCCTTGAGGTTTTTACAACTTGATTGGAGTCCACCTGTGGTAAATTCAATTGATTGGACATGATTTGGAAAGGCACTCACCTGTCTACACAAAAAAGTCCCACAGTTGACAGTGCATCTCAGAGCAAAACCCTAGCCATGAGGTTGAAGGAATTGCCCGTAGAGCTCAGAGACAGGATTGTGTCAATGCACAGATCTGGGAAAGGGTACCAAAAAAAAAAAAGTGTCTGCAGCATTGAAGGTCCCCAAGAACACAGTGGCCTCCATCATTCTGAAGTGGAAGAAGTTTGGAACCACCAAGACTCGTCCTAGAGCTGGCCGCCCGGCCAAACTGAGCAATCGGGGGAGAAGGGCCCTGGTCAGGGAGGTGACCAAGAACCCAATGGTCACTGACAGAGCACCAGAGTTCCTCTGTGGCGATCAGAGAACCTTCCAGAAGGACAACCATCTCTGCAGCACTCCACCAATCAGGCCTTTATGGTAGAGTGGCCCGACGGAAGCCACACCTCAGTAAAAGGCACATGACAGCCAGCTTGGAGCTTGCCAAAATGCACCTAAAGGACTCTCAGACCAGGAGAAAAAGAATTCTGATGAAACCAAGATTAACCTCTTTGGCCTGAATGCCACGCATCACGTCTGGAGGAAACCTGGCACTATCCCTACAGTGAAGCATGGTGGCGGCAGCATCATGCTGTGGGGATATTTTTCAGCGGCAGGAACTGGGAGACTAGTCAGGATCAAGGAAAAGATGAACGGAGCAAAGTACAGAGAGATCCTTGATGAAAACCTGCTCCAGTGCGCTCAGGACCTCAGACTGGAGCGAAGGTTCATCTTCCAACAGGACAACGACCATAAGCACACAGCCAGGACAATGCAGGAGTGGCTTCAGGACCAGTCTCTGAATATCCTTGACTGGCCCAGCCAGAGCTCGGACTTGAACCCGATCTAATATCTCTGGAGAGACCTGAAGATAGCTGTGCAGCGATGCTTCCCATCCAACCTTAAGAGGATCTGCAGAGAAGAGTGGGGGGAAACTCCCCAAATACAGGTGTGCCAAGCTTGTAACATCATACCCAATAAGACTCAAGGCTGTAAAATATTTTTTTTTTTTACCCATTTTCATGGTATCCAATTGGTAGTTAGTCTTGTCCCATTGCTGCAACTCAAGGCTGAGAGCCGTGCGTCCTCCAAAACACAACCCAGACAAATCGCACTGCTTCTTGACACAATGCCCACTTAACCCGGAAGCCAGCCGCAACAATGTGTTGGAGGAAACACCGTACACCTGGCGACCATGTCAGCGTGCACTGCAACCGGCCCGCCACAGGAGTCGCTAGTGCGCAATGGGACAAGGACATCCCTGCCGGCCAAACCCTCCCCTAACCCGGACGACGCTGGGCCAATTGTGCGCCGCCCCAGGAAGAGGCATCACTACAGTCCCTGGTTAGAATCCAGGCTGTATCACGTCTGGCTTTGACTGGGAGTTCCATAGGATGGTGCAAAATTTGCCCAGCGTCGTCCGGGATTGGCCGGGGCAGGCTGTCATTGTAAATAAGAATTTGTTCTTAACTGACTTTCCTAGTTAAATAACGGTTAAATAAAAATAACTTCTAAGCTTTACTGAACTAAGCCGTTTGAGAGCCAAATGAACCACCTCACAGAAAAGACTAGGAATGTACATCACTAGAAGCAAGTTGTCGGGTCAGGATAAGAATCTGGTGGGATGACAGAAATACTTTCCCAAAAACCTTCTCAATTGAATGTTAACTGAAAAGTAGGCTTACCTGGCATTAGTCTATGATGAGTAATTATATAATTTGTATATATTATTTGCAAACTTTGCCATGAAATGTGCAGAAGCAGTACCATCACCAGACTGGCACATTTGAAAGCACACAAGATGTGCAATTAGAGTAATTACACTCAAATTAAAATGTGCTCATTTTCTTCCAGACCCCCCCCCCCCCCAAAAAAAAGTTAAACATTGAAATCGACTCAGAATATCAAATATTGTTTCACTATGAACAATTCTAATTTTGAGAGTGAAAACTCCCCCCAAAAATCTAAAAACAGGAAAAAAATACAACAGAAAACAATTTGGGAAAATATAAAACAATGGGGGGGAAAACAATTACAGATTTTAGGGCCCTATTATAGTCGTTTCATTAACCATTATTTTACCAGGTATATTGACAAACAGTGCACTCCTTTCTCTTGTACACTGAAGAGTTGCAGGGGAGAGAAGAGAACAATATGCCTATTTGAAATATAGAAAATAAAGGAGTAGCTCACGACGCGTTTCATTTTTTTAAAGTAGAATTCATGCTAGAAAAAGGTTGGCGACCTGCGATAGTTACTGACCCTTGCAAATTTGATCAATTCTATCAAGGTCGGTGACAGCACAACTACAGTCCAAACAAGAACGTTTATTTGGCGACACTAACCCAGCTGTCTACAGTAGTTAATTGACGTACACTGTTGGGATGTAATCATTAGTCCAAGCAGGTGTCAACCTTTTCGTTTCACAACGAAAACTAGAGTTTCTATTGGACAAATCCAGGTAGGTCCCTCCCCGTTTGGTTCCTAGTGTTTTGCCAACGAGACGGCGTTAGCTACTAGCTAACCTTAGCAGACTGACATCCACGGCCAAGCCTTTACCCCATCTACATTGCCGACAATAACATGTTTCAGATTAAATTAAAATATCTTACCACAGCAGCGGTAGTCAGGACACATGCAGTTGTGTACGCCCGAGTCACAAAAGGAATCTGTAAATATTCCTGCTGAACAGTCTGATAAGCCATTTTGGCACAACTGAACGCTTCCGGCACTTTCTTGACACGTCATCACAGGGTATGATAAAGGGGAGTTTCTGTGAGTTTTTGTTATCTGTCATTGGTTTGTTTATTTTGTTTAAGCGAACCACAAACCTTTCAATTACATGGTAACCAAACAATGGCAATACTTGATTGGTCCGTGTATGTCTCTACAGCGAATAGGATGAAGGGGGAGTGAGATTTTGTCTACATGGGACCGCCTTTTCTTTAATTTATTTTTCGTCCATCAAGAAGTTCGTTGTTGTTTTAGCTCAATTAAGAACGTAGCCACAGTATTTCAAATATATTCAGTATGTCTGCAAGTTAACTTGCATTGCATTATCCAGTAACCACATCCACCTTTAATCTACATTTTGTACTTTTTAAAAAATATTTTGTGTTTTCTTCTGCTCATATTATTTTATTTATGAAATATTCGACAAAATGAATAAACATAGAAATTAACTTTTGACCAATGACAGCTGACATTATTTACTCTTCCATCTGCATTGGGTTCTTACATCTTCCTCAATTTGAGGTCTGGGATGTATGCCATCCAATTTTCTTTGCCGTAAGCCTTTTTCAACACCGTTTCTGTTTCTTTCTCTGTTTCCTTTCGTTATATTTCCTCGCCACACCCACAAGGTGGGCTTTCACCCTCTCCTTATTTTTCCTCACTTCTACCATTCTCTCTGCTGTTTTAGCTCTGAGTGGCTCTTTTACTTTGTTCTTATCCAACATCTCTCCATCTTTCTTTCCTCTCCTTTTTCTCCTGCTTTGCCCTGTCTCTCTGGGCACTTCTAGTTTCCATACCTTTACATTGATGGATCATCTGAAAATAATCAGACCCCTTGACTTTTCCCACATTTTGCTACGTTACAGCCTTATTCGAAAATGTATAAAATATTTTCCCCCTCTCATCAATCTACACACAATACCCCATAATGACAAAGCAAAAACAGTTAAAAAAAATAATAATGATAATAAAACATTAAAAAAAAATCATATTTACGTAAATATTCAGACCCTTTACTCAGTACTCTGTTGAAGCATCTTTGGCAGTGATTACAGCCTTGAGTCTTCTTAGGTATGACGCTACAAGCTTGGCACACCTGTATTTGGGGAGTTTCTCCCATTCTTCTCTGCAGATCCTCTCAAGCTCTGTCAGGTTGGATGTGGAGTGTCGCTGCACAGCTATTTTAAAGTTCTCTCCAGAGATGTTTGATCGGGTTCAAGTCTGGGCTCTGGCTGGGCCACTCAAGGACATTCAGAGACTTGTCCCGAAGCCACTCCTGCATTGTCTTGGCTGTGTGCTTAGGGACGTTGTCCTGTTGGAAGGTGAACCATCGCCCCAGTCTGAGGTCCTGAGCGCTCTAGAGCAGGTTTTCATTAAAGATCTCTCTGTACTTTGCTCCGTTCCTCTTTCCCTCGATCCTGACTAGTCTCCATGCCGCGAAAAAACATCCCCACAGCATGATGCTGCCACCACCATGCTTCATCGTAGGGATGGTGCCAGGTTTCCTCCAGACGTGACACTTGGCATTCAGGCCAAAGAGTTCCATCTTGGTTTCATCAGACGAGAGAATCTTGTTTCTCACGGTCTGAGAGCCCTTTAGATGCTTTTTGGCAAACTCCAAGCGGGCTGTCATGTGCTTTTTACTGAGGAATGCCTTTTATGAAGGTTTGATTGATGGAGTGCTGCAGAGATGGTTGTCCTTCTGGAAGGTTCTCCCATCTCCACAGAGTTACTCTGGAGCTCTGTCAGACTGACCATCGGGTTCTTGGTCACCTGCCTGAACAAGGCCCTTCTCCCTCGATTGCTCAGTTTGGCTGGACAGCCAGCTCTAGGAAGAGTCTTGGTGGTTCCAAACTTCTTCCATTTAAGAATGATGAAGGCCACTGTGTTCTTGGGGATCTTCAATGCTGCAGACATTTTTTGGTACCCTTTCCCAGCTCTACAGACAATTCCTTCGACCTCATGGCTTGGTTTTTGCGCTGATATGCACTGTCAACTGTGGGAACTTATATTGACAGCTGTGTGCCTTTCCAAATCATGTCCAATCAATTGAATTTACCACAGGTGGACTCCAATGAAGTTGTACACTCTAAAAATGAGGGGTTCATCAAGGGTTCTTTTAAGATCCTCCAAGTTCTTCGAAGAACCTTAGGGTTCTTGGCACTGAAAATGACCCTAAAAGTTCTTCCAAGAACACTATAGGTTCATCAAGGAACCTCCTTAGTTGGTGGGGGTTCTTGCAGGAACCTAACTGCCCAATGAAATATTTGGATTTGAATAATGAAAGGACAGCAGGTGCAAATTGATATTGTTTTATTATGATACCATCTATCTTTTAGAATTTTGCAAATCTTTCTAAAATGAACACAATTCAATTGGATATCAATCACCAAAGAGGTAAGAATATGTAGGCTGTAAGAATATGTTGAAGTCTAGCTGTATAGGGTGCAGATGACTGAACTGCTCACATTTGTGTCTGTGTCTGCAGGTATACAGACAAGGAGGCATACAAGAGGTATGTCAATTGGTATTGGCATGTTATGCAGATCATATTTACCATCCTCCTACCTTACCTCTTCAATGAATATCCCATAGGTCTCTACATTATGGACAAGGTATTATCAAAACATTTTTTTTGTTTCACATTCACCACAAAAACCAAGATATGAATACTGTTGTGTGCATGTTTTGTTAATCATCAGTATAATTACTATTTTTTGGATTCACAGACTTCAGCCGCCCTACACATCTGATGAATATAACAGTAAACCTGTTCGATCACCATGCACTGCAAAATAATTCTGGCTATGGATACGGAGAACATCAACACATTAACATCAACACGCCAGATGATACAGTATACCCATGCGTTGGACTTGGGGTTCTGTTGGGAGTTTATCTCATATTTGAATTATTTTATTCTGCTTTGCCACTAAAATCATAATAAACACTAAGAACTAAAATATTGTGTTATTGTTGTTATTGTTATGTGTATTATTATTCATAATAATAATAATAATAACAAAAACGAACCCCAAAAGGTTCTTCGAGGATCCATTAAACGGAGCTCTTTGAAGAACCCCTTTGAAGGGTTATTCAACGAACTTAGGGGTTCCCCCACAGTTTCAATTTGAAGAACCCCTAAAGGATACTCCAGGAACCTTTTCTTTTTGGAGTGTAGAAACATCAAGGATGATCAATGCCAACAGGATGCACCTGAGCTCAATGTCGAGTCTCATAGCAAAGGGTCTGAATACTTATGTAAATAAGGTATTTCTGTTTTCGCTTTGTCATTGTAGGGTATTTTGTGTAGATTGGATTAAATCATTTTAGAATAAGGCTGTAACGTAACAAAATGTGGAAAAAGGGAAGAGGTCTGAATACTTTCCGAATGCACTTTATGTTAGACAATGATCTGAGATATTATTATTACTCCTTCTCTATAGTATGATACTTAGGTGACTTGTGACCTCCCTGAACTTTGACTGATTAAATGGAGTACTGTGCCTGCTATTGCTCATTCTGCAACTGGTTTAGCTTTATTTCTGCCTCCTTAATTCCCTCCTCCATTTCTCTTTCACCCAATTCTCTCCATTCTCCCTTTGCATTCTCTACATTTCAGTATTCTATTTATGTCTTTCTCCATCTCCTCACTTTCAGTTATCTCTTTTTCCACCTCACGATCCCGTCTCTGCATTGATATGTGGAGAAAGTGTATTCATAATTCTTTATTCTGTGTGAATCTTTTTCCTTTCTTTTTCTTACAACTGTCTGACCATGCCAGATTTCCAACTTCAGATACCCTCAGGCTATCTGGTATAATCTAGTTAATACTAGTTAGTAGGCCTAATTTTCTTACTGATACAGAAACACTTTTAGCTACATATTATTTTCTGACTCACCTGTTAGTCGGATTCATGCAGTTGTCAAGAGTTTAACAAAAGTATACGCTTAACAAATGATGCTGTAGTTTTATAATGTGGATGGTCCAGGTCAGAGCCATGTATTTTCTAAATATATGACTCTGGTCCAGGCTAGTGGTTCTTTCTTTGGTTCTTCATTCTGTAGTTCTAGCCTTTTTGTTGCATTGTAATGAGATTAGAATTGTGGCCTACTGGTCTAAAATCGCAGAATTCTGGAGATTTTAGAATAATACAAAATTCTTAATAATAATAATATTTATTTAGCTTTAATAGCGCTTTTCGTTACAGAAAATCTCAAAACGCATTAAAAAGCAAAACAAACAACAAATTTAAATTGAAATGGAGATTGAATGTCTCTGTTTGGCTTCGGGTGAAAGGGTGGGAGTTGAGGCAGTTTGATTTGGACTTTAATTATGTTATGTCTAGACAAAAGTCATACCTAGCCTTCTATTTAGAAAATCTAGCTATAGGTCCTTATTAGTTCAGTTTTTGTCTTTATAGCTGCCTATAGATGCGATCTCAATTCTCAGATATAAATCTTACATTTGCAGCCAAAGAAATGTGGTCTATGAAAAATAGATAAAAAAAAAACATTTGTTAGTAATTCAATGCGTTTTTGTGTGTGAAAATGGTCATATGGTCCGTTGTTGGGCTTCTTGGGTCTCCAGTCTCCACAGTGGTCCTTGTGCCTTCTGGTCCAAAGCCTGGTTCAACCACAGAGTTCTTAGTTTAACCCAGAGGTTCAAATACTTTATGTGCGCCGCCAGATCTGTAGGCGGCGATACTGTGAGTACAACATTGTGTAGTACCAGTTGACAACCACCGACAGATTGCAGTGGGCCTCAAAATAATCCAGAATCATGCTTTGAACTTTGGGGTAGGGCTGTGGCGGTCACGAAATTCCGTCAGCCGGTGATTGTCAAGCAAATAACTGTTGGTCTCACGGTAATTGACGTTAATTAACATAAACACATTTAGCATCTCCTGGCATCTCCTACCCTTTACCTTGTTCTGAACACCTCCAAAACAAAGGTAATGTGGTTTGGTAAGAAGAATCTCCCCACAGATGTGATTACTACCACTGAGGGTTTAGAGCTTGAGGTAGTCACCTCATACAAGTACTTGGGAGTATGTCTAGACGGTACACTGTCCTCTCAGCACACATCAAAGCTGCAGGCTAAAGTTACATCTAGACTTGGTTTCCTGTATCGTAATCGCTCCTCTTTCACCCCAGCTGCCAAACTAACCCTGATTCAGATGACCATCCTACCCATGCTAGATTACGTACCCATGCTAGATTACGGAGACATAATTTATAGATCGGCAGGTAAGGGTGCTCTCGAGCGGCTAGATGTTCTTTACCATTCGGCCATCAGATTTTCCACCAATGCTCCTTATAGGACACATCACGGCACTCTATACTCCTCTGTAAACTGGTCATCTCTGTATACCCGTCGCAAGACCCACTAGTTGATGCTTATTTATAAAACCCTCTTAGGCCTCACTCCCCCCTATCTGAGATATCTACTGCAGCCCTCATCCTCCACATACAACACCCGTTCTGCCAGTCACATTCTGTTAAAGGTCCCCAAAGCACACACATCCCTGGGTTGCTCGTCTTTTCAGTTCGCTGCAGCTAAGGACTGGAACGAGCTGCAACAAACACTCAAACTTAATCATGGACACTCTTACTGACAGTTGTGGCTGCTGTGCGTGATGTATTGTTGTCTCTACCTTAATGCCATTTGTGCTGTTGTCTGTGCCCAATAATGTTTGTACCATGTTTTGTGCTTCTACCATGTTGTGTTGCTACCATGTTGTTGTCATGTTGTGATTCTACCATGCTGTGTTGTCATGTGTTGCTGCCTTGCTATGTTGTTGTCTTAGGTCTCTCTTTATGTAGTGTTGTGGTGTCTCTCTTGTCGTGATGTGTGTTTTGTCCTATATTTTTTATTTTTATTTTATTTTTTATCCCAGCCCCTGTCCCCGCAGGAGGCCTATTGCCTTTTGGTAGGACATCGTTGTAAATAAGAATTTGTTCTTAACGGACTTGCCTAGTTAAATAAAGGTTAAATAGAAATGTTATAAATAAATAAATAGCATCTCCGGGATTCCACAAGCCACTGATGCAGACCTTGGAACATCTACATTTTAAAAAGTCTAATAAATCCATGTAATATAGCCTACACCTTCACAGTAAATCCATTATTTATTTTAGACAGGTCTAAAGAAACATGATATGAAGAAAATGTAGTCTATTTCAGAAGAACAGAATATCATACTCTGAGTTGTCCTTATGTTAGGTCCTGATCTGGCTGTGCCAAATGGCTGTGGGCTAACTAGTTCATTTAGCAGACAAGATTTGATTAGAATTCTGTGGCATTATTTTATATTAATTTATAGTATAAAGAATACAATTGAATAAAGCTGAATAAAATAGAAAGGATATTTTCTCCAAAGATTTGAGTGTCACGTCCTGACCAGTAAAGGGGTCATTTGTAATTGTAGTATGGTCAGGGCGTGGCAGGGGGTCTTTGTTTTGTGTGTGTGTTTTTTTTTTTTTGGTTCTAGGGGATTTTGGTTCTAGTTTTCTATTTCTATGTTTCTTTTTCCATGTTTGGCCGAGTATGGTTTCCAATCAGAGGCAGGTGTTTTTCGTTGTCTCTGAATGGAAGCCATACTTAGGCAGCCTGTTTTTTCCTTTGGGTTTGTGGGTGGTTGCTTTCTGTATAGTCTGTCTACCTTGCAGAACTGTTGATTGTCGGTTTGTTATTTTCGTTTAAGTGTTCACTTTATTAATAATAAAAGAAGATGAGCACTATACCCACTGCGTTTTGGTCACTTTTCATCGACGCCTATGACATTGAGGGAGTGTGCACATGAGGCTATTCTGTGTTGAGCACTTAACAAAGAAATACATACTCCTATGTACTCAATTTAGAGTTATTAATGTAACTTTAGTTGTTCTACAAATGTAAGGCTGCATGATGTGACTCTAATGTGGCCGTAATGCACCCTAAAAAAATCCATGCCTTTGGAGCCAGTGGCCTTTTGCGGCCTTGGCCCAGAATGCCCTTCTCCCTGAGTGCTGCGCACTCCGAAGCACCTCTCACTCACATGGCTCTCCATCACATGATCGGGTCTTTCTCACAGACTACAAGTGAAGACAGACACATCAGGGACGCAACTGCACACGTCCTTATCCAATTCCGAGGTGCATATTAAAGATATTGGAAGCACTGTCCATATTTACTTTTCATCAGCCGACAAGATGAATAGGTCTAACGAACAGCAAAAGCACAAACCTATGTCAATCTACTATCTCCAATAGTACAAAAGTTGACCTATTCTGTGTGAGAAATAAATATTCCAAACATAGTCTGAGACAGTTGTGGGATGCAATAGATCCCAAATTAATACAACAACTAAAACTTTGTTATGCAATGTGGCTGACGCAACAGATCAGAACTTTTAGCTTTAAGTGTTGATAAACTATTAGGCTATTCCTTCACACTATAAGCACAGCAATGCGCACATGGCAGTAGGCTATAAGCACAAATGTTCAGTTAGCAGGAAAACACCATTATTAAAAGTGACCGCAAATGTGATTATGCATGTAATGCTTTTATTATAAAAGTGCATTTTTATGATGAAAATGATCTTCCCCAAACTTGAAACTCACCCGCTGCTTATGTATGCCAGTTACGCTCTACACCCCTTGTAAAGTGGATTAATGTGCTTAATTTTAAGAAGTTATTTGGCCACTTTAGTTGTGATACAAACCTTATCAAAACATATAGACCTATGGGCTAGGCTACATGAAGTGTGCCACTATGATTTGAAAAAGTTGCAAAAAAAGGCATTGTCTTATGCTGGGTATCATTCACAAGTGATAATATATACTGCTCAAAAAAATAAAGGGAACACTTAAACAACACAATGTAACTCCAAGTCAATCACACTTCTGTGAAATCAAACTGTCCACTTAGGAAGCAACACTGATTGACAATACATTTCACATGCTGTTGTGCAAATGGAATAGAAAACAGGTGGAAATTATAGGCAATTAGCAAGACACCCCCAATAAAGAAGTGGTTCTGCAGGTGGTAACCACAGACCACTTCTCAGTTCCTATGCTTCCTGGCTGATGTTTTGGTCACTTTTGAATGCTGGCGGTGCTTTCATTCTAGTGGTAGCATGAGACGGAGTCTACAACCCACACAAGTGGATTAGGTAGTGCAGCTTATCCAGGATGGCACATCAATGCGAGCTGTGGCAAGAAGATTTGCTGTGTCTGTCAGCGTAGTGTCCAGAGCATGGAGGCGCTACCAGGAGACAGGCCAGTACATCAGGAGACGTGGAGGGGGCCGTAGGAGGGCAACAACCCAGCAGCAGGACCGCTACCTCCGCCTTTGTGCAAGGAGGAGCAGGAGGAGCACTGCCAGAGCCCTGCAAAATGACCTCCAGCAGGCCACAAATGTGCATGTGTCTGCTCAAACGGTCAAAAACAGACTCCATGAGGGTGGTATGAGGGCCCGACGTCCACAGGTGGGGGTTGTGCTTACAGCCCAACACCGTGCAGGACGTTTGGCATTTTCCAGAGAACACAAAGATTGGCAAATTCGCCACTGACGCCCTGTGCTCTTCACAGATGAAAGCAGGTTCACACTGAGCACGTGACAGACGTGACAGTCTCGAGACGCCGTGGAGAACGTTCTGCTGTCTGCAACATCCTCCAGCATGACCGGTTTGGCGGTGGGTCAGTCATGGTGTGGGGTGGCATTTCTTTGGGGGGCCGCACAGCCCTCCATGTGCTCGCCAGAGGTAGCCTGACTGCCATTAGGTACCGAGATGAGATCCTCAGACCCCTTGTGAGACCATATGCTGGTGCGGTTGGCCCTGGGTTCCTCCTAATGCAAGACAATGCTAGACCTCATGTGGCTGGAGTGTGTCAGCAGTTCCTGCAAGAGAAAGGCATTGATGCTATGGACTGGCCCGCCCGTTGCCCAGACCTGAATCCAATTGAGCACATCTGGGACATCATGTCTCGCTCCATCCACCAACGCCACGTTGCACCACAGACTGTCCAGGAGTTGGCGGATGCTTTAGTCCAGGTCTGGGAGGAGATCCCTCAGGAGACCATCCGCCACCTCATCGGGAGCATGCCCAGGCGTTGTAGGGAGGTCATACAGGCACGTGGAGGCCACACACACTACTGAGCCTCATTTTGACTTGTTGTAAGGACATTACATCAAAGTTGGATCAGCCTGTAGTGTGGTTTTCCACTTTAATTTTGAGTGTGACTCCAAATCCAGACCTCCATGGGTCGATAAATTGGATTTCCATTGATTATTTTTGTGTGATTTTGTTGTCAGCACATTCAACTATGTAAAGAAAAAAGTATTTAATAAGATTATTTCATTCATTCAGATCTAGGATGTGTTATTTTAGTGTTCCCTTTATTTTTTTGAGCAGTGTATAATTCACAAGTGATAGGCTAATATTGTCACCCATCAGACTATTTTGGATTTAATCTTGTCTTTACATATACTAAATAATATATGTGTGACGTTTGTTTTGATTTAGAATGAACCATTATCATGCACTCGTCTCGAAACAGGGGCAGCGGGAAAAAATACATGTCATCTATGATAGCGAATGGAGGACGCTTTTCCCGTGGTTCATTTTCATGCCAGCCAGGTATGCTGTACTCCTGTTGTAAAGATAAGCAATGTGCTTAATATTAGGAAAGTTGAGAAATAAATACAGTAGGCCTAGCCTATAGAAGGTAGGATTTGGACATGTTTCAAGTGTGTGCAAATGGACAGAGAAACTGAAGGACGGTGTGTAGAATGACGATGGTGTTGCAATTGTGGTGGGAAACATGATCCTGAGTTCCTGGAGTGCCCTGTAAGGGTGAAAAAGATTGAGGTGGCAAAAGTTAGAGCGGTCAATCGAATCTCCTATGCCGAGGCTATAGAGTTGAGAAAACAAGTGACCCTTTTGAAGATATGGTAGTGGATGCTCCACAGCCAGTAGTAAATGTTTGCTGCCAGTCAAAAGATACCCTGTATGTTAAAAAGGTAAATTTTGTGGCATTCATTGCCACAGTTATAAACTGTACGGCTCAAGTGTCAAAGAACTAAAAGAAACTGGAAATTATTGTGGCTGAGGCAGAAAAGATTTTGGGACTTCAGTAGGTGGCAACATGCACACTAAATTGTGCGAAAGCCAATATACCATAGAAGAATAAAACGACTACTGACAAAAAGAGCTTGTCTGTTCTTTTGAGTTTTGATGTTGAGTCTTTGCCTGACAAAGTGATGTTAGGATATATAAGTTATCCTGTACGAGCTTTTGTGCAGAATACATTACGTTGTTACAGGTGTCAAGCTTATGGATATGTGTAGCAGGGTGGTTCCTATGTGTGAGAAGTGTGCAGAAGGGCATGAGACAAAGGAATGTGTAGCATTGGGGAAAGTAGTGGAATGTGTTAATTGTAAGGGTGCCCATGGGGCTGGGGATCAGAAATGTCCCGTGCGAGAGAGGCAGGTTGAGGTTTCCAGGGTTAGAGTAGTGAAGAAGTTGTCATATGCTGAGGCAGTGAACAAAGTAGAGGAAGATGGGTCAAGGGGGAGGGATCCTGAGAGGAGTGATGTGAGTAGTAGATGTGTACCGGTACAGCGGGATAAACCAACAAGTGATGTATGTTTCAGTGAGATTGGATTTTTGGCATTTATAGCAATGCTTATCACCAGTACTGTAGGGATGGAACATAAGTCGCAGAAAATAGAGGTTGTGCTGGCAGCTGCAGAGGTATTTATTTGGTATATATTTGGGTGTGCGGGATTTGACGTCAGAAGAGTTACAGGGTGTGTTAAGTGGTGGTGTCCCGTCCTTTCAGGCTGTTGGCCTGAAGTAGGACTAAATAGATTTAAATAGTGGAGTATGTTGAATTTTTTGAGTGTAGTGTATATATATATATATATATATATATATATATATATATATATATATATATATATATATACAGTTGAAGTCGGGAGGTTTACATACACCTTAACCAAATACATTTAAACTCAGTTTTTCACAATTCCTAACATTTAATCCTAGTAAAAATTCCCTGTCTTAGGTGTTGGAGATTTTCCAGTCATCTGATGATTTTCAGTAACCTATACTGTTCTCTTTGAAGTAGGAAGAATAATCAATATAAGCTTAAATATTAGACATGTGTAAGCAGAATGAAGGCTAAACCCATGTGAGTGTCCAAACTAGATCAACATCGAAGAGACCATTGGACATGTAAAGAACAGAACGTAAGCAGAATCTGTGTAGATGACGCAAGGTAAACTAACAAGACGTGACTGGTCTGGGCCATATCTGATCTTGTGAAGGCTACTGGACACGCATATAAGTTAAGCATACATTGATCATGTAGGTCTAAACTTGTAAAGACCTTTGGACAGGAACATTAGCTAAGGGGTATGCATGTCATGCCACCAATAGAATCTAGGCCCCAATATCTGAGCCAATAAGAGAATGGAAACTATGTAACAAAGCAAATGGGGTGATGACGTTATGTAAAGGTAAAAATGTATAAAAGCCAAGCACTAAGAATGAGGAGGCAGTTCTTCCATGGAGGTGCTCGGCTTTGTTGCTCTCTGCAATAAAAGTCCAATTGAATTCACAAGCTCCGGAATCTGAGTAGTATTTGATTCAATATTTTTCCACAACAGTTAGGATCACCACTTTATTTTATGAATGTGAAATGTCAGAATAATAGTAGAGAGAATGATTTATTTCAGCTATGATTTCTTTCATCACATTCCCAGTGGGTCAGAAGTTTACATACACTCAATTAGCATTTGGTAGCATCGTCTTTATATTGTTTAACTTGGGTCACACATTTTGGGAAGCCTTCCACAAGCTTCCCACAATAAGTTGGTGAATTTTGGCCCATTCCTCCTGACAGAGCTGGTGTAATTGAGTCAGGTTTGTAGGCCTCCTTGCTCACACATGCTTTTTCAGGTCAGCCCACAAATTTTCTATAGGATTGAGGTCAGTACTTTGATGGCCACTCCAATACCTTGACTTTGTTGTCCTTAAGCCATTTTGCCACAACTTTGGAAGTATGCTTGGGGTCATTATCCATTTGGAAGACCCATTTGCGACCAAGCTTTAACTTCCTGACTGATGTCTTGAGATGTTGCTTCAATATATCCACATCATTTTCCTACCTCATGATGCCATCTATTTTGTGAAGTGCACCAGTCCCTCCTGCAGCAAAGCACCCCCACAACATGATGCTGCTACCCCCATGCTTCACGGTTGGGACGGTGTTCTTCGGCTTGCAAGCCTCCCCCTTTTTCCTCCAAACATAACAATGGTCATTATGGCCAAACAGTTATATTTTTGTTTCATCAGACCAGAGGACTTTTCTCCAAAAAGTTCAATCTTTGTCCCCATGTGCAGTTGCAAACCGTAGTCTGGCTTTTTTATGGCAGTTTTGGAACAGTGGCTTCTTCCTTGCTGAGCGGCCTTTCAGGTTATGTTGATAAAGGATTTGTTTTACTGTGGATATAGATAATTTTGTACCTGTTTCCTCCAGCATCTTCACAAGGTCCTTTGCTGGGATTGATTTGCACTTTTCGCACCAAAGTACGTTCATCTCTAGGAGACAGAACATGTCTCCTTCCTGAGCGGTATGACGGCTGCGTTGTTCCATGGTGTTTATACTTGCGTACTATTGTTTGTACAGATGAACGTGGTACCTTCAGGCGTTTGGTTCATCCTTGGGAACAATTTCCAGACTTGTGGAGGTCTACAATTTTTTTCTGAGGTCTTGGCTGATTTCTTTTCATTTCCCCATGATGTCAAGCAAAGAGGCACTGAGTTTGAAGGTAGGCCTTGAAATACATCCACAGGTACACCTCCAATTGACTCAAATGATGTCAATTAGCCTATCAGAAGCTTCTAAAGACATGACATTTTCTGGAGTCTCCAAGTTATTAACGTTAGTTAGCAACAGCAGCAGTAATGTTTGGTCAGTTGTTTTATTGCCATAAACCTGAGGTTAACTATAAAAAGGTATTATTGTTGACGTTAACGTTATCCAACCAGATCATAACGTCTGAGAACACTTTCATATTTAGCAACAACACATTTTCCTACCAGAGGGAAGGAGAGAATGAGCAGGTGTAAATGTTTTGATTGTTTCATTTTGGGTGAATTTTTACAGGTAAGCTACACTAACATCCAGAGCACATTAGAGCCAAGAGGATAGGCCCTATTTCCAATGTGGTCCTTGAAAGAATAGACAAATAGCAGTATTAACCAATATAAATACAGAGTAGAACTATTCCAATGTAAACACAATATTCTGCCTTTTTCTAGAGGAAGCAATGTCTCCCTCCTCCCTCAAGCTTTACGAGGCACAGTTCTTTGGTTTCACGCCTCAGACTGCGCCTTTCAGGACTGCCTGAATGAATTACGGCTCGTTGTAGAAGCGGTGTTCGTGAGAAAACTAAGCGGGACTGAGCCCAATGGAGAGCAACTACGTTCAAGTGCAAGTGAATGCTCCCAAAAAGTTGCAGATATTCCTTCAGGAACTTTTCAAACGTCTGTCTTATCGCATGGAAACTGTTTTAGTCAACAATGTCCTCTCAGTCCTGCCTAATATGTTGTTACCTGATGACCAGCCACACAAAAAGTACTTTCAACGTTTAGAGGAGGTTCTTAATCTGGAATCTTCCCTGGCGGAGCTGCAACTAGTGTACCAGGCAGAGGTGTGTGGCAGGCAGGCCTTGCTGGCTGACCTGGAGGAGCAGAGAGAGGTCCAAGAGCAGCTGGATGGAATCCTGAGGTGGATTGTAGAACTACAGGCAGCGTGGATGCAGGAGGGAATGGGCAGCTTCCACGACAGTGGAATGATGCAATCCGTGTGATGATGCAATCGGTCAAGAAAATGCAGGCTGTCATTGGAGGTCAATAAGCAAAGGACTGGATGAGGACTCGTCAGTGGGATGGACCCACATGGTGTAAAATACTTAGTGGTGGTTTGAGAAGGGTAGGTCACAGGTGTAATAACATTCTGACTTGGAATAGCTCCCCCTGTTCGACATAAGATACAAATAGAATTCTAGGCCTTTGGATTTATGAACAATTATACAATTAGTCAGACCCAAGTATTATCGGCAAGAATGTGAGCACTTTTTAAACAAAAAATGTATCTTTGTTTTGATGTATTTCCTTTTTGATGGCTTTCTATACATTGTAAATATATTATCCACAAATTTTGAATAGTAACAGAGGCTCAAGCTGTTAGTATTTTTTGAACCTCTCAGTCTTAAAGAGGAAGTTCACCCATTTTTACATGGGGCCTTATTTTCACTCTTTCTGTGCTTGTATTTGATCCCCCAAACTGTAAAAAAAAAAAAAAAAGTTTAGTTAGTCATCACTTGCCATAGACTACATTGCATTATGAAACACTCAACTAACTCATTTCAGAATCTTATTCTGGATAATATCTCTGCACTAAAATTGTGAAAAAAAATTCCTTTGTCCTATAAATCTATATTTGCATAGTTTTGTTGTAAACCGCATCATTCAAACATGCATTTATACCACAGTGGGAGAAAAAAATTAAATACAATTGTGCAGGGACATCATCCATAATGACATTCTGATGTAATATGAGTTGGTTTGGAGTGTTATGGATCGTTTTATAACAGATTTTAGACAGATTTATAATATGCATTATAATAATTTATAATGCGTTGTAGTCAATGGCAAGTCATGACCCATCAAATTGTGACAACCAATTTTCTCTGTAACAAAATATCAAAAAACTGTTTGGGGGATCAACTACAAGCTCAGAAAGAGTGAAAATAACATGTTAAAATGGGTGAACTTCCCTTTAACTCTGGATCTATGAAAAGCATTTTTTTGGAACCATAGTCACCACAAGAGGGAACCATTGCTTTGTTATTTCATCTAAAAAATCAATTGACCAAGCAGTGCGTTTGTACGGTGTGAATGATTTTGATTCTTTGTTCCATAATATCTTTTAAGCACTATCATTGTAAACATTTAACACTTTCCTCATTTTGAATGAATAAAGGTCTGATTGTGCAATTGCATCTGATAAAATTAAAATCCTTTCCCTTGCCAATCATGGTCTGTCTGTCAGATACAGTCTGGGCTTGTCTGTGGGGACTGTGATGTCTAATGCTGTATGATGTTGACTGACTGATAAGCAGCTCGTTTGACAGTAGGCTGCTCTGACACCGTGGTCTCAGTGGGAGATCCTGCAGTGATTAGACTGTTGTGTGATGTCCATGGCTGGAACCCCAAACTACCTCTTCACAGGGGTCCTTCCTGTTAATGGATACTGGGAATGTATTTATGTTTAATAAAAATACATTTAATTGAATGTTGACCTACATTTTACCAGCAGAAAATGTAAATAAGTGTACAGATTTTCTCCCAAACAAGGCAATATGCACTGCACATCCAAAATGTGTTCTTGTGTTGGGAACATGTTTGTAAGAACAAGGTTTTTCTGCTCCCAAAAGTATTTTTCTGTTCCTACAGTATGTCCAGATGCACATTTTACATGCATGTACACAACCCAATTCTGAATAGATTTGATAATGTATAATTATTTGAATATGTTTTTAGCCTGTTGTGGTGGATCTAGTCAGTTAATCTCAAAGTAGCAGGACATGTCTGTGAAGCCAGGTTCAAACCTTTTCATGCTCATAATTAAACATGAGACATGTATGTCAGATTCATTTTTTTCTTTCTGGAGCTTGGGAGTACTATTACAAATTTTGGTATACTCTGCATTTCTTTTCACAAATAGAAGCATACCATTTTGTGGTTCATGATGTATATAATTTCCAAGATATGTAAAAGGCACAAGATTTTGTCAGTGCAATAGATGGAAGCACAATAGAAATTGACATTTTACGAGAGAGCACAAATGATTGGTACCGTCTGAAAAAGTGAATTCCATTCCATGGCACAATACTGTATACTGTACAGTAGTTCTGCTCCCTAAAAAAGTGACATTCTTGGATGTAGTGCTGCTGGAGGGCTAGCACTGTGAGCCTGAGCATAATAAAAGGGATGAGGAGCACAGTGAGGGGTCGGAGTGGGGAGGGGGGACTGGGTTAGCAGCCTCGCTCTGTCTCTTTCATCTGTCTCTCGCTCTCATTAAAGCCAAAGCAGCGGGGGCCGCCCAAACGAGCCCAAGGATGCAGGGATGGAGCCTCGCATCAGGAGGGTGGAATAGGAAGACTGGACAGGCTGTCTCCCCTAAGCCCCTTTTCTCTCTCTTTCCTTATTCCTCTCTCAATTCACTTTCCCATTCCCTCTTCTCCTCTCCCCAATCCACCTCTCTCCTTACCCTGCCACTGGGATCACTCTGGGGCTCAACTCCATTGATAAATAACTCTTATCTCTTTCTCCACCTTCTCACTCAGCCAGGACACATTCCTGACAGGGCTGCAGAGTAGCAGCTATCCCTGAATGGGCCTGAAATAGTGTTTCTGTCAGATAGGGAGCCAGTGAGTGATGCAGGAGGGCAGCATTAATTAGGTTCAATCTGGGATGGGGTGATTAAGAAGGGTGGGGGGGAAGAGACCGACCCCATTAGTTTAGTGATAGAATGAAAGAGCTCTTTCTCAATATATGGGGGATACAGAGAGAATGCTGATGTGAGTATGTGCAGGTTTGCTATGTGTGCTTATTACCCTTGACCTGTGCACAGGTCAGTGAAAAGAGATTCACTCTTTAGGGGTGAAATTTTAACATCCCAATCTATATTGCCACTCAGCTATGATTGGTCTTGAAAATCATTATACGCAAGGAAGGTAGTATGATCAATAGTTTGGGTCTAGTCAGGTTTCTCTAAGGCTGGTGGGTCGTATGCTGAAGTAGCTACTGAAATTAACGCTTTATTGCAGTTAAATTGCATAATATTGTAAATACAGACGTGTTAATGTAACTAGAAGATGTGATTCGGAGATCAAATAAAGGGGAAGAATTTGACTTCAAGAGCATGTTAAACAATGTAGAATTGTGATTACAGGAGGAAAGTCATGGGGATTATGCAAACATTAACATTTTTAGGTGGTACCAGTTTTGTTATGACTTTGTCCGTTTTCATTGTGCTTCCATCTATTGGTAAGTCCTTTACAAAATGTGATGTTGAGATTAAATCAGAAGGTGTGGGAGTGATGGTCGATAGGAGGGGTCGCCATATGTGGACGATCAATAGGGCTCGTGGAAAGTTCTCCTTGGGCTAAACCTACATGGACAGATTATGCAGCCAATCAACAGAAAGTAGCTGATCAATTATGCGTACATATTCCACTTTTGTAGATGGTTAAACAAAACAGGGTAAATTGTGATCCTTTCATGGTCATATGTCCTTACATGCAGATCAATAAGATTGAGATTTTCATTGAGCGTTGCTACTTTTTAGCAACTTCTTTCCTCATTGAGAAACTTATAATTTTATAAGTTTATATTTATATAAATGTATATAAAAAAATATTTTCTGTCCAATTCTTATATGAACATAAAAGGCAAATAAAAACAAGTCAGTACGCTTGCGGCCGGCAGAACATGAAGTAAAAAGAGATTTAATCTTTATTCAGCATGGCACTTGGGGAACAACCCTGGCAAGAGTTCCCCACAATGATTACACGTTCTGGTTTTCAGTGGTTTCCACTACATGCATGTTCCTATAGCAACCAGAAAATGCAGGCAGCAGAAGCTATTGTAACGGTTGTTGCAAGGAGAGGACCAAGGTGCAGCGTGGTACGTGTTCATCATGTTTATTAGTTCTGAACACTGAATCAAAAACAAAGTGGAACAAAGCGCAACAGCTCTGTCAGGTGAAAAACACAAGACAGAAAACAACTACCCACAAAAACCCTGTGGGAAAAGGCTACCTAAGTATGGCTCCCAATGAGAGACAACGATAGACAGCTGTCCCTGATTGAGAGCCATACCCGGCCAAAACAAAGAAATACACAAAACATAGAAAACGGAACATAGAATGCCCACCCTAGTCACACCCTGGCCTAACCAAAATAGAGAACAAAAACCTCTCTATGGCCAGGGCGTGACAGTACCCCCCCCCCAAAGGTGCGGTCTCCGGCCGCAAAACCTGACTCTAAAGGGGAGGGTCCGGGTGGGCCTTCCTTACGGCGGCGGCTCTGGTGCAGGACGTGGACCCCGCTCCACCTTCGGCTTGGCCCACTTAGGTGGTGCCTCTGGAGTGGGGACCCTCGCCGCCGACCCCGGACTGGGGACCCTCACAGCGGGCCCCAGACAGGCGGGCGACTCTAGCGGCTCCGGACTGGCGGGCGACTCTGGCGGCTCTGGACTGGCGGGCAACTCTGGCGGCTCCGGACTGGTGGGCGACTCTGGCGGCTCCGGACAGGCGGCAGGCACAGGACTCACCAGGCTGGGGAAACATGCAGGAGGCCTGGCTCTGGGAGCAGGCACAGGACTCACCAGGCTGAGGAGACTTGCAGGAGGCCTAGCTCTGTGCGCATGCACAGGACTCACCAGGCTGGGGAGACCTGCAGGAGGCCTGGCTCTGGGTGCAGGCACAGGACTCACCAGGCTGGGGAGACATGCAGGAGGCCTGGCTCTGGGAGCAGGCACCGGATAGACCGGGTCCTGGAGACGCACTGGAGGTCTGGAGCGCACGGCCTGCACAACCCCTCCTGGCTGAGTTGTCACTGTAGCCCGGCATGGGCGGAGTGCAGGCACAGGACAAACTGAGCCCTCCCAGCGCCCCGGAGACACAGTACGCAGAGCCGGCACAGGATACCCTGGGCCGAAACGACGCACTGGAGACGAGACGCGCTGAGCTGGCACAATCCACCCTGGCTCGATGCCCACTCTCGCATGGCACTTGCGGGGAGCTGGCCTATAGCGCACCGGGCTATGAGCGAGTGTGGGCGACACCGTGCGCACTTCCGCATAGCACGGTGCTCTCCACGTCACCCGCTCCCCACAGTAGCACGGGGAGTTGGCTCAGGGCTCACCTCTGACCCCGCCAAACTCCCCGTGTGCCCCCCCAATTTCTTTTGTTGTTGGGGGGGCTGCCTCTCGGGCTTCCTTGCCAGCCGTGTGCCAGCATAGCGTTCGCTCCACTCTCCTGCTGCCTCCGCTCTCCTGGCTGCCTCCACATGTTCCCATGGGAGGTGATCCTTTCCAGCCAGGATCTCCTCCCATGTGTAGGATTCCTTTCCGTCCAGGATATCCTCCCATGTCCAGGAGTCCTTCTTACCACGCTGCTTGGTCCGTTTGTGGTGGGTAGTTCTGTAACGGTTGTTGCAAGGAGAGGACCAAGGTGCAGCGTGGTACGTGTTCATCATGTTTATTAGTTCTGAACACTGAATCAAAAACAAAGTGGAACAAAGCGCAACAGCTCTGTCAGGTGAAAAACAAGACAGAAAACAACTACCCACAAAAACCCTGTGGGAAAAGGCTACCTAAGTATGGCTCCCAATCAGAGACAACGATAGACAGCTGTCCCTGATTGAAAGCCATACCCGGCCAAAACAAAGAAATACACAAAGCATAGAAAACGGAACATAGAATGCCCACCCTAGTCACACCCTGGCCTAACCAAAATAGAGAACAAAAACCTCTCTATGGCCAGGGCGTGACAGCTATGCTTGTTATTCACCTTAGGTTCATTTAGTTTATTACAGACACTGAAACTGCATTCTGAAGTAGCCAAGTGTAGCCTTCTCTAATCAGCTATGTGCCATTTTTGGTGGAGTTGAAACAAACATTTGTTATAAGATATCCAAACTGAAATGAAGAACAGCCTAGCCATATCGTATGATATGTAATTGATTGATTACACCATAGTTTTAATTTATTCTAAAGAAATCACATATACAGTGCATTCGGAAAGTATTCCGACCCCGTGACTTTTTCCACATTTTGTTACGTTACATCCTTATTCTAAAATTGATTAAATAGTTTTTCCATCATCAATCTACACACACACACACACACACACACACACACACACACGCACACACACACACACACACACACACACACACACACACACGCACACACGCACACACGCACACACACACACTACCCCATAAAGCAAAAACATGTTTAGATTTTTTTGCAAATGTATTACAATTTTAAAAAATGGAAATATCACATTTACCTAAGTATTCATACCCTTTACTCAGTACTTTATTGAAGCACCTTTGGCAGTAATTACAGCCTCGAGTCTGTAATCACTGGGCCACTCAACGACATTCAGAAACATTTCCTGAAGCCACTCCTGCGTTGTCTTTGCTGTGTACATAGCCGTCGTTGTCCTGTTGAAAGGTGCCTTTTGGCAAACTCCAAGCGGGCTTGTGCCTTTTACTGCCTTTTACTGAGGGGAGTGGCTTCTGTCTGGCCACTCTACCATAAAGGCCTAATTGGTGGAGTGCAACAGAGAAGGTTGTCCTTCTGGAAGGTTCTCCCATCTCCACAGAGGTACTCTGGAGCTCTGTCAGAGTTACCATCGGGTTCTTGGTCACCTCCCTGACCAAGGCACTTCTCCCCCAATTGCTCAGTTTGGTCGGGCGGCCTGCTGTAGTAAGAGTCTTTGTAGTTCCACCTTCAATGCTGCAGACATTTTTTGGTACCCTTCCCCAGATCTGTGCCTCGACACTATCCTGTCTCGGAGCTCTATGGACAATTTATTCGACCTCATGGCTTGGTTTTTGCTCTGATATGCACTGTCAACTGTGAGACCTTTTATATAGATAGATGTGTGCCTTTCCAAACCATCTCCAATCAATTGAATTTACTATTTTAGAATATGTTTGTAACGTAACAAAATGTGGAAAAAGGGAAGGGGTCTGAATACTTTCCGAATGTACTGAATGCCTACAACTACAGAACTGTATTGGGAATTTTTGTTGGCCGCAAAACTCATTTATTAAATCCAGTGTTCCTTATGTTCTCTTCCTGTGCATCCCATTGCAAAGTAGCTAAAAAGTAGTAAGTAGTTCAAAAGTTGTTAATTAGCTAAAATGCTAAAGTTGTCCATGATGAGATTCGAACTTGCAACCATCTGTCTTATGTAACCATACCAAATGTAACATATAATCCTCATTTGAGTTACCCGGATTTAAGTTTACTATGTTACGTCTAGTCTATGAGACCAGGCTGCCCCTCCCAACAGCCTCCCAGCATTGGTTCATCAGAGGCCTTTGTTAATCCGGGGCTGCCATTTGAAGAAAGACTGTCATTGGATTGGCGTGACCCTGGGATGCTCTCCAGGGTGCTAAAAGGCCATTGCTCTCCTACTGCTCCTGGTTAACCTTCAACCTCATATACTGTAACCAAGACATCACCGTTCCCATAACTTTACTATTTGTTTTTACTGGCCTGTTATTGAGCTTGAGCTTGTAATTACACTGATGTTCTAGTCGGATGATCTGTGTTTTCTGCTTTTGAAGCAATAGAGACTGCTAGGACAATAGTGACAAGGTGGTCTCTGTCTATGTCACATCCTGACCATAGTAAGTTGTTATTTTCTATGGTAGAGTAGGTCAGGGCGTGACAGGGGGTGTTTGTCTGTTTTTGTATTTCTATGTTCAGTTTCTATGTTTTGTATTTCTTTGGGTTGGGCCGAGTATGGTTCCTAACCAGAGGCAGCTGTCTATTGTTGTCTCTGATTAGGAACCATACTAAGGCAGCCTGTTTTTCCTTTGGGTTTTGTGGGTAGTTGTTTTCCGTTTTGTTCATGTACCTAACGGAACTGTTGGCTGTCGTTTTTGTTATTTTTGTTTAAGTGTCGTCATTAAAAGAAATATGAGCACTTTACACGCTGCGCCTTGATCCCCTCCATACGACCCTCGTTACAGAACTACCCACCATGACTGGATCAAGCGGCGTGCCCAGGCAGAGATGGACACCTGGTCACACATGGAATGGATGGAGAGGAGAAACTGGACTTGGGGACAAGTCATTGACAGACTTGGGGGCAGCCTTCCCTGTGGCTCAGTTGGTAGAGCATGGTGTTTGCAACGACCAGCATGGTGTGTGCAACGCCAGGGTTGTGGGTTTGATTCCCATGGGGGGCCAGTACAAAAAAAACAAAAAAAATGTGTGAAATGTATGCATTCACTAGTGTAAGTCGCTCTGGATAAGAGCGTCTGCTAAATGACTAAAATGTAAATGTAAAATATCGGAGCCGACCGGGGAAGAATGAGAGGCAGTCCCCCAAAAATATTTTTTGGGGGGCACACGGGTAGTTTGGCTGGGCCAGGGGTGAGCCCTGAGCCAACTCCCTGTGCTTATTGTGGTGAGCATGTGCCTGCCTCTCGCACTCTCTCTCGGTATGCCTCCATAATCCATTACGTCCAGTGCCTGCTGCTCGCGCTCTCCCTCCAGTGCGCCTCCAGAATCCAGGAAGTCCTGTGCCTGCTTCCCACACTCTCCCTCCAGTTCGCCTCAATAGCCCAGTAAGGCCGGTGCCTGCTTTGAGCACTCGGTCCACAGTGCGTCTCCCCAGTCCGGTGAGACCGATTCCAGCTCCCCGTAGGAAGCCTCCAGTGATGATCAATGGTCCGAAGCCTCCAGTGATAATCCATGGCACGAAGCCTCCAGTGATGATCTATGGCCCAGAGCCTGTAGGGATGATCCATGGCATGAAGCCTCCAGTGATGATCTATGGCCCGGAGCCTGTAGGGATGATCCATGGCCCGGAGCCTCCAGTGATGATCCATGGCACAAAGCCTCCAGTGATGATCCAGGGGGCGGAACCAGTAGTGATGATCCATGGCACGGAGCCTGCAGCAAAGGTCCCCAGTCCGGAACCTACAGAGACGCTCTCCAGTCCGGAGCCTCCAGCGACGCTCTCCAGTCCGGAGCCTCCAGCGACGCTCCTCAGCCCGGAGCCTCCAGCGACGCTCCTCAGCCCGGAGCCTCCAGCGACGCTCTCCAGTCTGGAGCCTCCAGCGACGCTCTCCAGTCTGGAGCCTCCAGCGACGCTCTCCAGTCTGGAGCCTCCAGCGACCCTCTCCAGTCTGGAGCCTCCAGCGACCCTCTCCAGTCTGGAGCCTCCAGCGACCCTCTCCAGTCTGGAGCCTCCAGCGACGCCCCCAGTCTGGAGCCTCCAGCGGCGGTCTGCAGCCCAGAGCCTTCAGTGGCGGTCTTCAGCCCAGAGTCTTCAGCGGCGGCCTTTAGCCCAGAGTCTTCAGCGGCGGTTGGCGGTCCGAAGCCTCCGGCGATGATCCATGGTCTGGTTCCTCCGGACACACAGAAGCGGGGGGATCAGCGGGCGGTGGGGGTACTACGCCCGGAACCAGAACCGCCGCCATAGACATTAGTCACCCACCCTACCCTCCCTTTGTGTTTTTTTTTGGGGGGGGGGTTGTTGTTTAGGGGGGTTTTGTTGTTGTTTGGGGGGGTACTGTCACGTCCTAACCATAATAAGTTGTTATTTTCTATGGTAGAGTAGGTCAGGGCGTGACAAGGGGTGTTTGTCTGTTTTTGTATTTCTATGTTCAGTTTCTATGTTTTGTATTTCTTTGTGTTGCACCGAGTATGGTTCCTAACCAAAGGCAGCTGTCTATCGTTGTCTCTGATTAGGAACCATACTTAGGCAGCCTGTTTTTCCTTTGGGTTTTGTGGGTAGTTGTTTTCCGTTTTGTTAATGTACCTGACGGAACTGTTGGCTGTCGTTTTTGTTTAAGTGTCATCATTAAAAGAAATATGAGCACTTTACACACTGCGCCTTGGTCCTCTTCATACGACCCTCATTACAGTCTACCATTATACTGTATGTCCAATTTACAGCTTAGGGAGAATTGTGTTGATGCATTAGATTAATTATCCAATTTTATTTGTCTCTCAAACATCTCTGTTGAAAGACACTAATCCAGATGCTTATAAGAAATCCCGCTACAACCCCTGACAAGCCATCAAACAGACAAAGCGTCAATACAGGACTAAGATCGAATCCTACCACGCCGGCTCTGACGCTCGTTGGATGTGGCAGGACTTGCAAACTATCACGGATTACAAAGAGAAACCCAGCCTTGAGTTGCCCAGTGACACGAGCCTACCAGACAAGCTAAATGCCTTCTATGCTTGCTTCGAGGCAAGCACCACTGAACCGTGCATGAGAGCACCAGCTGTTCCGGACGACTGTGTGATCTCGTTCTCCGTAGCCAACGTAAGTAAGACCTTTAAACAGGTCAACATTCACAAGGCCACGGTGCCAGATGGTATAACAGAACGCGTACTCGGAGCATGCGCTGCTCAGCTGGCAAGTGTCTTCACTGACATTTTCAACCACTCCCTGACCCTGTCTGTTATACCTACATGTTTCAAGCAGTCCACCAAAAGTCCCTATGCCCAAGAGCGCCAAGGTAACCTGTCTAAATGACTATCGCTCTGCAGCACTCACATCTGTAGCTTTGAAAGGCTGGTCATTTCACATCAATACCATTGTACCAGACACCCTGGAACCACTCCAATTCGCATACCGCCCCAACAGATCCACACGACACAATCGCTATTGCACTCCACATTTCGCTCTCCCACCTGGATAAGAGGAACACCTACAGTGCCTTCATAAAGTATTCACACCCCTTGACTTTTTCCAAATGTTGTCTTACAGCCTGAATTTAAAAAATGTTGTATCACTGGCCTACACATAATACCCATAATGTCAAAGTGGAATTGTGTTTTTATATTTTAACAAAATAATTACAAATGAAAAGCTGAAATGTCTTGAGTCAATAAGTATTCAACCCTTTTGTTATGGCAAGCTTGAATAAATTCAGGGGTAAAAATGTGCTTAATTCTCATAAATTTAATAGACTCACTCTTTGGAATAATGGTGTTTCACATGATTTTTGAATGGACAACCTTGTCTCTGTAGCACACACATACAAATATCTGTAAGGTCCCTCCGTCGGGGCTGTAGTGGAGCGGGTCGAGAGCTTGAAGTTCCTCGTTGTCCACATCACTAAGGAATTAACATAATCCACATTTACCAACACAGTCGTGAAGAAGGCACAACAATGCCTCTTCCCCTTCAGGAGGCTGAAAAGATTTGGCATGGGCCCTCAGATCCTCTAAAAGGTCTATAGTTGCAGCGTTGAGAGCATCTTGACTGGCTGCATCACAGCTTGGTATGGCAACTACTTGGCGTCTGATCGCAAGGCGCATCACTGGGCCCGAGCTCCCTGCAATCCAGGACCTCTATACCAGGGGGTGTCCGAGGAAGGCCCTAAAAGTTGTCAGACTCCAGCCACCCAAGTCATAAACTGTTCTCTCTGCTACCGTACAGCTAGCGGTCTGGAACCAACAGGACCCTAAACAGCTTCTATCCCCAAGCCACAAGACTGCTAAATAGTTAACCAAAAAGCTTCTCAGACAATCTGCATTGACCCCCCTATGCACTAACTCTTTTGAATCATCACATACATTGCTGCTACTGCTTATTATCTACAGTACAGTTGAAGTCGGAAGTTTACATACACCTTAGCCAAATACATTTGAACTCAGTTTTTCACAATTACTAACATTTAATCCTAGTAAAAATACCCTGTCTTAGGTCAGTTAGGATCACCACTTTATTTTATGAATGTGAAATGCCAGAATAATAGTAGAGAGAATGATTTATTTCAGCTTTTATTTCTTTCATCACATTCCCAGTGGGTCAGAAGTTGAAATACACTCAATTAGTATTTGGTAGCATTCCCTTTAAATTGTTTAACTTGGGTCAAATGTTTCGGGTAGCCTTCCACAAGCTTCCCACAATAAGTTGATGAATTTTGGCCCATTCCTCCTGACAGAGCTGGTGTAACTGAGTCAGGTTTGTAGGCCTCCTTGCTCGCACACGCTTTTTCAGTTCTGCCCACAAATGTTCTATAGGATTGAGGTCAGGGCTTTGTGATGGCCACTCCAATACCTTGACTTTGTTGTCCTTCAGCCATGTTGCCACAACTTTGGAAGTATGCTTGGGGTCATTGTCCATTTGGAGACTTTAACTTCCTGACTGATGTCTTGAGATGTTGCTTCAATATATCCAAATAATTTCCCTTCCTCTTGATTCCATCTATTTTGTGAAGTGCACCAGTCCCTCCTGCAGCAAAGCACCCTGTCACGACTTCCGCCGAAGTCGGTCCCTTTCCTTGTTCGGGCGGCGTTCAGCGGTTGACGTCACCGGCCTTCTAGCCATCGCCGATCCACTTTTCATTTTCCATTTGTTTTGTCTTTGTTTTATACACCTGGTTTCAATTCCCTGATTACTTGTTCATTATTTAACCCTCTGTTCCCCCATGTTTTTTTGTGAGTGATTGTTTGTATGTATACGATCCGTTATTGTGGGCTAGTTTATTGTGTTGTATTTATTGAGTCTTTGAGTAAAGTACGTTCCTTACTAATTTCTGCTGTCCTGCGCCTGACTCCTACACACAGGCCGATTACACCCCCCCACAACATGATGCTGCCACCCCCGTGCTTCACGGTTGGGATGGTGTTCTTTGGCTTGCAAGCCTCCCCCTTTAACCTCCAAACATAACGATGGTGATTATCGCCAAACAGTTCTATTTTTGTTTCATCAGACCAGAGGACATTTCTACAAAAAGTACGATCTTTGTCCCCATGTGCAGTTGCAAACCGTAGTCTGGCTTTTATTATGGCGGTTTAGGAGCAGTGGCTTCTTCCTTGCTGAGCGGCCTTTCAGGTTATGTCGATATAGGACTCTGCTGTGGATATAGATACTCTTGTACCTGTTTGTACCTCCAGCATCTTCACAAGGTCGTTTGCTGTTGTTCTTGGATTGATTTGCACTTTTCGCACCAAAATACGTTCATCTCTAGGAGACAGAATGCGTCTCCTTCCTGAGCGGTATGACGGCTGCGTTGTCCCACGGTGTTTATACTATTGTTTGTACAGATGAACGTGGTACCTTCAGGCGTTTGGAAATTGCTCCCAAGTATGAACCAGATGTGTGGAGGTCTACAATTCTTTTTCTGAGGTCTTGGCTGATTTCTTTTGATTTTCCCATGATGTCAAGCAAAGAGGCACTGAGTAGGAAGGTAGGCCTTGAAATACATCCACAGGTACACCTCCAGTTGACTCAAATGATATCAATTAGCCTATCAGAAACTTCTAAAGCCATGACATCATTTTCTGGAATTTTCCAAGCTGTTTAAAGGCACAGTCAACTTAGTGCATGTAAACTTCTGACCCACTGGAATTGTGATACAGTGAATTATAAGTGAAATAATCTGTCTGTAAACAATTGTTGGAAAAAATACTTGTGTCATGCACAAAGTAGATGTCCTAACCGACTTGCCAAAACTATAGTTTGTTAACAAGAAATTTGTGGAGTGGTTGAAAACGAGTTTTAATGACTCCAACCTATGTGTATGTAAACTTCCGACTTCAACTGTATCCTGTTGCCTAGTCGCTTTACCCCTACCTATCTGTACATATCTACCTCAATTACCTCGTACCCCTGCCCATTGACTCAGAACTGGTACCCTGTGTATACAGCCAAGTTATCGTTACTCATTTTGTATTTATTCCTTGTGTTATTATCTTTCTATTCTTTTTAAGTTTAAGTTTCTCTGCATTGCTGGGAAGGGCCCCTAAGTAAGCGTTTCACTTACGAAGCATGTGACAAAGTTTGATTTGAAGACTAGCATAAATACAAGCAGACTTGTCATTTCCTAGTAGCATCTAAGGGATTCTGGAAAGCTTACAAAACCATAACTTTTTAGACTTTTCTCATTAAAACATATTGCTGTTCTCAAATGTAAAACCTCAATTTCAAGCATGTCATTTTTTGGCTAAATTAAAGGGAACATTTCAGACATGTTTTCCTCTCAAATAAGCCTCTTATTTTTGGTTAAACTTTTTGGGTGAAAAAGTCAAATCTGATACCTGTAATACAACTTTACACATAAAGTATCAAGTGTGATTAAGTGATAAAGGAACATTCTCATTAGATTTGGGTTTTTGGAGCAACTACAAATTTCAACATACTGCCTAAATTACAACAGTTTCAATAAAGAGGTAGCACTTCTACTCCATAATGCACCGTGCTTGTGAATAAACAAAGAGTAGCAAACCGTCCCTAACTATAGTAAGTAGGCATGACTGATCCCAGTTGGGTGGGATCAGAGAGTATTTCCCACCATGTAATGGCAGCTAGCCTGGAGTAGGGCTTCCCAGCAGACAGAGGCTCATCCTCTGGCCTTTGGGGTGTGACCTGACTCTGCCAGAGAGTGTGGGCAGTGACGGGGAGGGACTTGCCCCGGCATAGCCTGGCAGACAGCTGGTGACAGATTGAGTGTTCCTGGCTGGCAGTCCATTAGAGTCAGGGAGAAGAGAGGACAAGCCCTCCTACCCACCCACCCACTCTGCCTGGCCCGCAGTCTGGGAGTGGAGGAGGAACCCCCCCCCCCCCATAAGCTTCTCTCGGTCTATGTGGAGCTCCATGGTTACCACAACTTCCAACACATGACATTGTGGACAGGCAATGGACAGCTAGAGATGGACAAAGAATACAGCCTCTGAGGAGGTCTAATCTGAATATACTGTCCATTGAGGCGATAGGAAATGATCAAGAAAATGGTCTGTTAGCAATTTTGAGGTCGGCATGGACTGATGGGACTTCAATTTTCAACAGCACCACAACCTTTCAATGAAAATGTAAAATTTGCACCTCACAACAAAACCCTCCAAAAACATGCCTCATTACGAAAAGACATGCATGTTTTTTTCTTTATTATACATAGGCAGCTATTAGGACACCTCAGACAATGGGCGAGGCCTGAGTGGCTGGATGAGGCAGCTGTCACAGCGGACACGGGGAGTTGGGTCTTTCTCCTGGCTGTCACTAAGCCTAGAGGGTGCAGAGATGGCTCCTGCTGGCCAATTATCCTCCCAGAACCAACAAAGCCCCCATAATGGCAGCACTGCTGGCCCAATGCCAGGAGGGGAACAACAGCTAGCCCAGAGAAGGGCAGGACAGGGACACTCCCCAGCCTCAAGAGCAGGACGTCCCACTAAGGAAGGGGCCTTTACCACCACTGCTGTCCCCCCCATGTCCCTTCCTCGTGCTGAAAGTGAAAAATATAAGGCCTGAATTGAATTCCCCAATGGTGTTTTAATGAAAATACAGGGTTAGTAATGAGTGTGGGTGGCAGTGAGAACTTACTCTGGTAAATCCTGAATTAATTTCCAAATCAGGCTTGGCAGTCAATCAATCATAAATGTTGTACTGCTTCATACTAGTTGATAGATAAGTTGGTATTGGCTTTAAACTTTTTCTCAGATTGAATGCAGTGTAACCAGGATTCAAGCTCTTTCAACTGAGGAACTGCTGAGTATTCAACTACTGTTCTTCATACAGCAAAGGATTGACAGGGGAGCAGGTGAAAGAGCACATCTATTGTAGCCCACACCAGTCTCTCAGTACCATTTAAAATGACACAATGACAAATCAGATCTCATTGAGGGAATATGATTACCAAAACAACTAACCACTTAAAATTGCATTATTAACATATTTATTTTTCCTTTGCAAAAATATGTTATGGTCAATGTGTGAGACACATTCATCATCCAGATGTATGTCATTGAATAAAACGCACATGAATAGTATACAACCATGCCCTATGGCGTACACACACCATCTGCAGTGGTGAAAGTGTTTAATTTCACATTTCAGTTTTGCTTACTCCCGTGTGTGACAAATAAAGGTATGATGCAGTGTTACTAATGTAGTCGCAACATTAGAGAAATTGTATTGTCTAATATATATATATATATATATATATATATATAATATATATATATATATATATATACACTGCTCAAAAAAATAAAGGGAACACTTAAACAACACAATGTAACTCCAAGTCAATCACACTTCTGTGAAATCAAACTGTCCACTTAGGAAGCAACACTGATTGACAATAAATTTCACATGCTGTTGTGCAAATGGAATAGACAACAGGTGGAAATTATAGGCAATTAGCAAGACACCCCCAATAAAGGAGTGGTTCGGCAGGTGGTGACCACAGACCACTTCTCAGTTCCTATGCTTCCTGGCTGATGTTTTGGTCACTTTTGAATGCTGGCGGTGCTTTCACTCTAGTGGTAGCATGAGACAAAGTCTACAACCCACACAAGTGGCTCAGGTAGTGCAGCTCATCCAGGATGGCACATCAATGCGAGCTGTGGCAAGAAGGTTTGCTGTGTCTGTCAGCGTAGTGTCCAGAGCATGGAGGCGCTACCAGGAGACAGGCCAGTACATCAGGAGACGTGGAGGAGGCCGTAGGAGGACAACAACCCAGCAGCAGGACCGCTACCTCCGCCTTTGTGCAAGGAGGAGCAGGAGGAGCACTGCCAGAGCCCTGCAAAATGACCTCCAGCAGGCCACAAATGTGCATGTGTCTGCTCAAATGGTCAGAAACAGACTCCATGAGGGTGGTATGAGGGCCCGACGTCCACAGGTGGGGGTTGTGCTTACAGCCCAACACCGTGCAGGACGTTTGGCATTTTCCAGAGAACACCAAGATTGGCAAATTCGCCAATGGCGCCCTGTGCTCTTCACAGATGAAAGCAGGTTCACACTGAGCACGTGACAGACGTGACAGAGTCTGGAGAAGCCATGGAGAACGTTCTGCTGCCTGCAACATCCTCCAGCATGACCGGTTTGGCGGTGGGTCAGTCATGGTGTGGGTCTGGCATTTCTTTGGGGGGCCGCACAGCCCTCCATGTGCTCACCAGAGGTAGCCTGACTGCCATTAGGTACCGAGATGAGATCCTCAGACCCCTTGTGAGACCATATGCTGGTGTGGTTGGCCCTGGGTTCCTCCTAATGCAAGACAATACTAGACCTCATGTGGCTGGAGTGTGTCAGCAGTTCCTGCAAGAGGAAGCATTGATGCTATGGACTGGCCCGCCCATTCCCCAGACCTGAATCCAATAGAGCACATCTGGGACATCATGTCTCGCTCCATCCACCAACGCCACGTTGCACCACAGACTGTCTAGGAGTTGGCGGATGCTTTAGTCAAGGTCTGGGAGGAGATCCCTCAGGAGACCATCCGCCACCTCATCGGGAGCATGCCCAGGCGTTGTAGGGAGGTCATACAGGCACGTGGAGGCCACACACACTACTGAGCCTCATTTTGACTTGTTTTAAGGACATTACATACAAGTTGGATCAGCCTGTAGTGTGGTTTTCCACTTTAATTTTGAGTGTGACTCCAAATCCAGACCTCCATGGGTTGATAAATTGGATTTCCATTGATTATTTTTGTGTGATTTTGTTGTCAGCACATTCAACTATGTAAAGAAAAAAGTATTTAATAAGATTATTTCATTCATTCAGATCTAGGATGTGTTATTTTAGTGTTCCCTTTATTTTTTTGAGCAGTGTATAATTCACAAGTGATAGGCTAATATTGTCACCCATCAGACTATTTTGGATTTAATCTTGTCTTTACATATACTAAATAATATATGTGTGACGTTTGTTTTGATTTAGAATGAACCATTATCATGCACTCGTCTCGAAACAGGGGCAGCGGGAAAAAATACATGTCATCTATGATAGCGAATGGAGGACGCTTTTCCCGTGGTTCATTTTCATGCCAGCCAGGTATGCTGTACTCCTGTTGTAAAGATAAGCAATGTGCTTAATATTAAGAAAGTTGAGAAATAAATACAGTAGGCCTAGCCTATAGAAGGTAGGATTTGGACATGTTTCAAGTGTGTGCAAATGGACAGAGAAACTGAAGGACGGTGTGTAGAATGACGATGGTGTTGCAATTGTGGTGGGAAACATGATCCTGAGTTCCTGGAGTGCCCTGTAAGGGTGAAAAAGATTGAGGTGGCAAAAGTTAGAGCGGTCAATCGAATCTCCTATGCCGAGGCTATAGAGTTGAGAAAACAAGTGACCCTTTTGAAGATATGGTAGTGGATGCTCCACAGCCAGTAGTAAATGTTTGCTGCCAGTCAAAAGATACCCTGTATGTTAAAAAGGTAAATTTTGTGGCATTCATTGCCACAGTTATAAACTGTACGGCTCAAGTGTCAAAGAACTAAAAGAAACTGGAAATTATTGTGGCTGAGGCAGAAAAGATTTTGGGACTTCAGTAGGTGGCAACATGCACACTAAATTGTGCGAAAGCCAATATACCATAGAAGAATAAAACGACTACTGACAAAAAGAGCTTGTCTGTTCTTTTGAGTTTTGATGTTGAGTCTTTGCCTGACAAAGTGATGTTAGGATATATAAGTTATCCTGTACGAGCTTTTGTGCAGAATACATTACGTTGTTACAGGTGTCAAGCTTATGGATATGTGTAGCAGGGTGGTTCCTATGTGTGAGAAGTGTGCAGAAGGGCATGAGACAAAGGAATGTGTAGCATTGGGGAAAGTAGTGGAATGTGTTAATTGTAAGGGTGCCCATGGGGCTGGGGATCAGAAATGTCCCGTGCGAGAGAGGCAGGTTGAGGTTTCCAGGGTTAGAGTAGTGAAGAAGTTGTCATATGCTGAGGCAGTGAACAAAGTAGAGGAAGATGGGTCAAGGGGGAGGGATCCTGAGAGGAGTGATGTGAGTAGTAGATGTGTACCGGTACAGCGGGATAAACCAACAAGTGATGTATGTTTCAGTGAGATTGGATTTTTGGCATTTATAGCAATGCTTATCACCAGTACTGTAGGGATGGAACATAAGTCGCAGAAAATAGAGGTTGTGCTGGCAGCTGCAGAGGTATTTATTTGGTATATATTTGGGTGTGCGGGATTTGACGTCAGAAGAGTTACAGGGTGTGTTAAGTGGTGGTGTCCCGTCCTTTCAGGCTGTTGGCCTGAAGTAGGACTAAATAGATTTAAATAGTGGAGTATGTTGAATTTTTTGAGTGTAGTGTATATATATATATATATATATATATATATATATATATATATATATACAGTTGAAGTCGGGAGGTTTACATACACCTTAACCAAATACATTTAAACTCAGTTTTTCACAATTCCTAACATTTAATCCTAGTAAAAATTCCCTGTCTTAGGTGTTGGAGATTTTCCAGTCATCTGATGATTTTCAGTAACCTATACTGTTCTCTTTGAAGTAGGAAGAATAATCAATATAAGCTTAAATATTAGACATGTGTAAGCAGAATGAAGGCTAAACCCATTGTGTGATTTTGTTGTCAGCACATTCAACTATGTAAAGAAAAAAGTATTTAATAAGATTATTTCTTTCATTCAGATCTAGGATGTGTTATTTAAGTGTTCCCTTTATTTTTTTTAGCAGTATATATATATATATATATATATATATATATATATATATATATATATATATATACACACACACACAGTTGAAGTCGGAAGTTTACAAACACTTAGGTTGGAGTCATTAAAACTCATTTTTCAACCACTCCACAAATTTCTTGTTAACAAACTATAGTTTTGGCAAGTCGGTTAGGACATCTACTTTGTGCATGACACAAGTATTTTTTCCAACAATTGTTTACAGACAGATTATTTCACTTATAATTCACTGTATCACAATTCCAGTGGGTCAGAAGTTTACATGCACTAAGTTGACTGTGCCTTTAAACAGCTTGGAAAATGTCCCGAAAATGATGTCATGGCTTTAGAAGCTTCTGATAGGCTAATTGACATCAATTGGAGGTGTACCTGTGGATGTATTTCAAGGCCTACCTTCAAACTCAGTGCCTCTTTGCTTGACATCATGGGAAAATGAAAATAAATCAGCCAAGACCTCAGAAATAAATTGTAGACCTCCACACATCTGGTTCATCCTTGGGAGCAATTTCCAAACGCCTGAAGTTACCACGTTCATCTGTACAAACAATAGTACGCAAGTATAAAAACCATGGGACCACGCAGCCGTCATACCACTCAGGAAGGAGCCGCGTTCTGTCTCCTAGAGATGAATGCTCTTTGGTGCAAAAAGTGCAAATTAATCCAAGAACAACAGCAAAGGACCTTGTGAAGATGCTGGAGGAAACAGGTACAAAAGTATCTATATCCACAGTAAAACGAGTCCTATATCGACATAACCTGAAAGGCCGCTCAGCAAGGAAGAAGCCACTGCTCCTAAACCGACATAAAAAAAAAGCCAGACTACGGTTTGCAACTGCACATGGGGACAAAGATTGTACTTTTTGGAGAAATCTCCTCTGGTCTGATGAAACAAAAATAGAACTGTTTGGCCATAATGACCATTGTTATGTTTGGAGGTTAAAGGGGGCAGCTTGCAAGCCGAAGAACACAATCCCAACCGTGAAGCACGGGGATGGCAGTATCATGTTGTGGGGGTGCTTTGCTGAAGGAGGGACTGGTGCACTTCACAAAATAGATGGCATCATGTGGAAGGAAAATTAAGTGGATATATTGAAGCAACATCTCAAGACATCAGTCAGGAAGTTAAAGCTTGGTTGCAAATGGGTCTCCAAATGGACAATGACCCCAAGCATACTTCCAAAGTTGTGGCAAAATGGCTTAAGGACAACAAAGTCAAGGTATTGGAGTGGCCATGACAAAGCCCGCCTCAATCCTATAGAACATTTGTGGGCTGAACTGAAAAAGTGTGTGTGAGCAAGGAGGCCTTCAAACCTGACTCAGTTACACCAGCTCTGTCAGGAGGAATGGGTCAACATATTCCCACCTTATTGTGGGAAGCTTGTGGAAGGCTACCCAAAACGTTTGACCCAAGTTAAACAATTTAAAGGCAATGCTACCAAATACTAATTGAGTGTATGTAAACTTCTGACCCACTGGGAACGTGATGAAAGAAATAAAAACTGAAATAAATAATTCTCTCTACTATTATTCTGACATTTTACATTCTTAAATTAAAGTGGTGATCCTAACTGACCTAAGACAGGGAATTTTTACTCTGATTAAATGTCAGGAATTGTGAAAAACGGAGATCATATGTATTTGGTCAAGGTGAATGTAAACTTCCGACTTCAACTGTATATATATTATTTTAGGTTGAATTTTTTTTGCCCTATTTCTCCAATTGGTAGTTAGTCTTGTCCTATTGCTGCAACTCCCCTACAGACTCAGGAGAGACGAAGGTCAATAGCCATGCGTCTTCGCTTAACCCGGAAACCAGCCGCACCAATGTATTGGAGGAAACACAGTCCAGTTGGTGACCGTAGTCAGCTTGTAGGCACCTGGCCGCCACAAGGAGTCGCTAGAGCGCAATGGGATAAGGAAATCCCGGACGACCAAACCCTCCCCTAACCTGGACGACACTGGGCCAATTGTATGACGCCTCATCGGTCTCCCGGCCACGGCAGATAGTGACACAGTCTGGGATCGAACCCGGGTCTGTAGTGACGCCTCAAGCACATTGAACATTATAGATAGAAATGTACTGCACAGAGCCAACACCTCTATAGTCAATGTTATTCTATAAAATGTATGTCTATCTGCGGTCATGTCTATCTGAATTTTTCACCCCACTAAATAGGCCCCATACATACTGTACCATTTTTCACATGACAGTAGACAAGAGTTGTGTTTTATCAGCACAGCTCTAGATTATGGATGTCTATCATCACCCTGAGTGTAAAGTCTTTCCCTTCAGTGTGTGCAGATCTAAAATGTACAGAATAGAGAGATGCAACATAGCAGAAGCTATTTTAAAACCCATTGGAAGGGGAGCTGGAACCATCCCCATACTGCTAATAGCAGTATCGCGAAACTCGTTGGTATTGTGGCAAGGAAACTAAACACATAGGGGATTTAACTTTAGAAAAACAGCCATAATGTTGGAAACAAACATCAATATGTTTTCATCCAGAGGCACCCATACATACAGCAGGTTAAAGTACCAAGGAGTTTGGTCTGCTTCTTGTTTTAATTTTTGCCATGATACCAGTATCGCAATATTTTTTCCATCACAGCTAACTCTGGTTGTTTTCAGACTGGATGCATTTCTTTCTCTCAATTTATCTCAGTGTCCCTCTCATTGACTCTGGAGGTGTCTAAAATGGCACCCCATAGTGCACTACCAGGCCCCTTGGTCTCTCAGAGGAAGACGTCTATGTGATGGCCTGTCGGCAGAGGGGACCGCTGCGCTGCTAGGGGGGCTGCTGCAGCAAGATGGCTGAGCAGTGGTGACACAGGCGGCAGCAGAGCAGCACGTTCTTGACCCTGTCCTGACAGATCACACACTTCTTCCTCTCCTCATGCTCCTTCAACAGGCTGAGAAGGCCAGTGTCTACTGGAGGGGCCCAGCTGCTGCTTCACTGTAGTCCTTGTTGTTGTAGACGGGTGGTGGTATTGGTCTGGGTCAAGGTTGATGTCATCCCACCTACTGTTGAAGTGTTGAGTATAACTCCACTTGTTCTCTTCCAATCTGCTCTGGGGGTAGAAGGGTATCTGTATGGTCAGTAGGACTACCTGGGACCCTTAGATCCATAACTGGGTGCCCCACTCCACCTTCGGCAACAGAAGGCTGTACTCAATCAATCAAATGTATTTATAAAGCCCTTCTTACATCAGCTGATTTCACAAAGTGCTGTACATAAACCTAGCCTAAAACCCCAAACAGCGAGCAATGCAGGTGAAGAAGCACGGTGGCTAGGAAAAACTCCCTAGAAAGGCCAGAACCTAGGAAGAAACCTAGAGAGGAACCAGGCTATGAGGGGTGGCCAGTCCTTTTCTGGCTGTGCCGGGTGGAGATTATAACAGAACATGGCCAAGATGTTCAAAGATGACCAGCAGGGTCAAATAATAATAATCACAGTGGTTGTAGAGGGTGCAACAGGTCAGCACCTCAGGAGTAAATGTCAGTTGGCTTTTCATAGCCGATCATTCAGAGTATCTCTACCACTCCTGCTGTCTCTAGAGAGTTGAGAGTGAGAGAGTAAGAGAGACTCCTAGGGTTGGCATGAACGAGAGAGGGGAACCAGCCAGGCAGAGACAGCAAGGGCGGTTCGTTGCTCCAGTGCCTTTCTGTTCACCTTCACACTCCTGGGCCAGACTACACTCAATCATAGGACCTGCTGAAGAGATGAGTCTTCAATAAAGACTTAAAGGTTGAGACGGAGTCTGCGTCTCTCACATGGATAGGTAGACCATTCCATAAAAATTGAGCTCTATAGGAGAAAGCCCTGCCTCCAGCTGTTTGCTTAGAAATTCTAGGGACAATAAGGAGGCCTGCGTCTTGTGACCGTAGCGTACGTGTAGGTATGTTTAACAATATATATAATCATTACAAGGTTTTAAAATTGTTCCATAGTCTTTTCTAAGTCTCTACCTCTTATAAAGAAACGGTCTGAGAAATGTGTGAATTATTGCATGGGGTCTGTGAGAAAGCACTTCAAAGATAAACATAGAACCCTGCAGGGGAGTAAAAGAGATAAGAGACTAGTCAGACATACCTCTATAAATCAACTTGGGGGAGTGGACATTTACTGCTGAGGCCTTGGAAAACACTGGAACTATTGTATCTCTCTTGCAAGTTTGTATAGCTGTGTATGCATGGGCTTGGTCTGATGAGTAGAAGGTAATGACGTAAGCAGTGACATCACTAGGGCTGGACTTCGGGCTTAATAAAATAACTTGGGACTTTTCCTATGGGGCAGAACTCAGGAGAGACATCAATGTATGTGTGATGTTTGACTTCTGTCTACAGCTGTATTTTGATTAAAATTGTTATGATTTATAAGTGCACATTTTGAGTGTTCCTTACTTGTTAAGTAAATAAAACAGAGCACAGAAAAACAGAACCAACACAAGCCTATGTAATGCTTTGTAGGTTAGCAGTAAAACCTTGAAATCAGCCCTTGCCTTAACAGAAAGCCACTGTAGAGAGGCTAGCACTGGAGTAACATGATCAAATGTTTTGGTTCTAGTCAAGATTCTAGCAGCCGTGTTTAGCACTAACTGAAGTTTACTTATTGCTTTATCTGGGTAGCCGGAAAGTAGAGCATTGCAGAAGTCTAACATAGAAGTGACAAAAGCAATTTTATTTAGACAGAAAGTTTCTGATTTTTGCAATGTTACGTAGATGGGAAAAAGCTGTCTTTGAAACAGTCTTGATATGTTCATCAAAAGAGAGATCAGGGTCCAGAGTAATGCCGAGGTCCTTCACAGTTTTATTTGAGACGACTGTACAACCATCAAGATTAATTGTCAGATCCAACAGAAGATCTCTTTGTTTCTTGGGACCTAGAACTAGCATTTCTGTTTTCTCCAAGTTTAAAAGTAGAACATTTGCCACCATCCACTTCCTTATGTCTGAAACACAGGCTGCCAGGGAGGGCAATTTTGGGGCTTCACCATGTTTCATTGAAATGTACAGCTGTGTGTCATCTGCATAGCGGTGAAAGTTAACATTGTGTTTCCAAATGACATCACCAAGAGGTAAAATATATAGTGAAAACAATAGTGGTCCTAAAACGGAGCCTTGAGGAACACTGAAATTTACAGTTGATTTGTCAGAAGACAAACCATCCACAGAGACAATCTGATATCTTTCCGACAGATAAGATCTAAACCAGGCCAGAACATGTCCGTGTAGACCAATTTGGGTTTCCAATCTCTCCAAAAGTATGTGGTGATCGATGGTATCAAAAGCAGCACTAAGATCTAGGAGCACAAGGACAGATGCAGAGCCTCGGTCTGACGCCATTAAAATGTAATTTACCACCTTCGCAAGTGATCATGTACTGTTCTGCTTCTTGGCCGTCTGGTTTGTGCCACCTGCCCCATGGCCTGTGGTCTGGCAGCATTATCCTGAAGAGCTTGAGCTCGCTCCATGGCCAGCAGGTAAAGTCTACAGACGGTCCTCTGTAGACTTAGCATTCCTGGTATGGTGTTGACAAAGTGAAGACTTTAATGGCCACACAAGGCAGTGCCGGGTTGAGATAGAGCAAGGTCAAAGCAATGATGACCGGTGTTAGGAGCAAGCAATAGATGTTGAACAGACACACTAGAGCCCAGAAACTCCAGGGCTAGCTGGCAGGGTGTCCAAAGCAGTACAGAGGTGCCCACCAGGCAGCTGTATAGAAAGGCGAGAAGGGAGGGCCAGCTCCAAGGCTTTATGCAGGGGGCTTGATATTGCCTCCCAGGCCCCTACCATTGCAGAGAAGCAGTTCTGAGTACCAATGAGGAGAATGTTGACAAAGTAGAAAACAAGGCTGAGCAAAATGCTGAAGCCTTCACAAGTCTGTTCAAGCACAGTATGTGCAGACATTAGTCCACAGTGTAGCAGTTCCTTGCTGCTCCACACAACATAAGAAGAGAGGTGGCCACCATTTTGAAACTCAAACACCCCTCCTAAGGTCTGCATCCATCCCTCCAGTACATTACAAGCTCAGTGTGCTGTGCTTATGACCACCTCTGTTACAGTGAGGAAGGAGTTCAGGGCACAGTTATAGCACTCTAGTAAGGTGGAGCCACTCGGCACCACTGGCAGAGAGGAACCCATGTGGGAGAAAGGTCGGCCTAGCCAATTTACAAACCAGATGATCACTTCCAGTAGAAGGCAAAAAGTATCCAGGCATTTTCCAATAGCACAGGAAGCAAAGTTCACTACATCCATATTAGTGTACCCTACAGAAAACAAAATAAATGTGTTAAAGTTTGCCATTGAACTAAATGTACATTTTAAAAAAAATGTATAATGTTATACACCTGTGCAAGACAGCTAGCTAATTAGCAGATTCAACTTCAGTGGACCATATAGGAGCAGCATACAAAACATAGCAAGTTAGATAGCACACTAGCAGTTATGCTAAGCAGCATATCTAGCTAACTTTCAAGCTGTGCTACATCAAGTGGATAGATAAAACAGTTATTACTGCTTTCCAATTACCTAACATGAACTGAGATGAACAGAAACTAGAAAAAATTACATTGCACAAAAACACCTCTAGTTAGCTAACGTTATGTAGCTAGTCTGCTACTCTCAATGGCAACCCAACCCACTATTTGCTAGCTAGTTAGCAAGTTATGATAAAGGATTGTTTGTCTAGATATCAAAATAGGGAGTGTCAACTAAAGGTGTTAACCCTCCACATCTATCAAGACAACTGGGCCAGCCACTCTTAAATATCCCCTGGGCCAGCCCAGGTGTAACACATACAGACTACCGAGATGACACCAATCGGTGTGCCCAACGTGCTAAAGAGCTATACGTGCTAGAGTCCAACCTCAAAACATAACAAAGGTTATGTATGTAACCACGGTTATGTGAGCTATTGGATCACTCCAATATGGTATCCTTCCGCTCGGCAGAATACATTCCGAGTAAGAATTTCAGATTAGTCTCGTGTACCGGGTAGTGCTGCGGCTGACCCCCTTAAATAGCTGCCTTCCCACTACTCCCACCTTATGTCCTTTGAGGGCGCTGTAGATGACCGACAAGAGGATTGGAGTGATCGAATAGCTCATACAGTGAGGGAAAAAAGTATTTGATCCCCTGCTGATTTTGTACGTTTGCCCACTGACAAAGAAATTATCAGTCTATCATTTTAATGGTAGGTTTATTTGAACAGTGAGAGACAGAATAACAACAAAAAAATCCAGAAAAACGCATGTCAAAAATGTTATAAATTGATTTGCATTTTAATGAGGGAAATAAGTATTTGACCCCCTCTCAATCAGAAAGATTTCTGGCTCCCAGGTGTCTTTTATACAGGTAACGAGCTGAGATTAGGAGCACCCTGTTAAAGGGAGTGCTCCTAATCTCAGCTTGTTACCTGTATAAAAGACATAAGTCCACAGAATCAATCAATCAATCAGATTCCAAACTCTCCACCATGGCCAACACCAAAGAGCTCTCCAAGGATGTCAGGGACAATATTGTAGACCTACACAAGGCTGGAATGGGCTACAAGACCATCGCCAAGCAGCTTGGTGAGAAGGTGACAACAGTTGGTGCGATTATTCGCAAATGGAAAAAACACAAAAGAACTGTCAATCTCTCTCGGCCTGGGGCTCCATGCAAGATCTCACCTCGTGGAGTTGCAATGATCATGAGAACAGTGAGGAATCAGCCCAGAACTACACGGGAGGATCTTGTCAATGAACTCAAGGCAGCTGGGACCATAGTCACCAAGAAAACAATTGGTAACACAATATGCCGTGAAGAACTGAAATCCTGCAGCACCCGCAAGGTCTCCCTGCTCAAGAAAGCACATATACATGCCCGTCTGAAGTTTGCCAATGAACATCTGAATGATTCAGAGGACAACTGGGTGAAAGTGTTGTGGTCAGATGAGACCAAAATGGAGCTCTTTGTCATCAGCTCAACTCGCCATGTTTGGAGGAGGAGGAATGCTGCCTATGACCCCAAGAACACCATCCCCACCGTCAAACATGGAGGTGGAAACATTATGCTTTGGGGGTGTTTTCTGCTAAGGGGACAGGACAACTTCACAGCATCAAAGGGACGATGGACGGGGCCATGTACCGTCAAATCTTGGGTGAGAACCTCCTTCCCTCAGCCAGGGCATTGAAAATGGGTCGTGGATGGGTATTCCAGCATGACAATGACCCAAAACACACAGCCAAGGCAACAAAGGAGTGGCTCAAGAAGAAGCACATTAAGGTCCTGGTGTGGCCTAGCCAGTCTCCAGACCTTAATCCCATAGAACATCTGTGGAGGGAGCTGAAGGTTCGAGTTGCCAAACGTCAGCCTCGAAACCTTAATGACTTGGAGAAGATCTGCAAAGAGGAGTGGGACAAAATCCCTCCTGAGATGTGTGCAAACCTGGTGGCCAACTACAAGAAACGTCTGACCTCTGTGATTGCCAACAACGGTTTTGCCACCAAGTACTAAGTCATGTTTTGCAGAGGGGTCAAATACTTATATCCCTCATTAAAATGCAAATCAATTTATAACATTTTTGACATGCGTTTTTCTGGATTCTTTTGTTGTTATTCTGTCTCTCACTGTTCAAATAAACCATACCATTAAAATTATACACTGATAATTTCTTTGTCAGTGGGCTAACGTACAAAATCAGCAGGGGATCAAATACTTTTTTCCCTCACTGTATAACTATGGTTACATATGTAATCTTCGTTATGTAGCACTATATTGGATCACTCCGATATGGTATCACAATACCAGATTAAATCGGGGAACTAGGCATGGCCAGACAAGCGCAAAATCCCGTAGGACTGAGCTCAGGGCTGTCATGGTTGCTGCGTCCCTCCATCCCCCTCCAGGGAAGTGGAGGCAGCACCCAACACGGCCGTCCCGACCTGGTTGGTGGCAGCAACATTGACTCGATAGTACATAGCAAACGTCGTAGATGACGCTGAACTGGCCGAGGCGCAAATTTAATCTAGGGGAACTCCTCTGAGCAGGGCCCATGAAGTAGCTACTCCTCCAGTAGAATGCGCCACCACAGCAGACGGCAAAGGTCGGCCAGCCAGCTGATATGCTGTACTAATACTGTCCACAATCCAATGTGAGCGTCTCTGTTCGATAGGCTCTTCCCCAGAACTCTCTGACCATAACACACGAACAGCTGATCCGACTGTCGTATTGTCTTAGTTTGTTTAACGTAAGTCTCCAATGCCCTCACCCGGCACAGCACACTTGGGGAAATCCCAGCCCACTCGCAGTCATGGGAGGTGCGTATGCACACAAATTTAAGGGCTGGTTCACATGTCTGTCAAACAGGACCGTCGGCAAGAAACAGGGGTTACAAACCATTTGTACATCACACGACTCGGGGGCAACATCATGACCCTCACACCAAGTACAGAATATGCCCTTCCGCATTTGATGTGACGCGTTGGTGGAGGAAGCTCTGGCGTTATGCAACCTGTTCACCACATTGCCCTGAATGCCTAGACTTGCCCAATTACACCTCTCAGGGGCCAAGCCCAAAGCTGGATGCAGCGTGGGTCCGGATGCCACAGAGTTCCCCGAACCTGAGAGAGCAGGTCGGGTCTCAGCGGCAGCTGCCATGGGGTCACAGAAAGGAGGGACAACAGGAGGCTGAACCATGGTTGTCTTGGCCAGTATGGAGCTATCAGAAACTGACCCTGTCTAGCATAGCTCTGATCAGGGGAAATGGTGAGAATGGATCAAGTGTTGTTGCCGGCCAATTGTGAGCGAGGGCATCCAAACCCAGAGGGCCTGGAGGGTCCGACATCGAGAACCAACTGGGAGAATGAGTGTACTCCTGAGATGCAAATAGGTTCACCTGCGCTCTCCCGAACCTTTCCTACAGCTGTGGGTGTAGACTTCAGTCCCCCTCCGGCGGGCCATTTCTCAAAAGCATGTCCGCTGCCTGGTTCAAGACCCCGGGGATGTGCGCTGCCCGCAGTGAAGCTAAGCGGATCTGAGCCCACAGCAAGAGCTTCCGAGCCATTTTGTGGATGTGCCGTGATCTCAGTCCCCCCTGGTGATTGATATACAACGCTACCGTGGTGTTGTAGGAATCTGACCAGGACATGTTTCCCCTCTAAGTAGGGCAGGAACTGTTGGTGTGCCAGGCGAACCGCCCTGAGCTCCAGCACATTCAAGTGCTTGCCACTCCATAGGGGGCTCCAGCATCCGCTCGCTGCCATGCCTCTGAGCACTGTCCCCCAACACGCTAGCGAGGCATTGGTGCACACTAGCTCCCTGCGGTGGACTCTGTTCAGTATCACTCCCTCCACCAGGAATAAGTGAGTGCCATTTCAACAGACTCCTCACACATGAGAGCACGACGTATGTTTGTTGTTGAACGCTGTCGAACGCTGAACCTGAAACCTGTCGAACGCTGAAACATGAACTAAAGACCTCGGTTTAAAAGCTGACAGTGTTTTTATATACTTTTATTTTATTTTGAATCCTGCGGCTCTGTTGGGCTAAATTGCTGTGAGCACAGCTATCTGTCCAGGGATCCTGCCAGATTTCGTATAGGGGGAGAGACACGAAAGCCCAGCTAGCCTAGCTGGCTCGGCGGTCTCAATGGAGGCCGCTATTGACCGTTTCCAATGTTGCAGGAGCTGCATTTACTTTGCTTTGTTCGAGGACAATGTGGACCACGTTGACTTTCAATGTAGCAACTGCAAAACCTACATAAGCTACTGGGGAACCCACGCCCACCTACTTTTTATTTTTCTTCCACCCCAGTAGCCGGACACCGCTATGGTCTGGTGGAAATTTTGCCGCCGTGTGGGCTCTCCACTGTCGACTGGCCGGTGCTAGGTAGGGTTCCATCTCCGAAGGGGTCTCCCCTTCCCTGGAGAACGGAGCTGATCTCGACTCAATCAACCAACCATGGAGGTACGTCACTCGCCGTGGAAGTCGAAGAAGGCGTCCTCTGGCAAAGGGGGTCTCCATGGAGATGTTGAGCTCGGAACTGACACAGACCAGAAACAGCTTTGCCGCCCTGGATCCAGAGGTTCCGGCGCCTTCGTCCGTGGTGGCTTCCCAATCAAGATTGGATCCGGAGGTACCTGCGTCTTCGTTCTCGGCTCTGTCTCCTTCTCCGGTGGCTTCTACCTCAGGTTCAGATCCTCAGAGCTCATCAAACCGTGAGGCTGCCTGAGAGACCGGCCCATTCAACATCACCAGCTGTCATCATAGGCAGCTCTATGGTGAGAAATCTCGGTCCCCAAGGCAAAAACCCTGTGCTACCCAGGAGCACAAGTACAGGACATAACAAGGCTGCTTCCGACTGTTCTACCACAGATGCCAGGAGCTGACACTGTCGTAGTCAATGTGGGGTCAAACGATATCAGGAGGGGTGGCTCGGAACATTTGAAAATTGATTTTAATGAACTGATTTTAGCATTAAAAGACTCCAAAAAAACGGCAATAATTTCAGGTCCAGTACCATCGTTGGGCCGCGGGTGTGAAAGATTCAGCAGACTGCTGGCATTACACATCTGGTTGAAAGACTACTGTAGCTCTGCTGGAGTCACTTTTATTGATAACTTTGAAACCTTCTGGAAACAGAAGATACTCTACAGGAATGACGGAGTCCATCCAAATCATCTTGGCTCCTGGACTCTGTCCACGTATTTCAAGTCTGCGTTGAAACAATGACTGGTAAATGATCCAAGACCAGCTCAGTTAATCCCTACCATTGTGACAGTGAGTCCTCATAATGCTGTGTCAAATGTACATGATCAAAGGGGCATTGGCAAACACAATGTAAGTAATTTAATTGATGTACCCCTAATTGCACCGAATACATCTGTTTATCCTACAGCAATTGTAAGCAGTAATCTATAAACCAGAGTTACACTGTTAGCACTGAGGCACGGTGTGCAATAGTAGGAAGACCACTTAGTGCAGAATGAGCTGCATTATCAGCTCCAATGTAAATAACATGAGTAAGTCTACCTCTGATTGGCTTCCCAGTAAAGCATTAAAAACAATCACGCAACCCAGAAAAGTGCTAAAAATAGCCCATATCAATATATGTAGCCTAAGAAACAGCCTTCCTGGCTTTCCCTGTGGCTCATTTGGTAGAGCATGGTGTTTGCATGGTGTTTACAATGCCAGGGTTGTGGGTTCAATTCCCATGGGGGCCAGTATGGAGAAAAAAAAATGTATGGTATGAAATGTATGCATTCACTACTGTAAGTTGCTCTGGATAAGAGTGTCTGCTAAATGACTAAAATGTAAATTTAAACAAGGTCCATGAAGTCAATAACTTGCTTGTAACAGATGACATTCATATTCTGACTATCTCTGAAACTCACTTAGATAATACATTTGATGATACAGTGGTAGCAATACATGGTTAAAACATCTCCCGAAAAGACAGAAATGCCAACGGAGGTGATGTTGCGGTCTATATTCAGAATCACATTCATGTAAAGCTTAGAGACGATCTAATATTAAATACTGTTGAAATAATATGGCTACAGGTTCATCTGCCTCACCTAAAGCCCATTCTTGTGGGAAGCTGCTAAAGACCACCAAGTGCTAACAGTCAGTATCTGGATAATATGTGTGAAATGCTTGATAATGTATGTGATATCAACAGAGAAGTATATTTTCTGGGTGATTTAAATATTGACTGGCTATCATCAAGCTGCCCACTCAGGAAAAAACTTCAAACTGTAACCAGTGCCTGCAACCTGGATCAGGTTGTCAGTCAACCTAGCAGGGTAGTTACAAACAGCACAGGAATTAAATAATCAACATGTATTGATCACATTTTTACTAACGCTGCAGATATTTGCTTTAAATCAGTATCCAAATCCATAGACTGTAGTGATCACAATATAATAGCCATATCTAGGAAAACCAAAGTTCCAAAGGCTGTGCCTAATATACTGTATAAGAGGTCATACAATAAGTTTTGTAGTGATTCATATGTTGATGTGTAACGGCTATCTACGGAAGAAGTGGACCAAAATGCGGCGGAGTTAGGGTTCGTCATTTTTAATGTTACGAACACTATGCAATTAACAAAACAACAAAACTGACAGCCAACACAGTCCTGTCAGGTGCAACAACAGTGACAAGCACACTCCTACATATATGACTCCCAATCAGGAACAACGATCCCCAGCTGTTCCTGATCAGGAGTCACAAGACCAACACAGAACAATCACACACACAAGACTGCCACGTCCTGACCCCAAAACTACAACAGCTCCATCTGCTGGTCAGGACGTGACAGTACCCCCCCCTCAAGGTGCAGACCCCGGAATGCACCTAACAACGAAAAAACACCAACAAACAAAATCCCCAACAAAACCCATAAACAATAACCCCTAAACAATAAGGGAGGGAAGGGAGGGTGGCTGCCGTCAACGACGGCACTGTGCTACACCCTCCCTCCCCAACCCACCTATCCTGGAGGTGGCTCCGGTGCAGGACGTGGACCCTGCTCCACCCTCGGCGTCGCCCACTTCGGTGGAGCCAATAGCTGCGCCAGGCAGACGGACCCCTCGAGCCGGGCCGGAGGACAGGAGGGCCCCTCGGGCTGGGCCGGGGGACAGGAGGGCCCCTCGGGCTGAGCCGGGGGACAGGAGGGCCCCTCGGGCTGGGCCGGGGGACAGGAGGGCCCCTCGGGCTGGGCCGGGGGACAGGAGGGCCCCTCGGGCTGGGCCGGGGGACAGGAGGGCCCCTCGGGCTGGGCCGGGGGGCAGGAGGGCCCCTCGGGCTGGGCCGGGGGGCAGGAGGGCCCCTCGGGCTGGGCCGGGGGACAGGAGGGCCCCTCGGGCTGGGCCGGGGGACAGGAGGGCCCCTCGGGCTGGGCCGGGGGGCAGGAGGGCCCCTCGGGCTGGGCCGGGGGGCAGGAGGGCCCCTCGGGCTGGGCCGGGGGGCAGGAGGGCCCCTCGGGCTGGGCCGGGGAGCAGGAGGGCCCCTCGGGCTGGGCCGGGGAGCAGGAGGGCCCCGCGGGCTGGGCCGGAGAGCAGGAGGGCCCCTCGGGCTGGGCCGGAAGGCATGCGGGCCACTCGGGCTGGGCCGGAAGGCATGCGGGCCACTCGGGCTGGGCCGGAAGGCATGCGGGCCACTCGGGCTGGACCGGAGGGCAGGAGGACCACTCGGGCTGGACCGGAGGGCAGGAGGACCACTCGGGCTGGACCGGAGGGCAGGAGGACCACTCGGGCTGATCCTGACAGGCCGGGCACCCTGGCAGAACCGGGCAGTCGGGCCACTCTGGCAGAACAGGGCAGTCCGGCCACTCTGGCAGAACAGGGCAGTCCGGCCACTCTGGCAGAACAGGGCAGTCCGGCCACTCTGGCAGAACAGGGCAGTCCGGCCACTCTGGCAGAACAGGGCAGTCCGGCCACTCTGGCAGAACAGGGCAGTCCGGCCACTCTGGCAGAACAGGGCAGTCCGGCCACTCCGGCAGAACAGGGCAGTCCGGCCACTCCGGCAGAACAGGGCAGTCCGGCCACTCCGGCAGAACAGGGCAGTCCGGCCACTCCGGCAGAACAGGGCAGTCCGGCCACTCCGGCAGAACAGGGCAGTCCGGCCACTCCGGCAGAACAGGGCAGTCCGGCCACTCCGGCAGAACAGGGCAGTCCGGCCACTCCGGCAGAACAGGGCAGTCCGGCCACTCCGGCAGAACAGGGCAGTCCGGCCACTCCGGCAGAACAGGGCAGTCCGGCCACTCCGGCAGTTCAGGGCAGTCCGGCCACTCCGGCAGTTCAGGGCAGTCCGGCCACTCCGGCAGTTCAGCGCAGTCCGGCCACTCCGGCAGTTCAGCGCAGTCCGGCCACTCCGGCAGTTCAGCGCAGTCCGGCCACTCCGGCAGTTCAGCGCAGTCCGGCCACTCCGGCAGTTCAGCGCAGTCCGGCCACTCCGGCAGTTCAGCGCAGTCCGGCCACTCCGGCAGTTCAGCGCAGTCCGACCACTCCGGCAGTTCAGCGCAGTCCGACCACTCCGGCAGTTCAGCGCAGTCTGACCACTCCGGCAGTTCAGCGCAGTCTGACCACTCCGGCAGTTCAGCGCAGTCTGACCACTCCGGCAGTTCAGCGCAGTCTGACCTCTCTGGCGACTGTTGACTGGCGGGCAGCTCTGACGACTGTTGACTGGCGGGCAGCTCTGACGATGACTGTTGACTGGCGGGCAGCTCTGACGATGACTGTTGACTGGCGGGCAGCTCTGACGATGACTGTTGACTGGCGGGCAGCTCTGACGATGACTGTTGACTGGCGAGCAGCTCTGACGATGACTGTTGACTGGCGGGCAGCTCTGACGATGACTGTTGACTGGCGGGCAGCTCTGACGATGACTGTTGACTGGCGGGCAGATCTGATGATGACTGTTGACTGGCGGGCAGCTCTGATGATGACTGTTGACTGGCGGGCAGCTCTGATGAAGACTGTTGACTGGCGAGCAGCTCTGGTGATGGTTGACTGGCGAGGCTGGGTTGACACACTAGACTCCTGATGCGCGGGGCTGGTATAGGACGTGCCAGCCCGGAGACACGCACCTCCATGCTAGTGCGTCTGGCGGGAAACACCGGACCGAAAGGGCGCACTGGTGGTCTTGAGCGCAGGGTTGGCATCACCCCTTCCGGCTCGATGCTTACTTCGCCCTGGCACATGCGGGGCGCTGGTACCTTGCCTACCGGCCTGAAAATCCCAGGCCTCACCACAGCCCCAACCCCAAAGCACGGGACCTGTCCAGTCTGCCCTACAAGGGTACAGGGAGCTGGCCTGGGGCTGTAATCTCGCCCCGCCAAATAGCCCTTGTGCCCCCCCCTAAAAAATTATTGGGGCTGCCTCCAACATTCCTCCCTCACTTGCCTCTGTCCTCTTCTCCGCTGCTTGGTCCTTTGGTGGTGGGTAGTTCTGTAACGGCTGTCTACGGAAGAAGTGGACCAAAATGCGGCGGAGTTAGGGTTCGTCATTTTTAATGTTACGAACACTATGCAATTAACAAAACAACAAAACTGACAGCCAACACAGTCCTGTCAGGTGCAACAACAGTGACAAGCACACTCCTACATATATGACTCCCAATCAGGAACAACGATCCCCAGCTGTTCCTGATCAGGAGTCACAAGACCAACACAGAACAATCACACACACAAGACTGCCACGTCCTGACCCCAAAACTACAACAGCTGTCAGTGAGGAAGAGGTGAAAATATTATTGTTGTCTATCGACAATGACAAGCCACCAGGGTCTGACAATCTAGATTGAAAATTACTGAGGATAATAAAAGACGATATTGCCACTCCTATTTGCCACATCTTCAATTTAAGCCTATTAGTGAGCGTGTGCCCTTAGGCCTGGAGGGAAGCAAAAGTCATTCCGAGAATGACCCGAATAGTAAAGCCCCCTTTACTGGCTCAAATAGACGACCAATCAGCCTGTTACCAACCCTTGGTAAACTTCTGGAAAAAAATTGTTTTTGACCAGATACAATGCTATTTTATAGTAAACAAAGTGACAACAGAATTTCAGCATGCTTATAGGGAAGGACACTCAACAAGCACAGCACTTACACAAATGACTGATGATTGGCTGAGAGAAATTGATGATAAAATGATTGTGGGGGCTGTCTTGTTAGACTTCAGTGCAGCTTTTGACATCATTGATCATAGTCTGCTGCTGGAAAAACGTATGTGTTATGGCTTTACACCCCATGCTATAATGTGGATAAAGAGTTACTTGTCTAACAGAACACAGAGGGTGTTCTTTAATGGAAGCCTATCAAATATAATCCAGTTAGAATCAGGAATTCCCCAGGGTAGCTGTTTAGGCCCCTTGCTTTTTAATTTTTTTACTAACGACATGCCACTGACTTTGAGTAAAGCCAGAGTTTCTATGTATGCGGATGACTCAACACTATACATGTCAGCTACTACAGCGACTGAAATTATTGCAACACTCAACAAAGAGCTGCAGTTAGTTTCAGAGTGGGTGGCAAGGAATAAGTTAGCCCTACATATTTCTAAAACTAAAAGCATTGTATTTGGAACAAAACAGTCACTAAACCCTAAACCACAACTAAATATTGTAATAAATAATGTGGAAATTGAGCAAGTTGAGATGACTAAACTGCTTGGAGTAACACTAGATAGTAAACTTTCATGTTCAAAACATATTGATGCAGTAGTAGCTAAGATGGGGAGAAGTCTGTCCATAATAAAGCAATGCTTTGCCTTTTTATCAACAAGGCAAGTCCTACAGGCTGCTTTGGCAGCAGCTAATGGGGATCCATAATAAATACAAATACAATACAATAGCTGACGATGTCTGTGTCGTCTCTGGTGTAGATAGTGAGAGAGTTGAACAATCTCTGGAGTGGCCTGAGGGGAAGAAGGCCCAGCGGAATCAACAGAGAAGCCGAGTAACTTCTGGCACTCTAATATGGACACGGCTAATCCAAGCCGGAAACGATCTAGGTAGGCCTGTATCTTCTCCAATCTCACCTGAGGGAGACCTGCTCTTATAAGAGTTGAATTGATCAACATTTCCAGGAAGACCACCGTCTGTGAGAGAGTCAGGTTGCTCTTCTCCCTGTTTAGGGTGAGGCCCAGGTCTTGAATGTGCTTCAAGATTATCCTTGTATCTGCTGAAGCTTGCTCTCTTGATTGAGCACAGACCAGCCAGTCGTCCAGGTAGTTCAGCACTAGAATGCCCTGGGACATAATAGGGACTAGGACTGCGTTCATGCACTTTGTGAATGTACGTGGTGCCAGTGAGAGGCCAAATGGGAGTACTTTCAATTTGTAAGCCACTCCTTCGAAATGCAAACTGGAGGTACTTCCAGTGATCTTGATGAACAGGAATGTGGAAATACGCATCCTTCAGGTCGAGCATGGTGAACCATTGGCCTCTCGAGACTGCCTGCAACACCCGCGCTGGCGAGAGCATCTTGAACTTGAGCTCTAAACAGTTGTTGAGATCCAGGATTGGCCGAAAGCTGCCATCCTTTTTCAGAACTATGAAATACTTGGAGTAGAATCCACTTAGCCGTTCTAGCGGCTCTACCTTCCTGGTTGCGTCCTTGCTCAGGAGCGAGGCTATCTATAACCGGAGCGCCTTTTTCCTCACCCCATCTGCCCCCGAGGTGACCCAGATGCCCCTGTAGGATGGCGGTTGGGATCAGAATTGGAGTTTGTATCCCCCCAGGACTGTGCCCAGTACCCAGTGAGAGTCCACCTGCCTCTCCCAGTTTGCCCTTTGGGCTTGGGAAGGACGGCCGATGCTGACCGCCAGCACCTCAGGAGGACTGCCGGGGCCCATCCTTCTTAGCCGCGTGCCGCTGCTTGTAAGAGTGGTCACGATGCCTGTCCTTGTGCTATCGAGGTGTAAAACGCCGGTTCTCATTTCCCTGCCACTGCTGTCTCGGCAGGGAAGTAGGGGGGCCAAGACGTTGCTGGAGCACCCTCGAGACATCCTGCCCTATCTAAATAAACAAATACCTTACCATCTAACACTATACTCAGAAAAATAAATTAATAATAATAATAATAAAAAATAACACCACCCTACTCCACTATTTAAATCTGTTAAGTTCTAATTCAGGTGAACAGCCTGAAAGGATGGAAAACCACCACTTAACACACCCTGTAACACTTCTAACGTCTCGCACACCCAAATACTTTTTTGCAGCTGTCACCACAACCTCAATTTTCTGGGACATACGTACCATCCCTGCAGTACAGTTGATAACCATTGCTATAAATGCAAGAAATCTAATCTTACTGAAACATATATCATTTGATGGTTTATCCCTCTGTACTGGTACAGATCTACTACTCACACCACTCCTTTCAGGATCCCTCCCCCTTGACCCATCTTCCTCTACTTTATTCACTGTCTCAGCATATGACAACTTCCGCACTACTCTAACACTGGAAACCTCAACCTGCTTCTCTCGCACATTTCTGATCCCCAGCCCCATGGGCACCCCTACAATTAACACATACCACTACTTTCCCCAATGCTACACATTCCTTTGTCTCATGCCCTACTGCACACGTCTCACACATAGGAACCTCCCTCCTACACAATGCTGCCACATGCCCATAAGCTTGACACCTGTAACAACGTAATGTATACGGCACAAAAACTTGTACAGGATAACTTATATATCCTAACATCGCTTTGTCGTGCAAAGACTCAACATCAAAACTCAAAAGAACAGACAATGACTCTTCTGTTTCACCACTCACGCCACCCTGTCTGCGTTGCACCAAATGACGAGCATCACAAACACCCTGGGAATCTTCCTCTTTAGTTGGTCAACTTTTACATTTACCGCTACCCCAGTAATCACTCCTTTCAATGGCGCCCTTTTCTTGAGAGCAGAACAATTCACATTTCTTGTCCCCATTCGTTTAACACGGAGCGCCTGCTCACTCTGACCAGCAGAAACACAAACAATTATCACAAGACCAGTTCTGGTTACCCTCACTGATTCCACAGCACCCAACTCTGTTTTCACCCACCCTGAAAGCACAAATTGATCAGCCAAAAGGCAAGGGTCCACTTTTTCCGAAAACTTCACTCCTACTGTCTCACAGACTCATCTTTATCCTGACCCTCAGTGCAAGCCTCGATCTCTGAGAAATGTACCTACCACCTCCGATACAAGCCTTCATTCACTTCCATTTCCCCTCCTGTCTTCAGCTCACTCTGCTTACACTTTCTACCATTCTTCTTTAACAAACCGCAATGCTTTTCCATTTCAAACAAGCGTGCTCTTTCAACCACCATCCACCGTCTCGCTTCCTTCACCCTCCGTGAGTTTGGGTCCTGCACTGTCTACCAGAAAACCTTCCCCTCCACTTTTCCCCATATTGGAGTGAACTAACATCCGGTGTTGTCTGGCCATATGATCTTCACAGGCGCTTCCTCACCTGTAACACTCCCATCTCAAATACGTAATTTTAGCCAGCAATATACAGTAAACATGACCAACCAGATAGGCTTCTCAAAATCGACTCTTCCTATTTAGACAAAATAATCGAGCTCAGATATTGTGATGGTGACTGCTTCAACTTTGATTGCTGTCAAAGAAATAAGAACGTCAAAGAAAAAAATAAAAGATAATAAATAAAAAATATATGTTCGAACTAATAATTACATTTTAACAGAAGCTAGTTTATCACCAATCAAAGTTCTCATACTCTTAATCATATCATTTTTTCCCTCATACTGTCATGTCCATATTATCCTGTTTTTGCATTGGCATATTGAGGGCTGTTACATTTCCTTTTAGCATTTACTTAAATTGTCTCTTCCTGGTGTTACCTGGCTAGACACTGGCCAACCTTCTCTTTAAGCAAAACTGAGATATTGTACACTTATGTCACCCTCTAGCATTCTGTGCTATAAGAGACAATAAGTAATTTGATATGCAGTGGGGCAAAAAAGTATTTAGTCAGCCACCAATTGTGCAAGTTCTCCCACTTAAAAAGATGAGAGAGACCTGGCCTTTTCATCATAGGTACACTTCAACTATGACAGACAAAATGAGAAAAAAAATCCAGAAAATCACATTGTAGGAATTTTAATGAATTTATTTGCAAATTATGGTGGAAAATAAGTATTTGGTCAATAACAAAAGTTTATCTCAATACTTTGTTATATACCCTTTGTTGGTAATGACACAGGTCAAACGTTTTCTGTAAGTCTTCACAAGGTTTTCACACACTGTTGCTGGTATTTTGGCCCATTCCTCCATGCAGATCTCCTCTAGAGCAGTGATGTTTTGGGGCTGTCGCTGGGCAACACGGACTTTCAACTCCCTCCAAAGATTTTCTATGGGGTTGAGATCTGGAGACTGGCTAGGCCACTACAGGACCTTGAAATGCTTCTTACGAAGCCACTCCTTCGTTGCCCGGGCGGTGTGTTTGGGATCATTGTCATGCTGAAAGACCCAGCCACGTTTCATCTTCAATGCCCTTGCTGATGGAAGGAGGTTTTCACTCAAAATCTCACGATACATGGCCCCATTCATTCTTTCCTTTACACGGATCAGTCGTCCTGATCCCTTTGCAGAAAAACAGCCCCAAAGCATGATGTTTCCACCCCCATGCTTCACAGTAGGTATGGTGTTCTTTGGATGCAACTCGGCGTTCTTTGTCCTCCAAACACGACGAGTTGAGTTTTTACCAAAAAGTTATATTTTGGTTTCATCTGACCATATGACATTCTCCCAATCCTCTTCTGGATCATCCAAATGCTCTCTAGCAAACTTCAGACGGGCCTGGACATGTACTGGCTTAAGCAGGGGGACACGTCTGGCACTGCAGGATTTGAGTCCCTGGCGGCGTAGTGTGTTACTGATGGTAGGCTTTGTTACTTTGGTCCCAGCTCTCTGCAGGTCATTCACTAGGTCCCCCCGTGTGGTTCTGGGATTTTTGCTCACCGTTCTTGTGATCATTTTGACCCCACGGGGTCAGATCTTGCTTGGAGCCCCAGATCGAGGGAGATTATCAGTGGTCTTGTATGTCTTCCATTTCCTAATAATTGCTCCCACAGTTGATTTCTTCAAACCAAGCTGCTTACCTATTGCAGATTCAGTCTTCCCAGCCTGGTGCAGGTCTACAATTTTGTTTCTGGTGTCCTTTGACAGCTCTTTGGTCTTGGCCATAGTGTAGTTTGGAGTGTGACTGTTTGAGGTTTTGGACAGGTGTCTTTTATACTGATAACAAGTTCAAACAGGTGCCATTAATACAGGTAACGAGTGGAGGACAGAGGAGCCTCTTAAAGAAGTTACAGGTCTGTGAGAGCCAGAAATCTTGCTTGTTTGTAGGTGACCAAATACTTATTTTCCACCATAATTTGCAAATAAATTCATTAAAAATCCTACAATGTGATTTTCTGGATTTCTTTTTCTCATTTTGTCTGTCATAGTTGACGTGTACCTATGATGAAAATTACAGGCCTCTCTCATCTTTTTTTGCACAATTGGTGGCTGACTAAATACTTTTTTGCCCCACTGTATGTAAAGTATTCACTTACTTACCCAGCAACACCATTCAAGTGGTAACACCATTAGCAATTGTACTGTAGGATATCCCAAATATCAAGCCATAAACTCACTCATCAATACACTAATGACACTAGAGTGAGAAAATGTATCTTGGGCAGAATGTTGAATTAAATTGATGTTAGGTTCCCATTGTTTTTAGACAGTTGTTACCTGTAGGGTAGAGTAGGGTAAGTTGAACCCAAGGGGTAAGCTAAGTTGAGCCACTCTTGTTTCTTGGAAATCATACACAAAAATGTATAATTTTACAAAATATTTAGGAAGAGGCCATCATTTCATGGAGTATGTGAGGGAAGAAACCACATGGAAGAAGTGGTAAGCAAGTTAGATTGTTAAGATTGTTCTATACATCAGTTGGAGTCTCTATAAGCTTCAATATGAGGTCCTAAACCTAGCTGTGTGGTCTTATATAGTCAAAATGTTTGCCTTGGGGTAAATTGAGCCAATCGCCATGGGGTAAGTTGAGCCAATGGCAAGTTGAGCAAATTGAAGTGTTTTCATCCCAGGTACAATGCAAGGAAGGCATTATCACTAGCAGTGGTGTAAAGTACTTCAGTAAAAATACTTTAAAGTACTACTTAAGTAGTTTTTTGGGGTATCTGTACTTTATTGAATATTTATATTTTTGCTAACTCTTACTTTTACTTCACTACATGCCCAAAGAAAATAATGTACTTTTTACTCCATACATTTTCCTTGATACCCAAAAGTACTTGTTACCTTTTGACAGGAAAATTGTCCAATTCACACACTTATCAAGAGAACATCCCTGGTCATCCCTACTGCCTCTGATCTGGCTGATTCACTAAACACAAATGCTTCATTTGTAAACTATGTCTGAGTGTTGGTTTGTGCCCTTGGCTATCCGCCAATAAATAAAAAATAAAAAATAATTCTGTCTGGTTTGCTTAATATAAGGAATTTGAAAGGGTTTATACTTTTACTTTTGATACTTAAGTACATTTTAGCAATTCCATTTACTTTTGATACTCATGTCTACTCATGTAGTATTTCTGGGTGACTTTCACTTTTACTTGAGTATCGGACACACTCGTGACGGTACTTTTTCCACCACTGATTGCTGGGATATGAGGTAACAACAGGACCTGGCCTATGTTAAAAGTGTAAAAAAATAAAAAAAAGTACAAAATGTTTTTTAGGTGTTAAGCCTGTGTTCAAAGGCCTCCCTAGTGGCGCAGTGGTCTAAGGCACTGCATCGCAGTGCTAACTGTGCCACTAGAGATCCTGGTTCCGCCATGGGGCGGCATACAATTGTCCCAGCGTCGTCCGGGTTAGGGGAGGGTTTGGCTGGCCGGGATGTTCTTGTCCTATTGGGCTCTAGCAACTCTTGTGGCAGGCACATGCACGCTGACACGGTCGCCAGGTGTACGGTGTTTCCTCCGACACATTGGTGCAGCTGGCTTCCGGGTTAAGCGGGCATTGTGTCAAGAAGCAGTGTGGCTTGGCTGGGTTGTGTTTTGGAGGACACATGGCTCTCGACCTTCGCCTCTCCCGAGTTCGTATGGGAGTTGCAACGACGGGACAAGACTGTAACTACCAATTGGATACCACGAAAGTGTGAAGAAAAAGGGATAAAAAAATATATATAAAAAATATATAGATATATAATACATTATTACTATTAAAAGACAAAAAAGCGATTGTGTTGAATTGTTTTTTCAAAATAAAGGTAAACATGGTTTTTAAAAGTTTGTGGTAATATTTAATTCAGTGCAGAAAAAAGAGACCACTGTGCTTTTTTGTAATGGTTACATGAATTCTGATTTAATTCCAGGGATACACAACATACTAAAATATATGTAGATATCTTTGTTAGAAACAATACTATATTTCCCTTTACGGAGTGATAAAATGGTAGTGCTATGGGCTATAGCCTAGATGCTAGAATGTGTAGTTCATTATGATACAATGACTATGAGGTTAAAACGCAGTCAGCTTTAATTTGAGGGTTTGTTTATCCATCTCGGGTAAACCGTTTAGAAAATTACAGCACTTTTTGTACGTAGTCCCCCCATTTTAGAGGACCAAAAGTATGTTTATTAAAGTAGTCAAAAGTTTAGTATTTGGTCCCATATTCCAAGCACGCAATGATTGCATCAAGCTTGTGCATTTTCTGTTTGCTTTGGTTGTGTTTCAGATTATTTTGTGCCCAATAGAACTGAATGGTAAATAGTGTATTGTGTCAGTTTGGAGTCACTTTTATTGTAAATAAGAATAGACTATGTTTCTAAACACTTCTACATTAATGTGGATGCTACCATAATTACGGATAGTCCTGAATGACTTGTGAATAATGATAAGTGAGAAAGTTACGCACAAATATCATACCCCCAAGACATGCTTACCTCTCGCCCATTACAATAACAGGGGACATTATAATTTTTTGGGGGGTATGATATTTATGCCTCTGTAACTTTCTCACTCATCATTCTTTACAATTCATTTAGGATTATCCGTAATCATGGTATCATCCACATGAATTTGTCCCAATACTTTTTGTCCCTTAAAATGGGGGGATTATGTACAAAAAGTGCCGGAATTTCTAAACGGTTCACCTGATATGGATGAAAATACCCTAAAATTAAAGCTGACAGTCTGCACTTTAACCTCATAGTCATTGCATAATTTCAAAGGGCTGGAGTACAAAGCCAAAACAACAAAAAATGTGTCACTGTCCCAATACTTTTTGAGCTCACTGTATGGCATTATTTCCTTCTGATGCCTCCCATACATCAGAGCTGGTATATAGTGCATGGCAGATTGTCAAGGAATTATTTTCATCACCAAGGGGAATTCAATGATGTTATCAAAGTATTACTTAATGATAGCTCGCTAAAATTGTAGACAAATACAGAACTCATGATTGCCATTAAAAACAGAGTATGTATGTGCATGGCAATTATATGTATGGCAGCTATTCATTAACACATATCTATTATCCTAGCCCATGTTGAGAGAGAATACGGCATGCTTTTGCTAATGGACGTCTTGTATCTCATTATGAGTCAATATCAGCACCAATGTTAGCAATTTGTGATTTATTTCAGCTGCAAACATGCCCTGAGGACGGTCATATGGTAGTGCCAAAAAAAATCCCCTATTAGACTGCCTAATGCTCCTCTCCACCCCCATCCTGTCTGCTCTGGAACTGCAGTCAACCGTGGCCCTTATCGAATCATCACACAGCCTGAATATATGGCTTCTGTGGAGGGGTGAAAAACATCAGTCATGTTCCTTCATCCCAGCTGTGTGTGCGTAATGTCTTGGAAGAGAGAGCTATTTTGCACCCACCACTGTGTTTTCCCCACCATTTGTATCATTCTACTTGGCTTTCCAAAAATATGTGGTAGTGTACAGACTCAAACAAGCCAGTCAACAAAATGCCTCCATTTGGAGTACAGGATATGATGTTACCCTCTTCAAACGACTTCAACCATACATCAAGCCCTCTTGCTCTTTAAGTGACATCATGGTATTCCATGGATGAGCCTCCAGGTTAACATATAGGTAACAATATCCACAGTTAAAGAATCTGTTACTCAATATCTGCACTGAGTTTCTGTTATGCTTCTCTTATGATCATAATTACTCTGCAACAATATGTTATTAATATTTGGCCTTTAAGATTTGCACATTTTTATCAATTAAGAACCACATTAACATCAATAAATTCTAGCCCTCTGGCATAGATATTCACATAATGAAAGACAACAATTTTTTTTAACCAGGTTACTGGTGATAGCAGTGTCTGATAAAGTAAACCCATAAAGCTCAAACAACCTTATATTTAAACCTTGGCGGGTAAGACATTTAATAGGGTTCTTCTGTCAAGCAGAACTCTTCCCGTTAATAGTCTTTTGTTATTTTCCAGACCTTTTTCAGACAGCTGCACTAGCTCACTCTCTTACATTCTCACTCCTCTCCTCTTTTCTTGTTCTTGCCCATCTTATCACAGCTGCTGCTCTCCTTCAAGCCCACTGTGGAAAAATGGCATCAGACATCCACCGAATAAGCCCCCTTCTCCTGCCAACTTGGACCTTCACCCCTGTTCTCATCACTAAACACTCCTCATATACCCACCCCATCCACCCACACCAGGCCTTCGGAGCATTCAACACTTGTCCTCACTAATAGCACAATTGGATGCCTTCACTGTCTCACCCTAAAATAGTTGTTCATGTTTAAGATGTGCTGGGAACAGGAAGGCTTTGGAAGACACTGCTGGTGGAAGTGCACTTCCTCTCTTCACCTGATGTTTGATATTGTAGCAAATTCGGGGAGTAGCCCCGACCGGGACTCAAACCCCGGTCCAACCAAATATTTTATAACTAACCCAAGATACACCACAGCCTGTCGTTTCCATTGGGAGCAAATTAAGCATAGTGGGCAGAAGTGTGTGTGCGGTCAGAACATAGAGATTGTAGAGAAATACAAGTATCTGGGTGTCCTCTTGGACAATAAGCTTCAGTGGAGAAAATGCACAGACCTGATCTACAAAAAGAGCCAACAGAGACTACTTTTTCAAAAACCTGGCATCTTTTAATGTTAATTGTACTATACTGACTCTGTTTTACAAATCTTTCACTGAGAGTATTTAAACTTTTTGTACTGTTTGTTGGTTTGGCAATGCCACTGTCAGCCAGAGAAATATGCTGAGAAGGATTATCACCACAGCAAGCAAGGTACTTGGAGTCAAACAGACAGGCTTGGATGAGATCTTTAAGGTCAGGGCCCTCCGCAAGGCTCACAAAATCATTTTAGACCCAAGCCACCCCCTGTATCCAGACTATGAACTACTCCCCTCTGGGCGCAGGTATAGGGCACCCCTCGGCAGGAAAAACAGAACTAGACAATAATTTGTGCCAGGTGTGATATCCCTCCTAAATATCTCAGACTAATGTTCCTATCGACCCAGTAAGGCCAGCAGGTTAGACACTTTTTATTGGTATGTAACTGTTATGAAAGTTGTATTGTCAATTTGTTTTGTATTTAAACGCCACTTTAAACGTGTACATGACATTGCAACAACATTTCCCCATGGGGACAATAAAGTCAGTAAAGTAAAGTATGTGAAGTGCGTGTGTGCAATAACTCAATTCGTCCTTGCACTCTTTCTAAACAATGCAATTTTTTTTTAAAGAGTAAAGTCTACAAAACTTAGTCCACTCTGTTCGTAGCAGATTCTTGTTTTGTGAACAGAAAACCGTATTGAGATTAAATGTTTCATTGATGAGAAAATGTGTAGAATGTCGGCCCAGTTCCATCTCGCTTCATACTCTCCCACTGCCAACCACTGGGCTTCCTCTCTTCACCATTTGGTGGTGAATGGAAATTTAAACCGGATGCTTCAGATTTAAATATCTGGTGAAACATCTGGCTCCTTGTTCTATCTGTGCCTTAACCGTTACGCCAAGAGGTCTGAACCTCTTGACGATGTCACTAGTTTAAGGTCACTACTTTACACCCTTTTTTTGGATCTCCACGCTTCTCTATACCAAGTCCCTCAAGGGCGCCATCCCGCTTCTGCCACCAATGTAGCGAATTCGAGGTCCAGTGATTTTTCAAGCCAACACCTTAGTTGTTAGCCCTTGACGAGGTCGCTAGGTGTTGGGTTAAGGTCGCTACAATATAAACCCTTTCAATTTACCAAAGAGGACAGATAATTGACATTCATAGATTGGTCAGGAGATTAATGACAATGGGACAGACATTATAGAATGGGGAAATGAAATAGCACAATCAACTTATTGTTGAGATGACAAGTGTTTTTTCCCATATAGCCAAGGACACACAGAACAACATTGCCTATTGTTTATTCAGGCTATATGAAATCCTGATCACCTAAATAGAACAAGACTTGTATGTAACTGAACTAATGAATAGCATTCATATTTTCTGGCACTCTCACAATTTCAAAGGTTGAGGTTTTCGACCTATGAAAGTCCCCTTTACAAGAACAGCTGATGCTCATAGGCCATGCTTGGGGGTGAAATCTGCTGAATTGGCTGCCCTTGTCTGGGTCTGTGTGTGAGGATAGGGACCTTGTCTGGGTCTGTGTGTGAGGATAGGGACCTTGTCTGGGTCTGTGTGTGAGGATAGGGACCTTGTCTGGGTCTGTGTGTGAGGATAGGGACCTTGTCTGGGTCTGTGTGTGAGGATAGGGACCTTGTCTGGGTCTGTGTGTGAGGATTGGGACCTTGTCTGGGTCTGTGTGTGAGGATAGGGACCTTGTCTGGGTCTGTGTGTGAGGATTGGGACCTTGTCTGGGTCTGTGTGTGAGGATAGGGACCTTGTCTGGGTCTGTGTGTGAGGATTGGGACCTTGTCTGGGTCTGTGTGTGAGGATAGGGACCTTGTCACAGGTCTGTCAAAGAAGCCTGGAGGCTGACCTGAAGCATAGGCTACAACCATTACATTTACACCCTAGTTCTGAACCGAAAATATTACAAGAACAATTGAACACAACACGTGCACAACTTAGAACAAAGTGTTAATCTTTAACAGCTTTATCAAGAGGAAGGGATAAATAATGTATATCTAAATCATAAGTAGGATACGTTTTTTAAAACCAAGAGTAGTCGCTGGTTTATATTAGTATGGCCATTCAAGGAAGCTTTTGATAGGGAACCTATGTGGTTGTGGAAAATGTAGAATCACAGCTTAAAAAAGCATATTCCGACTTATCATTCCGTCCTGAGCTGAATTTCTATTAGCTATTAGACTATTACCCTCAATATAATGGGAACAGAAAAATGACAAGAGACAGTTCTAGGAAGTGATATAATATGATCACAGAGAAATGAGTGTAAATGGTCTCGCCTTCTAGCGATGATTAAGAGGTGCCCTGATCCCATTTTAAAAGAATGCACTATATTTGGCTCCAAGTGGCCACCTGGGTGCCTCTTTGGCCCCACCCTTGTCCTTTACCCAGCCCAGTATTGTGCCTAGGATTCAGCCTAGGTCCCACCCCCTCTGTTCACCCGACCAACCAGAACTGGATGTGTCTGAGCTGAGGTACTCCATGGTGATTCATTAGTTAATTATGGCATATTGTGGGGTCACCATGGCAACGGCTGCTATAAAGAGTCAGCGTAGATGTTAGAGTCCCCTTCAACACAAGACATGTCATTGTAACTGAGCAATGTGGGGACTGCACCCCTCCCCCAAACCCCTCAGAGAACCCCTTTCTACTTACACACACACCAAGCGCAGATCAGACAATTTCTCAATGATTCAAAAGGCCTCCTCAGCTAGACCTGGCAATGATCATTACAAACATGTCATGGACTCAGACTCAAACTCAATTGCAATGAGCCAACTTTTAGATTAGAGCTGTTTAGCCCCTGGCACAATCTTGCACATGTTTCTGAATTCCCCTCCATTAACGATAAGCAGTATTGTCAAAGCTTCCGTCTGGAGAGAATACTCCACTAGCTAAAAAGCATCTTCTGACAATGTGGATTCACTTTGATCTTTTAATGTGCACTATACCTCATGTTCTTGAATAATGCTGTCTAACGCAGTACTTTTGATGACTAGTCATGTGAATAAACTATTAAATAAGTACTGATTTGTAATTTACTTTAATTAACCCCTAATCACGATCCTTGAAATGTCATACTGTGGCATGAATATTTAGCTGCTTAACTCACTCAGACATTTAACAAGATTTTCACTGGATGAATTCAGATTTTGGTTGAATAAGCTACAGGAAAACTAGCCAGAAAGAATTGAGTAACCTCAAAAGGGCATACATAATGTTTGTTACCATTGAGATCAAACTCAACCTACCCACTGAGTCTCACACATTAGTGAAATGCCACAACTGAGATGAGTGAAATGTGTGATACCCTGAGGTGAATTTCTGTCCCAACGCAGACACTTACATGGGGACCATGACCATACAGATCCAGCTAATGACATACATGGCTGACTTTGTTAATATTCCTTCAAAGGCAGAACAACGAGAGGTCAAGGTCACTTTTTGTACCCTATGACCTATAATTAAGGTATTAGGAAGCCAAAACCTTCAGTAAGACCTTCAGAAATAACCCTAGACTATCTGAACAGGGAGGATGAGGAAAAAGGACCTTGATATTGTCCTCAGCTCTTGCATGTCATCTTCGCTTTTGGCTCTGGCGAGTCTGACACCCCTGTGGACACACACTCGGTTCCCAATCTGTGTAACCAGACCTGCCAGTGCAAGCTACCACTCCCGGCAACAAGGAGGAGAATGCTCAGGGTAATCACGTTAGCTCCGTATCACTAGCTTATACCAGCCGCCTCACATTGAATGTCTTGAAACAAAAACCTGTGCCATATTGGGTTAGGTGCTCCGCCCTAACTGGTGTTGTGGTGAACTGATCTGGAACTATCTACAGTCTACATCTTGCTGTGTTGTCTTCACAAGCAGTTTTGTTGTCTGTGAGTGCTGTGGTTTGGTAATTGTTTTACAGTGGTGCCGAATTTAACAGCAAGGCAATGAGGGAACCAAAGAGTAATAAGAAACAATTGGAGGTGTAAAAGATGTACGCTACTATTATATTTTAATTTAAATGTACACCAAATGCAGCCACAGCTCATCACTAATTAATGAATTTGCCATCAAATCAATCAACCCAGTAGAAAGTGAAAATCCAACAATACAGGTTTTTTAAACGTTTTTTTAAAAGAACAAGCACGTTAGGGTTCTCACACTCACACAGTCATAGATATCATCACACCAGCATTCCCTAGCGACAGAACGCCTCCAGTTTTGGTATAAGATTACTATCCAGGTGGGATCTGCAGGTGCCTGTGGCCATGGAGGTGGTTTTTGTCAGGAGAAGAATACACATTCCTGATGCTGCATCGTTACCATGAGTAAGCCCATACAGTGGGGGGTCTTATTCAACCAGACAGACACCAACCACCAAAATCAAACATTGTAGGAGAGAAGATCCCTGTACTGATTGCAGGTTTTGTCAGGAGAGAAGCGCCTTTAAGTTGACTTTGATCCCCGCAGCTCTTCTCCCGTAATTCTCCATTCACTATTTCTCATGATTGTTTTGGATGGTGTGTGAAACAAATCACTTTGTTAGGGATTTTCATGGTGACTGTCTGCAATCAGTAAGTAATCAAAGCGAGTGAGATGGGGGGGAAGCATTGTATTCTGTGATCTTAATGATAGGGAGTTATCACGCCCTGACCGTAGAGATCCTTATTATTCTCTATGTTTGGTTAGGTCAGGGTGTGACTCGGGTGGGAAGATCTATGTTTTCTGTTTCTTTGTTTTTGGGCCGAGTGTGGTTCCCAATCAGAGACAGCTGTCTATCGTTGTCTCTGATTGGGAATCATACTTAGGCAGCCTGTTTTCTTCCTGTGTTTGTGGGAGGTTGTTTTCTGTTTAGTGTCTGTACCTGACGGAACAGTGCGTTTTCGTTTTCGCTTTTGTTATTTTGTTTGAGTGTGTTTATGAATAAAGTAATCATGGACACTTACCACGCTGCGCCTTGGTCCACTTCAACTACCACTTACGACGAGCGTAATAGAACCTCCCACCAAAAATGGACCAAGCAGCGTGGCCAGGATAGGTGGACATGGGAGGACATCCTGGACGGCAAAGGATCCTGGACGTGGGAGGAGATCCAGGCCAGATGGGATCGCCTCCCATGGGAACAGGTGGAAGCAGCGAGGGAGGAACGGCGATGAGATCGGGAGTCCCGGCAACAACGGAAGCCCGAGAGGCAGCTCCAAAACAAAAATGGGGGGGGGGCACACGGGGAGATTGGCAGAGTCAGGGTGGAGACCTGAGCCCACTCCCCGTGCTTACCGTGGGGAGTGTGTGACCAGTCAGGCACCGTGTTATACAGTGATGCGCACCGTATCTCCGGTGCGCATTCACAGCCCGGTGCGCTCATTGCAGGCTCCCCACATTTGCCGGACTAAAGTGAGCATTCAGCCAGGACGGATTGTGCCGGCTCAGCGCTCCTGGTCTCCAGTACACCTCCTCGGTCCAGGATATCCTGCGCCAGCTCTACGCACTGTGTCGCCAGTGCGCATTCACAGCCCAGTTCGTCCTGTGCCAGCGCCCCGCACTTGCCGGACTAAAGTGAGCATCCAGCCAAGACGGGTTGTGCCAGCCCTACGCTCCAGACCTCCAGTGCGCCTCCACGGCCCAGCATATCCTGTGCCAGCTCTATGCACTGTGTCGCCAGTGCGCCTTCACAGTCCAGTTCGTCCTGTGACAGCGCCCCGCACTTGCCGGGCTAATGTAAGCATCCAGCCAGGATGGGTTGTGCCAGCCCTACGCTCCAGACCTCCAGTGCGCCTCCACAGCCCAGTATATTCTGTGCCTGCTCCACGCACCCGGCCTCCAGTGCATCTCCCCAGTCCGGTGAGACCTGTTCCGGCTCCACGTACGAAGCCTCCAGTGATGATCCATGGTCTGAAGCCTCCAGTGATAATCCATGGCACAAAGCCTCCTGTGATGATCCATGGTCCGGAGCCTGTAGTGATGATCCCTGGCATGAAAGCCTCCAGTGATAATCCATGGCACGAAGCCTCCAGTGATAATCCATGGCCCGGAGCCTCCAGTGATAATCCATGGCCCGGAGTCTGTAGCCACGATCCATGGTGCGGAGCCTGCAGCGACGGTCCCCAGTCCGGAGCCTCCAGCGACGGTCTGGAGCCCCCAGCGACGGTCTGGAGCCCCCAGCGACGGTCCGCAGTCCGGAGCCTCCTGCGACGGTCGGCAGTTCAGAGCCTCCAGCGGGGGTTCCCAGTCCAGAGCCTCCGGCGATGATCTACGGTCCGGTTCCTCCGGCGATGATCCAGGGTCTGGAGCCTCCGGCAACGATCCACGGTCCGGTTCCACGAAAGTGGGGGGAACCCCAAGCAGAGGGGGATCTGCGTCCCGCACTGGAGCCTCCACCAGGTGGAGATGCCCACCCGGACCCTCCCCTATAGGTTCAGGTTTGCGGCCGGAGTCCGCACCTTTGGGGGGGGGGGGGGTACTGTCACGCCCTGACCGTAGAGATCCTTATTATTCTCTATGTTTGGTTAGGTCAGGGTGTGACTCGGGTGGGAAGATCTATGTTTTCTGTTTCTTTGTTTTTGGGCCGAGTGTGGTTCCCAATCAGAGGCAGCTGTCTATCGTTGTCTCTGATTGGAAATCATACTTAGGCAGCCTGTTTTCTTCCTGTGTTTGTGGGAGGTTGTTTTCTGTTTAGTGTCTGTACCTGACAGAACAGTGCGTTTTCGTTTTCGCTTTTGTTTTGCTGCGCCTTGGTCCACTTCAACTACCACTTACGACGAGCGTTACAGGAGTTCTGTGCAGGCAGCTATGGAAACCAGTCACACCTCAGACAGTGTTACCCCTAGGATTTATTTTCAGCAGCGGTGGCAAAGTTACAGGGCGGGGGCTTTGGTAGTGGGCGTGGCCAGGTGCACAGTTTTAGAGGCCTTCCTCTTGGCCGCAGAGTCAAAATGTTGCTGTTTTAAAGAAAATTTCCTGCAATTCTATAAATGTTGCCTTGGCTATTTTAGAGCTTGCAATAAAGGCACTACACTGTGCTTGTGCACGTGATATTACAACTTTTAACTTTAAACATTTTACAGTTTGAAAGCTTGTTCCTGCAATTCTACACATTTGTCATGGGGCTGTGAGAAAAATTGCAGTTTCAAAGCTAATTACCATTAATTCGACACATTATTTCCTGCAATTATACACATTTTGCCATGGCTTATGCCTTGTTCTTATGCTATCGAAGTGACTCAAACATAACAAAATCAACAGGGACCCCATGCCATAACATTTTTGGAATTTCAGCTTCTCTCTGACTGTCTAGTTTTTATTTAGGTCATTGTTACTTCTCAAAGATGATCTTATTAAATCATGTATTTCTCCATTATCTTTTTTACATACTTTACATCTGGTTTTAGTCATTTAAATTTACACTGAAAAAGTTTTACCATCCTGAAAAATTCCCCCCCCCCCCCCCCCCCCCCAAAAAAAGAATTGTTGCAGTGGCAGCCACAATTTAGCCGCGGCATATAGGGGCCTCAGGGCTACTCCTAATCCTCTGTTGGTTCATCTCTCCCTCATGTCCTCCACATCATCAGCACCTGACCTCACCCCAGTAAGCCCAACGGGAGTGGATTCATCATATGATACTAGGGTGAGGAATAGAGATATCATGTGTTTTGTGAATGTGATGATTAGTCATAACGGTCATCATTCTGGTATTTCCAGAATATGCATTACATTAATCTAGCAAGATAATGACTTTTTGTCAACCATTCTACAAAAATATGTCCAAGAAACAGGAAAGCACAAATACTGTGTGTTATTGACTGAGTATCAAGCTCTTGTTAACCTGTCTGTTTCAGACAAAATAATTCATTGATATGAGGTATTGGTCCAGCTGTACTTTTGAACCCCATTTTAATGAAGTGACAGCCTGCTTTGTCACAGTGATCTTGACTTGTTCATGAGACACTTGTAGTTTACATTTACATTTACATTTAAGTCATTTAGCAGACGCTCTTATCCAGAGCGACTTACAAATTGGTGCATTCACCTTATGATATCCAGTGGAACAACCACTTTACAATAGTGCATCTAAATCTTTTAAGGGGGGGGGGGTTAGAAGGATTACTTTATCCTATCCTAGGTATTCCTTAAAGAGGTGGGGTTTCAGGTGTCTCCGGAAGGTGGTGATTGACTCCGCTGACCTGGCGTCGTGAGGGAGCTTGTTCCACCATTGGGGTGCCAGAGCAGTGAACAGTTTTGACTGGGCTGAGCGGGAACTGTGCTTCCTCAGAGGTAGGGGGGCCAGCAGGCCAGAGGTGGATGAACGCAGTGCCCTTGTTTGGGTGTAGGGCCTGATCAGAGCCTGAAGGTATGGAGGTGCCGTTCCCTTCACAGCTCCGTAGGCAATCACCATGGTCTTGTAGCGGATGCGAGCTTCAACTGGAAGCCAGTGGAGAGAGCGGAGTCTCTCCAGTCTTGTAGTTGAGTCTACAAAAGTCACGCTTGTCTTTCCAGACCACAATCATTCTGGAAAAGTCAACTTGGAGACTTAACGAGAGTGTGCAGATCATCTGAACTGGCACCTGTCTCCTAGTAAAGTAATTTGTGTGTGTGTTAATGGTGTTTGACCATTAAATCCTTACTGTCACCCCCATCTCTCCCCTCTCTGTTTGCTCTTCGGTGACACAACTGTGTGAGAGACAGATGGGAAACTCTGATACAAATCAAATGTTATTTGTCACATGCTTTGTAAACAAGAGGTGTAGACTAACAGTGAAATGCTTAATTACTTATAACAGGGAGAGAGGGAGAGAGAAAGAGAGACAGAGCAAGAGCGAAAGGTACAATCAATTTGAGATAGAGAAAATGAAATGTCAGCATGGAATCGTCTTTTTCTGCCTTCTCTCTATCACATAGAAAATAAAGGATTTTGGGCTCTGGGTCCACGTCAATGGCATTTTCACATTTGCTTCAGACTTGCCTTCTCTGCTCTATAGTCTGGACTTTACTGTACCTCGGCCTCAAGGGACTGTGCTACATGCTGCCTTTGTGACCTTCTTTCTAAATCCACTGGACCAGATTTAGCGCACTTGCAGGGGTGGTAGCAATGTCAATTCCTACTGTGTACAGTGATGACTGTTTGTACCCGCAGGTGAACAAACACACCCACATGGGGTAATGCATGCAGAGTGTGTGATGGATGTAGGTGACCTTAACTACACTGACAGTGTGGTACCTGTAGAGATCACTTTGTAAGCAGAAATTCTTGAGTAAAATATTAACACTAATTGTTCACCATTGTTTCTGATGTGGTCCTTGTTAGATTTAGAAGTCTAAATATACCACCATTGAGGAGATTGAATGTTTAATTCACCAAAAAGAAAACATATTGCCGAACCAGATATCCTGCACAACCTAAAATAATGTAAAAACATAACATATGTGTCCTGTTACATCTATTGTTCAACATAGCTCAACATAGCTCTATAACTGCCACTGTTCTTCATGTCTGCCCTATGGGTTGATCTTCCATCCATTTGTAACCCTATATCCCCCTGCACTGTGTCCCAGGCCCGGTTAGTGTATGGAGGGGGAGCCGGCCCTGCAGGACAGCTGGAGTGGCAGCTTCACTCTGGAGCCCCTCTCTGCTGCAGCTGTTAGCGGAGGTGACAGTCAAGTGATGAAAACAGCCGAGGTCATTAACGACCTGCAAGCTGAGACACCCTGGAGAAGCCCTTTTTCTAGGGTTGAGAGTTGGGGCCACTACTGTGTTTACAAGGGCCCATAAAACATTTTTTTTTATTTACAATGAAGGCCTACTCCGGCCAAACCCCGACGACGTTGGGCCAATTGTGCGCCACCCTATGGGACTCCTAATCCCGGCCGGATGTGATACAGCCTGGATTGGTGGACATTGCATCTCTTCCAATATTCTTCCAATTTACAGTAGGCTATTTCTTTACCTATAGAGAACAAAGGGTCATGTTAATAGGATAGAATGTTAATTCCTTGTTCCAATCCTTTTATGCCATGGCATTACCTTATTGGATTATTACATTAGCTGATGATATTCATGCTATATCCTCATAGAAATGGTTTAGGGTTAATGTGCACAATAAATCATATTTTCTAATTTCATTTATCAGTCCTAGTTCATGATACAGCCACCCTATTGTGAATGTAACCAATGTGAAATGGCTAGCTAGTTAGCGGGGTGGGTAACGATGCTTCGAGGGTGGCTGTTTTCTGTGTGTGCAGAGGGTCCCTGGTTCGAGCCCAGGTAGGGGCGAGGAGAGGGACGAAAGCTTGTTACATAAAGATAGCCAAATGAGATACCGTGTTGGCCAAGAGGTGTTATTCCAGGCATAATGTAAACTTACCATCCGTAATTGATATAATTTCTTTCTCCCAAGAAAAATACTCGTGTTTCTCACTAAATACAAAAGGAAAGGGGGAAGGAATTTGGAAATCCAAAATGTTCTCCTACAGACAGTACAATAGAGTAGACGACAGACCTTTTCTGCAACTCCACGCCCTCACCCCCCTCCCTCGCTTTCCTTCCCTGCAGTCCAGACTGGCTCGCGCTCTCCTTGTGCGGGCAAACCAACTAGTTTCATTCTAAGGACTGGATAAGACGAGAGGAACAGCATGGCTTTCCCAAAGAACTCGTTCCTATTGTTGTTTGTTCTTATTTGTTCCCTCAGTTTGAATGGTAAGTAAGACAAATACTGCAATTTTGCTTTGTTTTTGATATTGGGAAACTTTTCTCGAGGGTTTGACAAATGTTTACAACGGTGAGAGTTTGAATGCACTTCGGCATGCATCCCGACTGAGTGAGGGATGCTGTAGCAGCCCAACGTGGCTTTCGATATTAGGCTGTTTTGAATGTAAAGTTTCATTTATTTCAACACAGTCACATTAAAACCAAATAGATTTTAGACTTTTTGTGAAGCCTTGGACAGTAATTAAGCCATAATACACACTTTGAGTCAAGATTTTGTAGCGTATTTCCAGATTCGGGGGAAGCAAGTGTGCAAATATTGAAACGTGAACGGTTGGAGCATACCCTGAGTGAACAACGTATTATGAACACCTGCTCTTTCTATGACATAGGCTGACCAGGTGAATCCATGGGAAAGCTATGATCCCTTATTGATGTCACTTGTTAAATCCACTTCAATCAGTGTAGATGAAGAGGAGGAGACATGTTAAATAATGTTTTTTAAGCCTTGAGACAATTGAGACATGCATTGTGTATGTGTGCCATTCAGAGGGTGAATGGGCAAGACAAAAGATGTAAGTGCCTTTGCACGGGGAATGGTACTAGGTGCCATGCGCACTGGTTTGAGTGTGTCAAGAACTGCAACGCTGCTTGGTTTTTCACGCTAAACAGTTTCCCGTGTGTATCAAGAACGGTCCACCACCTAAAGGACATCCAGCCAACTTGACAACTGTGGGAAGCATTGGAGTCAACATGGGCCAGCATCCATGTGGAACGCTTTTGACACCTTGTAGAGTCCATGGCCCGATGAATTGAGGATGTTCTGAGGGCAAAAGGGGGTGCAACTCATTATTTGGAAGTTGTTTTGGGGAAATTAAAAAGCGTCCATACTTCCAAACGAGTAAAAACCTGCTATAGACAGAGTTAATTGAACATTTTATTGACGTCTCATTTTTAAAATGGTAATTTAAGTGGCCTATTCATTAGGTATAGGCTAAGATTTTAATTACCGTTGCAAAACTGGCATCATGGCGAGTGTGACTATGAAATCACGTTGCCAATTATCACAGCAAATATCCATGCACGTGTTAATTCTGGAATTCTGTGTAAACGATGATGTGTTTTTGCCTTATTAACATAATTCGCTTACCAATATTACCATATGATATGTGTTGGACCGCCAAAGTCCATGGTGCATATTGTTTAATTAAGAGCTGACTGCTGTCAATGGCATATCTCTGTTTTTCATCTCCTGGACCAGGGGCCTTCTTTTAAGTATAAACTATGTTAGGTGTTCACTGTGCCAGCTTTGATAAAAAAATCATAAGAAGCTCCAGGACATAGTTCTGCAGATAAAATATCAGGCATAAACAAGCGCGTATTAGTCACATTTTGACTCTATTCTTTTCCCACAGTTGTGACTAAAAATGCATAGGTTTGGGTTACTGTGGTCATGTGAATGTAAAGTTAGGATATGGTCATCTGACACTGTGTTGTAAATACTTTGCATGAGTATGGTGTGGCCTTCCCTCTCCCTCCACCACTTCACAACAGGACAACACTCACTCTGCCCTGGCCTTATCCCTAATTTTGCCTCCAATCCCTGTTTTTTCCTCTTTTAACCATGTCTTAATTGGGTCACCTCCACTTAATCCTCAGCTCCTCCTCATCCCCTGGGAGATGGGGTAAAGCTGTCTGTTTTGGGATTATTGACTAGAGATAGAGTCTACCCTTGGTCAATCTGGAGCCTCTAAACAGAGACTGTTGTGAGTATGATGCCCCTCCTCATTTAGGCATTTTGAAGGCACTTGTATCTTACATTCTTAAAAGTAGATAACAGCATTTCCATATGAGGAATTCAACAAAATACTTGAAATTATATTGAGCATGCATGCCTAATCTATTCCTGCCTTTTACTGTAACTCAAAAACATGAGGGCATTTCAGGACTAACCATCTATAATCAGACTCCTGAGGTTGGAGATTCTCTAATCAAGTTTTAGAGAACCAAATCATCCAAAAAAATGAAAGTAGTGCTGCTCCCTGAGCAGAGAAATCAGGCCTGTCTTTCTTTGAATGACACAAACGCTGCCGTTATTTATGAGGTTGCATTATATCTCCATATTTCTTGACGCATTGGCCCATTCCCCGCATACATTTTTATATTAATTCAGATTAAGGAAATAATAGACTTCAAATTAAGCCTTCATTCGAATATGGAAGTACATTACTGAATCCGTCCATCATAGGAGCCTCAGTAGGCCTATGCCCACTCAGTGAGCAGCCCACTTCCTGCTTGATGGAGCATCCCCTGACCTCTGCTGATGGAAGCACAATGGGATGCTGTTCCCACTCAGAGACCAGTCTTTGCACACTGCTAGGTTCATCAACAATGGAGCCCTGCTTTTCCTGCAGCTTAATATTCAGAAGTATTACAGTTCTCTAAGTATGTATTCGGGACTGAACTCAGATGACCCAAAATATTAAATTAAAGAAGGCATCTGAAAGGAAGCTTTTAAAACGACTGAAGGAAATTCTATGGACATATTTAAAGCATCTTTGGTAGAGGAAGATGTTCTCTTCACATCTTCAATGATTCCCTCTTCTAGAAAGAGGGGGGAGGGAACGAGAGAGAGAGAGTTTTTCAAGACTGAATATAACCTTAGTTTTGGCAGTGATTATTTTACTGAGGAAAGGAGCCCTCAGCCCTTCTTAAAAATCTATTTTGAAGAGCTCCCCAGATTACACACTATTCATCACGAATGGAAACATTCATGGCATAATAATACACAGCTGCTAGTGGTTCTCTGACATGTACATCTAGATAAGATATAATGCCATTAACCAGAGCCCCTGGCTGAGATATCAACCTGTCACTTTCTGATGGGGGAACTCCGCATGCTCATTAGAGTATAATGCAATTGAATGTTAATCATCACTTGTCACCATATGATGTAATGTCATAGACATCCAACAGGGGGCAGCAAGAGGGTCAATTATTATGGATGGTCTATTAAATTAAATATATAAATATGCTTAATCCTAAAGCAAACTCTCAGGCTCCCAGCAATGTTTCAGATTGATTATTATATTCAAGCCAGGCTTTCTCGCAGAGGAAAAACATTCTATAAAATGAAATCTTTTTTTTTGAGGCCAAGACTGAAAGAACAGAAGTCTGGCTGAACAATGGTATTCTAGCTCCAGCAGCCAGACACTTCTCAATACCATGAGAGCATACTGTACCCATAAGCTCATACCTTTTGTGACTTTCCCCCTCTTTTCTTCACAACTCCTCCGTTAGAGAAGTGAGCAGCTGTGGAAATGGGGTGGATTTGCCGTGTGACGGTCCAGAGGCAGCTGGGATGTGTGCAGCTGTGGGCCTCGTCCATACTGCGTTAGTGCATTAGCCTGAGTGACAGCTAGCCACGGCACATACTCAAACATACTGACTCTTTGTGTTCTTTAGAGAGAGGGTGCTGGCTGAGCCCAGAGGCTTAAAAAAGGGCCTTGAAATAGTGCTGATGATTAGCCGACACCAATACATTAGCCGACACATAACGATAAAGACAATACAGACAAAAATACTTAAAATGTGCATACATTTAAAACATAGACATTATAGATGTATATACAGTTGAAGTCGGAACTTTACATACACCTTAGCCAAATACATTTAAACTCAGTTTTTCACAATTCCTGACATTTAATCCTTGTAAAAATTCCCTGCCTTAGGTCAGTTAGGATCACCACTTTATTTTAAGAATGTGAAATGTCAGAATAATAGTAGAGAGAATGATTTATTTCAGCTTTTATTTCTTTCATCACATTCCCAGTGTGTCAGAAGTTTACATACACTCAAATAGTATTTGGTAGCATTGCCTTTAAATTGTTTAACTTGGGTCAAACGTTACGTGTAGCCTTCCACAAGCTTCCCACAATAAGTTGGGTGAATTTTGGCCCATTCCTCCTGACATAGCTGGTGTAACTGAGTCAGGTTTGTAGGCCTCCTTGCTCGCACACGCTTTTTCAGTTCTGCCCACAAATCTTCCATAGGATTCAGGTCAGGGCTTTGTGATGGCCATTCCAATACCTTGACCTTGTTGTCCTTCAGCCATTTTGCCACAACTTTGGAAGTATGCTTGGGGTCAATGTCCATTTGGAAGACCCATTTGCGACCAAGCTTTAACTTCCTGACTGATGTCTTGAGATGTTGCTTCAATATATCCACATAATTTTCCTACCTCATGGTGCCATCTATTTTGTGAAGTGCACCAGTCCCTCCTGCAGCAAAGCACCCCCACAACATGATGTTGCCACCCCCGTGCTTCACGGTTGGGATGGTGTTCTTCGGCTTGCAAGCCTCCCTCTTTTTCAGACCAGAGGATATTTCTCCAAAAAGTACGATCTTTGTGCAGTTGCAAACCGTAGTCTGGCTTTTTTATGGCAGTTTTGGAGCAGTGGCTTCTTCTTTGCTGAGCGGGCTTTCAGGTTATATTGATATTGGACTCATTTTACTGTGGATATAGATACTTTTGTACCTGTTTCCTCCAGCATCTTCACAAGGTCCTTTGCTGCTGTTCTGGGATTGAGTTGCACATTTCACACCAAAGTACGTTCATCTCTAGGAGACAGAACGCGTCTCCTTCCTGAGCGGTGTGACGGCTGCGTGGTCCCATGGTGTTTATACTTGCGTACTATTGTTTGTACAGAGGAACATGGTACCTTCAGGCGTTTGGAAATTGCTCCCAAGGATGAACCAGACTAGATCTGAATGAAAGAAATAATGTTATTAAATACTTTTTTCTTTACATAGTTGACCAGTCTACCATTTTTTTCTGAGGTCTTGGCTGATTTCTTTTGATTTTCCCATGATGTCAAGCAAAGAGGCACTGAGTTTGAAGGTAGGCCTTGAAATACATCCACAGGTACACCTCCAATTGACTCAAATGATGTCAATTAGCCTATTAGAAGCTTCTAGAGCCATGACATAATTTTCTGGAATTTTCTAAGCTGTTTAAAGGCACAGTCAACTTAGTGTATGTAAACTTCTGACCTACTGGAATTGTGATACAGTGAATTATAAGTTAAATAATCTGTCTGTAAACAATTGTTGGAAAAATGACTTGTCATGCACAAAGTATATGTCCTAACCGACTTGCCAAAACGATAGTTTGTTAACAAGAAATTTGTGGAGTGGTTGAAAAACGAGTTTTAATGACTCCAAGACAAGTGTATGTAAACTTCCGACTTCAACTGTACACTGAGTATACTGACTGTATATATTTACACTACATTACCAAAAGTATGTGGACATGCTCGTCAAACATCTCATTCCAAAATCATGGCCATTAATATGGAGTTGGTCTTCCCTTTGCTGCTATAACAGCCTCCACTTTTCTGGGAAGGCTTTCCACCAGATGTTGGAACATTGCTGCGGGGACTGTGTGTGTGGACACCCCTGCAAATTAGTGGATTTGCCTATTTCAGCCACACCTGTTGCTGACAGGTATATAAGATTGAGAACACAGCCGTGCAATCTCCATAGACAAACATTGGCAGTAGAATGGCCTTACTGAAGAGCTCATTGACTTTCAACGTGGCACTGTCATAGGATTCCAACAAGTCATAGGGTTACAACAAGTCAGTTCATAAAATATCTGCCCTGCTAGAGCTGCCACAGTCAACTGTAAAGGCTGTTATTGTGAAGTGGAAATGTCTAGGAGCAACAACGGCTCAGCTGTGAAGTGGTAGACCACACAAGCTCACAGAACGTAAAAATTGTCAGTCCTCGGTTGCAACACTCACTACCAAGTACCAAACTGCCTCTGGAAGCAACATCAGCACAATAACTGTTCGTCAGGAGCTTCATGAAATGGGTTTCCATGGCTGAGCAGCCGCACACAAGTCTAAGATCACTATGCGCAATGCCAAGTGTCGGCTGGAGTGGTGTGCAGCTTGCCACCATTGGACTCTGGAGCAGTGGAAACGTGTTCTCTGGAGTGATGAATCATGCTTCACCATCGAGGAGACCGACGGATGAATCTGGGTTTGGCGGATGCCAGGAGAACGCAACCTGCCCCAATGCATTGTACCAACTGTAAAGTTTGGTGGAGAAGGAATAATGGTTCGGGGCTGTTTTTCATGGTTTGGGCTAAGCCCTTACTTCCAGTGAAGGGAATTCTTAACGCTACAGGATACAATTACATTCTAGACGATTCTGTGCTTCCAACTTTGTGTCAACAGTTTGGGGAAGGCTTTTTCCTGTTTCAGCATGACAGTGCCCCTGTGCACAAAGCGAGTTCAATACAGAAATGGTTTGTTGAGATCTGTTTGAACTAATAACACACAAACAATTATACGTTTTCATGTCTTTATTGAACACACCGTGTAAACATTCACAGTGCAGGGTGAAAAATGTATGGAAACCCTTGGATTCAATAACTGGTTGACCCTCCTTTGGCAGCAATAACCTCAACCAAACGTTTTCTGTAGTTGCGGATCAGACCTGCACAACGGTCAGGAGGAATTTTGGACCATTCCTCTTTACAAAACTGTTTCAGTTCAGCAATATTCTTGGGATGTCTGGTGTGAACTGCTCTCTTGAGGTCATGCAACAGCATCTCAATCGAAGGTCAGGACACTGACAGGGCCACTCCAGAAGGCGTATTGTCTTCTGTTGAAGCCATTCTGTTGTTGATTTACTTCTGTGTTTTGGGTCGTTGTCCTGTTGCATCACCCAACTTCTGCTGAGCTTCAATTGGCAGACAGATAGCCTAACATTCTCCTGCAAAATGTCTTGATAAACTTGGGAATTACATTTTCCGTCGATGATAGCAAGCTGTCCAGGCCCTGAGGCAGCAAAGTAGCCCCAAACCATGATGTTTCCTCCACCATACTTTACAGTTGGGATCAGGTTTTGATGTTGGTGTGCTGTGCCTTTTTTCCTCCTCACATAGTGTTGTGTGTTCCTTCCAAACAACTCAACTGTAGTTTCATCTGTCCATAGAATATTTTGCCAGTAGTGCTGTGGAACATCCAGGTGCACTTTGGCAAACTTCAGACCTGCAGCAATGTTTTTTGGACAGCAGTTGCTTCTTCCGTGGTGTCCTCCCATAAACACCATTCTTGTTTAGTGTTTTATGTATCGTAGACTCGTCAACAGAGACGTTAGCGTGTTCCAGAGATTTCTGTAAGTCTTTAGCTGACACTCTAGGATTCTTCTTAATGTCATTGAGCATGCTGTGCTCTAGCAGTCATCTTTACAGGATGGCAACTCCTAGGGAAAGTAGCAAAAGTGATGAACTTTCTCAATTTATAGACAATTTGTCTTACTGTGAACTGATGAACATCAAGGCTTTTTAGAGATACTTTTGTAACCCTTTCCAGCTTTATGCAAGTCAATGATTCTTAATCTTAGGTCTAAGATCTTTTTTGTTCGAGGCATGGTTCACATCAGGCAATGCTTCTTGTGAATAGCAAACTCACATTTTGTGAGTGTTTTCTATCGGGCAAAGCAGCTCTAACCAACATCTCCAATCTCGGCTCATTGATTGGACTACAGGTTAGCTGATTCCAATTAGCATTTGGAGAAGTCATCAGCTTAGAAGTTCACATACAGTGGGGAGAACAAGTATTTGTTACACTGCCTATTTTGCAGGTTTTCCTACTTACAAAGCATTTTGTAAGGTGTTCTTTGGGTTGTATTCATCCTTCTTCTTCCTCCAAACACGGCGAGTGGAGTTTAGACCAAAAAGCTATATTTTTGTCTCATCAGACCACATGACCTTCTCCCATTCCTCCTCTGGATCAACCAGATGGTCATTGGCAAACTTCAGACGGGCCTGGACATGTGCTGGCTTGAGCAGGGGGACCTTGCGTGCACTGCAGGATTTTAATCCATGACGGCGTAGTGTGTTACTAATGGTTTTCTTTGAGACTGTGGTCCCAGCTCTCTTCGGGTCATTGACCAGGTCCTGCCGTGTAGTTCTGGGCTGATCCCTCACCTTCCTCATGATCATTGATGCCCCACGAGGTGAGATCTTGCATGGAGCCCCAGACCGAGGGTGATTGACCGTCATCTTGAACTTCTTCCATTTTCTAATAATTGCGCCAACAGTTGTTGCCTTCTCACCAAGCTGCTTGCCTATTGTCCTGTAGCCCATCCCAGCCTTGTGCAGGTCTACAATTTCATCCCTGATGTCCTTACACAGCTCTCTGGTCTTGGCTATTGTGGAGAGGTTGGAGTCTGTTTGATTGAGTGTGTGGACAGGTGTATTTTATACAGGTAATGAGTTCAAACAGGTGCAGTTAATACAGGTAATGAGTGGAGAACAGGAGGGCTTCTCAAAGAAAAACTAACAGGTCTGTGAGAGCCGGAATACTTACTGGTTGGTAGGTGATCAAATACTTATGTCATGCAATAAAATGCAAATTAATTACTTAAAAATCATACAATGTGATTTTCTGGATTTTTGTTTTAGATTCCGTCTCTCACAGTTGAAGTGTACCTATGATAAAAATTACAGACCTCACATGCTTTGTAAGTATGAAAACCTGCAAAATCGGCAGTGTATCAAATACTTGTTCTCCCCACTGTACTTATTCCAACATACACTGAATGTTTAAATGATTTATTCAATATAGACAAGGAAAATACAATAATTTCTGTGTTATTAGTTGAAGCACACTATGTGTGTCTATTGTTGTAACTTAGATGAAGATCAGATCAAATTTGATGACCAATTTATGCAGAAATCCAGGTATTTCCAAAGGTTTCACATATGTTTTATTGCCACTGTATGTATTTGTATATATGTATACAAAAAAATAAAGGGAACACTTAAGCAACACATCCTAGATCTGAATGAAAGAAATAATGTTATTAAATAATTTTTTCTTTACATAGTTGAATGTGCTGACAACAAAATCACACAAAAATAATCAATGGAAATCCAATTTATCAACCCATGGAGGTCTGGATTTGGAGTCACACTCAAAATTGAAGTGGAAAACCACACTACAGGCTGATCCAACTTTGATGTAATGTCCCTAAAACAAGTCAAAATGAGGCTCAGTAGTGTGTGTGGCCTCCACGTGCCTGTATGACCTCCCTACAACGCCTGGGCATGCTCTTGATGAGGTGGCGGATGGTCTCCTGAGGGATCTCCTCCCAGACCTGGACTAAAGCATCCGCCAACTCCTGGACAGTCTGTGGTGCAACGTGGCGTTGGTGGATGGTGCGAAACATGATGTCCCAGATGTGCTCAATTGGATTCAGGTCTGGGGAACGGGTGGGCCAGTCCATAGCATCAATGCCTTCCTCTTGCAGGAACTGCTGACACACTCCAGCCACATGAGGTCTAGCATTGTCTTGCATTAGGAGGAACCCAGGGCCAACCGCACCAGCATATGGTCTCACAAGGGGTCTGAGGATCTCATCTCGGTACCTAATGGCAGTCAGGCTACCTCTGGCGAGCACATGGAGGGCTGTGCGGCCCCCCAAAGAAATGCCACCCCACACCATGACTGACCCACCGCCAAACCGGTCATGCTGGAGGATGTTGCAGGCAGCAGAACGTTCTCCACGGCGTCTCCAGACTCTGTCACGTGCTCAGTGTGAACCTGCTTTCATCTGTGAAGAGCACAGGGCGCCAGTGGCGAATTTGCCAATCTTGGTGTTCTCTGGCAAATGCCAAACGTCCTGCATGGTGTTGGCCTGTAAGCACAACCCCCACCTGTGGACGTTGGGCCCTCATACCACCCTCATGGAGTCTGTTTCTGACCGTTTGAGCAGACACATGCACATTTGTGGCCTGCTGGAGGTCATTTTGCAGGGCTCTGGCAGTGCTTCTCCTGCTCCTCCTTGCACAAAGGCAGAGGTAGCGGTCCTGCTGCTGGGTTGTTGCCCTCCTACGGCCTCCTCCACGTCTCCTGATGTACTGGCCTGTCTCCAGGTAGCGCCTCCATGCTCTGGACACTACGCTGACAGACACAGCAAACCTTCTTGCCACAGCTCGCATTGATGTGCCATCCTGGATGAGCTGCACTACCTGAGCCACTTGTGTGGGTTGTAGACTCCGTCTCATGCTACCACTAGAGTGAAAGCACCGCCAGCATTCAAAAGTGACCAAAACATCAGCCAGGAAGCATAGGAACTGAGAAGTGGTCTGTGGTCCCCACCTGCAGAACCACTCCTTTATTGGGGGTGTCTTGCTAATTGCCTATAATTTCCACCTGTTGTCTATTCCATTTGCACAACAGCATGTGAAATTTATTGTCAATCTGTGATGCTTCTTAAGTGGACAGTTTGATTTCACAGAAGTGTGATTGACTTGGAGTTACATTGTGTTGTTTAAGTGTTCCCTTTATTTTTTATATATATATATATACACAAAATTATGTGGACACTCCTGCAAATGAGTGGATTTGCCTATTTCAGCCACACCCGTTGCTGACAAGTGTATAAGATAGAGCACACAGCCATGCAATCTCCATAGACAAACATTGGCAGTAGAATAGCCTTACTGAAGAGCTCAGTGACTTTCAACGTGGCACCGTCATAGGATGCCACCTTTCCAACAAATCAGTTCGTAAAATTCTGCCTTGCTTGAGCTGCAGCGGTCAACTGTAAGTGCTGTTACTGCCCCAATGCATAGTACCAAATGTAAAGTTTGGTGGAGGAGGAGTGTGTGTGTATATATATACATATATATATACACACACATTTACATACACACATACACTCATTACCGGTCATACACACACACTACCTACTCATTCAAGGGTTTTTCTTTATTTTTACTATTTTCTACATTGTAGAATAATTGTGAATACATCAAAACTATGAAATAACAGATATGGAATCATGTAGTAACCAAAAAACTGTTAAACATATCAAAATATATTCAAATAGCCACAAATGTACTTTTAACAAGGCACACCTGTTAACCTCTTGGGGCTAGGTGGGACGCTAGCGTGCCACCCGTGGTGCACTCCATCAACAGCAGGTGCATTTCAAGAGCGGCAAATTTGAATCCAAATAAATGTCAAAATTCAAATTTTTCAAAAATACAACTATTTTACACCATTTGAAAGATAAACATCTCCTTAATCTAACCACGTTTTACGATTTCAAAAAGGTTTTACGGCGAAAGCATAAATTTAGAGTATGTTAGGACAGTACATTTACAAGAGTTGTGTGTAATGTTTTGTCAAGTCAAAGACAGGGTCACCAAAACCATAAAACCAGCTAAAATGATGCACTAACCTTTTACAATCTCCATCAGATGACACTCCTAGGACATTATGTTAGACAATGCATGCATTTTTAGTTCTATCAAGTTCATATTTATATCCAAAAACAGCGTTTTACTATGGCATTGATGTTGAGGAAATCGTTTCCCTCCAATAACCGGCAGTCAAGTCAGCGTCACAAATTAAATAATTAAAATTAGAAAACATTGGTAAAATATTATATTGTCATTTAAAGAATTATAGATTTACATCTCTTGAACTCAATCAACTTGCCAGATTTAAAAATAACCTTACTGGGAAATCACACTTTGCAATAATCTGAGCACTGCGCCCAGAAAAATACGCGTTGCGATACAGACTAGACGTCATGTTGGGGAGATCTAAAATCGAAAATACTATGTAAATAATCCATTACCTTTGATTCTCTTCATCAGATGTCACTTCCAGGTATCACAGGTCCATAACGAATGTAGTTTTGTTCAAAAAAGCTCATCATTTATGTCCAAAAATCTCCGTCTCGTTAGCACATGATGTAAGCCAGCCGGACTTCTCGTCATGAACGAGGGGAAAAAATATATTTCCGTTCGTTCAAACATGTCAAACGTTGTATAGCATAAATCATTAGGGCCTTTTTTAACCAGAACATGAATAATATTCAAGGTGGACGAATGCATACTCTTTTATAACGTATTGGAACGAGGGTACCCAACATGAACTCGCGCGCCAGGTGTCTAATGGGACATCATCGTTCCATGGCTCTTGTTCGGTCAGATCTCCCTCCAGAAGACTCAAAACACTTTGTAAAGGCTGGTGACATCTAGTGGAAGCAATAGGAAGTGCCAAAATATTCCTAAGCCCCTGTGTTTTTCAATGGGATAGGTTTAAAGTCAATACAACACATCAGGTATCCACTTCCTGTCAGAAAATGTCTCAGGGTTTTGCCTGCCAAATGAGTTCTGTTATACTCACAGACACCATTCAAACAGTTTTAGAAACTTTAGAGTGTTTTCTATCCATATATAATAAGTATATGCATATTCTAGTTACTGGGTAGGATTAGTAACCAGATTAAATCGGGTACATTTTTTTTATCCAGACGTGCAAATGCTGCCCCCTAGACCCAACAGGTTAATTAAAATGCATTCCAGGTGACTACCTCATGGAAGCTGGTTGAGAGAATGCCAAGAGTGTGCAAAGCTGTCATCAAGGCAAAGGGTGGCTATAATTTTATTTGTTTAACACTTTTCTGGTTTCTGCATGATTCCATATGTGTTATTTCATAGTTTTGATGTCTTCACTATTATTCTACAATGGGCTTGAATGAAAGAGCGGGAAGACTGAGGAACAAAGGGAGAAGCTAAGCTTTCGTAAATACATTATCTTATGTATTCTAAATTACCGCCCATTTGGAAAAGGAAAATGCAATAAATATTTACTCTGAGCTGTGCTTCGGTAGGTTGGTCGTAGATGCTGGTCGTGTTGGCCAACAGAGATCATGCTGTCCTCGGAAGAATGTCTCTGGTGGTAAATTGGATACGTTGTAGTATCTTCATTGTGTGTTAGACTGGATACGTCATCCATCCTTTCCTAGCCCATGTTTACAGCTGCTGTTGCTAACTCAATGGCTAGGATGTCTCACTTCTTTAGTGAATAAGAGTTCAAAGTTCATACCATTCACAACCAAAGCTCACGCTGAGGTTGGCTTAGTTCTGTAGTTGACATGTTAGTCCTTTTTAATGTATGGACCGTCATCCTATCGTCCTCGGAACAGGAGGTTACATTTTCGTCAAGGGCTTATATAGTGGAGGGAGAGAAGGGTGTGTTTCATAGTTTATAACCCATGTCTCTTCACAGGGGAGGGCCACTGATTGAGCAGGGCTCTAACCTTATGAAAACCCAATTCTCTCATTTGGAAGCTAAAATTACATTTAATCTTTTCACAAATAGCTTCATATTCAAACATTTAAATTGCACAACAATTCCATGTGAATCTGAAAGCTATAATGTGTAGACTTTCCCAGATACAGTTTATGTCGTCCTGTCATCAGTCATAATGTCTCAGATGACAACCGAACTGATATCATATTCATTAAGTACCAACGCATATTTTCAACTGGTTCTATTACCGAAATATGGTTCCTTTCCCCCCACTTTTTTGATGTTCCCAGACTCTCTATGTTTAACAAAGGCTATTCAAGAGTCCTTCAGTAGAGTCAGAGAGAGAGAGAAGGGAGAAAGGTTTTTATGGGGGGGGTCATGAACCTTACCTACAGGCCAACGTCATGACAGGTGTGTGTACATACAATTACTGATAGAAATACTGACTAAAAGGTATTGGTGGAAAATATGCTCTTGAACTGATATTCGATTTAGAGTAGAGCTTAAAAAGTGTCATCTGCTTGCACTGTGTCTCAGTAGACTTTTTTGGCCAAGCCATGCAGTTTACATTCCCAGTTGCTTTTTGCTTGGTGCTGGGACTCCAACTTTACCAAAACATTAATTGAACCTTTAAACTTCCGATCATTTATTCTGATTGACCTTAAATGTCCAGAGCCCTGACAGCTGCATTCAGGAGCTCAGACGACCATGACACCTCTCATTCTGGAGACTCATTGATCAAGGCCAAAGAGCCATGGAGTTAGGTCCTGAGCCTTGCTGTGCTAAGCCCCCCTGAGCAATGATGAGGTGAGACAGGACCATGGTGCCCGGGGGAAGTGCCAAAACGGTCCACCCCCTCTGCACCATTTGAAGTTGTTCACTGAAGGGTGGACCAAAACAATGAGTAGGGGCTTCTATGGGCCCCAGGTTGCTCCACCCAGGCTTTGATTAGAGGAGGGGGGGTCTTCCTAATCCGAAGTGTATCTAGACCTGTATATAGGGGGTCTAGAGGCTGTGTGCTGATCTGAAGAAAGTCTTGGTTTGTTTTGATTCAGTTTCTTTAGTGGAGCTCTTTCATTGATTATGGTTACATACCCATGGCTTTAGATTTTGGTTGGACGTCTTTGCCACGTTGTTAAAAAATAAAACAGGCACAGACAGGTATATCAAAGAGGCATTCAGCAACCAGTGCATGAGCAGGCATCCACCCTGGGCCTGAGCTGAGGGCTTTGCCATACATACAGTATCTCCAGACTGTGGATTATTAATCTTAATGTGGGTTTTCATATTGAACAGTTGCTCTATATAAAGTGATTAGAATTATTCCTGCCCTCTTGGAGGGAATTCCTCAGCATTGACTTATTCGTGCCAGAAAACAGTAAAAAAAAAACTCCTCTTGAGATTAACCGTTTTATTCAGGGCATCTCTTTCATCAGAATGGAATGTGTTAGACCCAGGGGAGAACGACTGCTCCCTCTCATTGAAGCGCGGAAGTTCAATGCCGACCGTGGTACTGCAGGCATTGTTTGCAGAAAACAGCATCCCCCATTATAGGGAATGTGATCTTGGATGGCAATCCTCGTGTAAAAAGATAAATGAATTAAAAGTGAATCATGGTACCAATAATTGCTTTTAATACACCAGATATATGTCCTTCAACCAATTATTTTCTAATCACACACAGAATAAATGTTAGTTTAGTTGCTAATAATTTAGTTGCTAATGGCAGCCTGCAATACCGCGGTCGGCCTTCAACTGGAGTTACTCAATGAGAGGAGGCAGCACTGAGCTAGCCTGCAACATCACTTCCTGGAGTAGCTCAAAATGCGCATATTATGTCTCCATGAGACACCATATTAACAGACTTCATTTGAGCTCCCGAGTGGCACAGCGGTCTAAGGCACTGCATCACATTGCTAGAGGCATCACTACAGACCCTGGCTCTGATTCAGAGGGGTTGGGTTAAATTCGGAAGACACATTTCAGTTGAATACATTCAGTTGGACAACTGACTATGTATCCCCCTTTCCCTTTGGTTCGATCCCGGGCTGTATCACAACTGGCCGCTGCCATCCGTTCTATTGGCCAACGTGCAATAATTGGAAAATAAAATCGATGACCTACGATCAGGATTATCCTACCAGCGGGACATTAACCTTTTCACACGTTCCAACACACTGGTGTGAGTGATCATTCTACAGTGGTCCCTGTAGAGTACGATCAAACCGGTGTGAACTCTTGGCTGACATAAACTACGATATGAATTAGCTAATAGAAATTACTATTTATAATTAACCTCTCTGGGCTAGGCGGGACGAATTCGTCCCACCTACGTAACAGCCACTTGCAGCCTGTGGCGCGATTTTCAAAACCTTAAAAATCCTATTACTTCAATTTCTCAAACATATGACTATTTTACAGCTATTTAAAGACAAGACTCTCGTTAATCTAACCACACTGTCCGATTTCAAAAAGGCTTTACAACGAAAGCAGAGTACCAAGCCAGAAATAATCAGACACCCATTTTTCAAGACAGCATATAATGTCACCAAAACCCAGAAGACAGCTAAATGCAGCACTCACCTTTGATGATCTTCATCAGATGACAACCCTAGGACATTATGTTATACAATACATGCATGTTTTGTTCAATCAAGTTCATATTTATATCAAAAACCAGCTTTTTACATTAGCATGTGACGTTCAGAACTAGCATACCCCCGCAAACTTCCGGGGAATTCGCTAACATTTTACTAAATTACTCACGATAAACGTTCACAAAAAGCATAACAATTATTTTAAGAATTATAGATACAGACCTCCTCTATGCACTCGATATGTCCGATTTTAAAATAGCTTTTTGGTGAAAGCACATTTTGCAATATTCTAAGTACATAGCCCAGGCATCACGGGCTCGCTATTTAGACACCCGGCAAGTTTAGCACTCACCATAATCATATTTACTATTCTAAAAGTTTCATTACCTTTTGTTGTCTTCGTCAGAATGCACACCCAGGACTGCTACTTCAATAACAAATGTTGGTTTGGTCCAAAATAATCCATCGTTATATCCGAATAGCGGCGTTTTGTTCGTGCGTTCCAGACACTATCCGAAATGGTAAAGAAGTGTCGCGCGCATGGCGCAATTCGTGACAATAAAATTCTAAATATTCCATTACCGTACTTCGAAGCATGTCAACCGCTGTTTAAAATCAATTTTTACGCCATTTTTCTCGTAGAAAAGCGATAATATTCCGACAGGGAATCTCCTTTTCGGCAAACAGAGGAAAAAATCACAAAGGCGGGGGCGGTCGGGTCACGCGCATAAGCCCAGAGTCCCTTGATCGGCCACTTGAGAAAGGCGATAATGTGTTTCAGCCTGGGGCTGGAATGACGACATTCTGTTTTTTCCCGGGCTCTGAGCGCCTATGGACGACGTGGGAAGTGTCACGTTAGAGCAGAGATCCTTAGTAAAAGATAGAGATGGAAAAGAAGTTCAAGAAATGGTCAGACAGGCCACTTCCTGTAAAGGAATCTCTCAGGTTTTGACCTGCCATTTGAGTTCTGTTATACTCACAGACACCATTCAAACAGTTTTAGAAACTTTAGGGTGTTTTCTATCCATATGTAATAAGTATATGCATATTCTAGTTACTGGGTAGGAGTGGTAACCAGATTAAATCGGGTATGTTTTTTATCCAGCCGTGTCAATACTGCCCCCTAGCCCTAACAGGTTAATCACATCACGGGTGAGCTCACCATTGATCGAAATAATTGAGTAAAACACTTTCTAGAAATCGAAAGTAATCCGACGATGGGTAGTTTCTGCACGCTGCCATGCTTTTTTTCTCTCACAGAAACCAAAGATAATAAGAGAAGACAAGATGAGTTTGGTCTGTTTATAGTATGCATGTTGAATGGGGTGTGTCGTCTACCATCGTTCACATCCCTCCATTCACTTCCAAAAGTTCTCAAAAAATGTGTGAACCCTTACTCACCTTATTTTGTTATAACATCTTGGTCCAACAGACGATTACGTGAAAACCAGAATGCATTGTATGTCAACAAACATGGCTCCACACACAGCTGGAATTAGCTTAGCTCATCATACATCTGTACAACCTTCAAAAAAGTATTTAACACACATAATATGTGCCCATTACAATCTATGCAAGAATCGGAATGCATGATTTGTCACCGGAACTTGAAAACATGTGAATAAAACAGTAAATATATTTATAATTACCACCCTAAACATTTTCTCATAGTGATTTATTGATACAAGTGGCGCGTGCTGGCAGTCAATCAAATCAAATTTTATTGGTCACATACACATGGTTAGCAGATGTTAATGCGAGTGTAGCAAAATGCTTGTACAGTTGAAGTCAAAAGTTTACATACACCTCAGCCAAATACATTTAAATTCAATTTTTCAAACATTCCTGACATTTAATCCTTGTAAAAGTTCCCTGTCTTAGGTCAGTTAGGATCACCAGTTTATTTTAAGAATGTGAAATGTCAGAATAATAGTAGAGAGAATGATTTATTCCAGCTTTAATTTCTTTCATCACATTCCCAGTGGGTCAGAAGTTTACATACACTCAATTAATATTTGGTAGCATTGCCTTTAAATTGTTTAACTTGGGTCAACCGTTTTGGGTAGCCTTCCACAAGCTTCCCACAATAAGTTGGGTGAATTTTGGCCCATTCCTCCTGACAGAGCTGGTGTAACTGAGTCAGGTTTGTAGGCCTCCTCGCATACGCTTTTGCAGTTCTGCCCACAAACTTTCTATAGCATTGAGGTCAGGGCTTTGTGATGGCCACTCCAATACCTTGACTTTGTTGTCCTTAACCTGTTGGGGTGTAGGGGGGCAGTATTTTCACGGCCGGATGAAAAACGTACCCAATTTAAACAGGTTACTACTCTGGCCCAGAAACTAGAATATGCATATTATTAGTAGATTTGGATAGAAAACACTCTGGAGTTCCTAAAACTGTTTGAATGGTGTCTGTGAGTATAACAGAACTCATATGGCAGGCAAAAACCTGAGAAAAAGTCAACCAGGAAGTGGAGGATCTGAGAATTGTAGTTCTTCTTTCTAGTCCCTTTCGAAACTACAGTATCTGTGGGGTTACGTTGCACTTCCTAAGGCTTCCATTGGCTGTCAAAAGCCTTCAGAAAGTTGTTTCAGCATTCTCCTGTCACTGGCCAGATAATAGGAGCTCAGTAACTGAGTGGACTGCCTGGCAACAAAGGGATAGGATATGCGCGGTCCCGCGAGCGCGCTGTTCCTTCTTTTTCTCCTTGAATGAATACGCTATTGTCCGGTTGGAATATTATCGCAATTTTGCGTTAACCTCTCTAGGCTAGGCGGGACGAATTCGTCCCACCTACGTAACAGCCACTGCCAGCCTGTGACGCGATTTTCAAAACCTTAAAAATCCTATTACTTCAATTTCTCAAACATATGACTATTTTACAGCCATTTAAAGACAAGACTCTCGTTAATCTAACCACACTGTCAGATTTCAAAAAGGCTTTACAACGAAAGCAAAACATTAGATTATGTCAGCAGAGTACCAAGCCAGAAATAATCAGACACCCATTTTTCAAGCCAGCATATAATGTCACCAAAACCCAGAAGACAGCTAAATGCAGCACTCACCTTTGATGATCTTCATCAGATGACAACCCTAGGACATTATGTTATACAATACATGCATGTTTTGTTCAATCAAGTTCATATTTATATCAAAAACCAGCTTTTTACATTAGCATGTGACGTTCAGAACTAGCATACCCCCAGCAAACTTCTGGGGAATTCGCTAACATTTTACTAAATTACTCACGATAAATGTTCACAAAAAGCATAACAATTATTTTAAGAATTATAGATACAGACCTCTATGCACTCGATATGTCCGATTTTAAAATAGCTTTTTGGTGAAAGCACATTTTGCAATATTCTAAGTACATAGCCCAGGCATCACGGGCTCGCTATTTAGACACCCGGCAAGTTTAGCACTCACCATAATCATATTTACTATTCTAAAAGTTTGATTACCTTTTGTTGTCTTCGTCAGAATGCACACCCAGGACTGCTACTTCAATAACAAATGTTGGTTTGGTCCAAAATAATCCATCGTTATATCCGAATAGCGGCGTTTTGTTCGTGCGTTCCAGACACTATCCGAAATGGTAAAGAAGTGTCGCGCGCATGGTGCAATTCGTGACAATAAAATTCTAAGTATTCCATTACCGTACTTCGAAGCATGTCAACCGCTGTTTAAAATCAATTTTTACGACATTTTTCTCGTAGAAAAGCGATAATATTCCGACAGGGAATCTCCTTTTCGGCAAACAGAGGAAAAAATCCCAAAGGCGGGGGCGGTCGGGGTCACGCGCATAAGCCCAGTGTCCCTTGATCGGCCACTTGAGAAAGGCGATAATGTGTTTCAGCCTGGGGCTGGAATGACGACATTCTGTTTTTTCCCGGGCTCTGAGCGCCTATGGACGACGTGGGAAGTGTCACGTTAGAGCAGAGATCCTTAGTAAATGATAGAGATGGAAAAGAAGTTCAAGAAATGGTCAGACAGGCCACTTCCTGTAAAGGAATCTCTCAGGTTTTGACCTGCCATTTGAGTTCTGTTATACTCACAGACACCATTCAAACAGTTTTAGAAAATTTAGGGTGTTTTCTATCCATATGTAATAAGTATATGCATATTCTAGGTACTGGGTAGGAGTGGTAACCAGATTAAATCGGGTATGTTTTTTATCCAGCCGTGTCAATACTGCCCCCTATCCTAAACAGGTTAAAAATACCATAAAGATTGATTTTAAACAGCGTTTGACATGCTTCTAAGTACGGTAATGGAACATTTTGACCTTTCGTCTCTGGTACCACGCTCGCGCGTTATGCTTTTGGATAGTGCTCTGAACGCACAAACAAAACGGAGGTATTTGGACATAAATATGGATTATTTCAAACAAAAACAACATTTCTTGTGGAAGTATCAGTCCTGGGAGTGCATTCTGACGAAGATCAGCAAAGGTAAGAGAATATTTCTAATACTAATTCTGAGTTTAGGTGGCCCTGAACTTGGCGGGTGTCTGTATAGCTTGCTGTGATGGCTGAGCTATATACTCAGAATATTGAAAAATGTGCTTTCTCCGTAAAACTATTTTAAAATCTGACACAGCGGTTGCATCCAGGAGTAGTCTATCTATAATTCTTTAAATAATTGTTATATATTTTGTCAACGTTTATGATGAGTATTTTTATAAATTGATGTGCACATTCACCGGTAGTTTTGGTGGGAATACATTTTCTAAACATCACGCGCCAATGTAAAATGCTGTTTTTCGATATAAATATGAACTTTATCGAACAAAACATACATGTATTGTGTAACATAATGTCCTAGGAGTGTCATCTGATGAAGATCGTCAAAGGTTAGTGCTTCATTTAGCTGTGTTTTGGGTTTTATTGACACATGTCCTTGCTTGGAAAATGGCTGTGTGATTATTTTTGTCTATGTACTCTCCTAACATAATCTAATGTTTTGCTTTCGCTGTAAAGCCTTTTTGAAATCAGACAATGTGGTTACATCAAGGAGAAGTGTATCTTTAAAATGGTGTAAAATAGTTGTATGTTTGAGAAAGTTGAATTATAACATTTTGTTGTTTTTGAATTTGCCGCCCTGATATTTCACTGGCTGTGTCCCGCAGGTGGGACGCTAGCGTCCCACGTAGCCCATAGAAGTTAAGCCATTTTACCACAACTTTGGAAGTATGCTTGGGATCATTGTACATTTGGAAGAATCATTTGCGACTAATCTTTATCTTTCTGACTGATGTCTTGAGATGTTGCTTCAATATATCCACATCATTTTCCTACCTCATGATGCCATCTATTTTGTGAAGTGCACCACACCCTCCTGCAGCAAAGCACCCCCACAACATGATGCTGCCACCCCTGTGCTTCACGGTTTGGATGGTGTTCTTCGGCTTGCAAGCCACCTCTTTTCCTCCAAACATAACGATGGTCATTATGGCCAAACAGGACATTTCTCCAAAAAGTGTGATCTTTGTCCCCATGTGCAGTTGCAAACCGTAGTCTGGCTTTTTTTATGGCGGTTTTGGAGCAGTGGCTTTTTCCTTGCTGAGAGAGATACTTTTGTACCTGTTTCCTCCAGCATCTTCACAAGGTCCTTTGCTGTTGTTCTGGGATTGATTTGCACTTTTTTGCACCAAAGTACGTTCTTCTCTAGGAGACAGAACGTGTCTCCTTCCTGAGTGGTATGACAGCTGCCTGGTCCCATGGTGTTTATACTTGCGTAGTATTGTTTGTACAGATGAACGTGGTACCTTCAGGCGTTTGGAAATTTCTCCCAAGGATGAACCAGACTTGTGGAGGTCTTGGCTGATTTTTCTGAGGTCTTGGCTGATTTCTTTTGATTTTCCCATGATGTCAAGAAAAGAGGCACTACGGTAGGCCTTGAAATACTTGCCAAAACTCTAGTTTGTTAACAAGAAATTTGTGGAGTGGTTGAAAAATTAGTTTTAATGACTCCAACCTAAGTGTATGTAAACTTCCGACTTCAACTGTAACCTCTAACTCCCACTCTGAGCCATTCAGTGTTGTTGTTTATGTATGTAGCTAGTGAGCTAAGCTGTAGCATTAGCAATGTCTTTCAAAAGGAGACAACGCGGAAATTCTGGAGATTTTTTAAAATTCTGACAATGAGTCTGAGAATGAAAGTCCGGAATCAGATTCTGAAAGTGACAGTTAGGAGCTGCCCCCCAACCTTGTAGCCATTGAGAACCCTGAATCTGAGGACCCCTTGTCCACTGACGAAGTCCCAGGTCCCTTTGAAGATGCTGGTGGTGATGGAGGCAGACCGACAGTCAGATCCTCAAAAGGTTCTACATCTGCACCATCGAGAGCAACCTCACCGGTTGCATCACCGCCTGGTATGGCAAATGCTCGGCATCTGGCGTAAGGTGCTACAGAGGGTAGCGCGTACGGCCCAGTACATCACTGGGGCCAAGCTTCCTGCCATCCAGGACCTATATACTAGTGGGTGTCAGAGGAAAGACCCCAAAATTGTCAGAGACTCCAGTCACCCAAGTCATAGACTGTTTTCTCTGCTACCGTACGGCAAGCGGTACCGTAGCGCCAAGTATAGGACCAAAAGGCTCCTTTAACAGCTTTTACCCCCAAGCCACAAGACTGCTGAACAATTAATCAAACGGCCACCGGACTATTTACATTGACACCCCCCCCATTTGTTTTGTACACTGCTGCTACTTGCTGTTTTATCTATGCATAGTCACTTCACTCCTACCTACGTACATGTACAAATGACCTTGACTAACCTGTACCCCCGCATATTGACTCGGTACAGGTACCCCTTGTATATAGCCTCGTTATTGTTATTTTATTGTGTTACTTTATTTTTTACTTTAGTTTATTTGGTAAATATTTTCTTAACTCTTTCTTGAACTGCACTGTTTGTTGAGGGCTTGTAAGTAAGTATTTCACGGTGAAGTCTACACTTGTTGTAGTATTCGGCACATGTGAGAAATAAAGTTTGATTTGATTTAAGATTTGATTTGATATTAGCCATCCTGCCTGTCTGTACTGTATGTCCCCTCATATTGGGAGCGTCCGTCTGTGGGACACATGGCACTCTCTTGGGCCAGGATCCGGGATCACCAAAAGAAGATGTGGGAAGATCAAAACTGCTGCCAGTAATGCTGCTTACGTGCCAAGTGTCACCCCTGTCTTCTGACCCTTTAATTAAGAGTTATTTATCAGTACGCAGGTTTACCTTAAAAGGTGACAGTATCTTTGTAATGACGATTCCAAAGGGACTCTGAGAACCTCTCTGATGTCCTTGTTGAAACTCCCCCCCCCCTCCCGTTCTTCTTCCTTTGCACCAAACCTCTCTCTTCCTCTGCAAAAACAGTTCAACAAACAGCGGCTGCACACACCTGGCACCCAATTCACAGACAAGGCAGATTTTTGTGGGGGAATGGGGAGAGGTTGGGGTGCTACACTGCTCAGGTTACACAGAAATCTTATACTACAATGCCCCCCCCCCCCAATCCTAGCCACCCACATTCTTCTCAGTCAAAAATGTGTCCTCCCACACCTCTCTCATGCCCCCCCCCCCCCTCTCTTGTGGCCACTGTCGACCCCCCTTGTCTTTGTTTGGCTGGTGGATTGAGCCTGAGACTGCCAGGCCTCTATGTATTTCTGTTTCTGTAGGAAACAGTATTTATTAACATAGAAATACCAATAGCAGAATAAAACATCAGTGGTTTTTAGATACAGGGAGAGACAGGGTGGAAGTGTGGGGCAATGTGCAGTCCTGTCAAAGAAAGATTCATTGTTGATATGAATTGTTATTTTAAATCCTTTCATTTATTCAGTCTATTCAAGGCCATTTATTTTCTACATGGCACTTTCAGGTTGTTTTGGCCCGGGATTATTACTCCATCCCTTTGTACTGTGAATGGGCAGAATAGAGAAGGCTGGTATCATGTCCTGATCTTGCGATTCATCAGAAATTCAGAACATTGTCTCCGTGACAGGCATAGGCAAACACCTTGGATAGATTGTCTTACTGTCGGTTTAAAACGGAAAAATCGAATATTTGATTTGTCACATGCTTCGTAAACAACAGGTGTGGACTAACATTGAAAAAAATAAAAAAATAAGATATAGATGTACTATTGTAAAGTGGTTGTTCCACTGGATATCATAAGGTGAATGCACCAATTTGTAAGTCGCTCTGGATAAGAGCGTCTGCTAAATGACGTGAATGTAAATGAAATGCTTACGTATGGGCCCTTCCCAACAATGCAGAGAGAAAGAAAATAGTTAAATAATAGAAAAGTAAAACACGTAATAATAAAAGTAATAATAGATACACAATGAGTAACGTTATCTTGGCTATATACAGGAGTACCAAGTTGATGTGCAGGGGTATGGGGTAATTGAGGTAGACATATACATACAGTGCATACGGAAAGTATTCAGACCCCTTGACTTTTTCCACATTCTGTTACGTTACAGCCTTATTCTAAAATGGATTAAATAAAAAAAATGTCCTCATCAAGCTACACAAAATACTCCATCATGACAAATCAAAAACATGTTTTTAGAAATGTTTGTAAATGTATATACATTTATTTTTTATTATCCTTATTTACTTAAGTATTCAGACCCTTTGCTATGAGACTCAAAATTGAGCTCAGGTGCATCCTGTTTCCATTGATCATCCTTGAGATGTTTTTACAACTTGATTGGAGTCCACCTGTGGTAATTCAATTGACTGGACATGATTTGGAAAGGCACACACCTGTCTATATAAGGTCCCACAGTTGACAGTGCATGTCAGAGCAAAAACCAAGCCATGATGTCGAAGGACTTGTCCATAGCGCTCCAAGACAGGATTGTGTCGATGCACAGATCTGGGGAAGGGTACCAAAAAATGTCTGCAGCATTGAAAGTCCCCAAGAACACATTGGCCTCCATCATTCTTAAATGGAAGAAGTTTAGAACCACCAAGACTTCTTAGAACTTGCTGTCCGGCCAAACTGAGAAATCTAGGGAGGACACTATTCAGGGAGGTGACCAAGAACCCAATGGTCACTCTGACAGAGCTCCTGATTTCCTCTGTGGAGATAGGAAAACCTTCCAGAAGGACAACCAACTCCGCAGCAATCCACCAATCAGGCCTTTATGGTAGTGTGGCCAGACGGAAGCCCCTCCTCAGTAAAAGGCACATGACAGCCACTTGGAGTTTGCCAAAAGGCACCTAAAGGACTCTCAGACCATGAGAAACAAAATTCTCTTGTCTGATGAAACCAAGATTGAACTCTTTGGCCTGAATGCCAAGCGTCATGTCTGGAGGAAACCTGGCACCATCCCTATGGTGAAGCATGGTGGTGGGGGCATCATGCTGTGGGGATGTTTTTCAGCGGCAGGGACTGGGAGACTAGTTAGGATGGAGGGAAAGATGAACGGAGCAAAGTACAGAGAGATCCTTGATGAAAACCTGCTCCAGAGTGCTCAGGACCTCGGACTGGGGCGGAGGTTCACCTTCCAAAAGGACCCTAAGCACACAGCCAAGACAACGCAGGAGTGGCTTCGGGACAAGTCTTTGAATGTCCTTGAGTGTCCCAGCCAGAGCCCGGACTTGAACCCAATCAAACATCTCTGGAGAGACCTGAAAATAGCTGTGCAGCAACGCTCCCCATCCAAACTGACAGAGCTGGAGAGGATCTGCAGAGAAGAGTGGGAGAAACTCCCCAAATACAGGTGTGTCAAGCTTGTAGCATCATACCCAAGACAACTCAAGGCTGTAATCGCTGCAAAAGGTGCTTCAACAAAGTACTGAGTAAAGGTTCTGAATACTTAGGTAAATGTGATATTTAAAATAAAAATGGTTTAATAAATTTGTAAAAACATTCTCAACCAGTTTTTGCATTGTCATTATTGGGTATTGTTTGTAGATTGAGGGGGAAAAAACTATTGAATCCATTTTAGAATAAGGCTGTAATGTAACAAAATGTGTAAAAAGTCAATGGGTCTGAATACTTTCCGAATGCACTGTATAACTAGGAATAAAGTTGCGCATTGCGGTCGGATGCCAAGCAGTTACCATACCATGCAGTGAAGCAGCCAGTCCAGTTTGATAGGAAAAAAATCAACTCACTTGGGCATAAAGCTTTTAAGTGTGCTGTGAAGGGGCTGTAATGTGAGCTTGATTTGACTTATACACGCACATAGCTTCACCTATTGTCCTTAAAACCTGTTGGGGATAGGGGGCGGTATTTGCACGGCCGGATAAAAAACGTACCCGATTGAATCTGGTTACTACTCCTGCCCAATAACTAGAATATGCATATAATTAGTAGATATGGATAGAAAACACTCTAAAGTTTCTAAAACTGTTTGAATGGTGTCTGTGAGTATAACAGAACTCATATGGCAGTCAAAACCCTGAGACAAATCCTAACAGGAAATGGAAATCTGATGTGTGGAATCACTTCAAACCTTTGCCATTGAAACACACAGGGACTTATTAATCATTTAGCACTTCCTAAGGCTTCCACTAGATGTCAACAGTCTTTACAAAGTGGTTTGAGTCTTCTATGGTAGAAACTGACCCAAAGAGAGGCTTGGGAAGTTGGTCACAGGGGGAGGGCCATTACTATTATGACACGGGCACCCATGGGAACCCTTTTGTTCCGAAACGTTTAGTAAGACAATGCAATCGTCCGCCTTGAATATTATTGAAGCTCTGGTTGAAAAAGGCCCTAAAGATTTATGTTATACAACGTTTGATATGTTTGAACGAACGTAAATATATATTTTTTGCACATTCGTGACGACAAGTCCCGCGCGCTTCAGTACATTATGAGTAGCCTTCGGAACGAGCTAACAAGAAGGAACTATTGGGACATAAATTATTAACTTTTTCGAACAAAACTACATTTGTTGTGGACCTGGGATTCCTGGAAGTGTCTTCTGATGAAGATAATCAAAGGTAAGGGAATATTTACAATAGTATATTTGATTTTAGATGGTTCCAAGATGGCGCTAACATGTATCGCCTAGCCTATTTTTCTGAGCATACCACGTCGTTTATTGCAAAGTGTGATTTCCCAGTAAAGTTATTTTTAAATCTGGCAATGCGGTTGCATTCACGAGATGTTAATCTATAATTCTTTGAATGACAATATTACATTTTAACAATGTTTTCGAATAGTAATTTTGTAAATTGTACCGCTGATTCACCGGAAGCATTTGAGGGAAAATATTTTACATCACGCGCCGATGTAAAATGCTGTTTTTATATATAAATATGAACTTTATCGAACAAAAAATGCATGTATTGTGTAACATGATGTCCTAGGAGTGTCATCTGATGAAGATTGTCAAAGGTTAGTGCTGCATTTAGATGTGTTTTGGGTATTTGTGATGCATCTAGTTGCTTTGAAAATGGCAGTGTGATTTTTTTTGGCAGGGTACTCTCCTAACATAATCTAATGTTTTGCTTTTGCTGTAAAGCCTTTTTGAAATCGGACAACGTGGTTCGATTCAGGAGAGGTGTATCTATAAAATGGTGTAAAATAGTCATATGTTTGAGAAATTGAAGTTATAGCATTTATGAGGTTTTGTATTTCGCGCGACGCGATTCCACTGGCTGTTGACTAGGGTGGAACGCAAGCGTCCCACGTTCCCAGACAGGTTAAAGGGTAGGTAGCATAAACGTAACCACATGTAATATATGGATTTGCATTAGAATATGCATCAAAAGTCCCAGTGCAAAGTTACCTCACTTTTAGATTTTTCGAGTTTTTACATAAAACTGATCAGAATACAGAAGAATGCCTAAGTCATGCCGGACAAAACATTTGTGGGGTGTGATGTAATATGGAGGACCTGTCAAGCCAGCCTTTTCCCTATAATGTAAACTCCAACATAAATAACTTCAAATGTACAACTTCAACTTAAACCAAATCGTTTGCACTCATGACAACTAGTTTCAATTTAATTTTCAGACAATTTACAAGCAAATACTTTATTAATTTATTGTTACAAATCAGCTTGCAACGTTAGCGCTACTAGCCTGCTAATGTTATGTTAGCACTGCTTGAGTCAGCCAGTTGCTATCAACACTAGCTTACAGTTAAATTAAAGTAAACCAAAGTTTTGGAAATGCATAACGCCATCTAACCAGTTAGCACATAATGTTACCGGTATATTCAGTTATCTTAGCCAGCAAGCCAGCCAGCTAAAGTTAGTTACTTCAGCCTGCTTGTTAGCCTAGCCAGCTAACCAACCACCACGATCAACATAGTTAAGTAGTAAGCCAGAGAACAACCACAGTCGGGGTTAGTTATAAATATATTTGGAACAACTAGTGTAGCACATGCAGGAACCCACCGAACAAAACAAAAAAATCCAGCAGATATAAAGTAGAGAGAGCGATGACTTACCGATTGATGGCTGAGTTAGCTACCAAAGTCAAAGAAGAGCCAAGGAGAGGCCTTCAGAGGGAGATTCAGCTAGGTAATCCTATAGCGATATATTAAGGTAAATCAACATTGAATTTACCCAGTTTATCTCCATCACTGCTGACACTCACGATGTCCAGGAAGGTCGTTAGTAAATAGAGGTTGCAGGCTTCACATTCACGCTCGGCACTGCACCTGGTTTCAGTCAGTCTCATTCCGAATCCTGCCTTCCACTGGTTACACTAAGCCATCAATGTCCTTCGGGGTGAAATGGTTCCCATACTCCAGTTCTGCTCGCTTCAACTGGACAAACCTTTCCGACTTCAAAGTTTGCTTCTCGTTTATGGACCACAAATGAGTATTAACCCCGTCGTTGTGAGTATGACTGCACTATGTGGGTATTGCTGCACTAGCTACAAATGATGGAAAACTATTACAAGACTTACTTGCTCGACTACCACTACCAAACGCACAGGAGAAAAAATAGTTGCAGTTTTTCGCATTCATTTATATGGTTTCTTCTTCATGGATGTACATAGTAGCTCACCAGTGCCAACACATGGTTTGGAATGTAATTACATGCTAGCATGGCTAGTAGCTAATATTAGCCAGATGGAACTAGCTTGGAAACACTGGTTTTTCATATGACATTGAGAAATAGTGCTTTGTTGGTAGTTCTAAAAAAAAATTGAAATAAGTAATGAATAAACATGTAACAATACTGAAACGTAATTATGTTTTTAGTAACCAGATCGTGACTACAACTAAGTTACTAAGTCTCTGACCACACTATGTTGTTACTTTGGTTAGTAAAAACTCATGCTTCCTACCTTTTAATGCTCAAGGGACACACTTGAGGATTTGTGAAATTCTAACAAGGCAATATATCATAAGAACTTTGATTTGATTTATTAGGATTTCCATTAGCCAACGCCAATGGCGACAGCTAGTCTTACTGGGGTTCGACACATAACGACGAAAAAATGACAGACAAAAGACTTTACAATTGACATACATTTAACTTTAACATGTAGTGTGTGTGTGTGTGTGTGTGTGTGTGTGTGTGTGTGTGTGGGTGTGTGTGTGTGTGTGTGTGTGTGTGTGTGTGTGTGTGTGTGTGTGTGTGTGTGTGTGTGTGTGTGTGTGTGTGTGTGTGTGTGTGTGTGTGTGTGTATCAGTTACACATACGGCAGTACATACACACAACAAATAAGTCACAGAAATTGCCCACTTTTTGATATCGCCAGCCAAACGTACAACTCTATTCAGCAACGGTACGTTGAGTTGTCAAGAACCCCAGAGGGAAGAGTTTTCTAAAGGCTAGAATAACACTAACCATGCTACCCTGCTTCTTAGATGCTAGCTGGCTCCGTCTTAAGCCCTTGGTAGATTGGCTGTCGGTGCAGGGCCTAAGCAGAGACAAGTGAAGAGGAGAAGCCAATTGGTGAAACATATTGTGCTTTTTCTGGCGCCATGCCAACCTCCTGCCACTAGCAGCTCTCATCCCATACATTCACATGCGCCCCATCTAATTAAAATGTGTCCCTGGTGAGTATGTAATGGCAGCTTTGGCAAAATTAAAGATGGGCATAAAGGCTGTGCATATGCATGTAAATATTAATGTTTACACTGGCTCTTTGAAGAAGAGCTACTGTCCTCACCATTGACAAGATGATTTGGGTTATGGTGTGTGGTGGGTGGCCCCTTAGGAATGATGATATGAAGTGACCTTATTCATTGGAATGAGACTGCAGGACACCTAGAATCTGACATACTGTATCTTAGTGACGGAATGTTTGGGGATAGGGTGTCAATTTATGAGATGTTCCATTGGTTCCTTTGTTGTCAGAGATGAAATTGGTCTGTTACAGCAAATGCTGCTTATAGTACATTCATTACAGTCATCTGCGGAATGGTGTTGCCTCAAAGTGACTATTTGTGACAGCAGAGGGATTGGTTTTCCAGAAGAAAGTATAAAATTGGACATCCACCATGATCTGACGCAAATGGTCAAAATAGTTCCATCATTCAGTGTCTGCAATAGATTTGCTTGTTCAACATAACTTGTATCCTGGTAGACCATAATATATTCCAAATGTTATGTATGTAATAGAGCAAATAATCCTTAAATACTGGAACAAATGGCACAACATGACACTAATTAATGCAGGACAAGTTCAAAGAGAGTTGTGCAGACTCTTGTAGAGGAACCACCCACACTGATTCAAAGGTTATTGCATCCTGGATTGCACTTGCATGCCATGCAATCATGAGCAGAAAGTAAAAAACAGCAGCACCGTGGTGGTTAGATGTTATTGCTAGCTCTAAGGTTGCCCTATGGTTTCTTGACTAGCACACATGCAGTGAAAAAGGGCAAAATTAGGCTAAACAACTTTTTGTTTTGTGTGTGCCTTTACCCTTCAGGAGGCTCATAAGATAATTATTCAAGGACTGGCTGGGTGGACGTTCTATGAGTTTCAGGGTGTTTATTCATCCACCATGTCATTGGCCCAGGCACCCATGGGAAAGACCTCTTTGTTTAAGTGTGTCACAAGGGGATCATGAGAAAGAGGACAGAGATGGGGTAGGATGGAATAAGAGAGGGGGAGTTGATGATCAAATAATATCATTAATTTAAAATATTACTGCACTCAGTAATTTGTTTGTGTTTATACACTAAAGGTCAAAAGTTTTAGAACACCTACTCAGGGGGTTTTATTTATTTTTTAATATTTTCTACATTGTAGAATAATAGTGAAGACAAACTATGAAATAACACATATGGAATCATGTAGTAACCAAAAAGTGTTTTAACAAATCTAAATATATTTTATATTTGAGATTATTCAAATAGACACCCTTTGCCTTGATGACAGCTTTGCACACTCTTGGCATTCTCTCAACCAGCTTCACCTGGAATGCTTTTCCAACAGTATTGAAGGAGTTTCCTCATATGCTGAGCACTTGTTGGCTGCTTTTCCTTCACTCTGCGGTCCAACTCATCCCAAACCATCTCAATTGGGTTGAGGTCGGGTGATTGTGGAGGCCAGGTCATCTGATGCAGCACTCCATCACTCTCCTTGGTAAAATAGCTCTTTCAAAGCCTGGAGGTTATCCCAGAAACCCTAGACCCACTCCAATTTGCATACTGCCCCAACAGATCCACAGATGATGCAATCTCTATTGCACTCCACACTGCCCTTTCCCACCTGGACAAAATGAACACCTATGTGAGAATGCTATTCATTGACTACAGCTCAGTGTTCAACACCATAGTGCCTTCAAAGCTTATCACTATCCAAGAATCCTGGGACTAAACAGCTCCCTCCGCAACTGGATCCTGGACTTCCTGACGGGACGCCCCCAGGTGGTAAGGGTAGGTAACAACACATCCGCCACGCTGATCCTCAACACGGGGGCCCCTCGGATACGTGCTCAGTCCCCTCCTGTACTCCCTGTTCACTCATGACTGCATGGCCAGGCACGACTCCCAACAAAACCATTAAGTTTGCCAATGACACAACAGTGGTAGGCCTGATCACCAAACAACGATGAGACAGCCTATAGGGAGGAGGTCAGAGACCTGGCCATGTGGTGCCAGGATAACAACCTCTCCCTCAACGTGATCAAGACAAAGGAGCTTATTGTGGACTACAGGAAAAGGAGGACCGAGTACGCCCCCATTCTCATCGACGAGGCTGTAGTGGAGCAAGTTGAGATCTTCAAGTTCCTTGGTGTCCACATCACCAACAAACTATCATGGTCCAAACACACCAAGACAGTCACGAAGAGGGCATGACAAAGCCTATTCCCCGTCAGGAGACTGAAAAGATTTGGCATGGGTCCTCAGATCCTCAAAAAGTTCTACAACTGCACCATCGAGAGCATCCTGACGGGTTGCATCACTGCCTGATATAGCAACTGCTCGGCCTCCGACCGCAAGACACTACAGAGGGTAGTGCGTACGGACCAGTACATCACTGGGGCCAAGCTTCCTGCCATCCAGGACCTCTATACCAGGCAGTGTCAGAGGAAAACCCCCAAAATTGTCAACGACTCCAGCCACCTTCGACAGACTGTTCTCTCTGCTACCGCATGGCAAGCGGTACCGGAGTGCCAAGTCTAGGTCCAAAAGACTTCTTAACTTCTCTAGGGTAGGGGGCAGTATTTTGACGTCCGGATGAAAGGCGTGCCTGTAGCAAACTGCCTGCTACTCAGGCTCAGAAGGTAGGATATGCACATTATTAGTAGATTTGGATAGAAACACTCTGAAGTTTCTAAAACTGTTTGAATGATGTCTGTGAGTATAACAGAACTCATATGGCAGGCAGAAACCTGAGAAAAATCCAACCCGGAAGTGTGGAAATCTGAGGTTTGTAGTTTTTCAAGCGATTCCCTATCCAGTATATAGTGACTTAGGGTTCATTTTGCTCTTCCTAAGGCTTCCACTAGATGTCAACAGTCTTTAGAACGTTGTTTCATACTTCTACTGTGAATGGGGAGCGAATAAGAGCTCCTGGAAGTAGATGAGTGAGAAAATGACATGAGCTCAGTGGCGCGCACTCACGTGAGAGTTAGCTGTGTTCCTTTTCTTTTTTGAAGACATTGGAATTGACGCTAGCGTCCCACATACCCCAGAGAGGTTAACAGCTTCTACTCCCAAGCCATAAGACTCCTGAACAGCTAATCAAATGGCTACCCAGACTATCTGCATTGCGCCCCCCCTCCCCGCTACTCTCTGTTTATTATCTATGCATAGTCACTTTAACTCTACCTACATGTACATATTACCTCAATTACCTTGACTATCCGGTTCCCCAACACATTGACTCTGTACCGGTACCCCCTGTAAATAGCCTCACTATTGAATTTTTTACTTAACACTTGTTTTTTCTAAACTGCATTAAGGGCTTGTAAGTAAGCATTTCTCTGTAAGGTCTACACCTGTTGTATTCAGCACATGTGAAAAATTTAATTTGATTTGATTTTTTGGGTCATTGTCCTGTTGAAAAACAAATGATCGTCCCACTGAGCCCAAACCAGATGGGATGGCGTATTGCTGCAGAATGCTGTGGTAGCCATGCTGGTTAAGTGTGCCTTGAATTCTATATAAATCACAGACAGTGTCACCAGCAAAGCCCCCCCCACACCATAACATCTCCTCCTCCATGCTTTACGGTGGGAAATACACGTGGAGATCATCCGTTCACCCACACCGCGTCTCACAAAGACACGGCGGTTGGAACCAAAAATCTCTAATTTGGACTCTAGACCAAAGGACAAATTTCCACCGGTCTAATGTCCATTGCTCGTGTTTCTTGGCACAAGCAAGTCTCTTCTTATTATTGGTGTCCTTTAATAGGGGTTTCTTTGCAGCAATTCAACCATGAAAGCCTGATTCACACAGTCTCCTCTGAACAGTTGATGTAGATTTGCCTGTTACTTGAACTCTGTGAAATATTTATTTGGGCTGCAATTTCTGAGGTGCAGTTAGCTATAATGAACTTATCCTCTGCAGCAGAGGTAACTCTGGGTCTTCCATTCCTTTGGCGGTCCTCATGAGAGCCAATTTCATCATAGTGCTTGATGGTTTTTGCGACTGCACTTGAAGAAACTTTCAAAGTTCTTGAAATGTTCCGTATTGACTGACCTTCATGTCTTAAAGTCATGATGGACTGTTGTTTCTCTTTGCTTATTTGAGCTGTTCTTGCCATAATATGGACCTGGTCTTTTACCAAATAGGGCTATCTTCTGTATACCCCCCCTACCTTGTCACAACACAACTGATTGGCCCAAGCGCATTAAGAAGGAAATAAATTCCACAAATTAACTTTTAACAAGGCACACCTGTTAATTGAAATGCATTCCAGGTGACTATCTCATGAAGCTGGTTGAGAGAATGCCAAGCGTGTGCAAAGCTGTCATCAAGGCAAAGGGTGGCTATTTGAAGAATCTCAAAATATAAAATATATTGATTTGTTTAACCTGTTAGGGCTAGGGGGCAGTATTGACACGGCTGGATAAAAAACATACCCGATTTAATCTGGTTACCACTCCTACTCAGTAACTAGAATATGCATATACTTATTACATATGGATAGAAAACACCCTAAATTTTCTAAAACTGTTTGAATGGTGTCTGTGAGTATAACAGAACTCAAATGGCAGGTCAAAACCTGAGAGATTCCTTTACAGGAAGTGGCCTGTCTGACCATTTCTTGAACTTCTTTTCCATCTCTATCATTTACTAAGGATCTCTGCTCTAACGTGACACTTCCCACGTCGTCCATAGGCGCTCAGAGCCCGGGAAAAAACAGAATGTCGTCATTCCAGCCCCAGGCTGAAACACATTATCGCCTTTCTCAAGTGGCCGATCAAGGGACACTGGGCTTATGCGCGTGACCCCGACCGCCCCCGCCTTTGGGATTTTTTCCTCTGTTTGCCGAAAAGGAGATTCCCTGTCGGAATATTATCGCTTTTCTACGAGAAAAATGTCGTAAAAATTGATTTTAAACAGCGGTTGACATGCTTCGAAGTACGGTAATGGAATATTTAGAATTTTATTGTCACGAATTGCGCCATGCGCGCGACACTTCTTTACTATTTCGGATAGTGTCTGGAACGCACGAACAAAACGCCGCTATTCGGATATAACGATGGATTATTTTGGACCAAACCAACATTTGTTATTGAAGTAGCAGTCCTGGGTGTGCATTCTGACGAAGACAACAAAAGGTAATGAAACTTTTAGAATAGTAAATATGATTATGGTGAGTGCTAAACTTGCCGGGTGTCTAAATAGCGAGCCCGTGATGCCTGGGCTATGTACTTAGAATATTGCAAAATGTGCTTTCACCAAAAAGCTATTTTAAAATCGGACATATCGAGTGCATAGAGGAGGTCTGTATCTATAATTCTTAAAATAATTGTTATGCTTTTTGTGAACGTTTATCGTGAGTAAATTAGTAAAATGTTAGCGAATTCCCCGGAAGTTTGCGGGGGGTATGCTAGTTCTGAACGTCACATGCTAATGTAAAAAGCTGGTTTTTGATATAAATATGAACTTGATTGAACAAAACATGCATGTATTGTATAACAATGTCCTAGGGTTGTCATCTGATGAAGATCATCAAAGGTGAGTGCTGCATTTAGCTGTCTTCTGGGTTTTGGTGACATTATACGCAAGCGTCCCACCTAGCCCATAGAGGTTAACCTGTTGGGTCTAGGGGGCAGCATTTGCACGTCTGGATAAAAAAAATGTACCCGATTTAATCTGGTTACTAATCCTACCCAGTAACTAGAATATGCATATACTTATTATATATGGATAGAAAACACTCTAAAGTTTCCAAAACTGTTTGAATGGTGTCTGTGAGTATAACAGAACTCATTTGGCAGGCAAAACCCTGAGACATTTTCTGACAGGAAGTGGATACCTGATGTGTTGTATTGAGTTTAAACCTATCCCATTGAAAAACACAGGGGTTTAGGAATATTTTGGCACTTCCTATTGCTTCCACTAGATGTCACCAGCCTTTACAAAGTGTTTTGAGTCTTCTGGAGGGAGATCTGACCGAACAAGAGCCATGGAACGGTGATGTCCCATTAGACACCTGGCGCGCTACTTCATGTTGGGTACCCTCGTTCCAATACGTTATAAAAGGCTATGCATTCGTCCACCTTGAATATTATTCATGTTCTGGTTAAAAAAGGCCCTAATGATTTATGCTATACAACGTTTGACATGTTTGAACGAACGGAAATATATTTTTTCCCCTCGTTCATGACGAGAAGTCCGGCTGGCTTACATCATGTGCTAACGAGACGGAGATTTTTGGACATAAATGATGAGCTTTTTTGAACAAAACTACATTCGTTATGGACCTGTGATACCTGGAAGTGACATCTGATGAAGAGAATCAAAGGTAATGGATTATTTACATAGTATTTTCGATTTTAGATCTCCCCAACATGACGTCTAGTCTGTATCGCAACGCGTATTTTTCTGGGCACAGTGCTCAGATTATTGCAAAGTGTGATTTCCCAGTAAGGTTATTTTTAAATCTGGCAAGTTGATTGCGTTCAAAAGATGTAAATCTATAATTCTTTAAATGACAATATAATATTTTACCAATGTTTTCTAATTTTAATTATTTAATTTGTGACGCTGACTTGACTGCCGGTTATTGGAGGGAAACGATTTCCTCAACATCAATGCCATAGTAAAACGCTGTTTTTGTATATAAATATGAACTTGATAGAACTAAAAATGCATGCATTGTCTAACATAATGTCCTAGGAGTGTCATCTGATGGAGATTGTAAAAGGTTAGTGTATCATTTTAGCTGGTTTTATGGTTTTGGTGACCCTGTCTTTGACTTGACAAAACATTACACACAACTCTTGTAAATGTACTGTCCTAACATACTCTAAATTTATGCTTTCGCCGTAAAACCTTTTTGAAATCGTAAAACGTGGTTAGATTAAGGAGATGTTTATCTTTCAAATGGTGTAACATAGTTGTATTTTTGAAAAATTTGAATTTTGACATTTATTTGGATTCAAATTTGCCGCTCTTGAAATGCACCTGCTGTTGATGGAGTGCACCACGGGTGGCACGCTAGCGTCCCACCTAGCCCCAAGAGGTTAACACTTTTTTGGTTACTATATGATTCCATATGTGCCATTTCATAGTTTTGATGTCTTATTCTACAATGAAGAAAATAGTACAAATAAAGAAAATCCCTTGAATGAGTAGGTGTTCTAAAACTTTTGACCGGTAGTGCATATTGAAGTCTGTCCCTAAAATCTGTATGAGTATGCAAATACATGAATTCTAGACAGGCTTCCAGTTCCACAATGTTTGCTGACGTGTTTTGTGTGGTTCTTTTTAGACCTTTCCTGTAGGTTTTCCATTTAGCATTTGGTGACATTTAGCATGTGACGCGTTGATGAATATGGGACAATGCACCCTCTTATCCATCCAGTGCAGCTGATTTCCGGAATCTTATATCTTATAATCAAAATATGCATTCATTCGTCCCACTCATCCTAGGGAAGTAATTGATAAAATACCAGCAGAAATACCACACTATTTGGAGCTAAACAGACTTATAGTGACAAAATTGAAGGAAAGGAAAGAATGAAATAGGATGAAAAAAATAATTTCTTATTTTCTGAATTTAGCCGCACACTGTCTCTCAGATGCAAATTATTTATTGAAAGTCAAAACACAGATTCGGCAGCCACCTGCCTTCATGAAGGTTTCCCTTGAGTTACTCAGTTCAGAGCTCATCCACGACCCTTTACTGATAATGTATCCCAGTGTATTTTCAATTACATTATGCAGTCCATGTCACTAAGTGTGAGGTGGAGTCACTAAAAGTTAGCTTTTAGAGAAGACTTTATGTAACCATATTAGTAACCACTTTAGGTTATGACAGACTCAGTAATGTTGTATAGTATGGCGGTACTAATGGAGTTTATTTAGACAACTGTTCAGGGGTGCTTCAGAGGTTCTGTGCACAAAACTACTCTCAACTCAGCTAGTTTGGAGTAAACTTGAGGGGACATTTGCTCTCCAAGTGTGTCTGTTTTTCTTCAGAGCTCCATTTAAGTTTAAAGTTTTTTGAAGTGTCCAGGAAATGTGATAATAAACTGAGGCAGGTGGTGTTACCAGATTAGGCCTACACAGAGGAGCAGCCTGGAAGTGACACATGGGTTTTGTTAAGCAGATAGAACTTAGTGCATTCGGGAAGTATTCAGACCCCTTGACTTTTTCCACATTTTGTTACGTTACAGCCTTATTAAAAAAAAAATTGTAAAAAATGTTTATCCTCATCAATCTATACACAATACTCCATAATGACAAAGCGAAAACAATATTTTTGGGGGAGGCTAATTTATATAGAAAAAAACATACCTTAATTACATAAGTATTCAGACTATTTGTTTTGAGACTCAAAATTGAGCTCAGGTGCATCCTGTTTCCATTGATCCTCCTTGATGTTTCTACAATTTGATTGGAGTACATTTAATTGATTGGACATGATTTGGAAAGGCACATGTTATGTTTGTTCCTTATATAATGACAAACTGAGGCGTAGGTTTAACTACTTTTAATGAACATATACTTCAGCTAGAAAACTCCTTGTTTAGCCATGCAAGGCATTCTTCAACCACCTGCCCCGCTGCCCGCATAGCCTGCTGGGTAATGTAGTTTAAATGTTATTAACACATAACAACACATCTTCCTTCCTTTAAAAGAAAACTACTTTTCTATGTAACTACACGTCACATAACATTTGTTTACTCAACCTGTATAACACGCAATTTTCAATAACACACATTACTTTCCCCCAATTTCTTTTTTACATTACTCTCATCACTTAAGAGGCAATAAACATATTCTGATGTTTTTTAATTTTTAATTTTTTACTAAATATAGTCTGTCTAACAATACTCTATTACGGCTCTATTTCTTTTCACATAAACAAAACATTCAGTCCAGGTGCCCCTTTTTTTTTGTTGCAATTCTCAATAAGCCTTTCAGGGGCTCTGACAGTCCTTTTTGGTTGTTCTGCTGAACTGCTTCCTGAAACAGTTGGACAGCGTTCGTTGTCAGTCAGGGTGTTCTGACTGAATTGTCTATTTCTAAAGGCATTTGACGGTTCAGCAGTATCCTCCTGATGATCCTCAGTCAATTGAGTGAATGGCTGAAGCCTTAGATCCACTCTGTTTCGTCTCAGTTGTGATCCATGCTCCGTCTGGATCTCATAGGATCGCGGTGCAACTTCTCTCTGCACACACCCTTGCTGCATCCAGGTTCCTGTAGTGATGTCTCGGAGTCGTACATGATCTCCAGGTTTCAGTTCAGGTAAGTGTCTTGCGCTTTTGCCGTGCAGCTATTTTTGTTTGTCTTTCTGTGTGCGAGTTTGACTTTGTGAGCACCGCTGGGTGTAAGCAAGTCCTCATGGATGGGTAGGTTGGTTCTGATGCGACATCCCATCAACATTTGTGCAGGTGAAAGTCCGTTCTGCAGTGATGCGCTGCGGTAGCTCAGCAGATTTGTTAGGAAATCCTCCTTTCCATCGTGTGCCTTTTTCATTAGACCTTTGACAATTTTGACTGAACTCTCTGCTAAGCCGTTAGAGCTTGGGTAGTTGGGGCTGGAGGTGTTTTGTCGGAATCCCCAGTCGTTAGCGAACGATCGGAATTCGGGACTTGAGAACTGTGGACCATTGTCCGAGAACAGTTCAGACTCAACCCCATGTCTTGCAAAGACTGATTTCAGGTAGGTGATTACAGCTTTGCTGGAGGTAGTTGGCAGTGCTGCTACTTCAGGGTAGTTTGAGTAGTAGTCGGTAACAACAATGTGACTTTTGCCATTGCAGTCAAAAAGGTCAACTCCAACTTTGTAGTAAGGTCTGTTGGGTACTGGATGAGGCATTGGCGGCTCTGCTTGCTGCTTTGGCCTGTAGGTCAAACACAGTTCACATGAAGCAGTGGTCTGGCTCATTTCCTGGTTCATCCTTAGCCAGTACATTACTTCTCATGCTCGTCGTTTGCATTTTTCCTCACCCAAGTGGCCCTCGTGTATTTTCTGTAGCATTTCTTTGCGTAGTGTCACGGGAATGACAATCTTGTTGCCTTTGAACACTATGTCATCCACAACTGAGAGCTCTGCTCTGCACATCCAGTAATCCTCTATTCTCCTTGGACAGTTGTTTTTCTGTGTGGGCCATCCTATCAGTGCTGTTTCTTTCAACTCTGTCATTGTTTGGTCAGCTGCGGTCTCTCTTTTGATCTGCTCCATTCTCTCAGAAGACACAGGAAGTGATGCTACGATCATGTCGAAGTAGGCCTGAATCTCAGTGTTTTTCTGTGTGTCGAAGCTCTCTTTCTTGTCGACTGCTCGAGAAAGAGTGCTTTCCCGGGGTATAGATCATTTTCACATCATACTTTTGCAGTCTGATCAACATTCTCTGGATTCTCATTGGACAATCATTCAGTGGCTTAGATATGATTGACACCAATGGTTTGCGGTCGATTTCTACTTCGAAGTCTCGTCCGTAGACGTGTTGCTGAAACCTTTCGCAAGCGTATGTGCTCGCCAGTAGTTCTTTCTCTATTTGTGCATACCTTGTCTCTGCGCCTGTCAAAGCTCTGGACGCATAAGCGACGGGTTGCCATGTGTCGTCATGCTGTTGCAGAAGAACTGCTCCCAAGCCAAAATGTGACACATCTGCAGAAATCCTTGTGCTTTTCTCTGGATCATAGAACCTGAGCACTGGCTCTTCTGTGATTGTCTTCTTTAGGATTTTGAAGCGGTTTTCCTGTTCATGGGAGCATTCCCATTCATTTTTCTGTTCCAGAAGACATCTGGTGGAGCGGACTGTGCTGACAGTTGAGGTATGAACTTTGCAAAGTAGGTGATCATGCCCATGAAGCGTCTCACGTCCTCGTTGTTCTTCGGGCGCTCCATGTTGTTGATGGCTGATGTTTTCCTTGGGTCTGGTTTGACTCCATCCTCTGAAAGTACGTCTCCCACGAAGGTAAGTGTTTTCACACCAAACTCGCATTCGTCCTTGTTTAGTTTTAGGTTGACTTTCCGTGTCAGGTCCAGCACTTGTCTTACTCTCGTGTCGTGTTCTTCTTTTGTGGACCCCCAGACGATGATGTCATCCATCATGGTCTCCACTCCTGGAATGTGCTCAAAGATCATGTGGATTGTCTTGTGGTAGACCTCGGGAGCTGAGAGAATATGGTACATGAAGGAATCTGTACCTGCCCTCAGGTGTGTTGAATGTGCATAGCCTTGAGCTTGCATTGTCTAGCTTCATTTGCCAGAATCCTGATGAGGCATCAAGCTTACTGAACCACTTTGCTCCCACAAACTGCGACATTATCTCTTCTCTGGTTGGCAACTTGAAATGCTCTCTCTTGATTGCTTTGTTGAGATCTCTCGGGTCTAGACATATCCTGAGATTGCCGTTCTTTTTCACCACAATAAACAGTGAGCTTACCCAGTCTGTAGGTTCATCCATTTTTGTGATGACGTCCATCTTTTCCATGCGTCCGAGTTCCTCCTTGTGCTTTTTCCTCAGTGTAAATGAAACTTTTCTGCATACATGCACAAATGAGTAATTTTGTCATCAATATATATTTTGTGTTCTCCTGGTAAACATCCAAGACCCTCAAACACATCCTCATACTCAGCCAGTAGCGATTCTTAGTCATTTTCAGTCTGTGATGTCACTACATACACTCTTTTCAACAAATTAAGCTTTTCACATGCATTGATTCCTAGAATAGGCTGTACACTCTTTTTCACGATCAGCAGCTGGGCTCTGAACTGTTTTCCTTTGTGCTGTAACGTTACTATGCAGCTACCTTTGACTGGTACGTTCTCCCCAGTATAACCAGTAACCTTAATTTTCACCGGGTGTATTTTGCTCTTCACCTTCAGTGTTTTGTAGTCATCCAGCGACAACAGGTTTACCTGTGCTCCAGTATCAAGCTTGAATGGTATTATAGTTTCATTCACAGTCAATGGCACAATCCATTCAGCTTTTACTGCATTGCATATTTTCAATCTCCTCCTTGACTGTGTGAACCTTTTTCTTTGTAGCCTCAGCTTTGCAGCATTTTGAGAAATGATTATTTTTCCCACAGTTGTTACATGATTTGCCATATGCAGGGCAATTTTTTGGCTTGTGGATAAATCCACATTTTCCACATGTAGTGTTTTGATTTCTTTCTTTTGCTTGTTTTTGTTTTGTAAGGCGTTGTGTGTGGTGCTCCTCTCTTTTTATTGCATGTACTGACGTCTCATCCCTGCGCAGCTCTTTAGCTTGTACTCTGGTCGTTTCAGCTGCTCGACACATATTCACTGCTTTATCCAAAGTTACATCTTGCTCACGCAGCAATCTCTCCTTGAGTCCACTATCAAGTATGCCACAGACTAGCCTGTCTTTCACTAGTGAGTCTTTCAGTTTTTCAAATTCACACGTTTTGCTCAGTGTGTTCAGCTCAGCCAAATACTGGTCAAAACTGACTCCCTGTTTCTGATCATGAGAGAAAAACTTGTATCTCTCAAACATGACATTCTGGCTTGATACAAAGTACTCCTCAAATTTAGCCATTAGCACAGTCAATGTCAAGTTTGCCTCGTCTTGCTGAAAGCTATTGTAAATGTCCAATGCATCCTCTCTAATAACATTCAGAAAAATGGAAGCTTTCAATTTGTCATCATCTCCCCCTGCTTCACTGGCTGCTAGGTAGATATTGAATCTCTGCTTGAAACGTTTCCAATTGTCAGCTAGATTGCCTGTTAACTGCATAGGAGTAGGAGGACTAAGCCTATCCATGATGGAGAACAGGAACAGCGTCAATTTCTCTTATTTCAGTATGTTGCTCATCAACTTGCTCGTCAATCAGATTCCAATGCAGCCTCGCTCTCGCTGCTGTCGCTCTCGCTGCTGTCTCTCTCGCTGCTGTCACTCTCACTGCTGCGGCTCGTTGCCCTCGCTCTTGCAATCTAGCATCTTCGACTACTCACGTCACTTGACTTGTGGTAGAATGTTACATTTTCATCGCGGAAATTTGCAGAGTTACTCCTTTCTTTTCTCTGTCTCGTCATAGCGACTACCAATCTGACACCATGTTATGTTTGTCAACTACTTTTAATGAACATATACTTCAGTTAGAAAACTCCTTGTTTAGCCATGCAAGGCATTCTTCAACCACCTGCCCCGCCCGCATAGCCTGCTGGGTAACGTAGTCTAAATGTTATTAACACATAACAACACAGCACACACCTGTCAATATAAGTTCCCACAGTTGACAGTGCATGTCAGAGCAAAAACCAAGCCATGAGGTCGAAGGAATTGTCCGTAGAGGTCCTAGACAGGATTGTGTCGAGGCACAGATCTGGGTAAGGCTACCAAAACATTTCTGCAGCAGTGAAGGTCCCCAAGAACACAGTGGCCTCCATCATTCTGAAATGGAAGAAGTTTGGAACCACCAAAACTCTTCCATGAGCTGGCCGCCCGGCCAAACTGAGCAATCGTGGGAGAAGGGCCTTGGTCAGGGAGGTGACCAAGAACCTGATGGTCACTCTGACAGAGCTCCGGAGTACCTCTGTGGACATGGGAGAACCTTCCAGAAGGACAACCAACTCTGCAGTACTCCACCAATCAGGCCTTTATGGTAGAATGGCCAGACGGAAGCCATTCATCAGTAAAAGGCAACCCGCTATGACAGCCCGCTATGAGTTTGCCAAAAGGCACCTAAAGGACTCTCAGACCATAGGAAGCCAGATTCTCTGGTCTGATGAAACCAAGATTGAACTCTTAGGCCTAAATGCCAAGTGTCCCGTCTGGAGGAAACCTGGCACCATCCCTACGGTGAAGGATGGTGATGGGAGCATCATGCTGTGGGGATGTTTTTCAGCGGCAGGGACTGGGAGACTAGTCAGGATCAAGGGAAAGATGAACGGAGCAAAGTACAGAGAGATCCTTGATGAAAACCTGCTCCACAGCACTCAGGACCTCAAACTGGGAGTGGCCTTTAGTGGCCCAGCCAGAGCCAGGACATGAACTTGATCAAAAATCTCTGGAGAGACCTGAAAATAGCTGTGCAGCGACGCTCCCCATCCAACCTGACAGAGCTTAAGAAGATCTGCAGAGAAGAATGGGAGAAACTCCCCAAATACAGGTGTGCCAAGCTTATAGCTTCATACCCAATAAGACTCGAGGCTGTCATCACTGCCAAAGGTGCTACAACAAAGTACTGAGTTAAGGGTCTGAATACTTAGGGAAATGTGATATTTCTTTTTATTTGACAGAGCAATTTTTGGGGGGAAAATGTAGCAAATTTATTGAAAATGAAATACTGTATCTCATTTACACAAGTATTCACACCACTGAGACAATACATGTTATAATCACCTTTGGCAGTGATAATAGCTGTTAGTCTTTCTGGGTAAGTCTAGGAGATTTTCACACCTGGATTGTACAATATTTGCACGTTTATTCTTGAAAATAATTCTTCAAGCTCTGTCAAGTTGGTTGTTGATCATTGGTAGACAGCCATTTCCGAGTCTTGCCATAGATTTTCAAGCCAATTTAAGTCAAAACTCTAACTAGGCCACTCAGGAACATTCAAGTTGTGTTGGTAAGCAACAGTGTGTTTGGCCTTTTGTTTTAGGTTATTGTCTTGCTGAAATGGGAATTTGTCTCCCGGTGTCTGTTGGAAGCAGACTGAACCAGGTTTTTCTCTAGTAGTTTGCGTGTGCTTAGCTCTATTCTGTTTCTTTTTATCCTAAAAAAACTCCATAGTCTTCGGGACGCAGCTACAATCATGTTTGAAAATATGAAGAGTTGTACTCAGTGATGTGTTGTGTTGCATTTGCCCCAAACATAACACTTTGTATTCAGGACATAAAGTGAATTTCTTTCACTAGGTTAGTATTGTGGAATACTGTAACTACAATGTTGTTGCTCCATCCTCAGTTCTCCTATCACAGCCATTAAACTATGTAACTGTTTTAAAGTTACCATTGGCCTCATGGTGAAATACCTGAGCATTTTCCTTCCTCTCCGGCAACTGACTGGGTGTATTGATACACCATCCAAAGTGTAATTAATAACTTCACCATGCTCAAAGGGATATTCAATGTCTGCTTTTGAAATTTTTACCCATCTACTAATAGGTGCCCTTTGCGAGGCATTGGAAAACCTCCCTGGTTTTTGTGGTGAATCTGTGTTTGAAATTCACTGCTCGACCGAGGGACCTTACAGATTATTGTATGTGTGGGGTACAAAGATGAGGTAGTAATTCAAAAATCATGTTAAACACTATTATTGCACACAGAGTGAGTCCATGCAACTTATTATGTGACTTGCTAAGCAAATGTTTACTCCTGAACTCATTAAACTTGCCATAACAAATGGGTTGAATACTTATTGACTCAAGACATTTCAGCTTTTCCTTTTTAATACATTTTTTCTAAAAATATCATTTCTCTTTGACATTATGGGGTATTGTGTTTAGGCCAGTGACAAATCCATTTTCATTTCAGGCTGTAACAGAACAAAATGTGGAACAAATCAAGGGGTGTGAATACTTTCTAAAGGCACTGTAATGTTTTTAAAAATATATTAAAATCTGAAACCGTGTTTATTTTTTTATAATCAAACTGAAACCGAACCGACCTCAAAAAGCGCTAATCGCTCAGCACTAGCAGACTCTTAAGGATGAGGATATGGAACATAGACTAACCCTACTGCCTGTTATCTTGTGGTTTGTCTTTTATATCACCCACTCTAAAGCTGTGGTTTGGTGCCACTCTGACTTGTTATCATATTTATGGTTGATGTATGTAACCCTCACCCTTTCAGCTTTTACTCCTATCTTTGAAAACACAGCCCACAGACCTCTATCTGTTCCTTGTGAGGCATAAATTAAAGACCTGCCCAAGAGAAACTGTCATTAGTTGAAAAGAGTCCTTGTCTCCTGGCTCTCAAATCTCTGGTGTCTTTTCTGATTAACGTTCAGTAGCTTTGGCCAACTGCACACTGTCCTCTCGTGCCTTGTGCAGATAAATCATTTGGTTGGGATTTGTTGGGTCAGTGTGCCAAGGTGTCTCTCTGCACCTATAATTCTCTGACAATGTTCTGTTTGAATTCAGCTACGTTCAACCACTTCTATAGGCATGGTTGTAATTCTGCCGCAGGTTCAGAGTTAAAGGGCGGGATAATCCATGGTTTTCTTCTGAGCTGTCTTGTATTATTCACGACCGTAATCTAGCCTGGGCTAAAGCAAGGAAATCATGTTCTGATGCTGATTGGCTTATTTTTAGGCAGTTACGAAACAAGTGTTCATTTCTTCTCAGGAAGGCCAAGTCTGAATATTTTATGTCTGTTACCACTGATAACCTGAATGACCCTAGAAAGTTTTGGAAGGCTATTAACTTCTCTAGGGTAGGGGGCAGTATTTTGACGTCCGGATGAAGAAGGTGCCCAGAGTAAACTGCCTCCTACTCAGTCCCAGAAGCTAAGATATGCATATTATTAGTAGATTTGGATAGAAAACACTCTGAATTTTCTAAAACTGTTTGAATGATGTCTGTGAGTATAACAGAACTCATATGGCAGGCAACAACCTGAGAGAAAAATCCAACCAGGAAGTGTGGAAATCTGAGGTTTGTAGTTTTTCAAGTGATTCCCTATCCAGTATACAGTGTCAATGCACTTCCTAAGGCTTCCACTAGATTTTAACAGTCTTTAGAATGTTGTTTCATGCTTCTACTGTGAATGGAGTCAGATGACTGAGAAAATGACATGAGCTCAATCGCGCGTGCTCACATGAGAGTTAGCTGCGTTCCTTTTCTTTTTTGAAGACAAAGGAATCGTCCGGTTGGAATATTATGGAAGATTTATGATAAAAACATCCTAAAGAGTGATTCTATACATTGTTTGACATGTTTCTACAAACTGTAGTTGAACTTTTTTGACTTTTCGTCTGGACTTAGTAAGCTCGTGCCTTGCATTTGGAATAGTGAACCTAACGCGCGAACAAAATGGAGGTATTTGGACATAAAGATGAACTTTATTGAACAAAACAAACATTTATTCTGGAACTGGGATTCCTGGGAGTGCATTCCGATGAAGATCATCAAAGGTAAGTGAATATTTATAATGTAATTTTTGTCATTTCTGTTGACTCCAAAAGGGCGGGTATCTGTATGGCTTGTTTTGATATCTGAGCACTGTACTCAGATTATTGCAAAATTTGCTTTCGCCGTAAAGCTTTTTTGAAATCTGACACAACGGTTGCATTAAGGAGAAGTGTATCTATAATTCTTTGAATAACAGTTGAATATTTTATCAACGTTTATGATGAGTATTTCTGTAAATTGATGTGCTCATTCACCGGAAGTTTTGGGAGGCAAAACATTTCTGAACATTACACGCCAATGTAAAATGGGTTTTTTGGATATAAATAGGAACTTTATCGAGCAAAACATACATGTATTGTGTAACATGAAGTCCTATGAGTGCCATCTGATGAAGATCATCAAAGGTTAGTGATTCATTTTAGCTGTATTTCAGGTTTTTGTGACGCCTCTCCTTGCTTGGAAAATGGCTGTGTGGTTTTTCTTGTCTCGGCGCTGTCCTAACATAATCTAATGTTATGCTTTCGCCGTAAAGCCTTTTTGAAATCGGACAATGTGGTTGGATTAACGAGATGTGTATCTTTAAAATGGGATATAATAGTTGTATGTTTGAGAAATTTGAATTATGAGATTTTTGTTGTTTTGAATTTGCCGCCCTGCTATTTCACTGGCTGTTGAATAGTGTGTCCCACATACCCCAGAGAGGTTAAGTCTATGTCTGGTAACGGTAATGTTAATGAATTACCGTCAGGTGTATTTAAGGACTTTGTTGCTGTATATGACAAAACTGAAATGCTGAATTGTTTCAATGAGCACTTTGTATCATCTGGTAGGCTGTTTGATTCAGTGTCCTCTGTCTCTGTACAACCCTGTGTGGATGAAACAGTGAGAGCTGGTCAAACTTTTAGCTTTTTGCCATTCTCAGTGCAGGTGGTACATAAAGCCCTGAAATCCTTAGATCAGAGAAAGCCTGCAGGTCCTGATCTTTTGGATCCCTGCTTTTTAAATCTGGCAGCTGATTTCATAGCTGAACCACTTACATCTGTTCAATCTAAACATGGAATGTAATGAAATTCCAAAGATCTGGAAATCAGCATTTGTCCCGCCACTTTTAAAAGGGGGAGATCCAACTATTTTAAATAATTATAGGCCAATCTCAAAGCTGTCACCCCTGGTGAAAATACTTGAAACCCTTGTGAGTGAACAGCTAAAATATTTTTTATTTACAAACTCTATTTTATCAATGTATCAATCGGGCTTCAGGAAGAAGCATAGCACAATTACAGCAGCCATGAAGGTTTTAAATTATATCACTGAAGCCCTTGACAAAAACAGCACTGTGTCTCACTTTTTATTGATCTCTCTAAGGCTTTTGATACAGTTGATCATGCTATACTGAGGCAGATATTGTCGAGTGTAGGTCTTTCGGAGCATGCAGTTGCATGGTTTGCTAACTATCTGTCTGATATAACTCAGTGCACTCAATTTGATGGGCTCATGTCTGTTAAATTGTCTGTTTGTAATGGTGTGCCCCAAGGCTCTGTACTTGGTCCTCTCTTATTCACTATTTATATAAATCATTTTGACAAAAATGTCCAAAATGCGCAACTTCATTTTTATGCTGATTATACTGTTATTTACTGTTGTGCCTCGTCTCTTACAAAAGCTTTCCAGAACTTGCAAAATGCTTTTTATGCTGTTCAACATACCTTGTGTCAATTGAAGCTTATCTTCAATACTGACAAAACTAAACTAATGGTGTTTTCTAAAGCAAGAAATAGACCTCTGAACTTTTCACCTATTATTACCTGTCAGGGTATTGAGATTGAGACTGTAACCTCATATAAATATCTTGGAATTTTAATTGATGACGGCCTCTCTTTTAAATTGCATATTCAACAACTTACAAAAACATTGAAGCTGAAGCTGAAATTGGGATTTTATTTTAGGAATAAGGCCTGTTTTTCTTTTGAAGCCAGAAGGAGGCTAGTATCAGCTACATTTACGCCTTTACTAGACTATGGGGATATTTTATATATGAATGCTTCCGCTCAGTGTTTGAGATCAATTGACACCCTTTACCATGGCACTTTGAGATGTATTTTAAACTGCAAAACCCTTGCGCACCACTGCACTTTGTATAACAGGGTTGACTGGCCTTCTCTAGTCACTCGTAGGCTCAGTCACTGGTATACTTTTATTTACAAAGCCATTTTGGGTTTACTACCGTTTTATTTGGGCATTTTTTGTAACGGCCGTCGTTCAAATGAGACCAAGGTGCAGCGGAGGATGTGTTCATCTTACAAGATTTTAATAACCGAATGAACACTATACAAAAAATAACCAAAAAATGACCAGCAACAGTTCTGTCAGGAACAAACTAAACAGAAAACATTCACCCACAAACCCCAAAGGAAAAACAGGCTGCATATGTATGACTCTCAATCAGCAACAACGATCTACACCTGTTCCTGATTGAGAGCCATACACGGCCGAAACAAAGAAAACCACCAACATAGAAAAAGAAACCTAGAACGCCCACCCATGTCACACCCTGGCCTAACCAAAAATAGAGAACAAAAAACCCTCTCTATGGCCAGGGCGTTACAGTACCCCCCCAAAGGTGCGGACTCCGGCCGCAAAACCTGACTCTAAAGGGGAGGGTCCGGGTGGGCCTTCCTATGGTGGCGGCTCTGGTGTGGGACGTGGACCCCGCTCCACCCTCGGCTTAGCCCACTTAGGTGGCGTCCCTGGCTGCGCCGGAGAACTGGCGGCTGCGCCCGGCTGGCGGGCGACCCTGGCTGCGCCAGACAGGCGGGCGACCCTGGCTGCGCCGGACAGGCGGGCGACCCTGGCTGCGCCGGACAGGCGGGCGACTCTGGCTGCGCCGGACAGGCGGGCGACTCTGGCGGCTCCGGACTGGCGGGCGACTCTGGCGGCTCCGGACAGGCGGGCGACTCTGGCGGCTCCGGACAGGCGGGCGACACTGGCGGCTCCGGACAGGCGGGTGGCTCTGGCGGCTCTGGCCCAGGATTCACCAGGCTGGGGAGACATGCAGGAGGCCTGGCTCTGGGCGCAGGCACAGGACTCACCAGGCTGGGGAGACCCACTGGAGGCCTGGTCCGAGGAGGCGGCACACGATAGACCAGGATGGGGAGACCCACTGGAGGCCTGGTCCGAGGAGGAGGCACAGGACAGACCAGGCTGTGGGGGAGCACTGGAGTTCTGGTGCGTAGGCTTGCCACCCCTACTCCAGGCTGAATGCCCACTCTTGCCCGGCACGGGCGGAGCACAGGCATAGGACGAACTGAGCCCTCCCAGCGCCCCGGAGACACAGTGTGCAGAGCCGGCGCAGGATAGCCTGGACCGAAACGGCGCACTGGAGACCAGACGCGCTGAGCTGCCACAATCCGCCCTGGCTCGATGCCCACACTCGCATGGCACTTGCGGGGGGCTGGCCTATAGCGCACCGGGCTATGAGCGCACACTGGAGACACCATGCGCTTCACAGCATAACACGGTGCCTGACCAGTACCACGCTGCTTCCGGTAAGCACGGGGAGTTGGCCCAGAATTCCATCCTGGCACTGCCACACTGACTTCATGCCACAAAAAAATGTTTTGGGGCTGCCTCTCGTGCCTGTTGCGCTCCCTTGCCTCATAACATCGCCTCTCTGCTCTCGCTGCCTCAATTTCCCACTGCGGGCGGCGATACTCCCCAGCTTGAGCCCATGGTCCTTCCCCGTCCAAAATTTCCTCCCAAGTCCAGGAGTCCATAATGCTCCTCTCCTGGTGCTGCTCCTTCCTCCGCTGCTTGGTCCGTTGTTGGTGGGTGAATCTGTAACGGCCGTCGTTCAAATGAGACCAAGGTACAGCGGAGGATGTGTTCATTTTACAAGATTTTAATAACCGAATGAACACTATACAAAAATATAAAAAAAACGACCAGCAACAGTTCTGTCAGGAACAAACTAAACAGAAAACATTCACCCACAAACCCCAAAGGAAAAACAGGCTGCCTATGTATGACTCTCAATCAGCAACAATGATCTACACCTGTTCCTGATTGAGAGCCATCTAGAAAAAAGAAACGCACACCTATAAAGGCGAGGTGCTGGCCAGCGGAGCAGAACACTAGAAAACAAAGGAAAGCCGCACACTCTAAGAGCTCAGATGCAAAAATGTAATAACCAACGTTTCGACAGCGAAGCTGTCTTCATCAGGGTATCATGAGAGCCATACACGGCCCGAAACAAAGAAAACCACCAACATAGAAAAAGAAACCTAGAACGCCCACCCATGTCACACCCTGGCCTAACCAAAAATAGAGAACAAAAAACCCTCTCTATGGCCAGGGCGTTACATTTTTATTGTTCAGAAATGTGGTGGGTACTCTCTTTGTTCGCTGGACTTTATCCTGCTAACTGTTCCAAATGTTCGAACTGAATTTGGTAAAAGGGCTTTTATGTACTCTGCGCCATCGTCTTGGAACGCCTTACAAAATACTTTTAAACTGGAAGAACTTGTCCCGATTGGTATTTTTAAATCACTGATGAATGATCTTGAGACCCTGATTCCCTGACATGTCAATGTTTTTAATTTGCTGTTTTTGATTTTGTTATACTCTTGTGAATTATATGGTTTTTACTAGATTATTTGTAGTTTTTCATGTTGTTTGTCTGTAATTTTTGTAATGACTTGGTGCTGCCTATCTTGGCCAGGACGCTCTTGAAGAAGATATTTTAAATCTCAATGAGCCCTTCCTGGTTAAATAAAGGTTTAAAAAAAGATGCAAACCCCTATCACAGAATAGTTTTGTTGTTGTGGATCACACAAACTACTGTTAAAGCGGCAAACTCCCCTCAACTGCACATCACCTCTGCTGCGTGTTAAATGATTCGGAGCCCTTCATGGTCTGCAACTAATTTCCTCCCATTAACCTCTCTGGGGTATGTGGGATGCTAGATACACTTCTCGTTAATCCAACCACATTGTCCGATTTCAAAAAGGCTTTACGGCGAAAGCATAACATTAGATTATGTTAGGACAGCGCTGAGACAAGAAAAACCACACAGCCATCTTCCGAGCAAGGAGAGGCATCACAAAAACCTGAAATACAGCTAAAATGAATCACTAACCTTTGATGATCTTCATCAGATGGCACTCATAGGACTTCATGTTACACAATACATGTATGTTTTGCTCGATAAAGTTCATATTTATATCCAAGAAACCCATTTTACATTGGCGTGTAATGTTCAGAAATGTTTTGCCTCCCAAAACTTCTGGTGAATGAGCACATCAATTTACAGAAATACTCATCATAAACGTTGAGAAAATATTCAACTGTTATTCAAAGAATTATAGATATACTTCTCCTTAACCTCTTGGGGCTAGGTGGGACGCTAGCGTGCCACCTGTGGTGCACTCCATCAACAGCAGGTGCATTTCAAGAGCGGCAAATTTGAATCCAAATAAATGTCAAAATTCAAATTTTTCAAAAATACAACTATGTTACACCATTTGAAAGATAAACATCTCCTTAATCTAACCACGTTTTACGATTTCAAAAAGGTTTTACGGCGAAAGCATAAATTTAGAGTATGTTAGGACAGTACATTTACAAGAGTTGTGTGTAATGTTTTGTCAAGTCAAAGACAGGGTCACCAAAACCATAAAACCAGCTAAAATGATACACTAACCTTTTACAATCTCCATCAGATGACACTCCTAGGACATTATGTTAGACAATGCATGCATTTTTAGTTCTATCAAGTTCATATTTATATACAAAAACAGCGTTTTACTATGGCATTGATGTTGAGGAAATCGTTTCCCTCCAATAACCGGCAGTCAAGTCAGCGTCACAAATTAAATAATTAAAATTAGAAAACATTGGTAAAATATTATATTGTCATTTAAAGAATTATAGATTTACATCTTTTGAACGCAATCAACTTGCCAGATTTAAAAATAACCTTACTGGGAAATCACACTTTGCAATAATCTGAGCACTGTGCCCAGAAAAATACGCGTTGCGATACAGACTAGACGTCATGTTGGGGAGATCTAAAATCGAAAATACTATGTAAATAATCCATTACCTTTGATTCTCTTCATCAGATGTCACTTCCAGGTATCACAGGTCCATAACGAATGTAGTTTTGTTCAAAAAAGCTCATCATTTATGTCCAAAAATCTCCGTCTCGTTAGCACATGATGTAAGCCAGCCGGACTTCTCGTCATGAACGAGGGGAAAAAATATATTTCCGTTCGTTCAAACATGTCAAACGTTGTATAGCATAAATCATTAGGGCCTTTTTTAACCAGAACATGAATAATATTCAAGGTGGACGAATGCATAGCCTTTTATAACGTATTGGAACGAGGGTACCCAACATGAAGTAGCGCGCCAGGTGTCTAATGGGACATCACCGTTCCATGGCTCTTGTTCGGTCAGATCTCCCTCCAGAAGACTCAAAACACTTTGTAAAGGCTGGTGACATCTAGTGGAAGCAATAGGAAGTGCCAAAATATTCCTAAACCCCTGTGTTTTTCAATGGGATAGGTTTAAAGTCAATACAACACATCAGGTATCCACTTCCTGTCAGAAAATGTCTCAGGGTTTTGCCTGCCAAATGAGTTCTGTTATACTCACAGACACCATTCAAACAGTTTTGGAAACTTTAGAGTGTTTTCTATCCATATATAATAAGTATATGCATATTCTAGTTACTGGGTAGGATTAGTAACCAGATTAAATCGGGTACATTTTTTTTATCCAGACGTGCAAATGCTGCCCCCTAGACCCAACAGGTTAATGCAACCGCTGTGTCAGATTTTTAAAAAACTTTACAGCGAAAGCACACTTTGCAATAATCTGAGTACAGCGTTCAGACACGAAACCAAACCCGCCATTTTGTGGAGTCAACAAAACTCAGAAATAATATTATAAATATTCACTTACTTTGATGAGCTTCATCAGAATGCACTCCCTGGAATCCCAGGTCCACAATAAATGTTTGTTTTGTTCGATAAAGTCCATCATTTATGTCCAAATACCTCCTTTTTCTTCACGCGTTCAGTCCACTACTCCAAATGCAGGAAGTGCGTGCAAAATGTCACAACGAAAAGTCAAAAAAAGTTATATTTACGTTCGTAGAAATATGTCAAACGATGTATAGCATCAATCTTTAGGATGTTTTTAACATAAATCTTCAGTAATATTCCAACCGGATAATTCCAATGTCTTCAGAAAAGAAAAGGAACCACAGCTAATGCTCACGTGAGCGTGCGCCTCTGAGCTCATGTCATTTTCTCACTCATCTACTTCCAGGCCTTCTTGTTCGCTCCATATTCACAGTAGAAGCATGAAACAACATTCTAAAGACTGTTGACATCTAGTGGAAGCCTTGGGAAGTGCAAAATGAACCCTAAGTCACTGTATACTGTATAGGCAATCACTTGAAAAACTACAAACCTCAGATTTCCACAATTCCTGGTTGGATTTTTCTCAGGTTTTTGCCTGCCATATGAGTTCTGTTATACTCACAGACATCATTCAAACAGTTTTTGAAACGTCAGAGTGTTCTCTATCCAGATCTGCTAATAATATGCATATCCTACCTTCTAAGCCTGAGTAGCAGGCAGTTTAATTTGGGCACGCCTTTCATCCGGACGTCAAAATACTGCCCCCTACCCTAGAGAAGTTAAAGGTTCTCTTAAATTTTGTTTATATGCACATACTCATTAAGACAAAGACAGATCTGTTTGGCAGAATGCATCCATTTGTTGTGGTTATTGGTGGGAAGAAAGATTAGCTCAAGGTGTCATCCAACATTACCTTTTGAAGTAACGTGCATACGAATACTCCTCGTTAAAATATAAATATTTGGATCTGCCACTGACATTCATGATTTATAGTTGGAAAATGATTATATTGTCAATCAGCCTGCTGCACAGAACCTTTGGATGCTGTAGTCTAGAGCACCTGGTTAAATGGCACGGAGGAGCATTTTTTTAAATCTCTAAATGGTTAAACTAGTGAGAAATATATGTAATTATAGAAAACAAATCTGTGTTTGCTTAATTTACTATCATCTTAAATTAAGATACAGAATTATTTTGCCATTTCTAATTAATGTATATTGCACTGTAACCAAACCGGCCGCGCGCTTGCGCCATCGTGTGCAAATTGAAATTTGTCCCCCCACACCAAACGCGATCAAGACATGCAGGTTAAAATATCAAAACAAACTCTGAATCAATTATATTAATTTGGGGACAGGTCCAAAAGCATTAAACATTTATGGCAATTTAGCTTGCTAGCTTGCAGTTGCTAGCCATTTTGTTATATTTAGCTAGCTTGCTGTTGCTAGCTAATTTGTCCTGGGATATAAACGTTGAGTTGTTATTTTACCTGAAATGCACAAGGTCCTCTACTCCGACAATTAATCCACACATAAAATGGTCAACCGAATCGTTTTTAGTCATCTCTCCTCCTTCCAGGATTTTTCTTCTTTGGACTTATATGGCGATTGGCAACTAACTTTCATAAAAGGTGTATTACCACCACCGACCTCCGTTCGTCTTTGTCACCCATGTAGGTATAACCAATGAGGAGATGGCACGTGGGTATCTGCTTCTATAAACCAATGAGGAGATGGCACGTGGGTATCTGCTTCTATAAACCAATGAGGAGATGCGAGAGACAGGACTTGCAGCGCGATCTGTGTCACAAATAGAACTGACTTCTAGTTTAGCCCTTGGCAACGCAGACACTCGTTGGCGCGCCCGAGCAGTGTTGGTGCAATAATTTAATAACATGTATGTCAGCATGTTGCGCAACTTTCCATGATGTGGACAGTATGTATTACTACATTACAAAAGCTGACGTTTTGACCACGTCGAATTCGGGGGAATTACACATCCTTTTTGCCTCAGATTGTTGATGTTAGTATAAAAGTTTATAGTCAACACGATGACCCAAGATCAATTGCTTAAAACCAATCAATATATTAGTTTTTTTTAGGCCTACTGTTGATATTGTCATATGCGCTGATTTTCCTTTCTCAAATGGAACGGATTATTCAGGGTGGTCTATCTATAAAAGTTGCTGGCCACACACCAATACACGGATTTGAAAGTAAAACTATTACTTATATAGCAGCTAACCGTTGTCATCGTTAATATCCTAAGGGGGGTCGTGATTCGTTGAAATTAACTAAAATACAAAGTGGTTTATTCCATTTTACGTGATGGCAGCCTTGCGAAATCATGTATAGGTTATTCCAAATGTCCATGTGTCCTTTGAATATTCTTACTTAAAAACAGCGCTACACCCCAAACGTTTGCCCCCTGTTCTATTGAGCGTGATATCGATATAAACAGACCCCTCCCAAGTGCCATGATTATTAGCCACTTAATTGCTGATGTTTCCTGAAGTGCTGCTCAGTCAGCCGCCGCTAATTCCAGTCACGAAAGGACACTTTAGTGTAACCTAAACTTAGCTAAAAAAGAAATGTCTCTTTTTAAGGACCCTGTCTTTCAAAGATAATTCATAAAAATCAAAATAACTTCACAGATCTTCATTGTAAAGGGTTTAAACACTGTTTCCCATGCTTGTTCAGTGAACCATAAACAATTAATGAACATGCATCTGTGGAACGGTCATTAAGACACTAACAGCTTACAGACGGTAGGCAATTACATTTACATTTTACATTTTAGTCATTTAGCAGACGCTCTTATCCAGAGCGACTTACAAATTGGTGCATTCACCTATAATATCCAGTGGAACAACCACTTTACAATAGTGCATCTAAATCTTTTAAGGGGGGGGGTTAGAAGGATTACTTTATCCTATCCCAGGTATTCCTTGAAGAGGTGGGGTTTCAGGTGTCTCCGGAAGGTGGTGATTGACTCCGCTGTCCTGGCGTCGTGAGGGAGCTTGTTCCACCATTGGGGTGCCAGAGCAGCGAACAGTTTTGACTGGGCTGAGCGGGAACTGTGCTTCCTCAGAGGTAGGGAGGCGAGCAGGCCAGAGGTGGATGAACGGAGTGCCCTTGTTTGGGTGTAGGGCCTGATCAGAGCCTGAAGGTACGGAGGTGCCGTTCCCCTCACAGCTCCGTAGGCAAGCACCATGGTCTTGTAGCGGATGCGAGCTTCGACTGGAAGCCAGTGAAGAGAGCGGAGGAGCGGGGTGACGTGAGAGAACTTGGGAAGGTTGAACACCAGACGGGCTGCGGCGTTCTGGATGAGTTGTAGGGGTTTAATGGCACAGGCAGGGAGCCCAGCCAACAGCGAGTTGCAATAATCCAGACGGGAGATGACAAGTGCCTGGATTAGGACCTGCGCCGCTTCCTGTGTGAGGCAGGGTCGTACTCTGCGAATGTTGTAGAGCATGAACCTACAGGATCGGGTCACCGCCTTGATGTTGGTGGAGAACGACAGGGTGTTGTCCAGGGTCACGCCAAGGCTCTTAGCACTCTGGGAGGAGGACACAAGGGAGTTGTCAACCGTGATGGCGAGATCATGGAACGGGCAGTCCTTCCCCGGGAGGAAGAGCAGCTCCGTCTTGCCGAGGTTCAGCTTGAGGTGGTGATCCGTCATCCACACTGATATGTCCGCCAGACATGCAGAGATGCGATTCGCCACCTGGTTGTCAGAAGGGGGAAAGGAGAAGATTAATTGTGTGTCATCTGCATAGCAATGATATGAGAGACCATGTGAGGATATGACAGAGCCAAGTGACTTGGTGTATAGCGAGAATAGGAGTGGGCCAAGAACAGAGCCCTGGGGGACACCAGTGGTGAGAGCACGTGGTGCGGAGACAGATTCTCGCCACGCCACCTGGTAGGAGCGACCTGTCAGGTAGGACGCAATCCAAGCGTGCGCGGTGCCGGAGATGCCCAGCTCGGAGAGGGTGGAGAGGAGGATCTGATGGTTCACGGTATCAAAGGCAGCAGATAGGTCTAGAAGGATGAGAGCAGAGGAGAGAGAGTTAGCTTTAGCAGTGCGGAGAGCCTCCGTGACACAGAGAAGAGCAGTCTCAGTTGAATGCCCAGTCTTGAAACCTGACTGATTAGGATCAAGAAGGTCATTCTGAGAGAGATAGCAAGAGAGCTGGCCAAGGACGGCGCGTTCAAGAGTTTTGGAGAGAAAGGAAAGAAGGGATACTGGTCTGTAGTTGTTGACATCGGAGGGATCGAGTGTAGGTTTTTTCAGAAGGGGTGCAACTCTCGCTCTCTTGAAGACGGAAGGGACGTAGCCAGCGGTCAAGGATGCGTTGATGAGCGAGGTGAGGTAGGGGAGAAGGTCTCCGGAAATGGTCTGGAGAAGAGAGGAGGGGATAGGGTCAAGTGGGCAGGTTGTTGGGCGGCCGGCCGTCACAAGACGCGAGATTTCATCTGGAGAGAGAGGGGAGAAAGAGGTCAAAGCACAGGGTAGGGCAGTGTGAGCAGGACCAGCAGTGTCGTTTGACTTAGCAAACGAGGATCGGATGTCGTCAACCTTCTTTTCAAAATGGTTGACGAAGTCATCCGCAGAGAGGGAGGAGGGGGGGGGGGGGGGGAGTAGGATTCAGGAGGGAGGAGAAGGTAGCAAAGAGCTTCCTAGGGTTAGAGGCAGATGCTTGGAGTTTAGAGTGGTAGAAAGTGGCTTTAGCAGCAGAGACAGAAGAGGAAAATGTAGAGAGGAGGGAGTGAAAGGATGCCAGGTCCGCAGGGAGGCGAGTTTTCCTCCATTTCCGCTCGGCTGCCCGGAGCCCTGTTCTGTGAGCTCGCAGTGAGTCGTCGAGCCACGGAGCAGGAGGGGAGGACCGAGCCGGCCTGGAGGATAGGGGACAGAGGAAATCAAAGGATGCAGAGAGGGAGGAGAGGAGGGTTGAGGAGGCAGAATCAGGAGATAGGTTGGAGAAGGTTTGAGCAGAGGGAAGAGATGATAGGATGGAAGAGGAGAGAGTAGCGGGAGAGAGAGAGTGAAGGTTGGGACGGCGCAATACCATCCGAGTAGGGGGAGAGTGAGAAGTGTTGGATGAGAGCGAGAGGGAAAAGGATACAAGGTAGTGGTCGGAGACTTGGAGGGGAGTTGCAATGAGATTAGTGGAAGAACAGCATCTAGTAAAGATGAGGTCAAGCGTATTGCCTGCCTTGTGAGTAGGGGGGGAAGGTGAGAGGGTGAGGTCGAAAGAGGAGAGGAGTGGAAAGAAGGAGGCAGAGAGGAATGAGTCGAAGGTAGACGTGGGGAGGTTAAAGTCACCCAGAACTGTGAGAGGTGAGCCATCCTCAGGAAAGGAACTTATCAAGGCGTCAAGCTCATTGATGAACTCTCCAAGGGAACCTGGAGGGCGATAAATGATAAGGATGTTAAGCTTGAAAGGGCTGGTAACTGTGACAGCATGGAATTCAAATGAGGAGATAGACAGATGGGTCAGGGGAGAAAGAGAGAATGTCCACTTGGGAGAGATGAGGATTCCAGTGCCACCACCCCGCTGGCTCGATGCTCTAGGGGTATGCGAGAACACGTAGTCAGACGAGGAGAGAGCAGTAGGAGTAGCAGTGTTATCTGTGGTGATCCATGTTTCCGTCAGCGCCAGGAAGTCTAGAGACTGGAGGGTAGCATAGGCTGAGATGAACTCAGCCTTGTTGGCCGCAGACCGGCAGTTCCAGAGGCTGCCGGAGACCTGGAACTCCACGTGGGTCGTGCGCGCTGGGACCACCAGGTTAGAGTGGCAGCGGCCACGCGGTGTGGAGCGTTTGTATGGCCTGTGCAGAGGAGAGAGAACAGGGATAGGCAGACACATAGTAGACAAGCTACAGAAGAGGCTACGCTAATGCAAATGAGATTGGAGTGACAAGTGGACTACACGTCTCGAATGTTCAGGAAGTTAAGCTTACGTTGCAAAAATGTTATTGACTAAAATGATACAGTACTGCTGGCTGGTGGAGTAGGCTAGCTAGCAGTGGCTGCGTTGTTGACTTTGAACGTGTAGCTGGCTAGGTAACCTCGGTAGTTTCAGTACTACACCTTGTCATGATACCATGCAACTTTGTAGCTAGCTAGCTAACATAACACTAATCAAGACGTTCCTTGTAGTGTATTTAGTTTCAACAATGCTGCTCGTCGGTAATAGTTGGCTAGGTTAGGAAAAATGGCGTCGCGGGGGACGGAAATAGCTGGCTAGCTAACCTTGATGGCTGGCTAGCTAACAATTATCAATTAACAATTATCAAGCTATGACAAAGACAACTAGGTAGCTAGCTAGGTAACACTGCACTAGTCAAATCGTTCCGTTGTAAAGTATTAGTAACTACAGCGCTGCTAGTCGGTAACGGTTGGTTAGCTGGCAGTGGGTTAATGATGACTAGGTGTGTTGAGTAAGTCTGGCGCCGCGTCGCGGCTGGCTAGCACACCTCGATAATACTCAAACTCAAACTACACAATTATCTTAGATACAGAGACAGCAAAGACAACTATGTAGCTGGCTAACTAACACTAACACCACACTAATCAAGTCGTTGCGTTGTAATGTAATAGTTTCTGCGGTGCTGCTAGTCGGTAGAAGTTGGCTAGCTAACAGTGATGACTAGCTAGCTAGCAGCTAGCAGTGTTGACTACGTTAGGAGGACGAAGATAGCTAGCCTCGATAATTACTCAGTTACTCTAAACTACACAATTATCTTTGATACAAAGACGGCTATGTAGCTAGCTAAGAAGAATTGCTCAGATCAAACAAATCAAGCCGTTGTGATGTAGCAAAGTGTAATATTACCTGTGGAGCGAAGCGTGGTGCGACTGCTCGCTCCAAACCAGAAGTCAGTATCTCGTGTCACGTTATAGCAGAGATTAAGGTCACAGTTATGAAAACTTAGTACACTAAAGAGGCGTGCCTTAGGCATGCTGCAAGGAGGCATGAGGACTGCAGATGTGGCCAGGGCAATAAATTGCAATGTCTGTACTGTGAGACGCCAAAGACAGCGCTACAGGGAGACAGGATGGACAGCTGATCGTCCTCGCAGTGGCAGACCACGTGTAACAACACCTGCACAGGATCAGTACATCCGAACATCACACCTGCGGGACAGGTACAGGATGGCAACAACAACTGCCCGAGTTACACCAGGAACGCACAATCCCTCCATCAGTGCTCAGACTGTCCGCAATAGACTGAGAGAGTCTGGACTGAGGGCTTGTAGGCTGTTGTAAGGCAGGTCCTCACCACACATCACTGGCAACAACATCGCCTATGGGCACAAACCCATCGTCACTGGATCAGACAGGACTGGCAAAAAGTGCTCTTCACTGACGAAACACGGTTTTGTCTCACCAAGGGTGATGGTCGGATTCGCGTTTATCGTCAAAGGAATGTGATTTACACCGAGGCCTGTACACAGGAGCGGGATCGATTTGGAGGTGGAGGGTCCGTCATGGTCTGGGGCGGTGTGTCACAGCATCATCGGACTGAGTTTGTTGTCATTGCAGGCAATCTCAACACTGTGCGTTACAGGGAAGATATTCTCCTCCCTCATGTGGTACCCTTCCTGCAGGCTCATCCTGACATGACCCTCCAGCATGACAATGCCACCAGCCATACTGCTCGTTCTGTGCGTGATTTCCTGCAAGACAGGAATGTCAGTGTTCTGTTCTGGCCATGGCCAGCGAAGAGCCCGGATCTCAATCCCATTGAGCACGTCTGGGACCGGTTGGATTGGAGGGTGAGGGCTAGGGCCATTCCCCCCAGAAATGTCTGGGAACTTGCAGGTGCCTTGGTGGAAGAGTGGGGTAACATCTCACAGCAAGAACTGGCAAATCTGGTGCGGTCCATGAGGAGGAGATGCACTGCAGTACTTATTGCAGCTGGTGGCCACACCAGATACTGACTGTTACTTTTGATTTTGACCCCCCCTTTGTTCAGGGACACATTATTCCATTTATGTTAGTCACATGTCTGTGGAACTTGTTCAGTTTATGTCTCAGTTGTTGAATCTTGTTATGTTCATACAAATATTTACACATGTTAAGTTTGCTGAAAATAAACGCAGTTGACAGTGAGAGGACGTTTCTTTTTTTGCTGAGTTTATGTAGCCCACAGAGCTCAACATTGGGCGTCCACTCACTGCTCTAGAATGTAGAGGAAAATGCAATTCAAGATGGTGGTACGAAATTAATGTCAGAACTTAGTTTTCTTTGTCCTATGTCATTATAAATCACATATAATGAATCATTAGATTGTTCTCTACAATATTATAACCTTAATATACTTGTAATTGACAGTGTTGGTGAAATAAGAATGTTCATTTCCTGTGACCGGTGCTAGTTTAGACCGCTGCTTTTGGTAGTATTTCTTCCATATTTGGGGTTGGGAGGTGGTACCATTTGGAGGTGTTTCCATGGGTTGGACCAATAAAAATACTCTTGATACCGTCATCATTTTCATCTCCAGATCCTCGGTGGAAATTGAAATTCAGTCTGTTCGCTTTGTAAATAAATATATTTAGTCCCTATTTTGTTTTGTATTCCATGGATTTCATATAGAAAAAGACTATATTTTCACTCACAAACCTGCAGCCACTAGTTGGGCTTGTCAGTTGACACTCAAAGTTATAGCGCCATTCTGCAACGAAGCAGTGCCACAGAGTTCTATTGAGCATTGACAAGTTTTTGATCATGCCCTTGATGACATTCCATTCACTCTAAACATGCTACACTCTCAGAATAAATCACCTCCAGCTTAGAACCATATATGGTAGAGACATGGGGTTTGGACAAATTATTTTTTCTGACGCTTTTTCTATTGAATGGACATGTTTGTATAAACCTTGAATTAGTTAATAATTTTATGGGTGAACACCCTAAAACTTAACCCGTTAGCAGAGGTAGCTAGCTATTTATGTTTGTTTATTAAATAAAGTAAGGCTCTTAGCCAAGGCACTATCACCCCAAGCAGGGGCAACTGGTTTACAACTGTTGTATATCCAATGAAGGCCAGCAGGTCTGTTAGAAAGCAGCTGACTCAGCACTTCCACCTGCAGGGCTGAAGGAGTCACGGCACAGTGGGTTCTCTACACTCTTACTGACTGGCATCTGCTCTCCCAGCGGACACCAGGAACTGAGATATTGACAAGCACATACAAACACACAAACATAGTGAGGCAGGAAACAGACAGGTCAATGTCTTACTTAGATAGAGCTCCCCTCAGTGGTTGGAATCTGTTACTCAGGAAGGAAGGGTTATTTTTGGAATCTTCAGGTAGCTAAATCACCCCCTCAAACAGATTAATTAAATTGATTGTGAGAATCAAGGTAAATTGTACTGTCTCTCTTCAATGGCAATGCATTCTTTTCAGTGTAATTTTGTTAGCTGCTAACCTCCCCAAAGTTGAATAAAATAGCTATATTTGGTCATTGCCTGCTTGGAACATTTTATTTTAAATGTTTTTATTTAACCTTTATTTAACTAGGCGAGTCAGTTAAGAACAAATTCTTATTTACAATGACTACCTATCCCTGTCAAACCCGGGCGATGCTGGGCCAATTGTGCGCCGCCCTATGGGACTCCCAATCACAGCCGGATGTGATGCAACCTGGATTCGAATCAGTTTACCTCGAAGGTTGAAGCCACTGAGATGCAGTGTCTTAGACCACTGCGCCACTCGGGAGCCAAAATAAACCACATTTTCCCTGTCAGTTTTCAGGGAACTATTTGATTAAATATCAGTTTGCCTCGAAGGTTTAAGCCATTTGATGCATTGAAGCGTTCTCTGTAGAGTTATCATTCACATTTTTCCTCATTTCACCCAAATGCAGTCGCAATTAGGCAACATAAGTGACATAATAGCAACTGAGCTTCGCGAGATTGTTGGGTACAAATACTGTAACTTAATTTCTCTGCTCTTGGGGTATAATACTATCGAATCACATCACAAAATTCCATATCCATGAGAAGAGCCTTTACCCATAACTCTTAAAGCTATTTTTATAAGGGTGTAATTTGTGATAAATCTTTTGACTAGTACTGTATATTTTCAAAAAATGTGCATTCCACTTGTATTGTAGTGGTCTACTCTAGACTATTTGTAATAGATTTGTGTATTAAATATTGTTCGGTTATGCTCATACTGCACCATTTTTTAAACTGTGGATGAAAGGGCTTGTCTGCTCTAGACTTCAAGCTAAGATAGTTAGCATATCATAGGGACTGCCTTGGATCGCTTCCTAATTGAATAACTTAATTTGGTGATAAAAGGTTCAAACATCTAAGCGCATTTCATTATGCAGAATTCACTCTTTGATTTGATAAACCTAAAAGCAGCATGGAAAAAACATCAAAGAATGTGGATCCATTGCCCTGCAGAGCTATTTTTGCAATATTATCTTTAATAATAATAATAACAACTTGTCATAGTTTCCAGGAACCTGGCAGGTAGTGTAGCGGTTAAGCGCATCGGGCCAGAAATCAAAATGTTGCTGGTTCGAATCACTGAGCAGACTAGATAAAAAGTATGTCGCTATGTCCATGAGCAAGGCACTTAACCCTAGTTCTTCCTGTAAGTAGTTCTGGCTAAGAGTGTCTGCTAAATTATTATAATGTAAATGTTTCCAAGAACATAGCTGTTGCTCTGTGATGAAGAAAAGTGGTTATTATTTTAAGGTCGTCTTGGCCCACAGATCAAGGTGATAGTTGTGTATCTTTGAACTTGATGTTTTAAGAGAGAGGATAAAGAGATACTGAAATACCAAATTCTCCCCCTCCTCTCCACTAATATTAGATGCTGTTAAAAGATCACCAGTCAATCAAAGTGGTGTGTTTGTGTGCGTACTGGTTATCAGTTGAGAATGTTTGTGCTAAAGTGATTCATATACCAGCTTCAGTGCACACTTAAAAAGGAGCCCTTTCCCCTTTTGACAATTTTGGGATAGTGGCCCAAAGCTATTACGTCCAAGAATTCCATCTTGCTGCTATCTTTAGAGCAGGACTTGCTGTAAGGACCGACGCTGGAGTACGGGGAATTAAACATTTAATGTGGAACGGACATGTAACAGGACAGGAACACCGTCAGCACACGAGTAACACAACGACATACGAACATTAATGCAGCAGCAGGGAACAGAGCTGGGGAACTGACAAACATAGGGGAGGTAATAAAACAGGTGATTGAGTCCAGGTGAGTCCAATAATTTGATAATGCGTGTGACGAGGGAAGGCAGGTGTGCATAATGATGGTGGCAGGAGTGCGTAATGCTGGGGAGCCTGGCGCCTTCGAGCACCAGGGAGGGGCAGTGGGAGCAGGCATGACAGTACCCCACCCTAGGGCCGTCACCCGGCGTCCCACCTAGGCGAGCCTGACGGGCCGGCCCGAGGCCTGGACGCTGGACTCAGCTGGGTAGGGCGTAGGAGCCCTGCAAACCGGCTGAGGCGTGGTAGCCCGGCGAACCGGCTGAGGCGTGGTAGCCCGGCGAACCGGCTGAGGCGTGGGAGCCCGGCGAACCGGCTGAGGCGTGGGAGCCCGGCGAACCGGCTGAGGCGTGGGAGCCCGGCGAACCGGCTGAGGCGTGGGAGCCCGGCGAACCGGCTGAGGCGTGGGAGCCCGGCGAACCGGCTGAGGCGTGGGAGCCCGGCGAACCGGCTGAGGCGTGGGAGCCCGGCGAACCGGCTGAGGCGTGGGAGCCCGGCGAACCGGCAGAGGCGTGGGAGCCAGGCGAACCGGCAGAGGCGTGGGAGCCCGGCGAACCGGCAGAGGCGTGGGAGCCCGGCGAACCGGCTAAGGTGTGGGAGCCTGACGATCCGGTTGAGGCATGGGAGCCTGACGATCCCGCAGGGACGTGGGAGCCTGGTGAGTCAGCTGAAGTGTAAAAACCTGACGATCTGGCTGAGGCCAGACGTGGGATGGGCGCCTGCCGAGCCAACCGGGGCAAGGAAACCTATCGAGCCAGCTAGGACATGGAAGCCCGCCGAGCTGGGTTAGGCACACCATCGGCGGCAGACCCCGAACCTGACGTCACCACCAACCAGAAAGCCAGCACTCCCCGATGCTTCGTTTGAGGGCTGCTGCATTCTGTAAGGACCAACGCTGGAGTTGAGAAGCAGGTACGGGGAGTTGAACATTTAATGTGGAACGGACATGTAACAGGACAGGAACAACGTCAGCACACGGGTAACACAACGACATACAAACATTAATGCAGCAGCGGGGAACAGAGCTGGGGAACTGACAAATATAGGGGAGGTAATAAAACAGGTGAATGAGTCCAGGTGAGTCCCATAATTCGCTAATGCGCGTGATGAGGGAAGACAGGTGTGTGTAATGATGGTGGCAGGAGTGCGTAATGCTGGGGAGCGGGCGTGACACTTACACAATTTTCCCCATCACAATGACTAACAGAATCATACACACACACTGTTAATTACCCACAGCCTTTATATGCTTTTTGAGAATATGTTGAGTTACAGTGCCTTTGGAAAGTATTTAGAACCCTTTACTTTTTCCAGATTTTGTTACATTACAGCCTTATTTTAAAATTTATGAAATAGTTTTTTCCCCTCAATCTACACACAATAGCCCATAATGACAAAGCAAAAACAGGTTTAGAAATGTTAGCTAATTTATAAAATAAAATAAAAACATATCACTTTACTCAGTACTTGTCTGTAGACAGTTGTCGCAGTGATATCATGAACATTGTATTGTCGTCCGACATCAAACTTGTTGTTGTGAAAAAGTATAAACACAAAAACGACATGGTCCAAAATAGCATAACTGGTGTATTTTAACACCAGTTATGAATTTAGTATGTGTCAATCTAGCAAACCAGGAAACTAAAAGCAACTTTCTAAACAATGTTTTGGTTAGTTTCTAGCTTGTTAGCTAGCTAATGTTAAAAGCAGGGCATTCTACCAGACAATTTTAGAACATGGACACTGTCTCTGTATCGATCGTCGTATGAAAGGGACCAAGGCGCAGCGGGTTGAGTGCTCATTTTAACTTTTAATTTAGAACATTGAAAACACAAAACAAGAAAACGCACAGTAATGCAGGCTACACACAGCAATGCACAAACAACCTCCCACAAAGGGACAGGTGAAACAGGGCTACCTAAGTATGACTCTCAATCAGCAACAACGATGTACAGCTGTTCCTGATTGAGAGCCATACCAGGCCAACACAAAGAAATACACAACATAGAAAACCATAGAAATACAAAACAAGAACATTACACAAAAACCCCAGAACACATAAATCAAACACCCCTCTTACATAAATACATATCCCATTAAACCCCGAACCACACAAAACAAATACCCCCTGCCACATCCTGACCAAACTACAATAACCAATAACCGCTTATACTGGTCAGGACGTGCCCCCCCCCCCCCCCCCCCCCCCCAAAGGTGCAGACCCCGGATGCACCTCACACAAAAATAAACACAAAATAAACCCCCCAAACTAAAGGGAGGGAACGGTTCCCGTGCTACACCCCCCCTCCCTAATCCTCCTACTGTGGAGGTGGCTCAGGCTCTGGCCTTAGTCCACCACCTAACCTTTCCACCCCCGCTGAATACCTTTGGCTGAGGCACGTCGCTGTAGACCTCGGGCTGAAGCACTTCGCTGTAGTACTTAGGCAGAAGGATGATTCTGGGAGCTCCGGATTGTAGGGCGACTCTGGGAGCTCCGGACTGTAGGGCGACTCACTCGGTTCCGGACTGTAGGGCGACTCACTCGGTTCCGGACTGTAGGGCAACTCACTCGGTTCCGGACTGTAGGGCGACTCACCCGGTTCCGGACTGTAGGGTGACTCACTCAGTTCCAGACTGTAGGCCGTCTCACTCGGTTCCGGACTGTGGGCCGTCTCTCTTGGTTCCGGACTGTGGGCCATCTCTAGACAGGGCACTGTCGCCGGACACTCTGGACGGGGCACTGTCGTCGGACACTCTGTTATAATATCCACCCTGCACAGCCAGAAGAGGACTGGCCACCCCTCATAGCCTGGTTCCTCTCTAGGTTTCTTCCTAGGTTTTTGGCCTTTCTAGGGAGTTTTTCCTAGGGAGTTTTTCCTAGCCACCGTGCTTCTTTCACATGCTTTGCTTGCTGTTTGGGGTTTTAGGCTGGGTTTTTGTACAGCACTTTGAGATATCAGCTGATGTACGAAGGGCTATATAAATAAATTTGATTTGATTTGATTTGACGGGGCACTGTTTCCGGACACTCTGGACGGGGTACTGTTGCCGGAAGCTCTGGATGGGGTACTGTCGTCGGAAGCTCTGGACGGGGTACTGTCGTCGGAAGCTCTGGACGGGGTACTGTCGTCGGAAGCTCTGGATGGGGTACTGTCGTCGGAAGCTCTGGAAGGGGACTGCGCACTGAAAGCCTGATGCGTGGGGCTGGTAGTGGAGGTACCAGACTGGAGACACGCACCCCAAGGCTAGTGAGGGGAGCAGGAACAGGATGAGTTGGACTGGGCTGATGCACTGGAGGCCTGGTGCATGGGGCTGGTACTGGAGATGCCAGACTGGATACACGCACCCCAAGGCTAGTGCGAAGAGCAGGAACAGGATGAGTTGGACTGGGAAATGTCTGTCCTGTGACACGTGACATATGCCTGAAACGAGTCTCAATTGTGTGATACAGTTACACACCTCCAATCAACTCTTGCTTTCTTGCCTGACAGACTAACTACAGAGTTCACAAATGTTAGCTGATTTGTTTACGACGAAGTTGGGACAGTTTCCAAATGAATTGCATCGGTAGAAACAGGACAAAACAAGCAATTTGTTAGCTGGCTATGTAAACAAATATCCAACTCATCATATGAGCTCCACTGCGCGGGCCTCTACTACCCTAACACGACAGCTAAGCTGTCAAATAATAGAAAAATTAGGAAATGTATAGCCTATGAATATCTGCACCTAGCAAACATGACAAACCATAACCTAAGCCCAACAGATAAACACAAATTACTCTAGCCTTCATTTCGATGTCTAGCCTTCATTTCGATGTCTGTATGGCTAGCTAGTGAAAGTGACAACTAAGGTTGACACTTTGTGAGTGCAGCCCAAATTTACCACTATACTCAATTTTTCTTGCCTGACAGACTAACTAGTTAGCTAGCTAGCTATAGCAAGCAGCTTGAGCCGTTTCCATATCAATTACATCGGTAGAAATAAGACAAAACAACCAACTAGTTAGCTGACTATAAACAGTTAAACACTGCAACTATTTCCAAGAGACAGAGAGCAATCATTCGAGCTCCACCGCTGATGTGCTCGCCTTTACCAACCAAGTTATCATGTCATGACAGGACTGAGAGCTATTCCCCAAGTCTGACAGCATCAAACATGAAAAGTGGTGTCCGCTTTGGCACCATAATTTTGAGTAATGAAGTAAAAAAAAAGTAAAAGTCAAATGACAGCATACCCTGTTTCTAGTTTCTGATTTATGACAACAGCCTTGCGAATACAACAACAGGTTGTTAGCAAGTTAATTTTGTGATATTGACACAGATATTATTGTTAGAAAAACGAGGCCATTCGCTATAGTAATTTAAAGAAAGGCAGTCGATGGCCGCTATGGGTTCTAAAGAGTTAAAAGGCACTAGCTCAGGGGTTCCCAAACTTTTGGCCCATGATGCCATTTTGATATCTGACAGTGCCTCCATAGTGACCCGTGAATGCGTTTTCTTCAGCATTCGGTCACATGACAGCTGTTCGATTTCACTTGCCGGCATGTCAACTGAGGCAGGATCACAGTCAAACGGATTTCGCAGATTCGGTCACTCATCTGTATATATTTTTTGTATTTCCCCTGCATGCTTGCGTTCAGTTCATTCAGTTTCCCAAATATGTCTGTTACATAGGCAAGGAGTCATATTCTCTTTTCATTACATAGAAAGTCAACAAAGTTTGTTTTTTACATCCATTGCGAATGACAACAGTTCGTCTCTCAATTAAAAAAATCTTTCCAACACTCCCCCTTGATAACCGCCAAACCTCGATGTGAAATAGATCATTGTCATGCTCTGATCCCATATCTCCAAATAGTTTTGCAAACAGGCATGCACGATGTAGTTTTGTCACGCCCTGATCTGTTTCACCTGTCCTTGTGATTGTCTCCACCCCCTCCAGGTGTCGCTTATTTTCCCTGGTGAATTTATCCCTGTGTTTCCTCTCTCTCTGTGCCAGTTCGTCTTGTCTTGTCAAGTCAACCAGCGTGTTTTTCCCGTGCGCCTTCTTTTTCTTATCTCTCTTTTGCTACTCCTCCCGGTTTTGACCCTTGCCTGCCTGAACCCGTCTGCCTGACCATACTGCATGCACTGACCTCGTGCGTGCCTGCCACTCTGTACCTCCTGGACTCTGATCTTGTTATGATATTTTTGCCTATCCACGACCATTCTCTTGCCTGCCCCTTGGATACTAATAAATATCAGAGACTCGAACCACCTGCCTCCTGTGTCTGCATCTGGGTCTCGCCCTGTGGCCTTATAAGTTTACAATCAAAGTTACCTGCTGCATATCTCAGAGTTCTGCGCTCAGCTCTATTGCCGCCAGTTATGTATCCATTATAGCTCAGTGGGTGTATCATACAATGTGTCCATATAGCAGAGGGAGACACATTCATAACTAGAGTGCAGAGGCCTGCCCGCAGTCCTGTGATAGAGCCCCATCTGTGCAATAGCCCACCATTCGATCCCATGGAATCTGTTTTTCGTCAATATAGCCACGCAGTGCACTGAACATCACCTGTGCCGTTTCATGCTCGGGAATCGTGAGACTGAACAATATGTCCTCGTAAATAGCATCCCCCGACATGTAGCGAACAAAAGCATGGGCACCGCGTCCCTCACAGCTAACGTCCATTTGGAGAGAGAGTGCATAAGGTGGGGAGTTTTTGAGTTGTTCAGACAGAGTGTGAATGATTCAAGTGCAAAGGTCAAGTGCGGCCTTTTCCACGATCCACGATCTCTGATTGAATTTTAACTTTTAGATTTTAATGATTTTAATGATAAAAAATATTATTTATTTATTTTTAACAGGATTTTGGAAATTCTCCCATGACCCCATTATCATATCAGGTGACCCCACAAACTTCATGCAATACGTTTTGTAGTGATTCATATGTTGATGATGTAAAGAATATTTGCTGGTCTGTGGTGTGTAATGAGGAGCAACCAAATGCTGCACTTGACACATTTATGAAATTGCTTATTCCAGTTACTAATAAGCATGCACCCATTAAGAAAATTACTGTAAAAACTGTTAAATCCCCTTGAATTGATGAGGAATTTAACATGTTTACGGTTGAGAGGGATGAGGCAAAAGGTATGGCAAATAAGTCTGGCAGCCCAACTGATTGGCAAACGTACTGCAAATGAATAAATCATGTGACTAAACTAAAGAAAAATAAACTATACTATGAAACAAAAACAAATTATATAAAGAATGATAGTAAAAAGCTTTGGAGCAATTTATTTGAAATTTTGGGAAAAAAGGCAAACTTGGCTCTATCATTCATTGATGGCTCATTCATCACAAAACCCACTGATATTGCAACTACTTTAATTACTTTTTCATTGGCAAGATAAGAAAACTTAGGTATGACATGCCAGCAACAAACACTACACTTCCAAGTATATCTGACCAAATTATGAAACGCATGAATTGTACTTTTGAATTCCGCAAAGTCAGTGTGGAAGAGGTGAAAAAAATGTTTGTTGTCTATCAATAATGACAAGCCACCGGGGTCTGACAATCTGGATGGAAAATTACTGAGGATAATGGTAGATGATATTGCCATTCCTATTTGCCACATCTTCAATTTAAGCCTAGTAGAAAGTGTGTGCCCTCAGGCCTGGAGGGAAGCTAAAGTCATTCCGCTACCCAAGAATAGTAAAGCCCCCTTTACTGGCCCAAATAGCTGACCAATCAGCCTGTTACCAACCCTTAATAAACTTCTGGAAAAAATAGTGTTTGACCACATACAATGCTATTTCACAGTAAACAAATTGACAACAGACTTTCAGCACGCTTATAGGGAAGGACATTCAACAAGCACAGCAATTACACACATGAAATTGATGATAAAAAGATTGTGGGGGCTGTCTTGTTAGACTTCAGTGCGGTTTTTGACATTATCGATCATAGTCTGCTGCTGGAAAAACGTATGTGTACACCCCCTGCTATAATGTGGATAAAGAGTAACTTGTCTAACAGAACACAGAGGGTGTTCTTTAATGGAAGCCTCTCAAACATAATCCAGGTAGAATCAGGAATTCCCCAGGGTAGCTGTTTAGGCCCCTTACTTTGTTCAATTTTTACTAACAACATGCCACTAGCTTTGAGTAAAGCCAGTGTGTCTATGTATGCGGATGACTCAACACTATACACGTCAGCTACTACAGTGACTGAAATTACTGCAACACTCAACAAAGAGCTGCAGTTAGTTTCAGAGTGGGTGGCAAGGAATAAGTTAGCGCTACATATTTCTAAAACTAAACGGATTGTATTTGGGACAAATCATTCACTAAACCCTAAACCTCAACTGCATCTCGTAATGAATAATGTGGAAATTGAGCAAGTTGAGGTGAATAAACTGCTTGGAGTAACCCTGGCTTGTAAACTGTCATGGTCAAAACATATTGATACAACAGTAGCTAAGATGGGGAGAAGTCTGTCCGTAATAAAGTGCTACTCTGCCTTCTTAACAACACTATCAACAAGGAAGGTCCTACAGGCCCTAGTTTTGTCGCACCGAGACTACTGTTCAGTAGTGTAGTCAGGTGCCACAAAGAGGGACTTAGGAAACTTGCAGTTGGCTCAGAACAGCCTTAAAAGTACATGGAGAGCTAACATTAATGACATTGTTGTGGAAAACTTTTTACACAGGGACACTCGAAAGTCAATCTTAAATGAATAATTGTTTATTGTCAGCACGCTGGAGAGGTTCCAACCAACTCAATGCACCATAGTACAGTTGTGGCCAAATGTTTTGAGAATGACACAAATATTAATTTCCACAAAGTTTGCTGCTTCAGTGTCTTTAGATATTTTTGTCAGATGTTACTATGGAATACTGAAGTATAATTACAAGCATTTCATAAGTGTCAAAGGCTTTTATTGACAATTACATGAAGTTGATGCAAAGAGTCAATATTTGCAGTGTTGACCCTTCTTTTTCAAGACCTCTGCAATCCGCCCTGGCATGCTGTCAATTATCTTCTGGGCCACATCCTGACTGATGGCAGCCCATTCTTGCATAATCAATGCTTAGAGTTTGTCAGAATTTGTGGGTTTTTGTTTGTCCACCCGCCTCTTGAGGATTGACCACAAGTTCTCAATGGGATTAAGGTCTGGGGAGTTTCCTGGCCATGGACCAAAATATTTATGTTTTGTTCCCCGAGCCACTTAGTTATCACTTTTGCCTTATGGCAAGGTGCTCCATCATGCTGGAAAAGGCATTGTTCGTGGATGGTTGGGAGAAGTTGCTCTCGGAGAATGTGTTGGTACCATTCTTTATTCATGGCTGTGTTCTTAGGCAAAATTGTGAGTGAGCCCACTCCCTTGGCTGAGAAGCAACCCCACACATGAATGGTCTCAGCATGCTTTACTGTTGGCATGACACAGGACTGATGGTAGCGCTCACCTTGTCTTCTCCGGACAAGCTTTTTTCTGGATGCCCCAAACAATCAGAAAGGGGATTCATCAGAGAAAATGACTTTACCCCAGTCCTCAGCAGTCCAATCCCTGTACCTTTTGCAGAATATCAGTCTGTCCCTGATGTTTTTCCTGGAGAGAAGTGGCTTCTTTGCTGCCCTTATTGACACCAGGCCATCCTCCAAAAGTCTTCGCATCACTGTGCGTGCAGATGCACTCACACCTGCCTGCTGCCATTCCTGAGCAAGCTCTGTACTGGTGGTGCCCTGATCCCGCAGCTGAATTAACTTTAGGAGACGGTCCTGGCGCTTGCTGGACTTTCTTGGGCGCCCCGAAGCCTTCTTCACAACAATTGAACCGCTCTCCTTGAAGTTCTTGATGATCCGATAAATGGTTGATTTAGGTGCAATCTTACTGGCAGCAATATCCTTGCCTGTGAAGCCCTTTTTGTGCAAAGCAATGATGACGGCACGTGTTTCCGTGCAGGTAACCATGGTTGACAGAGGAAGAACAATGATTCCAAGCACCACCCTCCTTTTGAAGCTTCCAGTCTGTTATTCGAACTCAATCAGCATGATAGAGTGATATCCATCCTTGTCCTCGTCAACACTCACACCTGTGTTAGCGAGAGAATCACTGACATGATGTCAGCTGGTCCTTTTGTGGTGGGGCTGAAATGCAGTGGAAATGTTTTTCTGGGATTCAGTTCATTTGCATGGCAAAGAGGGACTTTGCAATTAATTGCAATTCATCTGATCACTCTTCATAACATTCTGGAGTATATGCAAATTGCCATCATACAAACTGAGGCAGCAGAAATGTGAAAATGTATATTTGTGTCATTCTCAAACTTTTGGCCACGACTGTACACATGTCAATCAGGAGCTCTTCGTGGGCAGACCCAGCAGTTGTCTTATATACGGCTATACACAGACAAGTTATATTTGCATGATTTAGCATAATTAATTCATCATTACCGTTTTGTTTCATTCATGTGACCAACCAATCCTGTTTCATAACATGTGACAGACCAATAATAGCTCACAAGGCTTTTTTCTCTCTAAGCTGAGACCTTGAAACTGAGATATCTTTAGTTTGTTCTCAAAACACAGTCGTTCGTTCTCAAAACACGGTCTGGGCATACTGCCAAAATGCAGCTACTGATAGCTGTGATGTGTACAGTCAGCCTTTTGCATGAACACAGAAATTGGTTTATAGAACAGCACATGAAATGAACACAGAAATGAGTTATAAGAAAAGCACAATCGTTAAAATTCCCATTACAACATGCATGTCAATCTCTCATGGCTCAAAGTGGAAGAGAGATTGACTTCATCACTACTTGTTTTTGTAAGAGGTGTTGACAAGCTGAATGTGTCTGCTCGGACACACCATGCATACCCCACAAGACATGTTACCAGAGGTCTCTCCACTGTCCAGAACAGACTATGGGAGGCGTACAGTACTACATAGAGCCATGACTACATGGAACTCTATTCCACATCAGGTAACTGATGCAAGCAGTAGAATCAGTTCTGATGCAAGCAGTAGAATCAGATTTTAAAAACAGGTAAAAATACACCTTATGGAACAATGGGGACTGTGAAGAGATTCACAAAGGTACAGACACATGCATACATCGTGGTATTAAACATATATTGTAGAAATGTAATGGTGTAATAATGTTATATGATGTACTGTTTAACTTTTGTTTTATATGTAATATAAGTGCTTAAATGTAAGTGCTTTGGGCTCCCGAGTTGCGCAGTGGTCTAAGGCACTGCATCTCAGTGCTAGAGGTATCACTGCAGTCCCTGGTTTGAATCCAGGCTGCATCACATCTGGCTGTGATTGGGAGTCCCATAGAGTGGCCACAATTGGCCCAGTGTTGGGGCTGGGGTAAGCAGTCATTGTAAATAAGAATTTGTTCTTAACTGACTTGCCTAGTTAAATAAAGGTTAAATAAAAAAATATATATATATATCTGGACCCCAAGAAGAGGCAGCAGCTAATTGGATCCCTAATAAATACAAATACATGGGACCCCTAGTTTGGGAACTACTGCACAAGCTGTAAGTTTGACTTTTTGCAGGACTGACTGAAGGAAAGAATCTTTGTGAGTGTGAAGCTAAAGAATAATAGGAACAGGTGCACTCACTGGTGTAACTCAAACCAGGCTGAATTAACTTAACAAGTTCAGAGACTGATAGACTGAATTAGTTCATGAGTTCAGTAGTATTGAAAAGTGTATATAATGACTAGCCCTTATCCTATGACAGCGTAAGGACATATTCAAACAGAACAGCAGCTATGCATTATGTATGCAAATCCTACAAAACAGAAGGCTACATAAAGTTTATCTTAAATCAAAGTTATGACCTAAGGTGCAAAAGGCATATCCAGTTAAAGGCACCAGAGCACCTGCTGTTGACATCCCAGCAGGGACATTACCCAGAGACAGTTTCCATGACCCAAACTTCTGCAGAGAAACTTCAGAACAGAGCCCTCTGAATGAGGGGGAAAGGAAATGCAAGATTTTTTATGGGCACAGGTGGGGCAGGCTTGGGAGAGATAAATCAAACATTGATAAAGAACACTGTTATTGTGTGTGGTCCACTGCCTCTCCTCTACTTTCTCACCTTTGTTCCCCCTCTGACCACCCCCAATCCCTCCTCTAACACTTCCCACTAAATCACTTGACAAATGGCCAGGCGGCAGGTGTCAATAGGAGAGTTCCCTGTCCCCAGCTGTGCCTGTCTTTAGCATGTGAATCTGACAGATGGTCGCTTTGTTGCAGCTGCCCATGTCAGCGTGAACCCCACCTCTCTATCTAACCCAGGACTACTCTGTCCTCTCTCCCGGCACAGCGTGACACGGGTCACCCAGCGGACACCCAGCAGACCTCTCAAGGTCTTGGCACGGCACTCAGTCAATAAAGAGCTGTTATTATTATTCCCTCCACAGAGGATTTAGTCCCAATCACAAGTCTAGATGTACAGTAGATAGGAAAGGGAAAGCACTCAACATTCTGATATGAAAGTCCGTGGCTTGGAGTTATGAAAACAGTTGATATGTCATTGAGCTTGACTTTGTCTGACTGGTAGTGGATTTATTCGAGGTAAAGGAGGCTGTGTTTTTTGTTCCTGGAGTTGAGAATCTGTTTCAATGGGAAACATGGGCAGTTGGTACTTGGTTGTAGGACTTCTAGTCCTGTCGTTTAGTACTAGGCTGTTTGTGGCTATGGTAAACGGTGCTTTAAAGGGGTGACAGTGCGAACTGGGGACGAAGAGTATAATACACTGAGGGGTGTGAGGAGAAAACCAACAGTTGTTTTTTCACTTTCACCTTTGGCACTTGCTGGTGGGGAGAGAGGCTTGGGATTGGTAGGCAGCTGAAACCGCTCCAGGCAGTAGGATTTCACACACAAACCTTTCCAGTACCAAACCTCAGAACATTTACAACACTGAATTCTCCTGTCGAGGTTGAGCTACTATTCCAGTCCAAATCAAGCCATTCGAAGCCTAATCAGGCCCTGTCTCTCAAGCATAGTTGGGTTTGGGGCTGTGTACCTCTAAAACTGTAAATCTTAATTTAAACACGAAAATAACTAATCTACTTAAATCAAATCCCATTTTATTTGTCACGTGCTTTGTAAACAACAGGTGTAGACTAGCAGTGAAATGCTTACTTACGGGCCCTTCCCAACAATGCAGAGAGAAGCCCCGCCCCCTGTCACTCAAACAGCGCATTTGTTGTTCCTTGACCACGAGACACTTTCATTCAGTCTGCATGATCAATGCAGTACATACAACAATGTTGATGACAACGATGCTGTTTTCACTTTGCTTCTAAGTATAAATCCACTAGCATTCTATAATTACACTATTTGTTTGTGTTTCTTACATCTGCAAACAGCTAGTCTTTTCTTAGCAAGTTGGGCCTAAATCATGTCAGCGCAAAAGTAATTAGCTATACAGCCTGATAATACAATTGATGGTGTAGACCTAAATTAGCACGCTGTTTATGCAACTGTATCTTCTAAATCAAAGAGGAATACGCAAAGCATGAATATATTAGCTACATGAAGTAGCTAAGAGAAAAAAACTTCAATGTAGCCAAAGATTATAGGGTCTCCTAGGAAACACTTATCAACACTTTGGTTCCTACCCTGTCACAATAACTCTTCCCTGGCATTTTTATTTGTTGTCATGTCAAACAACACTGTATTCAAAGTGCCCACTATTATATTCTAACTTTAGAATGAGAATAATAAGTATATTTCTATGATTCCAACAGTTCACCAAAGTGTGTTGCTCTACATTGCAAGTCAAATCGCAATTGCAACATTTGTTTAAAAATAAGGCCTAGATTGTTTGCCTATATCGTGCAGCCCTACGTGACAATGTGGAAATGATCTCAAATGAGTGCAGGAAATGCAGAAATTTATGAAAATGCTGAAAATAATTTTCGGTTGAATTGAACGGTATAAAATGATCAGAATGGAGAAGAACCCATTAAAATCACTTTGAATGTATGTGTTGCCACCCTAGGGTCTAGTACTACTCATAAAGCAAATTTACAACTTTTATTATTCAAAAACATAAAATACCATAATATTTTTTTTAAATACCGTGATATGATATTTTGGCCGTATCGCCGAGCCCCACTTGGCTATATACACAGGGTACCAGTACCAAGTCCATGTGCAGGGGTACGAGGTAATTTAGGTAGATATGTACATATACACTGAGTGTACAAAACATTAAGGACACCTGCTCTTTCCATGACATAGACTGATCAGGGGAATCCAGTTGAAAGCTATGTTCCCTTATTGATGTCAATTGTTAAATCCACTTCAATCAGTGTAGATGAAGGGGAGGAGACAGGTTCAAGAAGGAATTTTAAGCCTTGGGACAATTGGGACATGGATTGTGTATGTGTGGCATGCAGAGGGTTAATGGGGTGGCAGGTAGCCTAGTGGTTAGAGCGTTAGATTAGTAACTGAAAGGTTGCAAGATCAAATCCCCGAGCTGACATGGAAAAAATCTGTTGTTCTGCCCCTGAACAAGGCAGTTAACCCACTGTTCCTAGGCTGTCATTGTAAATAAGAATTTGTTCTTAACTGACTTGCCTAGTTAAATAAAGGTTAAGAAATGGGCAAGACAAAAGATTTAAGTGCCTTTCAACAGGGTATGGTGCCAGGTGCACTGGTTTGAACGTGTCAAGAACTGCAATGCTGCTGGATTTTTGACACTGAACAGTTTCCCATGTGCATCAAGAATGGTCCACCACCCAAAGGACATCCAGCCAATTTGACACAACTGTGGGAAGCATTGGAGTTAACATGGGCCAGCGGAACGCTTTCGACACCTTGTAGAGGTCATGGCCCGACGAATTGAGGTTGTTCTGATGGTAAAAGGGGGTACAACTCAATATTAGGAAGTAATTCCTAATGTTTTGTACACTCAGTGTAGGTAGGGATAAAGTGACTAGGCAACAGGATGGACAATAAACAGTAACAGCGGCGCATGTGATGAGTTAGTGCAAAATCCATAATCCACAAAACCAGGTTTATCTCAAGCCCCATTTAAAGAATCCCTTTAAAATAAAAGATTAGAATTCAGACTAGCCCAGGCTCTCATTAGCTGACAGCCGGGAGTTTGAGAATGGGGGGGGGGGTTGGGGCTACCCTTATTAATGTTGTAGTGCACGTGTGATCACTCTGCTATTCTCTTTGAGGGCATTAAGCCCTCGTTGCGGGGGGTTCAGAGGACTGCAGAAATGCTGCTGGTTGATCCTCGTCTGGGGTGTGGCTCTGCCTGGCTGACAGCATCTTGATGTCTGATCGATGGGATAAAAGAACGGGTAAATGCAGATGGGCCTTTGTTGTGTGACTGGTAGAAGTGGGCTGAGAGTTCTGCCAGGACAAGAGGGGTTAGTTGGTTGATGTAGCATCACACACAGTCAGACAGCAGCCTGTGTGTGTGTGTGTGTGCTGGGAATGTTGGAGAAGTGCTAGAGGGGCTGGAGTCAGATTATTGGCGAGTTTGTACTGAAAATCATAGCGCTCTTTATATCTGGTCCATTTGATGGTTTTCAGTGTATTTCCTACCAAAAATACATAGAACACTTATTCCAAAGTAAAGATAAAGCCACCTAAGGCCAGTGGGATTTATTCCCCACCCTTTACTTTCTCCTCCTGGACCTCTTTGAGAGTAGCTATTATGTTGGTAACCACAGGCCTGAGGGCAGACACAAGGATCTCTTTTGTCAGGTTTCTGTGAGGCTGCTGTCAAGAGAGCTGACGTGAAGCAGGGATTGTATTTATAGGGTTGTAATAACATCACAAGCCAACGTCTGATATGTTGTATCTTTGCAATGGGACACCTGACCTTTCTGCTTTAATGTCAGTCAAGCTTGTCTGTCATTCCTTGTGATTTTAATTCAAGATAGAATCAGAATCACCTTAATCAGCTTTGGGTCGTCTACCTGGAAACGCATGTGAATGTCACTCTTGACTGCCGTACATTTTTCAGCCCCTTTTTGGATCATATGACCTGTGGCTATATTTATGATCTCTGGAGAGACTATGCTTTGCAAAATGTTGAGAAAAGCCAAAAGGACCAAGAAGCTGGAGAAGAAAGTCCATTCAGAGTCAAGGTTTAAAGATGAATATTGTAAGCCTATCAAAGATGTCATCCAATTGACACTTAAACAACCTTAGAACATTTTACTCATACATCATATTACGGACATCCATGACCTTTAATTATAAGCACTCGCTGATAGTTAACCAACATGCATGTCGGACCTCAGAAACACTGGGGGTTTGATATTGATGAGGCCTGGAACCCATCGTTCACAGTGGAGCATGTTAGTTAGAAGTGTAAATAAAACATTATTTTACTCCTTCAAGGAGGGCTTCGCCACGGGCAAGAAGCAAAAAAATCATGTCAAGGCTTAAAACGTTACTAACCCACCGGGAGTAATTACAGCTGCTTAAAAAACATTAGGATCTGCAATATTTGTTGGAGGCAGGAACACATTTGAATATGCGTAACAAGTAGCAAAACACATTGGCACGGCATTCTGTTTTGGTATTCCACGGTTCAACCGTCATTTCATGGTATTCCACTGTTCAACCGTCATTTCATGGTATTACACTGTTCAACCGTCATTTCATGGTATTACACTGTTCAACCGTCATTTCATGGTATTCCACGGTTCAACCGTCATTTCATGGTATTCCACTGTTCAACCGTCATTTCATGGTATTCCACTGTTCAACTGTCTTTGCATAACCCCTTTACTGACACTCAGGTTCGTGACAAGGGCTTATGTGCACGTTGAGGTCGATGTTTACATTTAAAGTGTGAAAACGAGTCTATGTTTGTGGTGTCCCTTACATAAACACATGAGAAGTGTTCCAAAAACACATTTTCATGTGATCAAATGATCTTATTGTGACGTTAATGTGTAAAGCAACATGTGATAATATGAAACTACACATGTGAAATGTTCCAAAAACTGATTTTTGTGAAAATGTCATGTGAAAATGTGATTTTCTACATAAAATCATGTTGCTTTTCTGTAAGGGGTGTGACTGAGGAGGATGTTTGGTGTGTGTGACAGAGAGTGTATGTTTGTGCTGTGTTGGGGTGTGTGCTCGCTTGGCTCTGGCATGGGGGTTGCAAATGTGCTTGCCTGCCTGTGCAAGGGGATCCTGTGTGTCAAGTTCATGTGCACACACGGCTGCCTGGCCGCTTTGAGGGATTTACATGTTTGATGTGGACCACCACTTCCAGTATTTTCTCTTGGAAAGAGTTGACGTTAACCCTCTCTTTGCTGCCATCTGAATGAATGCCCCTCCTGGGGAGATTTGTGCCAGAGTGTAGTTCACAAAGCCAGGGGAGCTCAGTAGGTCAAGGGGGTCTTATTACTCCAGTCTAGGGATATGTCCTTTCACAGTGTGTATATGTGTGTGCATCACACAGCACTCAGATTGCAGAGCAGAGCTCAGGTTCTCTTTGATCTCAGGTGGGTACTATGTGGACTCCCCCAGGTGTTTCAGAGGAACCAGGGGGTGCTGTTCATAGTTCTGAGAGGGTTAGCACTGCCTAACTGTCAGCCCGGGTTACATACCAACCCCACCGACTGACCCCTTTGACTCCCTGAGGTGGTTTAGAACTACCAGGGCTGCCATTTTCAAACCACACCACATAGAACACCTGGTGTTTGAAGAACGACAGAAGGAATCACCATTGCCTGGATAGGCTTTGGTGACTCTAAAGGTGTGAGTGTTAGAACAATGTGTTGGAATTAAGTGGATCACACGTCAATAGGAATCAATAGAAAACTACAGACATCATAGTACCGGTCTGGGAATCAGAAAGCCTGAGCACAACAACTCCTCTTTGGAAAGTGTGTCCAGGATCTATATGGGGAGTTGATGCAGACAAGGCCTCTAAGCAGAAACAGGCTCAGAGTCAGGGCCAAGGAAAACCAACGTGAGACCCCAGGCACATAAACGTTATAGGCCTACCCCCACAAACATTCCTTTCCCCATGTTAGCAAGATTCCACATAATATGGCACTGTTTATCAGCCACCACATAATATGGCACTGTTTATCAGCCACCACATACATATGGCACTGTTTATCAGCCACCACATACATATGGCACTGTTTATCAGCCACCACATACATATGGCACTGTTTATCAGCCACCACATACATATGGCAGTGTTTATCAGCCACCACATACATATGGCACTGTTTATCAGCCACCACATACATATGGCACTGTTTATCAGCCACCACATACATATGGCACTATTTCATGCCTGCCTAGACATGGAGGGATTATGCTATATCTCCCATTTAAATAACTTGAATTTCTCTTGTTACAGATGATTGTGTGTGATGTTGTCAGCGGTTGGCAGAGGCAGGGTGGGTCTGTTGCCGTGGATAAAGAGGATGACAAGGAACAGCTGGAGCTTTAGTGGAGCTCAGCTGGGCCTGCAACCCAAGCTGATCTGCTTTGTCAGCGAGAGAGGGGCGGTGCACATAAGCTAATGTTGTGACTACTGTGATTAGCGTCTGATGCTATTGTCTGCGTATTAGGTGCATAATGACCGACTGTATGCAAGACCCCCTTCAAACAATCCAGGCAGCACTTCCCATTGTTTCAGTGCTGTAGTCTGTGAGGCCCCGGCCATTAACAATGCAGGTTGGACTCAATGGGCAACATTCTCTAAGAACGGGACAAACTGTAATTCTCCTCGATACACACACATGCACACAAACACACACACACATAAACACCCCCCCTCCGCCTCTGTGACAGTCTAGCAGTTTTGGGCCTCATTGCCTCATTACGGGCCCTGTCAACACGTCCGAATATCCAGTGCCGGTTTCCAGACTGGTGGAGTGTTCGTCAGCCAGCAGACTCTGTGTTAACAGGGACAACACTCTGGCTGGGGAGCTGTCCCATGTCTATAGGTCAGGTATTCTGCTGGTGTGTCTGTAGATAAGGCAGCCCGTGTTGGCTTTGGAGTCAAATCTCCAGATGAGTAGATATTCTGTCCCCATGTTAACTGGATTAGTCCCAAGAGACACAATCTTTTATGTCAACTTCGCCCCCTCCTCTCCGCTCCTGTTCCATCATGAGCTAAACCACCACCGTTCAGGAGATAAACAGCAAACAACCTTGGTGGTACATGACAAACTCCCTCTATCCTCTGAGATGGAAAAATACATTCTGAAGAGGACAATGGCATGTGCGTCTTAGGGCCACGGCTGGCTGAACACAGGATTGAGCCTCACAGCTCATAGCAAAGGACAGAGAGAGAGAGCGAGACCAGAGGAGAGCCAGAGAATGGACACAGTGCAAAGCCCCACCAAGCAGGGCCACAAAGAGCAGACTGGTTGCATTGCACTGTGGATGGGATAAAGAAGGGGTAGTCAGGGAAAAGCAGGCTGACAATGCTGGTGGGAGAGCTCAATAGGATCACCGGGATGTGACTGTGAGTTTAATAAGGGGTGTGTGCGCGTGTGTGTGTGCGTGATCTATAAGGACAGATCTGAATATACAAAACAAGTTTGAAAATACTTCCAGAAAGTGCAGATCTTCAGAATTCTGTGGCTTATGGGCCTTGACACAGACAGACATACTCAGACACATACGCCCCCGCAACACAACCCCTGCCCACACACCATACAAACAATGAATGAGGCCGATTCCAATTCCATTCCCTCTTGCTCACCCAGGACCCCCCTAGCCCCCCTAGTCTTTGACATTGGCATTCCTACTCTTATGTGGTGTGAAGCAGACTACTCTCTGTACCAACTTCACCCCCTAACCCCTGCCAATGTCTGCTCTTCACGGCACCCCACCAGCACCAGCCCCCATCTCCCACGTTACCAATTAACAGGAAGCCTCTCTCAAGTCTCTACACCTCTCTCCATGCTGAAGTGAAGATGAAGGCAAGAAAGGGTTGTGGGGAGGGGGAGGTAGGGTTGAGATGGAGAGAGGGAGAAAGAGAGAGGGGGGTTGAGATGGAGAAAGAGAAGAATTAGAAGAAGAGGGGGTGTAGAGGGGGCATGGGGCCCCAGTGGACTAGGATCAGGCTAGATATATGTCTTTGAGCCAGAAAGAGGGGGATGTAAGGGATAGAGAGGGAGAGGACAGAGTAGGGCTCATATCTGACAAGTCAGTCTGTTGGATTGCTGTTGCACCAAGGATATCTCCACCATGAATGGGAGGCTTCATTTGGGGCATGTCTCTGTCTGTCTGGCTCAGACAGGGTATTACTGTAGATAGAGATCTGGGTGGAGGCTACCTACTGGAGAACACAATAACAATGTGGTAAACAAAAACAACACGTATTTTAAGCCTGTCTCAGAGAGTGTTTGTGTGGCTCAGCTCCAATGTAGTGGGAAGAAGCTTGAGAGCAACATTACCAGCGAATCTTTGAAGGGACCTTCAAACCAGACCTGAGTGTGAAACATGATTATAACACAATTCAATTACTATTGCGTATTTCATTGTTACTTACAATTACAAAACCCTGCAATAGCAACCTATAGAACTTTTCTTTGGGTAGCTGTGTGACCCTAGACAGAACTTCCCAGATCTGGCAAGAATAGTGCTATATTCCACATCCTATAAAAACAGTTGTCTTTATAACACTGTTATTGGTCAAACAGGCTCTGTCTTGTGTCTGGAGGTTCCCATGACGATTCTGATGGGACAGTTTTAGGCTAGTTTGTTGGCTCTGTTGCAGGTTAACAGGGAACATTGCAGTAATTCTTCAATCTGTTTGTAAAACAAGCCTTTTCTCTGTGCTGGCGGCTGACTCGCTTAAGTGCTGGACACTGCCCAGTGCTGCTGGAGGGACCAGGGTGGGCCATGCTTCACACATTCCACACATTGTAACATCTCTGCCCTCTGCTAGCCAGCCACATAGTCTAGTTCTCACACCGTTAGAGCGGTTAAAACACTGGTCCCACTGATCCATAGATGATCTGTCACGTCCTGACCAGTAAAGGGGTCATTTGTCATTGTAGTATGGTCAGGGCGTGGCAGGGGGTGTTGTTTTGGTGTGCTTTGGGGTTGGTTTATTTAGAGGGGATTTGTTCTAGTTTTCATTTTCTATGTTCATTTTCTATGTGTGGCCGAGTATGGTTTCCAATCAGAGGCACGTGTCTTTCTTTGTCTCTGATTGGAAGCCATACTTAGGCAGCCTGTTTTTTCCTGTGGGTTGTGGGTGGTTGTTTTTCGTATAGTCTATGTTACCTTACGGAACTGTCGTGTGTCGTTTTGCTATTCTTTAAGTGTTCACGTTACTCTAATAAAAGAAGATGAGCACTCTACATGCTGCGCTTTGGTTTAATTCTTCAGACAGCCATGACATGATCCATCAGTTTGCAATAGAGTAAACATTCTGGCTCCCACACTGTGCCTGTGTCATTATAGTATGGCACAATAGTGGCAATAAATAATAGTATTTTGAAATCAGTTTTTTGGAGATAAAACATTAAACTGAATGCTAAAACATGAATATTCAAAGCCTGCTTTTTGCCTGCCAGACATGTTGTTGTTGTCCTTGATGAGACAAGATACTGACTGGGGTGTTGTGTTTGCTGTTTGCAGCCTGGGCCAAGGTGGACATGACCATGGAGGAGAGTGTGGAGGTGTACCTGGGCGACTCAGCAGGCATCCCCTGCCAGTACGTCTTCAGTGAGCAGCCCAGAGCGTTCATGATCCAGTGGTTTGTGGTGAGTACTTCTGGACCATTATCTGCACCCCCTCCTGACTCACCCATCCACCCACTCAGTCTATCTCTCTCTTTCTATGTATCTCACACACAGACACACACACACCAGTTTGTTTCAATGTACGGTGCAAGGTGTTTTTGACATTCAACCTAGTTCATTTTCTAAATTGAACGAAATTAGCTCAACCTATGCCTGGTGGCCCTTTCGCTTGTACAAGTGTATAACAGGACAAATATCAGCACCGCCCAAATTATTATTATTATTATTTGTATCTTCTTCCCTACAGAGAAATCCCAGTAGCAGTAGCCGGGAGCGGATCTACTATGGTGACAATGCACAGCAGATAGTGGACGATGGTACAGATTTCACGGGCCGCATCACGGTGTCCAACGTCGGGGACAAGGAGGGTGTGCTGCTGACCATCCAGGATGTCCAGCTGACTGACGAGAGGGAGTTCTTCTGCCAGGTCAACGGCATGGCTGCAGGCAACGGAGAAGGCAAGACCCACCTCAGGGTGTTCGGTAAGACATTGGAGCATCAATCTCTTCCTAGCCTGGGGGGGGGGTCCAGATCTGTTTGTGCTTGATCCAATTCCTCTCTCTACTGACCATTTGACATTTGAGTCATTTAGCAGAAGCTCTTATCCAGAAAGACTTACAGTAGTGAGTGCATACATTTTCATACTTCTTTCTCCTACTTGTCCCCTTTGGGAATTTAACCCTCAACCCTGGCGTTGAAAGCCACACAGGAGCCCCAACTCATCTCTCTTTGTTAATTTTTTGATATCCCAATGATAGAGGATTTGGTTACAGCACATACAGTATGAGTACATGCTCTGCCCATTACCATGTGTTTCAGTGGTTATTGATAGAATGCTTGTTTGCATTGATTATGCCATTTTATATTTTAATCCAGATCCTCCAATGGCCCCAGTAATTGAAGGTGTCCATGCTGGAATCTCTGTGACCAACGAGCTGCCATCAAAGGTAGGCATTAGTCAGTCCACTTGAGTACATCTCACTTTAGCTCTCAGTCCATGAAAGCACCATTGAACAAGCAATCTTTTTCTCTGTGTGTGTACAGATTGCATCCTGTGAGGCAAGGAATGGCTTCCCCAGACCCAACATCACCTGGTACCGTGGCATCAGCCCACTGACCCCCACACATGGCCGTGAGTAGCAGGAATACCAATACAAAAGAACACATCTTAGAGCAGTTTTAACATCTTCACTGCCGCTCTCACTAATGGACTATTGGAGAAAAACTAGTCAAGCAATTATCTTGTTTTGACTCCATGTGGTGATACTCACAACTGTCACTGAAATACTACATGTTGTCGTTACATGAAGAATTGTTTCCGGAAATCATCTATCTACCAGCCTGTGATGGTAGCTAAATCAGTGTTTTCTCACCCCTCCCAGAGATCAACGTGGTAATTCTGGTGACCCGTGAGTCCAGCGGCTTCTACACAGTCCAGAGTGAGCTGCAATATAAAGTTGCCAAAGAGGACAAGGATGTCCTGTTCTCCTGTGAGGTCAGCTACTACGTCCCAGGAGCTGTGAGGACGGCTGAGTCCAAGGGCATCAACATCACTGTGCACTGTAAGGACCCAACTAACTCCATATCTTATACCCCAGACATGCTATTTCTAACCACACAACTTATGCTGACTCAGCATGCTTTCGGGCAGCAGGTAACCTAGTGGTTAGAGCGTTGGGCCAGTAACCGAAAGTTTGCTCGATTAAATCCCCGAGCTGACAAGGTAAAAATCTGTCGTTCTGCCCCTGAACAAGGCAGTTAACCCACTGTTCCTAGGCCATCATTGTAAATAAGAATTTGTTCTTAACTGACTTGCTTAGTTAAATAAAGGTTGATTAAAAAATAATCAATTGAATGTAATGCTAACTAGAGCTAATGCTACTTCAGTGTGTTAATGGTGCTCTCCAATTGTTTTTATGACTGTCCCTACCATGAAACTAGTTGGGTGGTCACTGATGTTTCTCTCTACAACACCCAAGTTAAAGCCTATGAAATGATATCAGCCTACCTCAAACAAGTCAACAGCTTCTGGGCTGTCAAAGTAGTAGGCCAACTAATGTATCCCAAACCCACCCATCTTTGGCGCTCTTCAATTTTAGCCCACAATATTTTCTCAATGTATCTAGTGTTGTTTGAACCAATTTTGCACACCATGACAGCAATGACAAAACACAAACTCTGCTGTTGTCAATGCTGAGTAAATGACTGGCTTGTAAAGCGGATTAGCCTAGTGACTTTACCAGGCATTGCATAGCCACGTTGATTTATGGGTTTTGTCCCGCAGACCCCACAACCGTTGTCGAACTGTGGAAGGAATCCCCCCAGGGCCTGGTCAAAGAGGGGGACACTGTGGAGATCCGTTGCCAAGGCGATGGCAACCCCCCACCGCCCTTCACTTTCAACCGAGAACAAGTAAGAATGGCCCTCTTTTCTGTGAATGTTTTTTTATATGCAGACTCAGGCCTTGGAGTAGAAGTGTAGGCCTTGTGAACAGGATCGCATCATGTCTGACCCTGTGGCTCTGGGATAAATCTTTGGACCCTTTCAAGGTCTGTGACTGACTGGAGATCAACATTCTCAGGATGGAATAGTTCTCAGTCCCGTGTGTTCATTTGACCACAACAACACATTTGAGGGGTTCCCCTGTTGGGTCTCAAGACTGGGATGTGGATAGAGGCATGGTTTGGTCATTTAGAGGGTCACAGGAACATGTTAAAGGGTTTATGTAGCTCACAGTAACCAGACTAATTCAGCTGTTGTTTGGGTGTGACTTAAAGGGATAGTTCATCCCAAAATCAAAGATTTATTAGCCTAAATGTAGATCCTGTAATATGACAGTGTAAACCTGATGTTGTCCCCTCTCAGGAGCAGGAGACAGCCTTGGAGGCCAGCGATGACACATTGGTGCTGAGGGAGGTGACGCGTGGGGACAGCGGGGTCTACCAGTGCCGCTCTCTGGATCTGGACACTTACGAGGAGGTCATGGGAGACGTGCAGCTCATTGTCCACTGTGAGTTAGCTAACACACGCACACACTGAAACATGTGCATGCACACACATGTATTTATGCTCTTTTGGTTTGGACTGGAAGTGGTTGAATTGCTCAGAGATTGATACTAAGAGTATTAATGTCCGTCAGCTGCTTGACTGAGTTTCACACCATCGATAATTTGATTACCAAGATAGACAGCTCTGCTGTTGTCTTCCACTCACTCACTGTCACTGCATCACTTAACTACTCATTAACCTTGTATGGCAGTGGGTTAAATCAGGGTGACACAGAGTGTTTCTTGGTTGTCTTAAACAAATCTACTTTGAAACAAAAGTATACACCTTATGGGCTTACAAAAAAGACAACTGTACCATGTCAGATATAGAGCTGAAATGTATTGAATTTAGAGTGTGCATCCCAATATTACACTTTATATACAGTACCAGTCAAAGGTTTGGACACACCTACTCATTCAAACGTTTTTCTTTCTTTTTACTATTTTCTACATTGTAGAATAATAGTGAAGACATCAAAACTATGAAATAACACATATGGAATCATGTAGTAACCAAAAAAGTGTTAACCTGTTACGGCTAGGGGGCAGCATTTGCACGTCTGGATAAAAAAAATGTACCCGATTTAATCTGGTTACTAATCCTACCCAGTAACTAGAATATGCATATACTTATTATATATGGATAGAAAACACTCTAAAGTTTCAAAAACTGTTTGAATGGTGTCTGTGAGTATAACAGAACTCATTTGGCAGGCAAAACCCTGAGACATTTTCTGACAGGAAGTGGATACCTGATGTGTTGTATTACCTTTAAACCTATCCCATTGAAAAACACAGGGGCTGAGGAATATTTTGGCACTTCCTATTGCTTCCACTAGATGTCACCAGCCTTTACAAAGTGTTTTGAGTCTTCTGGAGGGAGATCTGACCGAACAAGAGCCATGGAACGATGATGTCCCATTAGACACCTGGCGCGCGAGTTCATGTTGGGTACCCTCGTTCCAATACGTTATAAAAGAGTATGCATTCGTCCACCTTGAATATTATTCATGTTCTGGTTAAAAAAGGCCCTAATGATTTATGCTATACAACGTTTGACATGTTTGAACGAACGTAAATATATTTTTTCACCTCGTTCATGACGAGAAGTCCGGCTGGCTTAGATCATGTGCTAACAAGACGGAGATTTTTGGACATAAATGATGAGCTTTTTTGAACAAAACTACATTCGTTATGGACCTGTGATACCTGGAAGTGACATCTGATGAAGAGAATCAAAGGTAATGGATTATTTACATAGTATTTTCGATTTTAGATCTCCCCAACATGACGTCTAGTCTGTATCGCAACGCGTATTTTTCTGGGCGCAGTGCTCAGATTATTGCAAAGTGTGATTTCCCAGTAAGGTTATTTTTAAATCTGGCAAGTTGATTGCGTTCAAGAGATGTAAATCTATAATTCTTTAAATGACAATATAATATTTTACCAATGTTTTCTAATTTTAATTATTTAATTTGTGACGCTGACTTGACTGCCGGTTATTGGAGGGAAACAATTTCCTCAACATCAATGCCATAGTAAAACGCTGTTTTTGGATATAAATATGAACTTGATAGAACTAAAAATGCATGCATTGTCTAACATAATGTCCTAGGAGTGTCATCTGATGGAGATTGTAAAAGGTTAGTGCATCATTTTAGCTGGTTTTATGGTTTTGGTGACCCTGTCTTTGACTTGACAAAACATTACACACAACTCTTGTAAATGTACTGTCCTAACATACTCTAAATTTATGCTTTCGCCGTAAAACCTTTTTGAAATCGTAAAACGTGGTTAGATTAAGGAGATGTTTATCTTTCAAAGGGTGTAAAATAGTTGTATGTTTGAAAAATTTGAATTTTGACATTTATTTGGATTCAAATTTGCCGCTCTTGAAATGCACCTGCTGTTGATGGAGTGCACCACGGGTGGCACGCTAGCGTCCCACCTAGCCCATAGAGGTTAAACAAATCAAATATTATACATTTGATATTCTTCAAAGTAGCCACCCTTTGCCTTGATGACAGCTTTGCACACTCTTGGCATTCTCTCAACCAGCTTCATGAGGTAGTCACCTGGAATGCATTTCAATTAACAGGTGTGCCTTGTTAAAAGTTAATTTGTGGAATTTCTTTCCTCCTTAATGCATTTGAGCCAATCAGTTGTGTTGTTACAAGGTAGGGGTGGTATACAGAAGATAGCCCTATTTGGTAAAAGACCAAGTCCATATTATGGCAAGAACAGAGCAAAGAGAAACAACAGTCCATCATTACTTTAAGACATGAAGGTCAGTCAATATGGAAAATTTCAAGAACTTTGAATGTTTGTTCAAGTGCAGAAGTAAAAATTAATCAAGCGCTTTGATGAAACTGGCTCTCATGACGACCGCCACAGGAAAGGAAGACCCAGAGTTACCTCTGCTGCAGAGGAATAGTTAATTACAGTTACCAGCCTCAGAAATTGCAGCCCAAATAAATGCTTCACAGAGTTCAAGTAACAGACACATCTCAACATCAACTGTTCAGAGGAGACTGTGAATCAGGCCTTCATGGTCCAATTGCTGCAAAGAAACCACTACTAAAGGACACCAATAAGAAGAAGAGACTTGCTTGGGCCAAGAAAGACGAGCAATGGACATTAGACTGGTGGAAATCTGTCCTTTGGTCTGATGAGTCCAAATTATAGAGTTTTGGTTCTAACCAACGGATGATCTCCGCATGTGTGGTTTCCACCGTGAAGCATGGAGGAGGAGGTGTGATGGTGTGGGGGTGCTTTGCTGGTGACACTGTCTATGATTTATATATAATTCAAGGCACACTTAACCAGCATGGCTACCACAGAATTCTTCAGCGATACGCCATCCCATCTGGTTTGGGCATAGTGGGACTATCATTTGTTTTTCAACAGGACAATGACCCAACACACCTCCAGCCTGTGTAAGGGGTATTTTACCAAGAAGGAGAGTGATGGAGTGCTGCATCAGATGACCTGGCCTCCACAATCACCCGACCTCAACCCAGTTGAGATGGTTTGGGATGAGTTGTACCGCAAAGTGAAGGAAAAGCAGCCTACAAGTGCTCAGCATATTTGGGAACTCCTTCAAGACTGTTGGAAAAGCATTCCAGGTGAAGCTGGTTGAGAGAATGCCAAGAGTGTTCAAAGCTGTCATCAAGTCAAAGGGTGGCTACTTTAAAGAATCTAAAATATATTTTGATTTGTTTAACACTTTTTTTTTTATTACTACATGATTCCATATGTGTCATTTCATAGTTTTGATGTCTTCACTATTATTCTACAATGTAGAAAATAGTTTAAATGAAGAAAAACCCTTGAATGAGTGGGTGTGTCCAAACTTTTGACTGGCACTGTACATCACTGAACACTGAAATATAACAAAACTGTTGGACATAGAAACACCGGATTTTCAGTGTAAAAAAAACAAATGTTTATTAATTATGAAAAATATGAATAACATTCCACCCATGAGTCCACTAGGTAATTTGATTGCAGGAAAGGGCTATGATCATTTAATTGATGTCAACATTTTCACAGTCGATAAATATTATGATTTGCAGTGGTGTAACTCAAATCAAGAAAACATTTGATTGGAATAAGGTTGCATGGACCACACACACCAGCATGTCACTTAGCCATGTTTCTTCTTCACATCATGTTTCTCTCTCCAGATCTGGACCCAGCCCTGGTGGTGCCCAAAGACTCAGAGATCATGTTCAAAGGAGAGAGCCTGACTGCTACCTGCAACGCTCTGTCTTCTCTGGAAACCTTCACTGTCTGGTTCAAGGTACAATACACCCTGTAATAAGCACCAACTTAGTGCTTTAAATGCAACACAGTTATAAGACTGACATAACCATGTCGCTTGCCAAATGTAGCTAATCATGTGTTGTTATTCAGTTGTGGACTTAGTCTAGTTTTTTTCCTGTGTGAAGAATGGGCAGCAGGTTGGCACAGGCCACATGCTGTTTCTGCAGGATGCCACGTATGACACAGCAGGAGAGTACGTGTGTGAGGTGACTGTTCCTTCTCTGCCTGGACTGCACACCTCTGGTTCTGTCCACATCATCGTCCAGGGTGAGTCACCAAACCATCATTTCTGAGGAATTCCCCATCAGAGGGTACACATCTTTGCTTTAGCCCAACACTATCACTCCTTGGTGATTAGTTGGATCAGGTGTTATAGTAAAGGCATAAAACAAAAATGTGCTTCCACCCTGGGGTTCTCACCAGGAATAGATTGAGAAACACTGAGTTTGTCAGATCAGATGTTTTCATACCTAACAAGCGGTCTTTAGCAGAGTCGCTCTGGATAAGAGCGTCTGCTAAATGACGTAAATGTAAATGTCTATATGTGTCCCCCAGGTGCTCCCCAGATGAAGGATGCTGACAGGGAGGTGGAGATGGAGGAGGGAGCTGGGAAGTGGGTGAACCTGAGCTGTGAGGCACATGCACACCCCCTGCCCACCATCTCTTGGACTGTCACTGGCAGCCAGGTAAAACAGGGCTTGGCAGCGCACTGGGCAGTTAACGTACACTACATTACCAAAAGTATGTGGACACCTGCTCATCGAACATCTCATTCCAAAATCATGGGCATTAATATGGAGTTGGTTCCCCCATTGCTGCTATAACAGCCACTCTTCTGGGAAGGCTTTCCACTAGATGTTGGAACATTGCTGCGGGGACTTGCTTCCATTCAGCCACAAGAGCATTAGTGAGGTCGGGCACTGATGTTGGGCGATTAGGCCTGGATCGCAGTCCGCGTTCCAATTCATCCCAAAGGAGTTCGATGGTGTTCAAATCAAATCAAACTTTATTTGTCACATGCGCCGAATACAACAGGTTACCGTGAAATGCTTACTTAAAAGCCCTTAACCAACAGTGCAGTTCAAGAAAGAGTTAAGAAAATATTTACCAAATAAAAAGTTAAAAGTAACACAATAAAATAACAATAAGCTTGCCAGCCAAAGCTTGGAATTGAGCATGGTGATCTTAGACTTGTGTGCCGCTGCTCGGCCATGGAAACACATTTCATGAAGCTCCCGACGAGCAGTTCTTATGCTGACGTTGTTTCCAGAGGAAGTTTGGAACTCGGTAGTGAGTGTTGCAATCGAGGACAGACGATGTGTATGCACTTCAGCGGTCCAGTTCTGTGAGCTTGTGTGGCTGACTACTTCGGGGCTGAGGTGTTCTTGCTCCTAGACGTTTCCACTTCACAATAACGGCACTTATAGTTGACCGGGCAGCTCTAGCAGGACAGACATTTGACAAATTTACTTGTTGGAAAGGTGGCATCCTTGACAGTGCCACGTTGAAAGTCACTGAGCTGTTCATTAAGGCCATTATACTGCCAATGTTTGTCTATGGAAATTGCATGGCTGTGTGCATTGATTTTATACCCCTGTCAGCAACAGGTGGGGCTGAAATAGTTAAATCCAGTAATTTGAAGGGGTGTCTGTCACATCCTGACCAGTATAGGGGTTATTTGTTATTGTAGTTTGGTCAGGACGTGGCAGGGGGTATTTGTTTTATGTGGTTCGGGTTGTATGTGTATGTAGAGGGGTGTTTGGTTTATGTATTCCGGGGTTTTTTGTACTGTTCAATGTTAGTATATTTCTATGTTCTGTCTAGTCTATTGTAGTTCTATGTTTAGTTTCTTGGGGTTGCACCTTTAATTGGAAGCAGCTGGTTATCGTTGCTTCTGATTGAAGGTCCTATAATTAGGAGTTTGTTTTCATGGGGTTTTGTGGGAGGTTGTTCTTGTTTTGCTGTATGTTGCCTTCAAGACGGTTTTTCGTCGTTTTGTTGTTTATAAGTGTTCACATTAAATGTCTAATTATGAGCACTCAACCCGCTGCGCCTTGGTCCCTTCCTCACGACCAACGTTACAGTGTCCACATACTTTTGTATTTATAGATTATGTGGGCATATTTACAGTTGAAGTCTGCAGTTAACATACACTTGGCTTGGAGTCATTAAAACTCGTTTTTCAACCACTCCACAGATTTCTTGTTAACAAACTATAGTTTTGGCAAGTCTGTTAGGATATATACTTTGTGCATGACACAAGTAATTTTTCCAACAATTGTTTACAGACAGATTATTTCAGTTATAATTCACTGTATCACAATTCCAGTGGGTCAGAAGTTTACATACACTAAGTTGACTGTGCCTTTAAACAGCTTGGAAAATTCCAGAAAATTATGTCATGGCTTTAGAAGATTCTGATATTCTAATTGACATCATTTGAGTCAATTGGAGGTGTACCTGTGGATGTATTTCAAGGCCTACCTTCAAACTCAGTGCCTCTTTGCTTGACATCATGGGAAAATCAACTAAGACCTCCGAAAAATAATTGTAGACCTCCACAAGTCTGGTTCATCCTTGGGAGCAATTTCCAAACGCCTGAAGGTACCACGTTCATCTGTACAAACAATAGTACGCAAGTATAAACACCATGGGACCACGCAGCCGTCATACCACTCAGGAAGGAGACGCATTCTGTGTCCTAGAGATGAACATACTTTGGTGCGAAAAGTGCAAATTAATCCCAGAACAACAGCAAAGGACCTTGTGAAGATGCTGGAGGAAACAGGTACAAAATTATCTATATCCACAGTAAAACGAGTCCTATATCGACGTAACCTGATAGGCCGTTCAGCAAGGAAGAAGCCACTGCTCCAAAACCTCCATAAGAAAGTCAGACTACGGTTTGCAACTGCACATGGGGACAAAGATCATACTTTTTGGAGAAATGTCCTCTGGTCTGATGAAACAAAAATAGAACTGTTTGTGTGAAGCTTGTGGAAGGCTACCCGTAACGTTTGACCCAAGTTAAACAATTTAAAGGCAATGCTACAAAATACTAATTGAGTGTATGTAAACTTCTGACCCACTGGGAATGTGATGAAAGAAATAAAATATGAAATAAATCATTCTCTCTACTATTATTCTGATATTTCACATTCTTAAAATAAAGTGAGGATCCTAACTGACCTAAAACAGGGAATTTTTACTTGGATTAAATGTCAGGAATTGTGAAAAACTGAGTTTAAATGTATTTGGCTAAGGTGTATGTAAACTTCTGACTTCAACTGTACATTGCATGAATGTATGATTTTAAAACATTAAAATCTAATTTTCTTGGTGTATCTGTTCCAATGCACATTGGTGTGACTGGTGACATGACATTGGTGTGTGTGCTTGTGTGTTGACAGAGCTGGCGTGAGGTGCTGACTAGCGCCACGGAGCACAGCACTATCAGCCTGGTGTCCGTCAAAGTGACCTCTGACATCACAGCCTTCTGCAACGCCACCAACGAGATGGGCACAGAGGCAAAGTCTTTCAGCATCAGCATCAGTGCCAGTAAGCCACCCTGCCATATACTGTACACTACATAGGAATATATAGGCATACACACTGAGTGTACAAAACATAAGGAACACCTAATATTGAGTTAGACCCCCTTTTGCCCTCAGAACAGCCTCATGGACTCTACAAGGTGTTGAAAGCGTTCCACAGGGACGCTGGCCCATGTTGACTCCATTGCTTCCCACAGTTGTGTCAAGTTGGCTGGATGTCCTTTGGGTGGTGGACCGTTCTTGATACACACGGGAAACTGTTGAGTGTGAAAAACCCAGCAGCGTTGCAGTTCTTGACACACTCAAACCAGTGCGCCTGGCACCTACTACCATACCCCATTCAAAGGCACCTATATCATGTCTTGCCCATTCACCCTCTGAATGGCACACATACACAATCCATGTCTCAATTGTCTCAAGGCTTAAAAAACATTATTTAACATGTCTCCTCCCCTTCATCTACACTGATTGAAGTGGATTTAACAAGTGACATCAATAAGGGATCATAGCTTTCACCTGTATTCACCTGGTCTGTCTATGTCATGGAAAGAGCAGGTGTTCCTAATGTTTTGTATTTAGAATGTGTGGAATACTGTATATGGGCATATTATGTGGAAATATATTTGATGATGGGAACCCCTTACATTTTAAGTGTTGTTTTGCTTGTCCACAGTTCCCATGGTCACTTCAACTGCACCCTACTCACCTGGTAAGACAGATCTTGCTGATTAGAACAGGAGCATCCTCCTTGCGTGTTTGATAACCCTAAACAGTGGGAAGTTAGACGGAGTATAGAGAGGAAACAGCATCAACTTGTGGGGTGGGATTCGTACCCATGCCACTATGGATAACGCTCCAGCACTGTTTCTCTTCTTCTTAACCTTTGAATCACTCTGATCCAGTTGAGAAGCGCTTTTAGATTGTTTCTTTGCTTTTTCTCAACTTTGTTTTCATTCTCTCTGAATACACACCAATCCAGACCATGAAGGATTAGCCAACAAGGCAGCTAAATCATTCATGATTTTCATACGGACATAGTGTTTGCAGGAAAAGGCGGGAGAATTGGCTTTGCTCATCGCCTGTGGGTACATTGAAAATGATGTGTGACAGAGAAAAATCTAATAGAAAAAAAAGAACAAGACCACACTTAGGTGTTGGACATCCTTATATTTTCCTAATGTTTTTCCAGATAAATCTGTAATTACAGTTTGTCTAGCATTTCGAGAAATGTTTTGAAGTGGTTGAGTGCCAAAAACACATATATTGAGTTACATTTTGGGGAAGTTAATGCGCTGTCTCACTGTTTTTATTGAGCTGTTGCAATAGAAGTTCTTATAAACCCATATTGTTCCTTTTAACAAGGGCTTACTCCATGTTTAAAGAGAGGAGTTAATAGTTCTGGTAGGGAGGAACACTCTAATTTCCTCCTGGGGGGATTGCACTGAAGTGTTGATGGCTCTGTCACAGGGGCAGGCCAGGGCTGGTTCCCTTCGCTCTCTGCCCAGTGTCTGGAGCACTCACTCACAAACATGAGAGTTGAAGCTGCTCACTGGGCGCATTTCAACGTAGATTATTGGGTAATATTGGGTTGAGGCATTAATCATTTAGATTACAACAACCTATATTCACCCACTCTAAAATATAGTTGTATTTCCAATGTTCAACTATCTAAAAGCACAACCAAATTTCAATGGAAAAACAAGGTCTCACTTTTGGTTTAATTGTCACCCAAATGTCTATCACTGCGCTTTCAACCATTTAAAAGCACAGCAAAGTTCCAATGGGAATACAATGTCAGATATTTGGTTTATTTATACAACAGATTGTGATATCGTTGAGATTACATTAAATGTACATGGTGCAAGTTCAAGATTCTGTGCAGATTATTACAGTAATTGTGACGATCTCTACAGACCTGCGATGTATGCTCTCTTGAACATGCACACTTTATTGATTACTTAATAAGAAATGTATAGTTATAGTAACTTCAAAATGTGGCCATGGATGTGTTACACTTTTAAGGTTGAACGTTACATTTGTTTGTAAGATAGCCTTAACTTTATGCTATTTACTGTAATACAAAAGTTATATTGAATTGTTTGGTTGACAAGACAACCAAATATCAACATTTAAAGATGTATCTACTGCTTGGACAGTTTCACCTGAGCCACTGGCTTCATGCAATTCTTGAACTATTATTTTTGATTCTGCAATATAAATTTAAAGGTAATTTCCGATTGTGCTGACATATGCAGCGTTTACCGTGAATGCAGTCACTGTTAAAGCGGGAACATTGTCTTTAAATTTCACCCTGTAAAGCTGAAGTTCCGCAATGTGGATTGAATAGAGCCCTTGATCTGTTTCCCATCTGCTTCTTATGACTTGGCCCATAAATCATGACCAATATCATCATACTCTAACACTGTTCTACAACCTGGATCCCAGGACTCCCTGGAATAAATGTAAGATGTTACTCAGTGGACTGTCCTGGCTAGTGGTTATCCTCCACATCTTCCTATGTTTTGTCCTACTAGAAGAGGATGGGCCTCCCATCTGAGCTGGGTTCCTCTCTGTGTTTCTTCCTTGTAGGTTTTTTTTCCTGACCACTATGCTTCTGATTTTGCTTCTACTAGCTCTTTGGGGTCTTGGCCGGGTTATTTACTGCAAACACTTTGTGACAATTGCTGATGTAAAAAGTTGTCACAACTGCTTTGACAACTGCTGATGTAGACAAATCTGAGTCATTTTGGCCTTATGTTGTCTGTCTAGGGATGTTTTCACTTGTTTTGTATGCTAGGGCCACTTTCACATGGGGTTATGGGTTACTGGTCACACATGTATAGGCAGCACAGGTAACCAGGAAACGTTTACTCATATCATGTCCGGATGATTCTCCATGATCAGGTATAAGCATTAACCTGAGTTTTCTCTCCCCTCTCCGTCTGTCTGTGTGTATAGCTGAAGGAAATGGTGTGATCATCGTGGTCGTCATCATCTGTATCCTCCTGCTGGCCGTCCTGGCCAGTGTGCTCTACTTCCTCCACAAGAAGGGCAAGATCCCCTGTGGTCGCTCTGGCAAGCAGGAAATGTGAGTATTCTACTTCAACAACTGGTCTAGGGCCAGGTTTTGTGTCTAGTTCTATAAGGTGGGTGCTACACATAGGTAGTGGATGAGGGTAAATTACAATGTAAATCACTCTGAGCACTTGAAAAAGTGTTATGTAAATGTATATGTTCATATTTTCATCCATAAATTAGTCATTCTGCCTCCAAGAATGTGATACTGTCCTCACTGGAGAGGAGTATTGAGAGGAAACTGAGTTTGTGCTCTCTATCCACAGCACCAAGGAGAACCCTAACAAAGATGGCATTGTGGTGGAGATGAAGACTGACACCAAGACCGAGGAGGCCGTTCTTCTGAAGGGCGTTAGCGGTGACAAGAATGGCCCCAGCGACCAGGTAACTATGAATATGAAAGCTATACGCTAAACAAAAGTAGCCTACTGTCTGTCTTTCTTGAATCTTGCATTGCCCACTGTAATGACATTTGTTGGTGTTTTTTCTCCCTTTCCTCTTTCCCTGTGTGCTTTTCCCTGGAGTAAAGTACATGGACCTGAGGAAGTGATATATGCAGAGGGCTGAGCTCTGACGTAGCCAGCCGAAGCTCTTCGCCACCCCACCAAATCCACCCACAAGCCAAGGCTAGACTACTGGAAGCCTTGGACAAAATTAGTTAGGACTCTAATTAGGAGTCAATCAATCACTTTCCCCACATTTGTGTTCAGCAGTATTCACCATATCTGGCCAAAACCACACAGGAACACACACGACTGATTTTAAGATGTTTGGAGGATGTTTTGATTGCTCCATTTTACCCTTTGTAATTTTACACAGTTTCCCCAAAGCCTTTTTACTCTCTCGTTTGCCGGTTTCAAGTGTACGATGATGACGTTCATTAATTGTGCGTTATAAACTTTGTGAACTGTATATATTATATATATATTTCGTTATTTAAGATATTTTGACACAGACCTTTCAAGTTCAGACTTCATGGTATTATCTGTTTATGGTCTCACTTAGTTTAGCTATTCATCCATGGTTTCTACATTATTTTATGGAGGGAATCTGGCCATAAATGACCACCAATATGTTTGTGGAGAAACGCCACGTCAACAGGTGTCTACATTTTCTCAGCAAAACTCATAATTTCAGAGTTATTCTCTTGTGAATTACTGTCAAGCTCTTGTACTGTTTGTAAATAATCGTAGCATAAGAACCGTTTGTAGCTGTGGCCTCGATTGTCTTTTTTTAAATGGCCTACTGCGTTATCTGCAGTGCCTGTGGAAATTTGTCTCACTTTGATGTAAGATACACTGAAATGTTTCTTTTTTTTATGATTTGCTGTTTATTTCTTTGTATTTGGGTGAGGGCCAAGGAGACCTGAAGGTCATTTTGTGTGTGATACATTTTGGATGCTTACTGTAAGTTATGTGCATGGAAGAAGCTGTTGCTTGCTCAAAGACTGCCTGATGTGCATCATTTACGGAATGATATGTTAAAAGGTATTATGATTTTTGATATTGTACACAAAGGGGAGAGTTTAATTGGTACAAATACTGTATGTTGTGATCCAAATATTGCCTTCAAGGTCATATTTTTGTGGTCATTGTAAGTGTTTAGTTGAAATGACACATTTTGTTCAGCCTGCTTACGTCCAGCCATAGGACTGCAGATAGTGGACGTTTGGTAGTATGACTCCAGTAAAGACACTGCTCTCAACTGTGTTCCTTTTATGTTCAGTCTGGTTTAGTTGTGTTGTAGTGTTCTGATGCTTATGGAAGGAAGAGGTCTGGACTTAACAGTGTTTGAATTACATTCATGTCGCCCAAAGACAGATCCCAACACGGGAAGAAAAAGCTTTTTGATGCCAGTATGTGGATGACTGGCCATCATGATGTGAAAACGTTTCACTGCTGGCCACCACCAACACTAAAAACAGCTTGTTGTGCAGTTGGCTCAGAAACAGAAACTTTTCTTGACGGGACAGTTATACCAGCTTCCTCCCATCCCAACCTCTTTCTTTGAGTGTTATGTTGCAAAAAGCTACTGTTGGACAGGAATGTTTGGACCTGCACAGTTCATTATTGGTTTATAATGTTCTGATTTTGCAAATGTGTGTAAATTAAGTACAGTTCTTGTGATTTGATGCTTGCCTTTTTATAATTATTTTTTGCAAGAAAATAATGCCAAATAAAAAAGCTACATTATCTTTTTCATTGTCATCTTTACACTAAATATTTAAAGAAAAGTTCATAGCAGAGAAATGAAAACTTACAAGTGCATTTCAATGGCTAAGGCACAATTGAAAATACATATTTCCACTGAGATTTAATTCACAACAGCCAAAATTGATTACGACATACACTACACCTCACTATGGTCTATAACAGAGACCCAGAATGTGATCGACGGGGGAAAGGGGTGAGTTCTCCCATCTTAACACTGTTATGCTGTCTCCTGGAGTGAGTACAGTAGCTTCAGATTTCCAGAGTGCATGCTTGGTGGGAGGAAGAGGATGTTCAACACAATAGTCAAGCCATGTTGGAACAGCAGATTTCATATGCATTTGAATGCTCTTACCAAATCTGCTCTTACCAGATTGGAAACAGTTCTCTTCTAGTATTATGATATTGGGGGGGGGGGGGGGGGGGGTTAGTGTTTGTCCTAACACACTGTCCAGGATACACTTCCACACTACATTCCCGCAGGAGGCAGCAGCAACCTTGTCTTGGTGCTGAGCCTGGTTGATAAGCACATCAGTTGCTGGCAATTAAGGTGATCGTCAGTCAGTGTCCCAGTTTGCAAGCCGTGAGGTTGTTGGTTTTGTTTGGTGGCCATAATGTCTTTCGTTTGGGCATGCCTTTGGTATTTTTCCTTTTTGTACATATGTTTTGTCACCATCTGAACGAATAATAATCTGCTTTGACTGGCAGAACAAGAAGTTAAGACGGAGCTGGCCCTGAACTCAGTAAGTTGCTGTCTCCTGGGCACATTGGGGGGGGGGGGGGGGGGGGGGAAGGTTAGTGAGGACCAACACGGTCCTCAAAATGCTGATTTCTCACAAATGTGCACATTCATTCAGGTGACAGACCATGTAACTAGGCTTAGGACCCCTAGACAAAGTGCAAAACAATGTTAGTAGGCTAGTTATTGGGTCTGTAACAAGAGCTATAGACCATATCTTTCAGTACTACAGTATTAACATTTTCTATAAAATATACCAATCAAATGTTAAAGCATATTGTTTATTTGAAAATATTTAATGGCTGAGGCATGAACACATGGCAACATAATGAATGCTGAGTACATTAAAATGAATAAATAAAATACTTTAACTACACATGCAATAAGGCAATGAAAAAACGTTTTTTTGTTTGTTCTCTCTGTATGTACAGGTGAGGCGCACAATGAATTATAACATACTATTTCACATTGTTATCTTAGATCGAACGACAAAGCACCAACTGTGCTTCCGTATACCGGTAAATTCTGCAACTATTGAGCAATGACTAGTGTGGCGTATGAGACCACAGCAATCTCTTATGACAGCGTGCCCTCTTGTGGTGAGTCCACATATGAGCGACACAGTGGAAAGCAGAGGCCTGAAGTCAATTCTCAAATGATTTTACAAGGAGTGGCACTTAAGTTGATGATCAAGGAATTGCAGTCAAAGTACATCACAATTTGAAAGAAGTTAAAACAGTATTGAACTCAAGCGAAACAAACAGATGCAGAAATATCATGGCCATTCTTTACAACTAGAAGTATCTCCAACTAATAATGTGATTCAAACCTGTATTTAAATGCTTTTGGCTTTGAATCCAACACATTAACACCTAACATTTCTGGTGTGAGTCCCCAAATAACCTTGGCATATCACTGCACATTGTTCAGTCTGTTGTACCTGAGTCCAGAGGACAATGACAAAACCTCCGTGTTCAACAGGGTTTCAAATTCAAAAGGAAAGATATTTAAATTATTCATATATTAACAGATTTCTCAAATGTGTCGAAGCCACATCCTTGGGAGAAAAAAAAACGTAGGTACAAAGAAAATACATTAGTTCAAAACGCATACCGAGACACCTTAAAATGGGGCCATATTCTGTTTGTAACGTATAAACAAGAACGTTGTACAAAGTGTTCTTTCCCAGAGGAGGCAGCAAAGCAAGTCTGAGGTAGTGCCAATTAAGTTCTTCATTTCACTAAATATCATGGTGTATACATGACTTGGATCACTTTGTCTTCTCTGCCCAATCAATATGTTATTGTCTGGAAAATGAATAGTATGGATACGAAAAAAACAAACCCTTACAAGCAGCAGTCCAATTGCACACTGATTAGCAGAGCGCAAAATTCAGATAGGGCACATATACTCCCTTCATTTTTAAGTATGACATTAAAAAAAGGACACTCACTTTAAAATATGTAAGCTATTCACATAATTAACAATAAGGCTTAACCGTGAAACCACTACCACTGGTGGTATTAAAACAATTATACAAAATAATGACATCAGAAATGTTACATTAGTTCACCAGTCAATGTTAGCACTACATTGAATACATTCTGAGATTACGTACACGTCATTCAGGCTTATATATATATATATTATAAGACGATCACTAAACCAGGAACTAAAGCAATTTGGAGTTATGCTTACTTTTAAAAAAAGAGTTACTTCACCTACTGCAATTACAGTGAAATGTATGACATGGAGCGCTGTAATACTGCAACCCAACTAAAATATTCACATTCATTGGCTTTAGCACAAACCACAGAATCTAATGCTGGCGTATCTAGCTACAAACTGTATGTACGACTACGACCCAACCAAAACTAACATGGTCACCATTAGGGTGAAGAGGGAGTGGGAATCATGAGTCAAGTATTCCCCAACAACAGTTACTGCTGCTGCTGCACAATAAGTCCATAACTATTCCTTACTGCAGCCTAAGCACACTCAGAAACAAGGAAATGCTTAGAGCCGCACAATAAGACTGGAGGCAAGCACAAATCACCATACAAGGGTCAAAGGCTTGGCAATAGAGGCCACGTCAAGCATTCTCCCTCTCCCTTTAGATTCTCTCACTTAGATGCCTATGCATGGGACCGAGTCCTCTTCCCCTTACAATTTACAGCGCTTCCAGACCTGTCACAACCAGCACAGTAGAAATGCTATCCATTATGGCACAGTGGGTAAAGGATATAGGGTGTGGTGTTGAGGCTGCTACGTGAGGATGTGGGCCGTGGAGGGGATGGACACAAACTCGCGCAGGATGTTCTTAGCTGTCTCCAGGTTGTTCTGGGCGATCATCAGGGCCTTCTGGATGTCCTGGAACGAGTAGCCCTGGCTCATCAGATGCTCTATCTCCCCGTTGATGGGTAGCGCCACACTGGGAACGGGCACACCTCGGGAGCCAGCCAACGGACTGGCGGCAGGGGGCAGGGCATCTGGGGTAAAGGGGCGGGGCCGGTGGTCTGAGTTGACCCGGCGTGGGAGGGGCTTAGGGGGGCGCTCGGGGTCCTGACCTGATGCAAACATAGCTGGGAGAGAGGAGAGAACATGTTCGTGGTGTTTGATAAATATAACTCAACATGACAAAGCAAGAGAGGAAAAGGACTGAAAACTCTAATGCTGAGTTACATACAGGCATCTATGGAAGGGCTGTCCATTGATAGGCAGCTGAAGGCGGCCGAGGTGCCGGTGACGTCAGAGAGGGTGCGCCTGGCGGGTGCTGGGGGAGCCTGGGGTCGGGGGTAGTCATACTCATACTCATCCTCATCATCCATCTCCTCTACCATATGGTGCAGGGGAACCGCAGGGGGAGGGATGAGGTAGTCTGGAGGGTGAACAAGAGGATTAAAGGGATAAAAAGAGTGATATGAATACCCTGAACACACTACCGTTCAAAAGTTTTGGATCACTTAGAAATGTCCTTGTTTTCCATGAAAATATACATGAAACGATTTGCAAAATGAATAGGAAGTATAGTCAAGACGTTGACAAGGTTATAAATAATGATTTTTAATTGAATTAATAATTGTGTCCTTCAAATGTTGCTTTCGCAGCAATTACAGCCTTGCAGACCTTCGGCAATCTAGTTGTCAATTTGCTGAGGTAATCTGAAGAGATTTCACCCCATGCTTGGATCGGCTTGATGGGCACTTCTTACGTAGCATACGGTCAAGCTGCTCCCACAACAGCTCAATAGGGTTGAGATCCGGTGACTGTGCTGGCCACGCCATTAGAATACCGGCTGACTGCTTCTTCCCTAAATAGTTCTTGCATAGTTTGGAGCTGTGCTTTGGGTCATTGTCCTGTTGTAGGAGGAAATTGGCTCCAATTAAGAGTCATCCACACGGTATGGCATGGCGTTGCAAAATGGAGTGATAGCCTTACTTCTTCAAGATACCTTTTACCCTGTACAAATCTCCCACTTTACCACCACCAAGGCACCCCCAGACCATCACATTGCCTCCACCATGCCTGACAAATGGTGTCAAGCTCTCCTCCAGCGTCTTCATTTTTTCTGCGTCTCACAAATGTTCTTCTTTGTGATCCAAACACCTCAAACTTAGAAACTTGTCCATAACACTTTTTTCCAATCTTTCTCTGTCCAGTGTCTGTGTTCTTTTGCACATCTTTATCTTTTCTTTTTATTGGCCAGTCAGAGAGGGCTTTTTCTTTGCAACTGCCTAGAAGGCCAGCATCCCAGAGTCGCCTCTTCACTGTTGACGTTGAGACTGATGTTTTACTATTTAATGAAGCTGCACAGCTTTTTGTGCATATGGAAAAGGTCTGGGATCTTTTATTTCAGCTCATGCAACATGAAACCCATTGCATGTTGCCAGTTGAGGACTTGTCCTCTTGCTCAGTTGTGCACCGGGGCCTCCCACTCCTCTTTCTATTCTGGTTAGAGCCAGTTTGCGCTGTTCTGTGAAGAGAGTAGTACATAGCGTTGTACGAGATCTTCAGTTTATTGGCAATTTCTCACATGGAATAGCCTTCATTTCTCAGAGCAAGAATAGACTGACGAGTTTCAGAAGAAAGTTCTTTGTTTCTGGCCATTTTGAGACTGTAATCGAACCCACAAATGCTGATGCACCAGATACTCAACTAGTCTAAAGAAGGCCCATTTTATTGCTTCTTTGATCAGAACAGTTTTCAGCTGTGCTAACATAATTGCAAAAGGGTTTCGTAATGATCAATTAGCCTGTTAAAATGATAAACTTGGAGCTAACACAACGTGCCATTGGAACCATTTTGTAAGTCGCTCTGGATAAGAGCGTCTGCTAAATGACTTAAATGTAAATGTAAATGTAAACATAGGAGTGATGGTTGCTGATAATGGGCCTCTGTACGCCTATGTAGATATTCCTTTAAAAATCATCTGTTTCCATCTACAATAGTCATTTACAACAATGTCTACACTATTACTAACGGTAGTGCGCATTTTCCACTTGGTGAGATACATAACTGTAATCTGATTGTGGCCACATTCATTGAGATAGTATGTTTCTCGGCAGGTGTACAGTCGTGGACAAAAGTTTAAAATGACACAAATATTCATTTTCACAAAGCCTGCTGCCTCAGTTTGTATGATGGCAATTTGCATATTCTCCAGAATGTTATGAAGAGTGATCAGATGAATTGCGATTAATTGCAAAGTCCCTCTTTGCCATGCAAATGAACTGAATCCCCAAAAACATTTCCACTGCATTTCAGCCCTGCCACAAAAGGACCAGCTGACATGTCAGTGACTCTCTCGTTAACACAGGTGTGAAGGTTGACGAGGACAAGGCTGGAGATCACTCGGTCATGCTGATTGAGTTCGAATAACAGACTGGAAGCTTCAAAAGGAGGGTGGTGCTTGGAATCATTGTTCTTCCTCTGTCAACCATGGTTACCTGCAAGGAAACACGTGCCGTCATCATTGCATTGCACAAAAAGGGCTTCACAGGCAAGGATATTGCTGCCAGTAAGATTGCACCTAAATCAACCATTTATCGGATCATCAAGAACTTCAAGGAGAGCGGTTCAATTGTTGTGAAGAAGGCTTCAGGGCACCCAAGAAAGTCCAGCAAGCGGCAGGACCGTCTCCTAAAGTTGACTCAACTGCGGGATCGGGTCACCACCAGTACAGAGCGTGCTCAGGAATGGCAGCAGGCAGGTGTGAGTGCATCTGCACGCACAGTGAGGCGAAGACTTTTGGAGGATGGCCTGGTGTCAATAAGGGCAGCAAAGAAGCCACTACTCTCCAGGAAAAGCATCAGGGACAGACTGATATTCTGCAAAAGATACAGGGATTGGACTGCTGAGGACTGGGGTAAAGTCATTTTCTCTGATGAATCCCCTTTCCGATTGTTTGGGGCATCCGGAAAAAATCTTGTCCGGAGAAGACAAGGTGAGCGCTACCATCAGTCCTGTGTCATGCCAACAGTAAAGCATCCTGAGACCATTCATGTGTGGGGTTGCTTCTCAGCCAAGGGAGTGGGCTCACTCACAATTTTGCCTAAGAACACAGCCATGAATAAAGAATGGTACCAACACATCCTCCGAGAGCAACTTCTCCCAACCATCCAGGAACAGTTTGGTGACGAACAATGCCTTTTCCAGCATGATGGAGCACCTTGCCATAAGGCAAAAGTGATAACTAAGTGGCTCGGGGAACAAAACATTAATATTTTGGGTCCATGGCCAGGAAACTCCCCAGATCTTAATCCCATTGAGAACTTGTGGTCAATCCTCAAGAGGCGGGTGGACAAACAAAAACCCACAAATTCTGACAAACTCCAAGCATTGATTATGCAAGAATGGGCTGCCATCAGTCAGGATGTGGCCCAGAAGATAATTGACAGCATGCCAGGGAGGATTGCAGAGGTCTTCAAAAAGAAGGGTCAACACTGCAAATATTGACTCTTTGTATCAACTTCATGTAATTGTCAATAAAAGCCTTTGACACTAAGGAAATGCTTGCAATTATACTTCAGTATTCCAAAGTAACATCTGACAAAAATATCTAAAGACACTGAGGCAGCAGACTTTGTGAAAATTAGTACTTGTGTCATTCTCAAAACTTTTAGCCACGACTGTAGACATGCAAAAGACGCCAGTGTGATTCAAGTTGCATGATGGTTTTCTGATTGTACAAAGGGTATGACTTATGTAACTTCATGTGCAATCAGAAAAGTGAGAATAGAGATCCTTCATCCATCTCCATGTACCTGACTCTGGGGGCTGCTGGGGCAGGGAGGGCAGAGGGAGGGGCTCAGTAGCACTAGCCTGGGCCTGGATGTTACACATGGACTCATACACCTGAGGGTCCTCACAGTCCACATCACACGCCACAGTCCTAGGAGAGAAGGGGGGAGGGGAGAGAGAGGGATGGAGGAAGATAAAGAGCAGAGGGAGGGGCATCAGAACAACCTTAGTCAGGACCCTGCACTGATCATAATCCACCTGGTCACCTCATAGTGATAGTCTTGAGCACTCACCGTGAGTCGTGGTTAGTGGGTTGGAGCGGTGGTGGTGCAGGCATGACAGCACCCGCCATGACGCAGGAGAGTCCTGCTGCAGGGAGAGAGGTGGGGCTCATGTACTCATTCTCCTCATCACTCCCAGATGACTTCTCACCAGTAGACTCCAGTTGAGGCCTAACAGAGAACAAGACAGACTGAGCCAGGTAACACATACAACACATTGAATCACCGATCAGTCACTATGAGTTACTACAGGGTATATAGACAATCTAAGTCCCAGAGAGCCTCTGATTCAACCAATCACGTCAGGAATGGAAGGCCACTATTACATTTGGGGCGGCAGGTAGCCTAGTGGTTAGAGCGTTGGACAAGTAACCGGAAGGTTGCAAGATCAAATCCCCGAGCAGACAAGGTAAAAATCTGTCGTTCTGCCCCTGAACAAGGCAGTTATACCCACTGTTCCTAGGACGTCATTGAAAATAAGAATTTGTTCTTAACTGACTTGCTTAGTTAAATAAAGGTAAAATATAAAAAATTAATTAAATCTAGAGTTTTAGTGCTGGACTAGAATAAAAATCTGCATTTCCCATAACTCTTCAGGGCAAGAGTGACTTCTCTCTATTGAACATCTACATTACATCCATACCACATTTTATCCATATCTATACAAATGCCATACCCGACTGCCAGGGAGTAGATAGCGTTGGTCGCTGCTAGCAGCTTTGCTCTGTGGATGCAGTCACTGTCACTGGGTCCATTGGTCTGTGGGGGGGCCTTGGCTACGTGCCGGGGAACCATGTAGTTGGAGGCCCAGTTGGGCTCTGGAGGGGTGCATGGCAGAGGTCTCCTTTGGAGCCGGCCCTCTGGGGGTCCAAGGGGAGAGGGGCGTTCGGGTGGGGGAGGTGGGGGTAACTCTCGCAGGGCAGGAGGGAGGGGCAAAGGTTTGTCTCTGTGGAGGGCTGCAATCTGGGGAGAGCAGATATTAATGACTGTATGCAATACTGTCTCTCTGGATTAGAGCGTCTGCTAAATTAGTCAAATGTAAAAGTCACATGACGTGCATGGGCACACCATTATACACATAAAGAAAGCTTGAATTTGATTAGGTCTTCCACTTGCCTTGGTTGTTGCTCCTTGGCCCGGGGCCCCTGGGGAGCTGGGGGGCTTCTGCTGCAGCAGGTCCAGCCGGGGAGGCACGGGGGGCAGCGGCGTCACAGGGGAGGGCGGACGCTCCACCTGAAAACACACAGGGGAGACATCAAAACAAGACGTGAGCTTGTTTCTACAACATGTAGATGGAGGGAGATGGTTTTTTAGTTGTTGATTTACTGGGTGGTGTATCTAATTGGCGAATTCTGAAAACTACCAAGTCTTTAATAGATTGTCTTTTCACTTTTACCACAATGATGATGTGAGATGGTGTGTGTAGGAGAAAGAGAGAGAACATGACAAAGCCTGGCTGGTCATAGATGGTGGCTGGGGGTCTTGCCTTGGTGCAGGCCAGCCTGCTCATAATGAGGTGGGGATCCTCCAGGCGCTCGTCATCGTCCTCTTCGTTGCTGGGGGAGACTGACAGGGAGCCCCCTCCTTCCACCCCGTAGGGCCCCTGGAAGCTGGCAAAGGAGGCCCCGCAGCTGCTGTTCTTGGGGTGGAAGGGGTCTACCACAATGGGCTCTGTGCCTTTAATCTCACAGCGGCAGAACGGACAGCCCTGCCCCTCCGATTCCTGGGAGAGAGCAATACTGCAGTTTAAAACAAAATCGGGCAAAGGGCCGATATCCACAAAGCGTCTCAGAAAAGGTCCAAGGAATCCTGTTAACCTGTTTTAAGAAGATAAAAAACCTCCCAGCTCAAGAATAGGTTTTAGGATGATGTTAAGACACTGCTCAGACATGCGGCATCGCCGGGCAATGAATTCTATATAGCATGCTTCAGACAACAGTGAATGTGACTGTACATCAAATGTAATGGTAAAACATTTTATATAATTTTTGCCTGACAATCACTTTGCCTACTCTTAATTATCGCCTAATGTTGGCATGCATAACATTTATTTTAATCAGATTTCTATGGTTAAAAGTGGAATTTTCACAATATTATTGTTATCAACACACACTCGTTGTCACTCCCGTTGAACAACTCTAAATCACTTTGGCACAGTAGGCATCAAGTCACTTGTCAATAATGTCGCATACAACACTATCAAAGTTAACACAAGCACTAATATATATATATATGCCTTCAATTGCAGTACTTTTAGACATGCCCAATTTAGAGATGTTTTTTACATGTTGCGTTCCAAACGGATAACTTTAAATAACATGTAGGTAATTAAATAATCAAGTGGTTAAGTATTTTGGCACATCATATAAAACATGTCTTGTGAAATTGTCAAAAGTGCAAGAGATACTTTTAAACGTAGGTCTAGATTATTTATGGGTTGATGAAATATCAAAACATTCTGAACAACTCAAAAGCAATTGCATGTGACACAGGAAACACTGACTCACTGAATTTTTCTATTATCAAGAAACCTGTTGAAATGACTGAGTGTTTGACTGCGTGATATTAGGTTGCTTCTTGTGTAAATATTTTCCGTCCGGATTTTAATGAGGGCAGCTTATGATGCATCCAAAATATGTCGACTAGGAGTGACCTATGAGTGAAGAAGCTTCATGCATTGCTTTTAGTTTTGCCCATAAGAGTAGGATGTGCTATGTAGGTATAACCTCTCGTTCTCTCAGAGATTCTGTGAACATAAATTCAATCAGGAGAAACGACAGGGATTAACCAGTCGCAGTACATTTTAATGACCTAAAACATTACATTTCTACCTTCAGATTTTGTGGCATAGACAAAGTTAAGGTATTCAGACAGGGGAGGTGATATAAATAATACTCTGAGTAAAAGAGAATGTTTTGGGATTTTCACTCTCCAGACATTATTTCCTAAAGGTCTTAATGATGAAATGCCTATGTATGTTATGTTGTAAATGTGAACATGAATTATGCCCCTATTTCAGACGTTTTTCTTACGCTGTACTCAGCGATTGATGAAAACTTGCTTGGTAGGTCGATATCCTCATTGTGGTTTTACAGACGTGTTTAATACGTTTCATGTACACACTTTATTTAAATATTTATGAAATGCGTATTGTTATATTTGGAAGCAGTTATTTGTTTTCCCTCAACTCCAACCCAATTTTATGGGTGGAACGGATGTGGGTGGGGCTAGGTCTACATGAGGGTACTAATTTAAACTCAAAAGCTCTGACGAAGGCCGTGGAGCCGATACGTAAAGCTTATTAAAGAGCAGAGATACTATCAAGAGCAGAGATACTATCAAGAGCAGAGATACTATCAAGAGCAGAGATACTATCAAGAGCAGAGATACTATCAAGAGCAGAGATACTATCAAGAGCAGTGTGCGGGTTTCTTCTTTTCATTTTACCCATAAGAGTAGGAGTAAAATGTCTATTGTCAGCACTTACGACCAATAAAATTTACAAAATGAATGTGAAACAATAGACAATCTTGCAGGATGACCTAATTCTGAGAAATACCTGCCAGGCAGTGAGACAGGAGGTGCACATGAGGTGGCTGCAGGGCTCTATCTTCACATCCTTGTCATTCTCGGCACAGATCTTACACAGCTGGAATGTGGAGCCCATCTCACAGTAGAGCTCGTACTGCTCCTGTAGCACAGAGAAGAGAAAGGATGAGTATCATACAAGTAAATAATAAACTAAGATTACATTTCTGATGTATGAGATACTTCAATAGGACAAATATTTTCTGGCCCAATTCTGATTTTAGGAAACATCCACCTAAACAGACAGTATTGTGACATAAGATAGATTCACATAAATCTGAATAAGTATACACATTTATGTTTAGGGCATTGTAAGCAATTTAAAATTACATTAGGCAGAAGTTTGAGTCACAAGTGAATCTGAAGTCTGAATTACGACCTGTAGTGAATGTTATGAACTTAGTGTATGTGAGAATGTGTCTGACCTGTGTGACTTTGATGTGGTCCTGTGGGGAGGGCTCACACAGCCCTGTGAGGTCTGGGTTCTGGGCCCGGCCATCTGGGAACAGGTAGCTGAGAGAGCGAAAAATCTAAACATTTCAATGGCCAGTTGAAGCCACAGGCTAATTAAATGAGCAATTATGTGATGATTGAAAGAGGTTGAAATCAGTTTGACTACAAACTACAGAGGAAACGTCACAACAGATTTTGCAAACGCCTTGACTGAACCAGAAAAGCTAGTATTTGGTCATTCTTTAATCTTGACTATGTCATACTCACAATCCCTCCCTGAATCCATCAATGAGGGCCTGAAAGAGGGGCTTGTTGTGGGGTATGGTCTGCAGAATGTTCCCATCTGCAGTGACGTAGCCAATGGCCCACTGGCCCAGCCGAGTGCAACTCAGTCTGAAGATATAACTGACAGAGGCAGACCACAGATGTGTGGTGTGAGAGAAGTTGAGTGTGTACATGTTGATGTACTTGGATGGTCTGTGATGTTTTTTTTTAATGCAAGTGTGCATGTCAAAATATTTACTTCAGCGTCAGGTGTGTGTGTGTGTGTGTGTGTGTGTGTGTGTGTGTGTGTGTGTGTGTGTGTGTGTGTCTCACCTGCCAGGCTTGTGGATGAACCTTTGCAGTCGGGCCTTAACCTCGTCGTAGGTTAGGAAGGCCATATACCCCGGGTGTGTGACAGCCAGGCTGTTCCAATTCCTCAGGAGAGATGACCATGGCTGCACAACACACACACACCACGGTCAGAACCCTTAAGCAACAACAGCTTGTCTTTGTATTGACAACAAATCTTAATCCTAGTTAACAAAGAAGAACTTGCGTTCTTCACCTGATATTTACGGCAACAGTGGTCACCAACGACGTTCTGGAGAACTATAGGGCGTGCATAATTTTGTTCAAAATAGACCAAAATAGCTTATCTATTTACTACTGTGAAGTGAGCTCATTTAAATGAGACGAATGGTAGCCTATCCTAACTTGTTGTAGGCCTATTGGCTATTTGAAGAACTTATTCTGCAATTATCATGGAAATAAAATACGAGGAAATAAAACAAATTAGGTTTTTGCTCTTCTCACTAAACGAAAATGATCTTGTTATAACACTGAAGAACAATATAAATGCAACGTGTACCCACAAAACACCAGTCTCAACGTCAACAGTGAAGAGGCGACTCCGGGATGCTGGCCTTCTAGGCAGTTGCAAATAAAAATCCATCTCAGACTGGCCAATAAAAAGAAAAGATTAAGACGGGCAAAAGAACAGACACCGGATAGAGGAACTCTGCCTAGAAGGCCAGCATCCCGGAGTCGCCTCTTCACTGTTGACATTGAGACTGGTGTTTTGTGGGTAGTATTTAATGAAGCTGCCAGTTGAGGACTTGAGGCGTCGGTTTCTCAAACTAGACACTAATGTACAGTCGTGGCCAAAAGTTGAGAATGAGACAAATATTAAATTTTCAAAGTCTGCTGCCTCAGTTTGCCTCCCACTCCTCTTTCTATTCTGGTTAGGGCCAGTTTGCTCTGTTCTGTGAAGGAAGTAGTACACAGCGTTGTACGAGATCTTCAGTTTCTCGCATGGAATAGCCTTCATTTCTCAGAGCAAGAATAGACTGACAAGATTCAGAAGAAAGTTCTTTGTTTCTGGCCATTTTGAGCCTACAATCGAACCCACAAATGCTGATGCTCCAGATACACAACTAGTCTAAAGAAGGCCAGTTTTATCTCTTTAACCAGAACAGTAGTTTTCAGCTGTGCTAACATAATTGCAAAAGGGTTTTCTAATGACCATTAGCCTTTTAAAATGATAAACTTGGAGCTAACACAACATGCTATTGGAACATAGGAGTGATGGTTGCTGATAATGGACCTCTGTACGCCTATGTAGATATTCCATAACACCCCCCCCCCCCCCTCAAAAAACAAATCGACCATTTCCAGCTGCAATAGTAATTTACAACATTAAACAATGTCTACACTGTATTTCTGATCAATTTGATGTTATTTTAAAAATGGACAAAAATGTTTTTGAAAGAAAAACAAGGACATTGCTAAGTGAACCCAAACTTTTGAACGGTAGAATACATGTGTGTATTACACTGCGTGCACAATTATTAGGCAAGTGAGTATTCTGATCTTATCATCGTTTCTATTCACATTTTCGAACTCCAAACCATATAAACTTGAATGCTTATTGGATTTACTCATTTTCAGGTGATATGTATTTGTGTAATGAGGGAGGGTGTGGCGAAAGTGAATAACACCTTATATCAAGGTGTGCATAATTATTAGGCAGCCTCATTACCCCAGGTAAAATGGGCCAAAAAAGAAATTTAACTGACACTGAAAAGCCAAAAATGTAAAATGCCTTTCAGACGGATGCGACACTCTTTAAATAGCTAAACTATTGAGGTGTGTCCACTGGACATGCAAACGTTTTGTTGCGAATAGTCAACTGGGGCGCAAAAAACATATGGGGAAGAAAAGGCGCAAATTAACTGCAAAAGACTTGGGAAGAATTATACGTCAAACTACCAGGAACCCATTATCCTCCAGTGCCACCGTATTCCGGAACTGCAACCTACCTGGAGTGTTCAGAAGTACAAGGTGTCAAGTGCTCAGAGACATGCCCAAGGTCAAGAAGACTGAAACAAGACCACCACTGAATAAAATTCACAAGTTGAAGCGTCAACATTGGGCAAAGAAATACCTGAAGACAGATTTTTCAAAGGTCTTATGGACAGATGAAATGAAAGTGACTCTTGATGGACCAAATGGATGGGCCCGTGGCTGGATCAGTAATGGGCACAGGGCACCACTTTGAGTCAGGTGCCAGCAAGGTGAAGGAGGGGTACTGGTATGGGCTGCTATCATTGAGGATGAGGTAGTTGGACCTTTTCAGGTTGAAGATGGACTGAAACTCAACTCCCAAACCTACTGCCAGTTTCTGGAAGATTCTTTCGTCAAACAGTGGTACAGGAAGAAGTCCTCAACATTCTAGAAGGCCATGATCTTTATGCATCCAAGTACTCCACTTCTTGGCTAGCCAGCAAGGGCCTCAAAGATGCCTGAATAATGACCTGGCCCCCTTCCTCACCTGACTTAAATCCTATTGAGAACTTGTGGGCCCTTCTCAAACATGAGATTTACAGTGATGGAAGACAATACACCTTTTTGAACAGCATTTGGGAGGCTGTGGTTGCTGCTTCAGCGAAAATTGATCGTGAACAGATAAAGAAACTGACAGACTCCATGGATGGAAGGCTCATGGCAGTTATTGAAAGTAAGGGTGGCTATATTGGTCACTGAATATTTTTGAAAGGCCAAAAATGTTATATAATTGTCATTGTGTTACTTATCTGTTACACTTACTCTAAAAATTGAGAATAAACAAGTGAGTTGAGAGAAATTATTTTTGTAATTTAGTTGCCTAATACTTGTGCACACTTATACATTTCCCTGAGAAAGACAAAACTCACTTTTCCTTTGTTAAACATTCAGGTTTGAGGTTCAATAACATTTTGGATTGACTGAGAGCATTGTGTTTGTTCAACAATAAAATTAATCCAGAGGAATACAATTTGCCTAATAATTGTGCACGCAGTGTATAAACAGAGTAGCAGCAGCGTAAAAGAGGGGTTGGAGGGGGGGGGGTCACACAATGCAAAAAGTCTGAGTAGCCATTTGATAACCTGTTCAGGAGTCTTATGGCTTGGGGGTAAAAGCTGTTGAGAAGCCTTTTGGTCCTAGACTTGGCGCTCCGGTACCGCTTGCCATGCGGTAGCAGAGAGAACAGTCTATGACTGGGCTCTTTGACAATTTTTAGGGCCGACACTGGCTGGTATAGAGGTTCTGGATGGCAAGCAGCTTAGCCCCGGTGATGTACTGAGCCGTACGCACTACCCTCTGTTAGTGCCTTGTGGTCAGAGGCTGAGCAGTTGCCATACCAGGCAGTGATGCAACCAGTCAGGATGCTCTCGATGGTGCAGCTGTAGAACCTTTGAGGATCTGAGGACCCATGCCAAATCTTTTTAGTTTCCTGAGGGGGAATAGGCTTTGGCGTGCCCTCTTCACGACTGTCTTGGTGTGTTTGGAACATGATAGTTTGTTGGTGATGAGGACACCACGGAACTTTAAGCTCTCAACCTGCTCCACTACAGCCCTGTCAATTAGAATGGGCTGCGTGCTCGGTCCTCTTTTTCCTGTAGTCCACTATCATCATCTCTGTCTTGAATACGTTGAGGGATAGGTTGTTATTCTGGCACCACCCAGCCAGGTCACTGACCTACTCCCTATAGGCTGTCTCGTCGTTGTCCGTGATCAGGCCTACCACTGTTGTGTCGTCTGCAAACTTAATGATGGTGTTTGAGTCGTGTCTGGCCACGCAGTCGTGGATGAACAGGGAGTACAAGAGGGGACTGACCACGCACCCCTGAGGGGCTCCAGTGTTGAGGATCAGCGTGGCGGATGTGTTGTTACCTACCCTCACCACCTGGGGGCAGCCCGTCAGGAAGTCCAGGATCCAGTTACAGAGGGAGGTGTTTAGTCCCAGGGTCCTTAGCTTATTGATGAGCTTTGAGGGCACTAGGGTGTTGAACGCTGAGTTGTAGTCAATGAATAACATTTCTCACATAGGTGTTCCTTTTGTCCACTGGCAGGTAACCACTGCTGCACTACAAACTAAACATACAGGCAACTCTGCTCCAGCTCAATTCTCAAGGCTAATTTGAGGAAGTCATTTTGGTTTCCGTCTGCTGGGACTCAGACTGTGCCAACACTTGTGGCCTCTGTGCACACAAAGTCGAAGGAATTACTGTAAAGGCCCCGCCCAGTTGAGACATCCAATAGAGGACGTACTGACTACTTTAACCACCCCACCCTAAATAATAATAGAGCAGCTATCTCTAGCTTTGTACTCACATGTCTTTATTGCCTCTGATGGAATAAAAAGGTACCCATGTTTTGTTAGCTTCTACAGTTATCTACACAGCAGTTGAGCTCTGTAAACATTTGGCTCCTCAGAGAACTTGATTGCGTAAAAGGTAGTTCTTTAGGGTGGTTAATTACTTATGAATACGATGACTGCTACAGTAAGTGGTCCTGAATTGAGTTAATGTAAGCCACTTTGTATTAATTTAGCGGATGCTCTTATCCAAAGTAATATGATGGTGAGTGGGTCAGGAATGGGAATTGGGAGCAGTGAAAGCAGGTTCCCTACATATTGGTGGTGGAAGGGGTGTACAACTATTTTGGTAGTGGATGAGTTGAGTTTCCAACATTCAATCTAAAGTGCTTTAGGCACCTGGAAAAGTTATTAAAACCCATGCATCATTATTTGCGTTTGAGAAATCATTACCTGGAAGAGCCTGGTGAAGATGTCAAACTCGAAGACGGAGATGTAGTCGTTACATGTGAGGTCGATGGTAGACTTCAGAGCCATGGCCTCCAGGCCTGAGCTGATGGGGTGGAACTCATGAAGAGCCTGACGGAACATCCTCCATGGAACAACGGTCCTACAGAGAGGAGAGGGTTTAGTGATACAAAAGTAGTAATTATCCCCAGGCATGTTTTTAGTTGAGAGTTTGTTTCATTTTAACCCCTTTTGTAAATACGGCATCCCAACTAAGGAAATTTGATAAGATAAAAGGAGCCAAAAAATAAAAAATAAAATAAAAACTCACTTATCACCAAAAGACCTCCTCCAGAACTCGGCGGCGTCGGCTTTGGTGATGCGGAAGTTGTCTCCTTGGAATAGGCCATTGGGAAAGATGGCTTTTAGCTCAGCCAGCATGTGACTGAATATCAGCGACAGCTTGGTCAAGTTCCGCCTATGAAGAAAAGGTATGTCATCTTAGCGTCCTCAGACAAATCTCATCCCTGAAGTTGACCAATGGTAATGTATTTTCTTGACTTTGGCACCCCCGGGTCAAACATTTAAGGCTAGGTAGTACAAGCCTAGTCTTTTAGGATTGGATGCCTTTGAGTTGGGGTTGGTATACAATCATTCAGTTGTAAGAATGTGTGATGAGCTTCTTAGAAGTGTCATCTGCTGAGAACCCATTGCAAAGGCACACAACACCAAATCAATGTGTATGTTAACCTTTTTTACAACCAAACTATTGCGTGTGGTATATGAGTGCTAGCATGTCAGTTTCTTATAATGGCACATGCATTTGTGCTATTTGTGAGTCAGAAGAATCACTGATAGCATCATTGCTTCCACAGAACTAGAATAAGATATGATTGCTAAACTGAAACTAAAGTAAACAGGATGGGTTTTAGCTTAGCAATGTTTAAATCTGAGTAGAGGAAAAATACCCTAAAAAGATCTGTTCGTTTAGCTTAAGTGGTTCTAACATCACCACTTCCCTTTATGCAAAATAACCTGCAACTAAATAATAAACGCCCAATTCCTATTTTCTAGTATTTTTTGTTGTGGCTAAAATTGCAAAAAATATTTTCAAATAACACATGCTTAATAAATGGAACATTGGTTTGAGGTGTGTAGTAGTTTCTTGGAAATCGTATCTTCTCAGTATGCAGCACTCTGCCAGTCACAAACCACCATAGAGATTCAAAACACTGATAACGCAGCATCTCCCACCAGGGTCATTGGGGTGTTCCTGTTTTGAAGCTTCACTCAAGAGGAGGTTAACTCTAAGTTCAGCATAAATGCGCTTACACTCCGCTGCAAGTGGTAGAAATGTTTAACAAACCACATTAACTAAAAAACCAAGACATCACTTGAGAAACCCCACCGAAAATAAGACATACCAGTAATCTTGACAACAAGAAAGGAAACATTTGATAGGATAACCTAGGCCTACTTTTCAAGTTGGGTTCTAGCCTTTGCGCTAATTTTGACCTCACCTGGTTATACAATCAACAACTACACTGAACAAAAATAAAACGCAACAATTTAAAAGATTTTACTGAGTTAGTTCATATACAGTGCATTCAGAAAGTATTCACACCCCTTCACTTTTTCCACATTGTTACATTAACCTTATTCTTAGATGGATTAATTATCCCCCCCCCCCCCCCCTCAATCTACACACAATACCCCATAATGACAGAGCTAAAACAGGTTTCTAGAGAGATGTGAGCAAATTTATAAAAAAAATTAATTAAAAAAACATATTACATTCACGTAAGTATTCCGACCCTTTACTCAGTACTTTGTTGAAGCACCTTTGGCAGCAATTACAGCCTTGAGTCTTCTTGGGTATGACGCTACCTGCTTGGCACACCTGTATTTGGGGAGTTTACCCATTCTTCTCTGCAGATCCTCAAGTTCTGTCAGGTTGGATGGGGAGCATTGCTGAGATGTTCGATCAGGTTCAAGTCCGGGCCAATCAAGGACATTCAGAGACTTGCCCCGAAGCCACTCCTGCGTTGTCTTTGCTGTGTGCTAAGGGTCGTTGTCCCGTTGGAAGGTGAACCTTCATCCCAGTCTGAGGTCCTGAGCAGGTTTTCATCAAGGATCTCTGTACTTTGCGGCGTTCATCTTTCCCTCGATCCTGACTAGTCGCCGAGTCCCTGCCGCTGAAAAACATCCCCACAGCATGATGCTGCCACCACCATGCTTTACCGAAGGCATGGTGCCAGGTTTCTTCCAGATGTGACGCTTGGCATTCAGGCCAAAGAGTTCAATCTTGGTTTCATCAGACCAGAGAATCTTGTTTATCATGATCTGAGAGTCCTTTAGGTGTCTTTTGGCAAACTCCAAGCGGGCTGTCATGTGTCTTTTACTGAGGAATGGCTTCCGTCTGGCCACTCTATCATAAAGGCCTGATTGGTAGAGTGCTGCAAGGACTGGAAGGTTCTCCCATTTCCACAGAGGAACTCTGTCAGTGACCATCGGGTTCTTGGTCACCTCCCTGAACAAAACCCTTCTCCCTCGATTGCTCAGTTTGGCCAGGCGGCCAACTCTAGGAAGAGTCTTGGTGGTTCCAAACTTCTTTCATTTAAGAATGATGGAGGCCACTGTATTTTTTGGGACCTTCAATGGTGCAGAAATGATTTGGTACCCTTCCCCAGATCTGTGCCGACACAATCCTGTCTTGGAGCTCAACGGACAATTCCTTAGACCTCATGGCTTGGTGGTTTTTGCTGTGCTATGCACTGTCAACTGTGGGACCTTGTATAGGCAGGTGTGTGCCTTTGCAAATCATGTCCAATCTACTGAATTTACCACAGGTGGACTCCAAGTTGTAGAAACATCTCAAGGATGATCAATGGAAACAGGATGTACCCAAGCTCATTTTCAAGTCTCATAGCAAAGGGTTTGAATACTTATGTAAATCAGGTATGTTTTTATAGATTTCTAAAACCTTGTTTTCGTTTTGTCATTATGGGGTATTGTATGTAGAAAAATATATATTTAATCCATTTTAGATTAAGGCTAATGTAACAAAATGTGGGAAAAATGAAGGATCTGAATAGTTTCCGAATGCATTATAAGAAAATCTGTCAATTGAAATAAATTAATTAGGGCCTAATCTATGGATTTCACGACTGGGAATATATATACACAGTGAGGGAAAAAAGTATTGTATCCCCTGCTGATTATGTACGTTTGCCCACTGACAAAGAAATGATCAATCTATAATTTTAATTGTAGGTTTATTTGAACAGTGAAAGACAGAATAACAACAAAAAAATCCAGAAAAACGCATGTCAAAAATGTTAAATTGATTTTCATTTTATTGAGGGAAATAAGTATTTGACCCCCTCTCAATCAGAAAGATTTCTGGCTCCCAGGTGTCTTTTATACAGGTAACGAGCTGAGACTCTTAAAGGGAGTGCTCCTAAGCGCAGCTTGTTACCTGTATAAAAGACACCTGTCCACAGAAGCAATCAATCAATCAGATTCCAAACTCTCCACCATGGCCAAGACAAAAGAGCTCTCCAAGGATGTCAGAGACATTGTAGACCTTCACAAGGCTGGAATGGGCTACAAGACCCTCGCCAAGCAGCTTGGTGAGAAGGTGACAACAGTTGGTGCGATTATTCGCAAATGGAAGAAACACAAAAGAACTGTCAATCTCCCTTGGCCTGGGGCTCCATGCAAGATCTCAACTCGTGGAGTTGCAATGATCATGAGAATGGTGAGGAATCAGCCCAGAACTACACGGGAGGATCTTGTCAATGATCTCATGGCAGCTGGGACCATAGTCACCAAGAAAACAATTGGTAACACACTACGCCGTGAAGGACTGAAATCCTGCAGCACCCGCAAGGTTCCCCTGCTCAAGAAAGCACATATACATGCCCGTCTAAAGTTTGCCAATGAACATCTGAATGACTCAGAGGACAACTGGTGAAAGTGTTGTGGTCAGATGAGACCAAAATGGAGCTCTTTGGCATCAACTCAACTCGCCGTGTTTGGAGGAGGAGGAATGCTGCCTATGACCCCAAGAACACCATCCCCACCGTCAAACATGGAGGTGGAAACATTATGCTTTGGGGGTGTTTTTCTGCTAAGGGGACAGGACAACTTCACAGCATCAAAGGGACGATGGACGGGGCCATGTACCGTCAAATCTTGGGTGAGAACCTCCTTCCCTCAGCCAGGGCATTGAAATGGGTCGTCATTGGGTATTCCAGCATGACAATGACCCAAAACACATGGCCAAGGCAACAAAGGAGTGGCTCAAGAAGAAGCACATTACGGTCCTGGAGTGGCCTAGCCAGTCTCCAGACCTTAATCCCATAGAAAATATGTGGAGGGAGCTGAAGGTTTGAGTTGCCAAACATCAGCCTCGAAACCTTAATGACTTGGAGATGATCTGCAAAGAGGAGTGGGACAAAATCCCTCCTGAGATGTGTGCAAACCTGGTGGCCAACTACAAGAAACATCTGACCTCTGATTGCCAACAAGGGTTTTGCCACCAAGTACTAAGTCATGTTTTGCAGAGGAGTCAAATACTTACTTCCCTCACTAAAATGCAAATCAATTTATAACATTTTTGACATGCGTTTTTCTGGATTTTTTGTTGTTGTTATTCTGTCTCTCACTGTTCAAATAAACCTATCATTAAAATTATAGACTGATCATTACTTTGTCAGTGGGCAAATGTACAAAATCAGCAGGGGATCAAATACTTTCTTCCCCTCACTGTATATCTGTTGGTCACAGATACCTTAAAGGTAGGGGCGTGGATCAGAAAACTAGTCAGTATCTGGTGTGACCACCATTTGCCTCATGCAGCGCGACATCTCCTTCGCATACAGTTCATCAGGGTGTTAATTGTGGCATGTTGTCCCACTCTTCAATGGCTGTGAGAAGTTGATAGATATTTGCAGGAACTAGAACACGCTGTTGTAAACGTTGATCTAGAGCATAACAAACATGCTCAATGTGTGACATGTCTGGTGAGTATTCAGGCCATGGAAGAACTGGGACATTTTCAGCTTCCAGGAATTGTGTACAGATCCTTGCGACATTATCATGCTGAAACATGATGTGATGGCGGCGGATGAATGGCACGTCACTGGGCCTCAGGATATTGCCACGGTGTCTCTGTGCATTCAAATTGCCATCAAAAAAATGCAATTGTGTTCATTGTGCCTAGTTTATGCCTGCCTGCCCATACCATAACCCTATTGCCACCTTGGGGCACTCTGTTCACATGAGCAAACCACTCACCCACCCAACACCATACACATGGTCTGTGGTTGTGAGGCTGGTTGGACGTACTGCCAAATTCTCTAAAATGACAGAGGAGGCTTATGGTAGATAGAAGAACATTAGATTCTCTGGCAACAGCTCTGGTGGACATTCCTGCAGTCAGCACGCCAACTGCACGCTCCGTAAAACTTGAGACATTTGTGGCATTGTGTTGTGTGACAAAACTGCACATTTTAGAGTGGCCTTTTATTGTTCCTAGAACAAGGTGCACCTGTGTAATGATCATGCTGTTTTAATCAGCTTCTTGATATACCACACCTGTCAGGTGGATGGATTATCTTGGCAAAAGAGAAATGCTCACTAACAGGGATGTAAACAAATTTGTGCACAATTTGAGAGAAAACCTTTTTGTGTGTATGGAACATTTCTGGGATCTTTTATTTCAGCTCATGAAACATGAGACAAATACTTTAAATGTTGCAATTATATTTTAGTTTGGTTTATAAACTATTGCCTTCAAGAAACATGTTGGCTATAGTAGAAACAGACTGGCTACCAGCAGGCGCAATATCCCCCTCCATTTTACCTGGGCTGAGAGTTCTCCTCATACATGCGCTCCTTGGCCTCCTTGAACAAGCTCATGGTCTGCTTGATCTTATTGGTCAGGTTCTCCATCACTACCCTGAAGTACTCGTTCTCCCCGAGTGTCTCCATCTTGCCCTCATAGCGTGACAGTATGGTGCGGAGGTGCTGGTAGGTGTCTGGCAGTAGGTCCAGGATGTATGGAGGGCTATTCTTCAGCGCCACCTTAGGGTTCTGGCACAGACGCACCACCTGTGTGGGAAAGGGAGGGTGAGACAAGGTCAGAGGAACCTGGAGAAAACCTGTCACGCATACCAGAATGACTGGTCATATAACAATGGGTTCTCAGATGTTTCTCTTTCCCCACCCATTTATTGCTTTTTGTAAAGCTTACATTCTCTGCTCTACATCTGTCTATGCATGGGCTGTGTCAACACTTGATCTTTGTCAAGACAAAAACAAACTGTCTTGGTCATAATAATTTCTCAAGGTAAGTGGTTAGGAGAGCAAGTCTGTCCCTAGAAATTACAAGAACTGAAAGTGTCACTAGTAATATCATGCTGGGATGGAATTAAAACAACGACACAGGATACAGATGCACTTGTTTTGTTCTGCCTTTATGATTATATGTTCTATCACTTGTGTGGGCCGACTGCATGAACGGGGAAGATAGACAGATATATTTGAATGTAGAGACAGAATAAACAGTCAGGATGTATCATGATACACAGTGTGAGAGTAAATTTGGGGTATGAGTGACCTGGATATTTACATGCAAGTGGAGAATTCAATATTTACATTGTGGCTCCTGCTTGTGGTTAAACCAATTATTTACAGTCTGGATGATGTTTGTAATTCAACTGGTTCATTCAACAAGGCCTAGACAGTCCCTTGTTATTGTCTCAATTGTCTTATGACAGTACACCAAGTAGTCCTTATCTTTGTTTTTAAGAAAATACAATTCAATTCATATTTTTACAACACCAGCAGTAGGAAAGGAAACATACAACCTCAAATAATAGGCCAACACGATTGTATGACAAATGAATAAAACATGACAAAATAATTTGGTATTGTTGTTCTGGTTGAAAAGGCCATTTGACACAGGGATCAGGTACAATTGTGTTCATTCAAACTGAGTCAGTGAGCAAAAACAAATGTTGAAAAAAAAACACGTGATAGTTCATCAATCACACATTTGAAAATAGACTTAGTTGTGAAACTCAATAGGCAAGTGTCTTCCTGCCAAAGACAACTTGTACACTGTTGAAATCAAAATACTGTACATTGCTCAATTAGCAAAATGTGTGAAATTCGGGCCATTTGGGGGAACAATGTATTGGAGACCATTTTATGAAGAAAAATAACTAAATGTCTGAAATCATTTGCTTCATTTTGCAGAATAAATAGTATTTACATGATCAGTCGTGGTAATTGTTCCCCTCATTAAGAAAAAAAGACTGTCAAACTATCTCTCCTATATTCTGTGACCTATTGTTTTGTTATTGCTACACTATGGACATTACAGTAAACCTGGTATTTCATATGTTGAGTATTCTTGCCATTTAAATGCACTTACCATAAGACCTGAGGAAATTAGATAGCTTGTTACCTACCTTATCCATAAGTTTCCAGCATTTCTCAACCATTTTCTTGTCTACCACTGCAGGTTGGTGAGGCTGGAGAGGCTGGTGATGGGGCTGAAATGCGTCCTTCATCAAGCCGATGAGACCTGCGCCCCTCCTCGGATTTCCTGCCATGCTTCTGTCGCCGGCCGGGGGAGAGCCCCGAGGCGGTCAATGAATGACAATCCTGGGCACGTATTTACAGACAACTGTCGTGATTACTATCTCTATAGTTCTCTGATAAAGAGAGTAATAACCACACAAACCTTGCTAGACGAATAAAATCGTGAGCTTGCTAACTAGCTAATTTAAAGTACTCATCCGCCTTCTCATTTCGTCGGAAAAGACAGGCGTTTGCGTAACTCAACCTCCTGCCTGTTTTTTTTTTAATTTCTGACCCGTTTGTTATCTTTGGAGACGGGTAAATACAAAAGCGTACACTGCCTTATACCTTCAGACATTCAGCTAAATATGAAAGTAACTACTATTTGTCTGTTTTCTTCCTATGTTTCAGCTTTTTTTTGCCTGTAGAGTAAATTGGCTAACTTCCGGTTTGGAATGATCTTCAAATGTCAAAATAAAAGTCCTTTTGAAACCCATGAAATAATGCTCTTATGACAAATACGTTTTTAATGAATACAAAACAAACATTACCACGCTATCAAAATAAGAAAAAAAATGCTTTATTTAAGCAATAAGGTCCGAGGTGGGGTGGTATATGGCCAATATACCATGGCTATGGGCTGTTCTTCCGAACGACACAACACGGAGCGCCTGGATACAGCCCTTAGCCGTGGTATATTGGCCATATACCACAAACCCCCGAGGTGCCTTATTGCGATTATAAACTGGTTACCAACATAATTAATGCATGACAAATAAATGTTTCGTATATGGTCTGATATACCATGGCTGTCAGCCAATCAACATTCAGGCTTCAAACCACCCAGTTTGTAATGAGAAATACATTTTTATATATACTGAGTGAGTTCAGTAGTTCAACAAAGATGTGTCAGTCATAATTGTTGGTTTGGATGCACTGTAGTTATATGCCTTATAAAAAAGGAAGAAGATGTATGATCCACATATTTTACACATTACAAAATCACTAACAAAGGAGGACTACAACAGCACTATGTCTGTGTTGGCAGCTGTTGGGTCACCTAACCTACTTTTTAGGATTCCAAGTGCTGCATGCAATATATTATTCTATTCTGCCACAAAGCCAAGCGTGACTCCCATAGGCTCATAGACATATGTGTTAACATGTACAGTGGGGGGAAAAAGTATTTGATCCCATGCTGATTTTGTACGTTTGCCCACTTACAAAGAAATTAACAGTCTATAATTTTAATAGTAGGTTTATTTGAACAGTGAGAGACAGAATAACAACAAAAAAATCCAGAAAAACACATGTCAAAAATGTTATAAAATGATTTGCATTTTAATGAAGGAAATAAGTATTTGACCCCAGTGCAAAACATGACTTAGTACTTGGTGGCAAAACCCTTGTTGGCAATCACAGAGGTCAGACGTTTCTTGTAGTTGGCCACCAGGTTTGCGCACATCTCAGGAGGGATTTTGTCCCGCTTCTCTTTGCAGATCTTCTCCAAGTCATTAAGGTTTCGAGGCTGACGTTTGGCAACTCAAACCTTCAGCTCCCTCCACAGATTTTCTATGGGATTAAGGTCTGGAGACTGGCTAGGCCACTCCAGGACCTTAATGTGCTTCTTCTTGAGCCACTCCTTTGTTGCCTTGGCCGTGTGTTTTGGGTCATTGTCATGCTGGAATACCCATCCACGACCCATTTTCAATGCCCTGGCTGAGGGAAGGAGGTTCTCACCCAAGATTTGACGGTACATGGCCCCGTCCATCGTCCCTTTGATGCGGTGAAGTTGTCCTGTCCCCGTAGCAGAAAAACACCCCCAAAGCATAATGTTTCCACGTCCATGTTTGACGGTGGAGATGGTGTTCTTGGGGTCATAGGGAGCATTCCTCCTCCTCCAAACACGGTGAGTTGAGTTGATGTCAAAGAGCTCCATTTTGGTCTCATCTGACCACTACACTTTCACAAGTTGTCCTCTGAGTCATTCAGATGTTCATTGGCAAACTTCAGACGGGCATGTATATGTATTCTTGAGCAGGGGGACCTTGCGGGCGCTGCAGGATTTCAGTCCTTCACGGCGTAGTGTGTTACCAATTGTTTTCTTGGTGACTATGGTCCCAGCTGCCATGAGATCATTGACAAGATCCTCCCGTGTAGTTCTGAGCTGATTCCTCACCGTTCTCATGATCATTGCAACTCCACGCAGTGAGATCTTGCATGGAGCCCCAGGCCGAGGGAGATTGACAGTTCTTTTGTGTTTCTTCCATTTGCGAATAATCGCACCAAATGTTGTCACATTCTCACCAAGCTGCTTGGCGATGGTCTTGTAGCCCATTCCAGCCTTGTGTAGGTCTACAATCTTGTCCCTGACATCCTTGGAGAGCTCTTTGGTCTTGGCCATGGTGGAGAGTTTAGAATCTGATTGATTGATTGATTGCTTCTGTGGACAGGTGTCTTTTTTACAGGTAACAAGCTGCGGTTAGGAGCACTCCCTTTAAGAGTCTGCTCCTAATCTCAACTTGTTACCTGTATAAAATACACCTGGGAGCCAGAAATCTTTCTGATTGAGATGGGGTCAAATACTTATTTCCCTCATTAAAATGCAAATCAATTTATAACATTTCTGACGTGCGTTTTTCTGGATTTTTTTGTTGTTATTCTGTCTCTCACTGTTCAAATAAACCTACCATTAAAATTATAGACGGATCCTTTCTTTGTCAGTGGGCAAACGTACAAAATCAGCATGGGATCAAATACTTTTTTCCCCCACTGTATGTAGGAACTGTAGACTGTGTTCAGGATATAGCATTCAAGAGAAAAACAGGTTGACAACAGGCTCTGACAGTCAAGCCAGCAGTGTGTGCTGGCTCTAGTCCACATCTACCCTTAGAGAGAGGATGTCCTGCTCTCAGCCTGGCTAAAGAAAGAGCTCTCATCTTTTGCTGACCAGTGAGGTTCATAGTGTACAGACGGAGGAGGTACAGCTGCCCTCCAAACTTAATGTTCTCATCCAGCACTTTGACTAGGCCTCCATTACAATAACTTACATTCCATTGAACAAGCAGCGGCACACCAGCACATTGGTGAAGAACTAAAAACTGGCACCCTGCACATGTTCCATATGCACAAAAAGCCTACCAGACGAGACAGTGCGTTCAAAGAGCCCGGTACCCTCAAGGTGCACTCCTCCGTTACTCTGCTGGAGCTTATCGCATCTCACCTGTGGGCATCATCAAAAGTCTACCCTCTTGGGCGGTCACTCAGTGATCCTGGAGCAGCCAAGGAAGTCTGGGTCAAAGGTTATCAGTCACATGCTGAGGGTGCGGCGATTTTCTTGCACATGCTCAGTAGTACCTGGACCACCCAGGACGACACGTCCTCCATTAGTGAGGTTAACAGGGAAGGGTCCTGCTGAGGCTTCTGGGAAACCCTCATCAGGGAGGGCCAAAAGCCAGCTGGAGTGCTACACTCGGTAACATCCTTAACAAGTATGTGGTGGATCCGTTTAACCTGTTGGGGCTCGGGGGCAGTATTGAGACATTTTGAAAAAAATATGTGCCCATTTTTAACTGCCTCCTACACCAACTCAGAAGCTAGGATATGCATATTATTAACACATTCGGATAGAAAACACTCTGAATTTTCTAAAACAGTTTGAATGGTGTCTGTAAGTATAACAAAACTCATATTGCAGGCAAAAACCTGTGAAAAATAGATCCCAAAAAAATGTGTGACTGTACTATTTAGTGTCATTGTTTTATAGATACCATAGTGAGAAAGGATTCATTTCGCAACACCTACGGCTTCCACTAGATGTCAACGATCTTTATAAAGTTGTTTGAAGCGTCTATGATAAACAGAGAGCAAATTAGAATGCGAGGAAGTTGACATGTCATCACTTCATTTTTTTGCGCCTGCGCATAAATCTGAGAAGCGTGAGTTTGTCATCATTGTTTATCTAGACATAGGATAGGTTGTGTGAAAATATTACTGATGTTTAACGTTAAAAATGGACCAAAAGATTAATGCTAAACAACATTTGACATGTTTGAACGAACGTAAATAGATTATTTACTAGGTTTTTTTAGCTTTTCGGCGTGATTTTACACCCCCCCCACCACGTTTTGTGGGAGCATAATGAACGCTAAGTACTTGGTGTTATTTGGACATCAATTATGAACTTTGTCAAAAGAAACCACATTTGTTCCGGACCTGGGATGCCTTCCGGACCTGGGATGCCTGCCTTCTGATGGAGATAATCAAAGGTAAGGGGATATTTACAATGTTATTATCGATATTAGATGATGCTAACTGTATAGCATAGCTTATTGTTCTTAGCATAGCACCCCGTTTATTGCAAAATGTGATTTCCCAGTAAAGTTATTTTGAGATCTGGCCATTCGGTAGCAATTACGAGATGATAATATATTATTCTTTGAATGACAATATTATAATTTACCAATGTTTTCGAATAGTAATTTTGTTATGTTCACCGGAAGCATTTCAGAGAAGAAAAAAATCTGAATTTCACGCTACTGTAAAATGCTGTTTTTGGATATAAATATGAACTTGATGGAACAAAAAATGCATGTATTGTATAACATAATGTCCTAGGAGTGTCATCTGATGGAGATTGACAAAGGTTAGTGCATAATTCTAGCTGGTTTCTGCTTTTGGTGACGCCTGACCTTGAATTGAAAATGGATGTTTGTACTTTTGTGGCTATGTACTGTCCTAACATAATCTAACTTTATGCTTTTGCCGTAAAGCCTCTTTGAAAATCGAACAATGTGGTTAGATTAAGGAGATGTTTATCTTTTAAATTGTGTAAAATAGTTGATTGTTTGAGAAATTGAAATTATTAGATTTTTGATGTTTTGAATTTCCAGCCTTGTTAGCAATCCCGACTCGGGGTTCATTGCTAACCTGTAGCCCCAACAGGTTAAGCGCAGAGGACACAATGACCTGCTAGAAGACCAACATATTGGACAACTCCACCTGCAGATGTTAACAACTGGCAAGTTGCACATGACCAGTACTCGCCTACCAGTCGAGGCAGTGTGTTTAAATAGACAGTACCCTCAAGTGGTGCACTCCTGCACTACTGGAGCATGCAGTGGACCCACTTAAGTGCTGAGGACGACATGACCTGCCGGAAGACCAATTCAAATCCACAGTATAACCTGGTGGACATAGGCTGAGGGTCATTTTCCCTCTCTATCTCCAATTTGGGCTCAAGGGGCAATAGCCCCAAATGGGATATCTGATGTTCACTAACGTACAAGCCCGAAGAGGGACGAGCACCACATCTCCATCAAAAAGCTGGAGATCAGTGAAAAACCATGTCAGAGAAAGCAAACGGCATGGGGACAAGGGGTTTGCAATGAATGAGCTACCGCTGTGACAAACCCAATGAAGAGAAACTTCCACTATAGGATCAACCTCCCCACATATAAATTGAAGCAATACAGTATTGGGGAAAACATAAAGAGTACAGTTGAAGTCGGAAGTTTACGTACACCTTAGCCAAATACATTTAAACTCAGTTTTTCACAATTCCTGACATTGAATACTAGTAAAAATTCCCTGTCTTAGGTCAGTTAGGATCACCACTTTACTTTAAGATTGTGAAATGTCAGAATAATAGTAGAGAGAATTATTTATTTCAGCTTTTATTTCTTTCATCACATTCCCAGTGGGTCAGAAGTTTACATACACTCAATTAGTATTTGGTAGCATTGCCTTTAAATTGTTTAACTTGGGTCAAACGTTTCAGGTAGCCTTCCACAAGCTTCCCACAATAAGTTAGTGAATTTTGGCCCATTCCTCCTGACAGAGCTGGTGTAACTGGGTCAGGTTTGTAGGCCTCCTTGCTCGCACACGCTTTTTCAGTTCTGCCCATATATTTTATATGGGATTGAGGTCAGGGCTTTGTGATGGCCACTCCAATACCTTGACTTTGTTGTCCTTAAGCCATTTTGCCACAGCTTTGGAAGTATGCTTGGGGTCATTGTCCATTTGGAAGACCCATTTGCGACCAAGCTTTAGCTTGCTGACTGATGTCTTGAGATGTTGCTTCAATATATCCACATCATTTTCCTGTCTCATGATGCCATCTATTTTGTGAAGTGCACCAGTCCCTCCTGCAGCAAACAACCTCACAACATGATGATGCCACCCCCGTACTTCACGGTTGGGATGGTGTTCTTTGGCTTGCAAGCATTCCCCTTTTTCCTCCAAACATAACGATGGTCATTATGGCCAAACAGTTCTATTTTTGTTTCATCAGACCAGAGGACATTTCTCCAAAAAGTACGATCTTTGTCCCCATGTGCAGTTGCAAACCGTAGTCTGGCTTTTTTATGGCGGTTTTGGAACAGTGGCTTCTTCCTTGCTGAGCGGCCTTTCAGGTTATGTCAATTTAGGACTCGTTTTACTGTGGATATAGATACTTTTGTACCTGTTTCCTCCAGCATCTTCACAAGGTCCTTTGCTGTTGTTCTGGGATTGATTTGCACTTTTCGCACAAAAGTACGTTAATCTCTAATAGATGCGTCTCCTTCGTGAGCGGTATGAGTTAAAAAAATTAGTTTAAATGTATTTAGCTAAGGTGTATGTAAACTTCTGACTTCAACTGTACATGGTGCAGAACATACCATAAAGTCTGATTCATCCAAGTGTCATGACGTTGCCCTCTTTGGGAACAGCGAGCACCATCCCCCTCCTCTGCACCATCCCCCTCTCTCTGTCTCTCCTACACCCAGGCTGCTGCGACCTCAGTTCGTAAATTCCTGGAGAAGAATCCTGCCTCATGGCCAGAGAGTATAGAGAGAGAGTGAGTTTCATAGAGAGAACAAAGGAATTTCTTCCACTTCACAGAACTGGAGAACCGAATGGCATTCCTGTTCTGGAGAATGTATAAAAGATCAGTGAAGTAACGAGCTACGAACTGGTCCGTTTGGTACAATTTTGTGAAACTCATGAGAGACAATACAGCCACATTACCATAATCCTGTTTATACAAAAGTCTGTTATGAGGCTTACATCTAATTGTTGTATAGAATGAATGAGTAAAGATGGAACTATTTGTGAAATTATGTAATGGGATTTTAGACTGTTTAATGAGGGAAACTCCAATTCCCTTTGGAGTTTAACTAAATCAGAGGACCGCCCATGAGCACAGTTATGATCTGGCATCAGGGGACAGGCCTTTTCTATGTTCCGAATAAAACCCCCACCTGGGTTTTCCAACTCCAGACCAGCTTACCTCGATAACGAGAGGGCCAAGGTTTGAGACCAGACCAGTACCTCTATCACAGAGGGAAATAAGGTTTAAGTAGATTGCTGAATCTTTTAACCATCCCACGTGGTTAAACTCTTAGACTATCGATACCGACAGAATAAGAACAAGTCTTTGATATTAATTACTAGTCTGCAGCTAGGAATTCGGTATCATTGAACGCGTAGACCGACAACCGCCGAAACATCTATTCTAATACAACATTTCTGAATGGGACTCTGAGGTATCCATTCTAACCACGAAAGACGGGCAGATGAACTTCCAACAGAAAGAAGGACGATTCCAACAGAGATCACGTGACACACTGAGCGCAAATATATATATTGATTGCAATTATTCCCGAATGAGTGAGCGTTCATGTGCAAAGGATTAGCATTTCAATTGTTATAATTATCAACTTTGTTGTGTCTTTTATCTTTCGCGCCCCTCAGTCTTTTGTCCACCAAGCCGCCATGCCGGTTTAGCCCACTAGGGCACATTCCCCTATCATTTCCTTGTAAACATATCTACTGTTTGTTTATGCATTTCTGTGAAATACTTAGTAAATAAATTATTTTAAGACAATTGACGTATGGATGACTCATAGTGAAGACTGGGTTCATGCAGATGACCAACAATTTACAACATTTGGAATGAGACTAACGTGAGGTAAAGAATAATTCATTAATCAGAAGACTAATTGATCAGATATTAAAATATCTGAAAGCTATATTAGGAAAATTATAACCTTGTAATCTGAATATTTTCCTTGGTGCCCCGACTTCCTAGTTAATTACAGTTACATGATTAAGTAGTTTAATTACGTAATAATAGTTACAGAGAATTTTTAATAAAGATAAGTGTTCAGTTTTAATAATGCCAAAGATACGACACAAGGAGTGGAGAGACAGATTGTCGTCCTCTACCATATCCCTCACTTCATACTTTGTCACCTTCCCATCCTACTTATCCTTAACTATCAGCGGTGGTGTCCTCCTTTCATGATCCTCATCATCAGACTGTGTATCAGAGTCAATTAGTCTGAGACTATTCAAATCAAATCAAATTTATTTATATAGCTGTTACGTGTTACGTTTTTCTTGTTCCCCATTTTTCCCCTGCTAGTGTGTTTGTCTTGGGCATTACAGGTGTACCGAGTTGCGGCTAACGATGGTGGGCGTGGCTGTAGCTGATTACAGAGAGGATATCTGTTTGCCGTGTGAGAAGAGAAGAGGGGGAGAGAGAGAGAGAGAGAGGACACTTGTTTTTTGTTTGACTATTTGTGTTAATTTCTTTGTTTGTGTTAATTTCTTTGTTTGTGTTAATTTCTTTGTTTGTGTTAATTTCTTTGTTTGTGTTAATTTCTTTGTTTGTGTTAATTTCTTTGTTTGTGTTAATTTCTTTGTTTGTGTTTCAGCCTGTCCTCCTGAGGCGCTCCACCCTACCTAGGTCCTGGAGAAGGGAAAAGGTAGATCTGCCCCATGGGTGTACATTCTCACGTAGATAACCCATTGTTTTATACAGTAGGTTAGCCGGGCGGGTGTCACCCTTGTATTTTTTCTTGGAACCAGGTAGGACAGTGGGTTAGGGTGTAGAATGTGTTAGGAAGGATTAGGTGTGTAGAAGAGGAGGGACCTTTTGTTTATTTTCATTACTTGGACCCCGATCCCAAACATTTCCCTTCTCTTACCTTCCCTGGTGGCTGTTTTTGTTTCTTACTGATTTATTTATGGGTGTTTTTATATTGTTTATTTAACTCATTCACTAAACATCCCCTGAGGGTTAAAATTGAGTTCTGGTTGTGGTCTGATTTATTTATCGCTCATTGCACCCCACATTTCTTCCCTTTTCATCTGTATTACCTGGTGTGTTTAGGCCCAGGCATTTACGTCTCCTCTTCAGACGAGCTACACCGGAGGGGAGAACGTAAGATGGGGGCTCAAACGGGATTTGAACCCGGGACCTCTCGCACTTGCCAAGTGGTGGGGAAGCCTAACCAGGTAATTTCCCCGGCTCCTCTCTGCCCTATTCCAGTTATGGGAGAGCCGTTTGAGAAGGTAATCATCGATTGTGTTGGTCCCTTACCCAGGACTAAGTCGGGTAATCAATTCTTGTTAACAATAATGTGCACTGCTACAAGGTACCCAGAGGCGATTCCTATGCGTAAAATCACAAGTAAGGCAATTGTGAAGGCGCTGATTAAGTATTTTTCTACCTTTGGATTTCCAAAAATTGTACAGACAGATCAAGGCACAAATTTTACATCAAAATTGTTTGGAAGTGTGTTGAAGTCCTTGTCAGTGTCCCATCAGACGTCTAGCGCTTATCACCCGGAGAGTCAGGGCGCGCTGGAACGTTGGCATCAGACGCTAAAAGCTATGTTGCGTAAATACTGTATGGACACAGGAAAAGATTGGGATGAGGGGGTGCCCTACGTGCTGTTTGCTATTCGGGAGACCGTACAAGAGTCTCTTGGGTTTAGCCCAGCTGAGCTAATCTTTGGTCATACTGTGAGAGGGCCTCTCAAGGTACTGAAAGAACAACTTATGGCTGATGATTCAGTTGGGTCCTCTACTAATGTACTAGACTGTTAGTCAAGTCCGGGAGCGGTTGCATGACGCCTGTGCTGTAGCCAGAGAAAATCTGTCTTCCACACAAAATAAAATGAAGCGTCATTTTGATGTTAAATCTGTGTTTCGTTCTTTTCAACCAGGTGACCAAGTCTTGGTGTTGTTGCCGGTACCCGGCTCGTGTCTCTCTTCCAGTTTCTCTGGCCCATATGTAGTGGACCGAAAACTCAGTGATACTGATTATGTTATCAAAACGCCAGACCGTAGACGACCATTTAGGGTATGTCACATTAACATGATTAAAGCCTATCTTGTTAGAGGTGGTATCGAGTCTCCCATTACCAGTGAAAAACCTGTTGTATCCTCTGTTGCTTCTGTGAGCCTGGTTACTCACCCAGGAGTCAGCATAAATGATGAGGACGGTTTGGTGATGCGGAATACTCCTGAGCAGTGTGCTCGTTTGTGTAATTCGGAGATGGTGGCGTCTCTCCCAACCCATTTGTTGCATTTGAATGATCAGCAGAGATCTGATATTGAGTTACTAATCACTGATTTTCCAAGTCTCTTTCAGGATGTTCCCAGTCGTACCAATGTGTTGAAACATGATATAAATGTAGGTGATGCTGCTCCAATCAAACAGCACCCTTATCGTATGAATTCAATCAAGAGAGGAGTGATGAAGAAAGAGGTAACTTATTTACTGGAAAATGAGATGGCAATCCCCAGTGGCAGTCCTTGGAGTTCCCCCTGTCTGCTGATTCCAAAGCCTGACGGGACTCAAAGATTTTGCACTGACTACAGGAAAGTGAATAATGTTACTATACCTGACTCATTCCCTTTACCTCGCATGGATGACTGTATAGACACCATTGGATCGGCTGCGTATGTTACGAAGCTTGACTTGTTAAAAGGTTATTGGCAGGTGCCGTTAACCCCTCGTGCCTCAGGTGTCTGCTTTTGTAACTCCTGACAGTTTCTGTCGGTACACAGTGATGGCTTTTGGAATGAGGAATGCTCCGGCCACGTTTCAACGTTTGGTAAATATTGTGTTGGCTGATGTTCCTGATTGTACTGCATATCTGGATGACCTGGTTGTTCATTCGACTACCTGGCTTGATCACCTGAGCACATTGAGGGCTGTGTTTGCACGCTTGGCCAACGCTTCTTTGACCCTTAACTTAGCCAAATGTGAGTTTGGAAAGGCAACTGTTACATATTTGGGTAAAGAGGTAGGTCGGGGTCAGGTGCGTACCGTAGCAGCTAAGGTGGATGCTATCACCCGGTTTCCTGCCCCTGCCACTCGCCGAGAATTACGCAGATTTTTAGGCATGACGGGTTATTATCGTACATTTTGTAGGAATTTCTCAACAGTTGTAGCCCCACTGACTAGGTTACTCAGTCCTTCAGTATCCTTTGAGTGGACCGCTGAGTGTCAATCTGCTTTTGACTCTGTAAAAGCACTATTGTGTACTTCTCCTGTTCTTTCTGCCCCTGATTTCCAGAAACCATTTAAGTTGGAGGTGGATGCCAGTTCAGTGGGTGCAGGTGCTGTACTATTACAGGAACACGATGGTCTAGATCACCCAGTTTGCTACTTCTCTCGAAAATTCAACAGCTGTCAGTCAAGGTATTCCACTATCGAACAGGAGACCCTGGCGCTGTTATTTGCCCTACAATTTTTTGAAGTTTATGTTGGTTCCAGTGTGTTGCCTGTTGTGGTATACACAGACCACAACCCTTTAACTTTCTTGAGCCGCATGTATAACCACAACCAACGTCTTATGCGTTGGGCGTTGGTTATATAGGGTTATAATTTACAAATTCAGCACATAAAGGGTTCGGAAAACATCGTTGCGGATGCTTTGTCCCGTGCCTAGTAAAAAAAAAAAATACTAATAGCACCAGGCATTGATAACTTCGCTGTTGTAAAAAAAAAATATATATATATATGTATGTAAGGGTTTTATCATAAACCCAGGGGTTTACTCTTTTTGGGGGGGGCGTGTTACGTGTTACGTTTTTCTTGTTCCCCATTTTTCCCCTGCTAGTGTGTTTGTCTTGGGCATTACAGGTGTACCGAGTTGCGGCTAACGATGGTGGGCGTGGCTGTAGCTGATTACAGAGAGGATATCTGTTTGCCGTGTGAGAAGAGAAGAGGGGGAGAGAGAGGACACTTGTTTTTTGTTTGACTATTTGTGTTAATTTCTTTGTTTGTGTTTCAGCCTGTCCTCCTGAGGCGCTCCACCCTACCTAGGTCCTGGAGAAGGGAAAAGGTAGATCTGCCCATGGGTGTACATTCTCACGTAGATAACCCATTGTTTTATACAGTAGGTTAGCCGGGCGGGTGTCACCCTTGTATTTTTTCTTGGAACCAGGTAGGACAGTGGGTTAGGGTGTAGAATGTGTTAGGAAGGATTAGGTGTGTAGAAGAGGAGGGACCTTTTGTTTATTTTCATTACTTGGACCCCGATCCCAAACATTTCCCTTCTCTTACCTTCCCTGGTGGCTGTTTTGTTTCTTACTGATTTATTTATGGGTGTTTTTATATTGTTTATTTAACTCATTCACTAAACATCCCCTGAGGGTTAAAATTGAGTTCTGGTTGTGGTCTGATTTATTTATCGCTCATTGCACCCCACATTTCTTCCCTTTTCATCTGTATTACCTGGTGTGTTTAGGCCCAGGCATTTACGTCTCCTCTTCAGACGAGCTACACCCGAGGGGAGAACGTAAGAATAGCCCTTCTTACATCAGCTGATATCTCAAAGTGCCGTACAGAAACCCAGCCTAAAACCCCAAACAGCAAGCAATGCAGGTGTAGAAGCACGGTGGCTAGGAAAAACTCCCTAGAAAGGCCAAAACCTAGGAAGAAACCTAGAGAGGAACCAGGCTATGAGGGGTGGCCAGTCCTCTTCTGGCTGTGCCGGGTGGAGATTATAACAGAACATGGCCCAAATGTTCATAAATGACCAGCATGGTCAAATAATAATAATCACAGTTGTTGAGGGTGCAACAAGTCAGCACCTCAAGAGTAAATGTCAGTTGGCTTTTCATAGCCGATCATTGAGAGTATCTCTACCGCTCCTGCTGTCTCTAGAGAGTTGAAAACAGCAGGTCTGGGACAGGTAGCACGTCCGGTGAACAGGTCAGGGTTCCACAGCCGCAGGCAGAACAGTTGAAACTGGAGCAGCAGCACGACCAGGTGGACTGGGGACAGCAAGGAGTCATCATGTCAGGTAGTCCTGAGGCATGGTCCTAGGGCTCAGGTCCTCCGAGAGAAAGACAGAAAGAGAGAATTAGAGAGAGCATATTTAAATTCACACAGGACACCGGATAAGACAGGAGAAATACTCCAGAGATAACAGACTGACCCTATCCCCCCGACACATAAACGACTGCAGCATAAATACTGGAGGCTGAGACAGGAGGGGTCAGGAGACACTGTGCCCCATCCGACGATACCCCCGGACAGGGCCAAACAGGAAGGATTTAACCGCACCCACTTTGCCAAAGCACAGCCCCCACACCACTAGAGGGATATCTTCAACCAACAACTTACCATCCTGAGACAAGGCCGAGTATAGCCCACAAAGATCTCCGTCACGGCACAACCCAAGGGGGGGCGCCAACCCAGACAGGAAGACCACGTCAGTGACTCAACCCACTGAAGTGACGCACCCCTCCTAGGGACGGCATGGAAGAACACCAATAAGCCAGTGACTCAGCCCCTGTAATAGGGTTAGAGGCAGAGAATCCCAGTGGAGAGAGGGGAACCGGCCAGGCAGAGACAGCAAGGGCGGTTCGTTGCTCCAGAGCCTTTCCGTTCACCTTCACACTCCTGGGCCAGACTACACTCAATCATAGGACCCACTGAAGAGATGAGTCTTCAGTAAAGACTTAAAGGTTGAGACCGAGTCTGCATCTCTCACATGGGTAGGCAGACTATTCCATAAAAATGGAGCTCTATAGGAGAAAGCCCTGCCTCCAGCTGTTTGCTTAGAAATTCTAGGGACAATTAGGAGGCCTGCGTCTTGTGACCGTAGCGTACGTGTAGGTATGTACGGCAGGACCAAATCGGAAAGATAGGTAGGAGCAAGCCCATGTAATGCTTTGTAGGTTAGCAGTAAAACCTTGAAATCAGCCCTTGCCTTAACAGGAAGCCAGTGTAGGGAGGCTAACACTGGAGTAATATGATCAAATTTTTTGGTTCTAGTCAGAATTCTAGCAGCCGTATTTAGCACTAACTGAAGTTTATTTAGTGCTTTATCCGGGTAGCCGGAAAGTATAGCATTGCAGTAGTCCAACCTAGAAGTAACAAAAGCATGGATTAATTTTACTGCATCATTTGTGGACAGAAAGTTTCAGATTTTTGCAATGTTACCTAGATGGAAAAAGCTGCCCTTGAAACAGTCTTGATATGTTCTTCAAAAGAGAGATCAGGGTCCAGAGTAACGCCGAGGTCCTTCACAGTTTTATTTGAGACGACTGTACAACCATCAAGATTAATTGTCAGATTTAACAGAAGATCTCTTTGTTTCTTGGGACCTAGAACAAGCATCTCTGTTTTGTCTGAGTTTAAAAGTAGAAAGTTTGCAGCCATCCACTTCCTTATGTCTGAAACACAGGCTTCTAGCGAGGGCAATTTTGGGGCTTCACCATGTTTCATTGAAATGTACAGCTGTGTGTCATCCGCATAGCAGTGAAATTTAACATTATGTTTTCGAATGACATGCCCAAGAGGTAAAATATATAGTGAAAACAATAGTGGTCCTAAAACGGAACACCAAAATGTACAGTTGATTTGTCAGAGGACAAACCATTCACAGAGACAAACTGATATCTTTCCGACAGATAAGATCTAAACCAGGCCAGAACTTGTCCGTGTAGACCAATTTGGGTTTCCAATCTCTCCAAAAGAATGTGGTGATCGATGGTATCAAAAGCAGCACTAAGATCTAGGAGCACGAGGACAGATGCAGAGCCTCGGTCTGACATCATTAAAAGGTCATTTACCACCTTCACAAGTGCAGTCTCAGTGCTATGATGGGGTCTAAAACCAGACTGAAGCTTTTCGTATACATTGTTTGTCTTCAGGAAGGCAGTGAGTTGCTGAGCAACAGCTTTTTCTAACATTTTTGAGAGGAATTGAAGATTCGATATAGGCCGATAGTTTTTTATATTTTCTGGGTCAAGGTTTGGCTTTTTCAAGAGAGGCTTTATTAATGCCGCTTTTAGTGAGTTTGGTACACATCCGGTGGATAGAGAGCCGTTTATTATGTTCAACATAGGAGGGCCAAGCACAGGAAGCAGCTCTTTCAGTAGTTTAGTTGGAATAGGGTCCAGTATGCAGCTTGAAGGTTTAGAGGCCATGATTATTTTCATAATTGTGTCAAGAGATATAGTACTAAAACACTTTAGTGTCTCCCTTGATCCTAGGTCCTGGCAGAGTTGTGCAGACTCAGGACAACGGAGCTTTGGAGGAATACGCAGATTTAAAGAGGAGTCCGTATTTTGCTTTCTAATGATTATGATCTTTTCCTCAAAGAAGTTCATGAATTTATTACTGCTGAAGTGAAAGCCATCCTCTCTTGGGGATGGCTTTCTCTCTCTATTCTCTTTACAGTCATATCACTCAACACATCTATGGTGTACAACTCTCTTACCTCAGATTCACAGTCAGTGAAGGAGTAGATAGAGATGTCATCAGAGTTGGAGGATGAGATCACCTCCTCATAATTTCTCTCTATCAGCCAGGTCAACCTTCCAGACTGAGAAGAAAGACAATAGCACTTGCATGTACTTAGGGCAGTCATACAATACACTGGCATTGACTCCCAAATAGGAAATGTAGAATATGTGGGTAATCCAAAATGGTTGAACAAGTAGTGAGTAATTCATGGGTGAAGCTCCAATAACGGTATGGCTAAAGATAGAGATCTTCCATACAATAGGATTCTTTAGCATCTTGAATGGATGATATGTCAATTCAATCAATTCAAACAAGCCAACCAAAATGGCCATATGAATCCACAGATGTATCTATCTGTTGTGTTTCTCTGGCAACAGCAGAGCTATCTAACCTGACTGAGAGGCTCTGGATTGATGTCCCATCCATCCCCAGACATTTGGTCCTGTCCACAGCTCACAGTGATTGGCTGTGAACAGTAAAGAAAAAACTGAACAGCTTTGCTCATATTTAGCTTTGTAAATAACTGTAGTTCAAATTATGTATCAATAAATAATTCTAGTACTATTATGTGGTTGAATTTGAGTGTGACTTACTGGCCTTCTGTGGATCTTAGGGGTCTGCCACTGAAGTAGACTGTCAAGAAAGCATTACATTTCAAATGTGGCTATATGGGTAGGGATATCTGCACGTGCTTTTATTGTGATAACTGCAGTTTGTACATGCAGCATAACTAATATTTGTGTTATTGTTTTCAGGTCGGATTTGACTTATAGGCCTTGGTTTTCTGTGTATCTTGCCGGTTGGCCACATTACAGAATCAAAGGTGTTCAATCTTACTGGATTCAACTGTCACCACAACACTCAATTTAAAAGGTGATAACATAAACATAGAGAACCAAAAAATACTTGATATTTATCAGATAAGGACAGCGCCTTAGAGCTCTTTTGATTCTCTCATAATTATGATCCATTTTGCTTTCTGAGGGATACATTTCCATCAATTGATTGGCACAAAACAGAAAACAGATCTAGACACGCACGCACACACACACAGAGACCATAGGGGCTGGTGAAGGGAAAAGGGCTCATAATATCTGGAATGGAGTGGTATCAAACACATGGAAACTAGAGGTTGACAGATTAATCGGAATGGCCGATTAATTAGGGCCGATTTCAAGTTTTTATAACAATCTGTAATCGGCATTTATGGACACCGATCATGGCCAATTACATTGCACTCCACGAGGAGACTGCATGGCAGGCTGACTACCTGTTATGTGAGTGCTGCAAGGAGCCAAGGTAAGGTGCTAGCTAGCTAGCATAAAAAAACAATCAATCTTAACATATTCACTAAACTACACATGGTTGATGATATTACTAGTTTATCTAGCTTGTCCTGTGTTGCATATTATCGATGCGGTGCCTGTTGATTTATCATTGAATCACAGCCTACTTCGCCAAACGGGGGATTTAACAAGTGCATTCACGAAAAAAGCACTGTCGTTGCACCAATGTGTACCTAACTGTCATGACTTCTGCCGAAGTCGATGCCCCTCCTGTCACGTCCTGACCAGTAAAAGGGGTAATTTGTCATTGTAGTATGGTCAGGGCGTGGCAGGAGGTGTTTTGGGGTTGGTTTGTTTCATGGGGATTTGTTCTAGTTTTCATTTTCTATGTGTGGCCGAGTATGGTTTCCAATCAGAGGCAGGTGTTTTTCGTTGTCTCTGATTGGAAGCCATACTTAGGCAGCCTGTTTTTTCCTGTGGATTGTGGGTGGTTGTTTTCCGTTATAGTCTTTGTACCATACGGAACTGTTGGTCGTTGTATTTTTTTCTGTTTAAGTGTTCTCCTATAATAAATTAAGATAAGCACTCTACACGCTGCGCCTTGGTCCAATCCTTCCGACAGGTGTGACAGAACCACCCACCGACGAAGGACCAAGCAGCGTGGAAGGGAGCAACTGGAGAGGTATCTGGAGTCCTGGACCTGGGAAGAAATCCTGGATGGGAAAGGACCCTGGAGTCAACCTGGAGAGTATCGCCGCCCGCCGGAGATAGAGGCAGCGAAGGTGGAACGGCGTTACTGGGAGGAACGGCTGGAACGTCAGGAGGAGGCTGAGAGGCAGCCCCCCAAAAAATGTTTGGGGGGGCATACGGGAAGACAGCCAACTTCGCCAAACGGGGGATGATTTAACAAAACCGCATTTGCGAAAAAAGCACAATCGTTGCACGAATGTACCTAACAATAAACATCAATGCCTTTCTTAAAATCAATACACAGAAGTATATCTTTTTTTTAAACCTGCATATTTAGTTAAAAGAAATTCATGTTAGCAGGCAATTTTAAACTAGGGAAATTGTGTCACTTCTCTTGCGTTCATTGCACGCAGAGTCAGGGTATGTGCAACAGTTTGGGCCGCCTGGCTCGTTGCGAACTAATTTGCCAGAATTTTAAGTAATTATGACATAACATTGAAGGTTGTGCAATGTAATAGCAATATTTAGACTTATGGATGCCACCCATTAGATAAAATACAGAACGGTTCTGTATTTCCCTGAAAGAATAAACGTTTTGTTTTTGAAATGATAGTTTCCGGATTTGACCATATTAATGACCTAAGGCTCGTATTTATGTGTGTTATTATAATTAAGTGTGTTTTGATAGAGCAGTCTGACTGAGCGGTGGTAGGCAGCAGCAGGCTCGTAAGCATTCATTCAAACAGCACTTTACTGCGTTTGCCAGCAGCTTTTCGCAATGCTTCTAGCATTGCGCTGTTTATGACTCCAAGCCTATCAACTCCCGAGATTAGGCTGGCAATACTAAAGTACCTATTAGAACATCCAATAGTCAAAGGTACACGAAATACAAATGGTATAGAAAGAAATAGTCCTATAACTACAACCTAAAACTTCTTACCTGGGAATATTGAAGACTCGTGTTAAAAGGAACCACCAGCTTTAATATGTTCTCATGTTCTGAGCAAGGAACTTAAACGTTAGCTTTTTTACATGGCACATATTGCACTTTTACTTTCTTCTCCAACACTTTGTTTTTGCATTATTTAAACCAAATTGAACATGTTTCATTTATTTGAGACTAAATTGACTTTATTGATGTATTATAGTATTAAGTTTATGTGTTCATTGTTCATTCAGTATTGTTGTAATTGTCATTATTACAAATATATATATAAAAATTGGCAGATTAATCGGTAACGGCTTTTTTGGGTCCTCCAATAATCGGTATCGGCGTTGAAAAATCATAATCGGTTGACCTCTAATGGAAATCATATGTTTGAAGTGTTTAATACCATGCCATGTATTCTGTTCCAGCCATTACCATGAGCCTGTCCTCGCCACTTAAGGTGCCACCAGCCACCTGTGACACACACATACACAATGTAAAAGCCTACCAGGCTACATTCTAAAACACCAACTCACCTTGCACAGTGCTCAAACATCTATCCAACCTTAGTCTATCCAACCAATAGTCTGCACAGCGTCAGGTAGGGCAGGCTATGCGCCATAAGCTTACCTGAAACAACCTGAGTAAAGAAAGCATATGTACAGATTTTTATCAAAGCAGTTTAACTAGTAAACTAATACTTGCATGTTATATAATACGTCTCAACTACCAGGAAAGGCTCATGGAACCCCATTTGTAGCTGGTGCAAGCACTTAGACTATTTGAATAACAACGAAACAATGGCGTGCATAGGCCTACTGAGTAATGTTCGTATCGTAGGCCGTTGAAAGTTGTGACAGTAAACACTAGATATGTTGATAGCCCACGGGACATGCATATGAAATAAACCACTCCTTGTCAATCCAATTGGACTCGTTTGATCATCACATTTCAGGCACAAGCCAGTAAAGCAATTAGGCAAGCTAGTTTCTAGTTATAATTTAATCCCAGTGCAGTTGCTAATTTACCAATCTTAAACCACGAGTGAGCACTATATTCGGCGTATATAAACCAATAAACAAATTTGATAATTCTTTCATTTCTACGATTTCACTCAAGACTCACAGATCTCGAAAAATACCTTTATTTTGAAATCCATTCATTAAAAAAAAACACTACCGGAAGTTGGTCCCACCAGCTATTTAGCCCCTCTCTCCAAGTAGCCCTGACTGCAGCCCTGACTGCAGCGTGCAATTCGGGGCCAAGATCAATGTGGGCGGAGTCAAACGTTTTACCCCTGCCCACCTTTTGTCCATCTGAGGTTTGACAGTCACACACTGAATACAAACACACACGTTTGCGCAAGGCACTTCATTTTTGAAGATCGTAAGAAATATTTTATAAAGTGGTACCAGCAGATGTGTTGTAACACTTTTGGCTTCATGCTATGGTGGAGACAAGCTACTGATATTGTTGCAGTTAACATACTTGTTGTGTCCTGTTAAAATTGTGTTGATAAATGTTTAATTATATTATTTAATTGTGCATATATACACACAATTACTATCCATCCTGATTAATAATGCTATTTACTTTCCTAATGAGAATGGAGACAGACTATTCCATAGACATACTGACAAGCTGAATGTGCTTTGTACATTAAGTTATACCAGCGCCAGTAAAGAGATTAAAGACTCAGGTGACTACTACATCATCGTTACTAAACAACATAACACATTTAACAATTGACACAGCTGACAAAAACAAGGTTTGACCACTCAAAAATGGCTTCACTCCTGCTCCTCAAAAGAGGCAAAGACAGTTATTTTCTTGTCGTCAACTGCCTCCACGTCTCCTAATCTCTCTGTAACATGAATGGTTCCTTGAGGAGAATATTTTCCTTTATCCAGGCCATCATACAACCGTAGTTCTTTAAGGGTTGTAATGCGGTCTTCCCTGTCCACTTCCCCGTCTATCCCAATTACACTAGGGAAGGAAACAGTGCCTTTAAAATGTTTGGCGTTCGCACCACCTTGCTGCCTCTCGGGTGTCCCTTAGAAGAACATCTGCTTCCTTGAAGAAAAAGGAAGAATACATATTAAGAGTAGTGCCTCATTAGGTGATCAAGTCAAATTACACCCCGCTTTCACAATACCACCATGCAAACGAAAGCCACTATTACTAAAGGGGTTTTCAGTGATATCCATAACTACTCAACAAGTCATCACAACTATTATATCTTGCCATGCATCAAGCCTTCAGAATTACACACAGTAGACTACATACTTAGTTCACAGCTCCCAGTTCACCATGCATTTTGTTTTCAGTATCGTCTAGAAAGAAAAGATTGTGGTCATTAAGTAATGTAAGGGAACCTCTAGGGATGTGTGTACAAGAATGTACCTTACTTTAGCTAATAGCCTATACAGTACCTGATCCTGCAGAGCTGAATGATGTGACTTCTTGTGGTGGTGGTGGTGGGGGGGGGAGATGTCTTCTACATCATCCTGAAATATATTGGGGGGGGGGGGGGGGGGGGTCAGTCTTTAAACATTGGTTTAAGACCATACCACTCATCATATGACAACTACCTGTAGTGTGTTTTGTTTTCGCAGCCTTTTTCGATTTTTCAACCGCTCTTCTTCAGACCTTAGTGAGTGAATGACATACATTACATACATTAAATATGAACATATATTCAGGTCAGTCCGGCTACAGTGAAACAAGTGCTTTTAAGGAAGCAAATGAAAAGTTATTTAATGTTCAAGACTTACAGCAAGGGAAAGTCCTGCAGGAGAACTAGGCACCACCGTCACCTAATTTACTGCATGTTTTCCTTTTGAAAAAAAATAAATAAAAAAAGTTTAAAATCACACTATCAGATGAGTATCCCAAAAAACATATCCACTAGTGATGAGAATTTCATAATTTATACGTACCTAAGTGAAATCACACTGTGCTTCCATTGCAATGTACAGAGCGTACTGTAAGTTAAGAAAGATTAGGTTGTTAAGTTTGATAGTTATGATAACAATAAAATAAATCATAATCCCCCCCCAAGAAGTCACAACATTTCACATCAGCATACAGCTCTGCAGGAGCTCTGCAGGGGTTTGATGTATGTAGTGTAAAAACTGTAGGAAATAGGTCCCAAAAAGTGTCAAAAATAATAAACAAGAAAAAGTATGAGCAATAACAATAGGGTGCTTTGCATGTTGCAAGCACAGAAATAATAACTTTTCATACGTTATAACAGAAAAGACTAATATAATATACTGAATAGCCAGCATCTTACATTTACATTTTAGTAATTCAGCAGACGCTCTTATCCAGAGCGACTTACAGTAGTGAATGGATACATTTCATGCATTTTTTTATTTGTACTGGTCCCCTGTGGGAATCGAACCCACAACACTGGCGTTGCACACACCATGCTGGCGTTGCAAACACCATGCTCTACCAACTGAGCCACAGGGAACACCACAGTTGTTTGAGAAACCTTGCTTTGGTAGGCCCTGTGGTGTGAACAAGGTACAATTTTCAATAAAGGAATGACAATCAAATTGTACTGTTCAGTGGAATAATGTAAAGGAATATCTAACCTGAACATCATCCACACCAAAAGTCTTCCAAGGTCCAGGGGACCAGATCCGAGAATGTTTCTGTTTACACAGTGCATGTGAAAGTAAAGAAAAAGTACAATTCAACAGCTTTTTATACTTCGGCATGCATAACAGTTTTGAACACAGTTGGAACTGAATTAGCCCAAGTATTTTTCACAACATGTATGGGTGTTGCTGGACCAGAAAATGTGATTACTGTATATAATATGTGTAGGCTGTGTAGACTCGCTATGTGTAACTAAGGGAATGGCATCAACGATACACATTTAGAGCCAGCCAAACACAACAAGGCATACATTGAAGAAACACAGAAAATCAACGATCAAATCGATTACATAACTGTACATGTAAACCTGGGCTTACTGCTCAAGTAGATTCCCGCATTGTGAGCAATTAGCTAGCTCACGTAGCAAATAGGTTCTAATTAACGCTGTGCTAACATCGGTGCCGTAGTTGGTCATATAAAAATATACCACTGCACTGGTATAACATGAATACTACAAAGTACAATATGCATAATGACAGTCTCACTTACTTCCATGGTTTATAGTTTCAGGTTAGGTTCAATTAAGATTCGATTTCGTTGACGTTTATCTTTGACGTTATCCTCAACTTGGGTGACGTTGAAAGAGACGGAAAGGGTTCGGCTTAAACCCGTTTGACTCCGCCCACATTGAGCCCGGCCCGGGCTGATGATTCCACCCACATTGAGCCCGGCCCGGATGTTTGACTCCGCCAACAATGAGCCCGGACCCGCACACTGCAGTCAGGGTCATCTTGCTCATTCAAGTACTCTGCGGTGTGTGTTCGCTGTTTCTTAGTTTTTGCACCCTTGTCTATCGCTAGGTAGTTATCAAATATGAACGCGGCACCTGCATTTGAGTCATTTCTGTTGTTTGTTTATTAACAACAAATCAATACAGAAAGTACATGAGGGAACACAAGTATATATAGATTATATACAATGCACAATTGAGCTAGGGGGTACAATATCACATTACACAAGGACCTTAAAACCTGTTGGGGATCTGATCCCGGTATTGGGATTTATTGTCAAGAGACCATGGCGGGAAATTCAAAACTGCAAGAATCTAATAATTTCAATTTCTCAAACAATCAACTATTTTTCACCATTTGAAAGATAAACATCTCCTAAATCCAACCACATTGTCCGATTTCAAAGAGGCTTTACGGCGAAAGCATAAAGTTAGGTTATGTTAGGAGAGTACATTGAAAATAGCTGTGTGTAATGTTTTGTCAACATCAAGACAGGCGTCACCAAAAGCAGATAACCAGCTAAAATTATGCACTAATCTTTGACAATCTTCCTCAGATGACACTCCTAGGACATTATGTTATACAATACATGCATTTTTTGTTCCATCAAGTTCATATTTATATCCAAAAACAGCATTTTACAGTAGCGGTGAAATTCAGAATTTTTTTCCCCTCAAATGCTTTCGGTGAATCAACGTTACAATTTACAAAATTACTATTCGAAAACATCGGTAAATTATAATATTGTCATTCAAAGAATTATAGTTTAACATTTCGTAAATGCTACTGCATTGCCAGATTTCAAAATAACTTAGTAGTCACGACGAAAAGTAAAAAAAAAAATCTATTTACGTTCGTTCAAACATGTCAAACGTTGTTTAGCATCAATCTTTAGAGCCATTTTTAACGTGAAACATCAGTAATGTTTCAACCCGACCTCTCCTGTGTCTTGAAAAACGTTTTTGAAAAATGTCTCGCATCACATGAACTCACATGAATGCGCAGGTGCGCGCAATAATGAAGTGATGACATCCCAGGGACGTCAACTTCTCTTCCTTGTCATCCGGTCTCTGTTCATCATAGACGCTTCAAACAACTTTATAAAGATCGTTGACATCTAGTGGAAGCCGTAGGAAGTGCGAAATGAATCCTTTGTCACTGTGTGATCTATTAGCAATGACTCGAAAATAGTACAGCCACAAAATTCTCATTTCCTGGTTGTATTTTTCTCAGCTTTTTGCCTGCCATATGAGTTTTGTTATACTTACAGACACCATTCAAACAGTTTTAGAAAATTCAGAGTGTTTTCTATCCAAATATGTTAATAATATTCATATCCTAGCTTCTGAGTTGGTGTAGGAGGCAGTTTAAAATGGGCACATATTTCTTTCAAAATTCTCAATACTGCCCCCTAGCCCCAACAGGATAAGGGACATACATACATACATACATACATACATACATACATACATACATAATTATATATAATTCGAACAGCTTTTTTGTTAGTAGAGTATTTGATTGTCTTAAAATACAGTTCAATTTATTTTTGTAGGGTAAGAAAATGTGTTTCTTTGTTTGTAAATTTACATTTGTGAATATGAAATTTGGCCAAAAGAATAATGAAATTAATTACATAAAAATGTTTCAGCTTATTCCTATCGTAGGTAAAGAATCCAAGCAGTACATCTCTCCACAATAGTGTTAAACCTTCATAAAAGTGTTCAATTATAAATCTACTGATGTCTTGCCACAGTTTTCTTACATGAATACAATGCCAAAAAAGATGCAACACTGTTTCTGGGTGGTCATTACAAAAGGAGCAATTTGAGTTGATGTTTTCCTTTAACTTCTTCATATAGTGGTTGGCAGGATAATATTTATAAATCATTTTAAAGGAAACTTCCTTAATTTTGTTAACAAGTAGGTATGTGTGTGGCAACATCCAAACTTTTTTCCAACAGATATTATCAATAAATCCATTCCAATAAGTCATGACATAAGGTAAAGATACAACATCCTGCTGAAACAAGGTTTGTATCACTCTGTTGTTAAATGGACCAAAAGAGAAACAAATCTTTCCTACTGATGAGTCAACAGAGTCAATGGAAGGTAGGCTCTGAGGCTCAGGTCTTGACACGTTCCTGAATAATATAGCAACACCTGAGGGAATGGCATCTAAAACAATTGCAAAATCTTTCGGTGTTACAGGGACCTTGTAAAGTGATAAGAATTCCTTATAACTGAGTAAAAGACCCTCTGCATTTACCAGTTGGCTCACCAATAGGATATTATTTCAGAACCAATATTCTAAAAACAAAGAAGTATTTTTATACAATATATCCCGATTATTCCATATATAATATCTGTGTGGAGAAAAATTGTGTTTATAAATTAAGGACCATGACAAGAAAGCCTGCCGATGAAAAGCAGAAAGTTTCACTGGAACTTTGTCAATATTATAATTGCAAAACAACATGAAGTTAAGGCCACCAAAGTAGAGAAGACATGAGGAATAAAATTCCAGATAGAAGTGGGTCTTCTTAGGAATTGTTTTATCCAATTGATCTTAAAAGTATTATTTAAGGTAGTAAAGTCCAGAAAATTAAGCACACCATTCTCATAAGTGTTCATTACAACAGTTTTCCTAATGTAATCGGTACGGTTCTCCACAGAAAGTGGAGAACCGTACCCATTAGAGAACCGTACTCCTTGCTTATTTTACTGTCAAGATATAAAGATAGAGCGCCATATGTTAGTCTAGAGATACCTTCAGCCTTGGTTATTAGGACTCTACCTTTTAAAGATAAGTCCCTCTGTAGCCATTGATTTAGCTGCTTCTGGGTTTTTTTAATAAGAGGGTTAAAATTTAGTAAGCCTCTAGACTTCTGATCCTTTGTAATGGTTATGCCTAAATTTGTAAGTTCTTCTTTTACTGGAATACCATAATATGAAGGTGTCACACAATCTTTGACAGCCATGAGTACACATTTATTAATGTTAAGATATAGACCAGACGCTTTGGAAAAGGATTGTATCACATTGATCGATATGGGAATTTGGTTTGCATCTTTCAAAAAAAGTGTATCGTCAGCCAGCTGGCTTATAATAATTTCTTTACCAGTTATGGAAATACCTTGTACAGGACTATTATTTAAAGAATTTGCAAGAAGTTGGGTGATTAATAAAAACAGGTACGGAGAGATAGGACAACCTTGCCTAATTCCTCTCTTTAACTCAAATCTAGGTGAGGTGACATATTTCAAGTTGATAGAGCTGTTACCATTTGCATAGAGAGTCTTAATAGCCTTACAGAAGAAATCCCCAAAGCCAAGTCTCTCAAGGGAGTGGAAGAGGAACTGATGCTCTACTGTGTCAAATGCTTTATAAAAATCTAAAAATAATATGAAGCTATCCTCGGTTATTAGGTCTGAGTAGTCAAGTATGTCTAATACTAGTCTGACATTGTTAGAAATATGTCTGTTCCTCATGAAGCCAGACTGTGTTTCATCAATGATTGCATCCAGGACTTCTTTCATTCTTTTTGCAAGTAGTGAGGCTAATATCTTATAGTCATTATTAAGAAGACAAATTGTACGCCAGTTATCAATGAGCAGCACTTCTTTTTTAGGCTTAGGTATCAGTGTTATTAACCCCTGACTCATTGTAGGAGGGAGAACATTGTTTTTAATACTCTCTAAAAAGACTTCAAATAGGAAGTCTTCAAATAAGAAGACTTCAAATAAGAATTTGGAAGACTTCAAATAAGAATTTGTAAAATTCTGATGTAATTCCATCAACACCTGGTGATTTATTGTTCTTTAGATGTTTGATAGACTCTATAATCTCTTCAACTTTGATGGGTTCATCACACTGTTTAGATTCTATATCACTGATAGAGTGAACATTATTCAGTGAGTCAAAAAACGTATCTGTGGATTCCTGACAGTACGTAGAGCTATACAATTTTCTGTAAAAATTGCTACAGGTTTTAGCGATACATTTTTGGTCATCTGTAATAACACCATCAATGTTTAACTTGTGGATAGTGTTATTTCTAGAGTGAAATTTCTCAAGTCTAAAGAAATAGGATGAATTCTGTAAAGGCTTCTTCTGCTTTTGGCCTATATATATTATATATATATTATAGCTATACATTAACTGCCAGGGAGGTAGCTAGCTGGATATCCTGACAGCATGCTGTGCAGCTAACGTTATGTTTGTGCTTTGCCAGTTATTCATAGCTTCACAGTAGCTAGAGTCGTAGAGACTCGAGACTAGTTAGTATTTCAGTCATAAACGGCTAGCTAGCAAGTTAGCATAATACTGGCTACTACAGCGAAATAACGCAAACTAGCTAACGTTAGCTGAGAATTCTCAACTCCACGATAATATAGCGGATTAAACCCAACTATACTATTTACGATGAAGTTGAGTAGCATATAATAGGCCGAATGGATTTCAGCGCCCAAAGAATAGTCTGGAACTAACGTCTACCACGATACGGTTATGTGTAATTGTGCGCTATTCTTTGGGTGCTGAAATAAGTTGTTTATATTTTCATATAAAAAATTTAAATGTGACGTCGGAGCTCCATTTCGCCCACACTAGTCGCCGCTTAACTCATCGTTTAGTTGGATATGATCATAGAGATCCTATTACTTTACTAGAGAAGCTAACTATGTCGTAAACCCTCAAGGTTCCAGAATGTTATGAAATGGCAGCTTGTGGTCAGCGAGAAATCCAAACCAGTCTTCAATGAATGGCAGTAGATGCATTTCATGCTTTTCGGAAAATTAAAGTAAGGCTTGACACTTGATGTTGAAACATTGCTGCGTGGACTTGCTACCATTCAGCCACAAGAGCATTAGTGAGGTTGGGCGATTAGGCCTGGCTCGCAGTTGGAGTTCAAATTCATCCCAAAGGTGTTTGATGGGGTTGAGGTCAGGGCTCTGCAGGCCAGTCAAGTTCTTCCACACCGATCTTGACAAACCATTTCTGTATGAACCTTGCTTTGTGCACAGGGGCATTGTCATGCTGAAACAGGAAAGGGCCCTCCCCAAACTGTTGTCACAAAGTTGGAAGCACAGAATCATCTAGAATATCATTGTAGGACGTATTGTTAAGATTTCCCTTCACTGGAACTAAGAGGCCTAGCCCGAACCATGAAAAACAGCCCTAGACCATTATTCCTCCTTCACCAAACTTTACAGTTGGCACTATGCAGTCGGGCAGGTAGAGTTCTGGCATCTGCCAAACCCAGATTTGTCCGTTGGACTGCCAGATGGTGAAGCGTGATTCATCACTCCAGAGAATGCGTTTCCACTGCTCCAGTTAAATTTTAAATTTTTTGTAGCCTTTATTACAGCAAAGGCTAAATCCAGTAGCATTCGTGAATGCAATTTCCAGAATATAAGTGTTTATTTATTGTTTATGCTAATTACTCAAGGGTGGCTTTGTTTTATTTTAAAAGTAAAATGCTTGGTTGCATTTCAAATCATGAATGACTCGTGTGTGATGACATGAATGATTGATACAGTACTGTAGCTTATGTAAGTATTGAAATACTGGCCTAAGTAAGTTACGGTATTAAGACTAAACAGGATGCACTCTTAGGGCTACAGCTTGATGGGGGTTGTACAAGGCTGCTATACTAAGCCTACTAATGATTTATTATAATAATGATGATCATAACAATAATAGTAATAACATTATAGCATAGCAAAGATTAAAAACAGCCAAAATTGTTTATCTGACTTGTTGTGGTTGTTGCCCACAGAGGCTTGGTGCTCACAGAATCAGAAGGCTATTAAACAAACATTCAAACAGGCAACAGAAGTAGGATCTGTCTTATTTCTGTAGATATATATGGATGATTTATAAAACCAGGCACATTTAACAGTTAGGCTATTGATTATATAATTAATTAAGTTGGTTTCCTCTCCTCACTTTTCTTAGACAATTAAGACAAAGGCTGTTTTCTTGTCTCCTAGCGCCGCTGCTGCCTCCATCGCATTGTTCTCAACGCCAATATATTGGTTAACGTTGCTATTATGCACATAGCAACATGGTCTAGGAAAAGGCCCAATTCAACAGCGCACTGATGTGTTTCAGAACCGCTTACTGTGACTGCTATCCAATGCGGGAGAAAGCGCATCTGTAATAAAATATTATTTTTATTAGTGTTGCACCATTGTTTTTATGTAATGTAACCATATACTATTTCATTAGCACATGTTTTAGAGGGATTGACTGTGACATCCCCATGGCCTCTACAATGGATTAGTCCACTCAGACAATTGCAAATCCTTTTACTGCAAGAAATGCTTAATTCTGCAGTAATTCATATAAAGGCTTTGTGCGAGTTTATAGACCTACAGTCAGTGTTCAGATTTCAGTTTCCATTTAACCCATCTTTAACAGTAGGCTACAGTTCCCTTGCCTATTTGAAGTATGGATGACTGCCAAATTTGTATAGCCCTCACAATCATCACACAACATGCTTCTACACCTGCATTGCTTGCTGTTTGTGGTTTTAGGCGGGTTTCTGTATAGCACTTTGTGACATCAGCTGATGTAAGAATGGCTTTATAAATACATTTGATTTGATTTGACAACATAGCTGGCACTGCTATCATAGTATTTTACCACTTCACCAAATCTTTCCCAAAATGTACTTTTCTGGCCCTCCCTTCTCTTTATTTTAAACTCTCAATTTCTTAGCTTTTCTCTTATGTAATTAAGCTTCTGACATTGTCCTTTTTGCCTTTTCAATAAATCTGCTACAAATTCGCCAAATATTTTTTAACTGTCATTATGGGATATTGTGTAGATGGGTCAGAAAAAATATACATTTAATCAATTTCGAATTCAGGCTGTAACACAAAATGTGGAATCAAGGGGTATGCATACTTTCTGAATGCACTGTACTGGACATGCATTAAAGAATGGACATTTTTACAAGCATCAACTGATACTGACTCGGTGTAGTCAGAGGTACACTCTGCCAAAACTCATCGCCATTGAACTCCATTGAGTATCGTGAAGTTGAGAATTCTCAGCTACTAGCTAGGTAACTACTGTGATTGTGTACCTGGCATTGCCACTGAATATGAATCTGTAAGTGAAATACTCTTACTCAGAATGTTTTTGTTTCTAGAATGACAATCATCAAGGACACAAAAGTCCCTAACGCCTGCCTCTTCACGTTGAATAAAGAGGATCACACAATTGGCATCATCATCAGACAGTGAGTTCAACTATTTAATTTCATTTAGATTTTTTGTGAAATAATATATAATTGTAAAACTCTTCATAACTTAATTTTCTTGTTTTTGCAGACAACTTCTGAAGGACCCCCAGGTGCTCTTTGCTGGCTATAAGGTCCCTCATCCCCTGGAGCACAAGATTGTGATCCGTGTTCAGACTACACCAGACTACAGTCCTCAGGAGGCTTTCACTAATGCCATCACTGACCTCATCAGTGAGCTGTCCTTGTTGGAGGAGAGATTTAGGGTGAGGACATGAGATACCGTCAACACATTTCATAATATCTCTCAATATTGGATTGACATGGGTTTGTCTGTGTATTTCGTGGAACTGTTCTAGTGTAGCGGACTGTCAATATTTAATAACATTATATTTATCGTTCTCTATACTAGAACGGGTTGTGGAAAATGATCATTTTTGCAAAAAATGTATGTAAGCACAATCTACGTTCCATCAATCTTCGCTTGCAATAACTAGCAATATACCTGAAACACTCGTCTTAAATATATATTTTTTTAACTAAGAGATATAATATAAAAACAAAAGTTAAATGACTATATGACAATAGACACAGATAGATTAGCAGAATGTGTAACAAATAAATTCATGATATCTCTTTAAACTTTGTTTCAGTTTTCAGGTTGTTTCATGTTAAGTACAAGCAAGAAGGAATTGAATGAGGATTGGTGCATAATGTTGGGAAAGAGGATGTCACTTTTCATTTGACTAGGATTCTTTAAAAGTACTGTATTTTGGACTAGGTACAGCATGGTCCCTGTATCTAAGTACTGAATGGAGTTTTCATTCTAGACCATGATAACATATTTGCAGGAATGGATGTAATTGTATCGGTCAAATAATCTTATTTTTCTAACACAGAAACATTATAAGGAAACGTGTGATTTAAAATGGAAATTCTGAGCTCATACGGTGGTTTGGTATATTCAAAACAGAAGCACATGTTGTTAAACTCATTCTAATCCAATTCTGTACTGTAGTTCTAACCAGCTGAAAGTTGGCAAGCATGGTTTAAAACTTTATTTCATGGAAATATTTTGCATCATATTCATTGCTGTTAAATGTTTTAGTTTTGCAATGCCCAACATGCTCCATCTTTGGCCCTAAATTGTCTGAGAATAATGGTTTGTTATGTACTGTAAGGTTTGTTTTTGTTTTTAAATAAATCATTATTGAAATATTTCTTCATACCTTTTATATTCTTACAAAGACTCTATTGCAAGCATCAGTGACTACAAAATGAGACACTAATGTGAAAAGAGCAAATAAACATTTTATTTATTCTACTGTTGGGTTTGAATGATTCTACTGTATTTGATGCATTTTGCCTTGTTCAATGCGGAACTTAATGCATTTCATATGTTTTTGCTACGTTCTGTTATGGTGGGACACGTAATCTACTAATGGCGACGGAAATTCACCATGCTAATTGTGGTTGTAAGGGAATTCGAACTTGTTTATTGTGTGAGAGCGTGAATGGAAATGGACTATTATCGGAGAATGGTCAACCGGTAAGTCTGTTAACTGTTAACTAAAAAATAGATAATGTAAATAAGATTCTGTTCGGTTGCTAGACACAGAGCTCTGAAGCAAACGCCGTTAGCCAGTCCCCCCTGTCTGCTCTGACTGAGCACTGTCAACAAATACGTCATATTATAGCTAAACTAGAGTAATAAGTCATATTACGTATTACTGTTTAGCTGTATGATGTGTTTGGAAAGCACTTATTACAGCACTGACTTCATGTGATCCCTTAAACAGATTTGACTTTCTTTAGATACGACACGATTTTATGTACGACCCATTGCTGAGACGAGCAGTGCGCAATTATGGTGGGCAGCAGCTGTCTTTTCCCTTCCCTGGAATCTTTTTATGGAACAACTTCATATCAGAAGAGGAGGAGAGTGAGTTGATAACCGATATGGACCTCAACGCCTGGAGAGAGTCACAGTCTGGTCGACGGAAACAGGTTTGTTGTCATCTTCTAACGTTTGCTGCAAGTTGTTAATAGCAAGATGACGCAATTTTGGCAAGTGAATAGGGGCTGGCAGCATGAGTTGCGGAATCACCTCTGACAATGGCCAGTGTTTCATTCTTCTATCATGGGAGGTACCCATGATAGCAACCATTCACTCCTAACAAGAAAGAATAACCCACTTTTTTGAATGTCTTTACAGGACTTTGGGCCTAAAGTGAACTTCAAAAAACACAAAGTGCGTCTTGGTGGCTTCTGCGGCCTGCCTCCAATCAGCCGTAAACTGGTGCTACGGATGTCCCAGGAGCCGGTCCTAGCCGGGTTTCAACCAGTGGAGCAGTGCAACCTGGATTACCACCCCCAGCGTGGGTCTGCCATTGACCCCCACCTGGATGACAGCTGGCTGTGGGGGGAGCGTCTGGTCACCGTCAACCTGCTCTCAGACACCACTCTCACAATGTCCCTGGAGGAGGGCCTGACAGAACTAGGACAGGGGGAGGTCCGGGTGTCTGTGCACCTTCCCTGCAGATCCCTTGTGGTGGTATACAGCGAAGCACGTCACAGATGGAAACACGCCATCCATAGACATGACATCCATGAGCGCAGGGTGTGCAGTACCTACAGGGAGCTGTCTGCTGAGTTCATGTCTGGGGGAGAGCAGCAAAACATGGGCTCCCAACTGCTGGACATAGCTCTGAGCTTTGAGGGTACACCGATATAGAAAGAATGCAATCATCACTGTTTCAATTTTTTCTATCCTAAGTCCTGCACCACCCACATTACAATGTGACTTGTTGACTGAAAGCAGCCTCTTTGCACTCTATTTTGACATTCTTTGGCTAAGCATTGCACGAATACAGTTGGATTGTTTGATTAATTTTGATTAATTGAACTGTAAATTCACAGTTCTTATAACTATGTTATAACATGATGACACATTGTACTGCATTTCTTGCTAGGAGTGTGTATTTTGTAAAATAAATCAGACCATTGAAATCAATGTATTGTAGTGATTGGCTATTGCATTAGTAGATACTCACACTGCTCTCAGCACAGGTCTGCCGGTTTTGACTATCAGAAGTGACTTTTCGTAACAGGTTAGGAGAATTAAGTTAAGGTTAGGAAAAGAGTTAGCCAAAATTGTCCCTGACATCTAGCTATAACCAGGCCTGCCCTGAGAACCGTCTTGGTTTCCACTAATGCGATTCTGCGCGCATGTTATTAATGTGTGGTTCTCATTGCCCAGTTAGTTTGGGAACGTTATAAAGTGGGCATGCACCCAGTGTTGGGTAGCTAATAGACGACTCACGGCTTATGACATGGACAACGTAATATTCCGTTTCTGCTAGAGTGTCCTATTCACAAGACTTAACTAATATACTTCTGGCCCTTCTTTGGACACTGTGTTAACTACCCTCCAGACGAGCTTCAATGCCATACAACTCTCCTTCCGTGGCCTCCAACTGCTCTTAAATACAAGTAAAACTAAATGCATGCTCTTCAACCGATCGCTGCCTGCACCTGCCCGCCTGTCCAGCATCACTACTCTGGACGGCTCTGACTTAGAATATGTGGACAACTACAAATACCTAGGTGTCTGGTTAGACTGTAAACTCTCCTTCCAGACTCGCATCAAACATCTCCAATCCAAAGTTAAATCTAGAATTGGCTTCCTATTTCGCAACAAAGCATCCTTCACTCATGCTGCCAAACATACCCTCGTAAAACTGACCATCCTACCGATCCTCGACTTCGGCGATGTCATTTACAAAATAGCCTCCAATACCCTACTCAAGAAACTGGATGCAGTCTATCACAGTGCCATCCGTTTTGTCACCAAAGCCCCATATACTACCCACCACTGCGACCTGTACGCTCTCGTTGGCTGGCCCTCGCTTCATACTCGTCGCCAAAACCACCGGCTCCAGGTCATCTACAAGACCCTGCTAGGTAAAGTCCCCCCTTATCTCCGCTCACTGGTCACCATAGCAGCACCCACCTGTAGCACGCGCTCCAGCAGGTATAGCTCTCTGGTCACCCCCAAAGCCAATTCCTCCTTTGGCCGTCTCTCCTTCCAGTTCTCTGCTGCCAATGACTGGAACAAACTACAAAAATCTCTGAAACTGGAAACACTTATCTCTCACTAGCTTTAAGCACCAGCTGTCAGAGCAGCTCACAGATCACTGCACCTGTACATAGCCCATCTATAATTTTGCCCAAACAACTACCGCTTCCCCCAACTGTATTTATTTATTTATTTATTTTGCTCCTTTGCACCCCATTATTTCTACTTTGCACTTTCTTCTACTACAAATCTACCATTCCAGTGTTTTACTTGCTATATTGTATTTACTTTGCCACCATGGCCTTTTTGCCTTTACCTCCCTTATCTCACCTCATTTGCTCACATTGTATATAAACTTATTTTTCTACTGTATTATTGACTGTATGTTTGTTTTACTCCATGTGTAACTCTGTGTTGTTGTATGTTGTCGAACTGCTTTGCTTTATCTTGGCCAGGTCGCAATTGTAAATGAGAACTTGTTCTCAACTTGCCTACCTGGTTAAATAAAGGTGAAATAAATAAAAATAAAATAAATATTGCAAGTTACTGCATTGTATGAGTGTATGTGTTGGCTGTCAAAGGAGGACATTAAACTTGACCATCTAGCTATCTTTGCAGCCCTTACACTAGCCCTTGATCATGACTCTCAGTTCCATTACATTACACATAAATCATTGGACAAAGGCGTCTTCTCCATGGGTGAGTTTTGTTAAGAACCCCGACTTTCAATTTGAACATTAACACGCATCGCTTGCGGTTCAGTTTTGGAAGCAAATTGACCTTCTTTCATATCAGTGAAAAAAAGGCTACATTTGTACACCACTTGATAAGGTTAGGGTTCCCACAAGGTAATATATTCATATTACAGCTCTTGTTTATGGAAACAGATGGAAGATCAGAGGCGACCACCTGTGCTAATTAGCTATTTAGCATGCGCCGAACACCTGTGTGTGTAAAGCGTAACTCGGGAAGTGTAGCAGAAGTGTAGTTCCATCGGATGAGAGGCATCCATAGCTGTGTGGATCTGTGCAAAACTGCTACAGTAAGTGTATTTTTTATTTGAACGATTCTTCATCACGAATGAAAAATGAGGGACATATCTTTTGAAAGCCATATCGCAAGCAATCATTGATGTTTCTAAACGTTAAAACACAGTATCGGGATTGTATTTCACATGAGCCAGCCATGGGCAAAGCTAATGGCTGAAAGCTGTGGTTAGAAGGCTTCTTCGATGAGGTTTAACGGCGGTTGGCATCCATTAAATATTGCCTTACCACCACCTACTAGACTGGAGTACAACTCCCTTATACTTTGCTTGAAACATTTTTTAAACAAATACCATACCATCTAACACTACACTCACCCTACTCCACTATTGAAATCTATTTAGTCCTACCTCAGGCCAACAACCTGAAAGGATGGGATACCACCACTTAACACACCCTTTCACTCTTCTGATGTCAAGTCTCGCACACCCAAATACCTCTCTGCAGCTGCCACCACAACCTACATTTTCTATGACTTACGTTCCTTCCCTTTAGTACAGTTGATAACCTTTGCTATAAATGCTAAAAATCCAATCTTACTGAAACATATATCACTTGTTGGCCTATCCCTATTGCTGTTTTGGTTAGTGATTATTGTCTTATTTCACTGTAGAGCCTCCAGCCCTGCTCAATATGCCTTAGCTAGCCCTTTTGTTCCACCCCCCAGACATGCGGTGAACTCACCTGGCTTAAATGGTGCCTCTCGAGACAAAACCTCTCTCATCTTCACTCAATGCCTAGGTTTACATCCACTGTACTCACATCCTACCATACCCTAGTCTGTACATTATGCCTTGAATCTATTCTTCCGCGCCCAGAAATCTGCTCCTTTTACTCTCTGTTCCGAACGCACTTGATAACCAGTTCTTATAGGCTTTAGCCATACCCTTATCCTACTCCTCCTTTGTCCCTCTGGTGATGTAGAGGTTAACCCAGGCCCCGCAGCCCCCAGCACTACTCCCATTCCCCAGGCGCTCTCATTTGTTGACCTCTGTAACCGTAAAAGCCTTGGTTTCATGCATATTAACATTAGAAGCCTCCTCCTGAATTTTGTTTTATTCACTACTTTAGCACACTCCGCCAACCTGAATGTCCTAGCCGTGCCTAAATCCTGGCTTAGGAAGGCCACCAAAAAATGTCCATCCCTAACTATAACATTTTCTGACAAGATAGAACTGCCAAAGGGGGCGTAGTTGCAATCTACTGCAGAGATAGCCTGCAGAGTTCTGTCATACTATCCAGGTTTGTGCCCAAACAATTCTAGCTTCGACTTTTAAAAATCCACCTTTCCAGAACTAAGTCTCTCACTGTTGCCGCTTGTTATAGACCCCATTCAGCCCCCAGCTGTGCCCTGGACACCATATGTGAATTAATTGCCCCACATCTATCTTCAGAGTTCGTACTGTTAGTTGACCTAAACTGGGACATGCTTAACACCCCGGCCGTCCTACAATCTAAGCTAGATGCCCTCAATTTCACACAAATTATCTAGGAACCTACCAGGTACAACCCTAAATCCGTAACCATGGGCACCCTCTTAGATATCATCCTGACCAACTTGCCCTCTAAATACACCTCTGCTGTCTTCAACCAGGATCTCAGCGATCACTGCCTCATTGCCTGCGTGCAAATTGTGTCTGCGGTCAAACGACCACCCCTCAACACTGTCAAACGCTCCCTAAAACACTTCAGCGAGCAGGCCTTTCTAATCGACCTGGCCCAGGTATCCTGGAAGGATATTGACCTCATCCCGTCAGTAGAGGATGCCTGGTTGCTCTTTAAAAGGGCTTTCCTCACTATCTTAAGTAAGCATGCCCCATTCAAAAAATGTAGAACTAAGAACAGATATAGCCCTTGGTTCACCCCACACTTGACTGGCCTTGACCAGCACAAAAACATCCTGTGGCGTACTGCATTAGCATCGAATAGCCCCCGCGATATGCAACTTTTCAGGGAAGTCAGGAACCAATATACTCAGTCAGTTAGGAAAGCTAAGGCTAGCTTTTTCAAACAGAAATGTGCATCCTGTAGCACTAATTCCAAAACGTTTTGGGACACTGTAAAGTCCATGGAGAATAAGAGCACCTCCTCCCAGCTGCCCACTGCACTGAGGATAGGAAACACTGTCACCACCAATAAATCTACGATAATCGATAATTTCAATAAGAATTTTTCTACGGCTGGCCATGCTTTCCACCCGGCTACCCCTACCCCGGCTAACATCTCAGCACCCCCTGCAGCAACTTGCCCAAGCCCCCCCTCCCCGCTTCTCCTTCACCCAAATCCAGACAGCTGATGTTCTAAAAGAGCTGCAAAATCTGTATCCCTACAAATCAGCTGGGCTAGACAATCTGGGCCCTCAGTTTCTAAAATTATCTGGCAAAATTGTTGCAACACCTATTACTAGACTATTCAACCTCTCTTTTGTATCGTCTGAGATCCCCAAAGATTGGAAAGCTGCCGTGGTCATCCCCCTTTTCAACGGGGGAGACACTCTAGACCCAAACTGTTATAGACCTATATCCATCCTGCCCTGCCTTTCTAAAATCTTTGAACGGCAAGTTAACAAACAGATCACCGACCATTTCGAATCCCACCTTACCTTCTCCACTATGCAGTCTGGTTTCCAAGCTGGTCATGGGTGCACCTCAGCTACGCTCAAGGTCCTAATCGATAAAAGACAGTGCTGTGTAGCCGTCTTCATCGACCTGGCCAAGGCTTTTGACTCTGTCAATCACCGCATTGTTATCGACAGACTCAACAGCCTTGGTTTCTCAAATGACTGCCTCACCTGATTCACCAACTACTTCTCAGACAGAGTTCAGTGTGTCAAATCGGAGGGCCTGTTGTCCGGACCTCTGGCAGTCTCTATGGGGGTGCCACAGGGTTTAATTCTCGGGCCGACTCTTTTCTCTGTATATATCAATGATGTCGCTCTTTCTGCTGGTGATTCTCTGATCCAGCTCTACGCAGACGACACCATTCTGTATACATCTGGCCCTTCTTTGGACACTGTGCTAACAAACCTTCAAACAAGCTTCAATGCCATACAACACTCATTCCGTGGCCTCCAACTGCTTTTACTTGCTAGTAAAACGAAATGCATGCTCTTCAACCAATTGCTGCCCGCAACCTGCCCACAACCTGCCTGCCTGACTAGCATCACTACTCTGGACGGTTCTGACTTAGAATATGTGGACAACTACAAATACCTAGGTGTCAGGTTAGACTGTAAACTCTGATTCCAGACTCACATTAAGCATCTCCAATTCAAAATGAAATCTAGATTCGGCTTCCTATTTCGCAACAAAACCTCCTTCACTCATGCTGACAAACATACTCTCGTAAAACTGACTATCCTACCGATCCTTGACTTCGGCGATGTCATTTACAAAATAGCCTCCAACACTTTACTCAGCAAACTGGATGCAGTCTATCACAGTGCCATCCATTTTGTCACCAAAGCCCCATATGCTACCCACCACTGCGACCTGTATGCTCTCGTTGGCTGGCCCTCACTACATATTCGTCGCCAAACCCACTGACTCCAGGTCATCTATCAGCTCACTGGTCACCATAGCAACACCCACCCGTAGCACACGCTCCAGCAGGTATATTTCACTGGTCATCCCCAAAGCCAACACTTCCTTTGGCCGCCTTTCCTTCCAGTTCTCTGCTGCCAGTGACTGGAACGAATTGCAAAAATCACTGAAGCTGGAGTCTTATATTTCCCTCTCTAACTTTTAGCATCGGCTGTCAGAGCAGCTTACCGATCAATGTACCTGTACACAGTACACCCAACTACCTCATCCCCATCTTGTTACTTATCCTCTTGCTCTTTTGCACCCCATTATCTCTATTTGCACATCATCATCTGCACGCCTATCACTCCAGTGTTAATGCTAAATTGTAATTATTTCGCCTCTATGGCCTATTTATTGCCTTACCTCCCTACTCTTCACATTTGCACACACTGTACATAGATTTTTTTCTATTCTGTTATTGACTGTACATTTGTTTATGTGTAACTCTGTGTTGTTGTTTTTGTCGCACTGCTTTGCTTTATCTTGGCCAGGTCGCAGTTGTAAATGAGAACTTGTTCTCAATTGGCCTACCTGGTTAAATAAAGGTGAAATAATTTTTTCCCCCATCTACTGGTATAGATCTACTACTCACACCACTCCTTTCAGGATCCCTCCCCCTTGTCCCATCTTCCTCTACTTTCTTCACTGCCTCAGCATATCTGTTAAAGGTCCCCAAAGCACACACATCCCTGGGTCGCTCGTCTTTTCAGTTCGCTGAAGCTAGTGACTGGAACGAGCTGCAACAAACACTCAAACAGGACAGTTTTATCTCAATCTCTTTATTCAAAAACTCAATCATGGACACTCTTTCTGACAGTTGTGGCTGCATTGCGTGATGTATTGTTGTCTCTACCTTCTTGCCCTTTGTGCTGTTGTCTGTGCCCAATAATGCTTGTACCATGTTTTGCGCTGCTACCATTTTGTGCTGCTGCCATGTTATGTTGTTACCATACTGTGTTGTCATGTGTTGCTGCCATGCTATGTTGTTGTCTTAGGTCTCTCAGACCCTGCAGGAGGCCCTTTGGTAGGCCGTCATTGTAAATAAGAATTTGTTCTTAACTGACTTGCCCAGTTAAATAAAGGTTAAATAAATAAAAAGAATAACAACTTCTGCACTACTCTAACCCTGGAATCCTCAACCTGCCTCTCTCGCACAGGATATTTCTGATCCCCAACCCCATGGGCACCCATAAAATTAACACATACCACTACTTTCCCCAATGATACACATTCCTTTGTCTTATGCCCTTCTACACACTTCTCACACCTAGGAACCTCCCTCCTACACACTGCTGCCACATGCCCATAAGCTTGACACCTGTAACAACATAATGTATTCGGCACAAAAGCTCGTACATGATAACTTATATATCCTAACATCACTTTGTCGGGCAAAGACTCAACATCAAAACTCAAAAGAACAGACAATGACTCTTCTGTTTCATCACTCATGCCACCCTGTCTGCGTTGTACCAAACGACGAGCATCACAAACACCGGGAATCTTCCCCTTTAGTTGGTCAACTTTTACATTTACCGCTACCCCAGTAATCACTCCTTTCAATGGGGCCCTTTTCTTGAGAACAAAACAATTCACATTTCTTGCCCCCATTCGTTTAACGCGGAGCGCCTTGTCCCTCTGACCAGCAGAAACACAAACAAGTATTACAAGACCAGTTCTGGTAACCCTCACCGATTCCACAGCACCCAACTCTGTTTTCACCCATCCTGAAACCACAAATGCCAAAAGGCAAGGGTCGTGTGGTTAGAAGGCAGAATGCCATCTACCCTTTCACCAATGTACCTTACAGCCTTCCCCGTAGCTCAGTTGGTAGAGCATGGTGTTTGCAACGCCAGGGTTGTGGGTTCGATTCCCACGGGGGGCCAAGTACAAAAAGAAGAAAAAAAAATTGTATGAAATGTATGCATTCACTACTGTAAGTCGCTCTGGATAAGAGCGTCTGCTAAATGACTAAAATGTAAATGTAAGGTCAAACCATGATAATACTAAAGAAGATTGCAGTTGTACTAAAATGTTTATTCGTTTAATTAAAGGGATGTCGGTGATGTTATCAGGATCTTCTCAGGTAAATTATTTTTTGGAGATGCTCTATTTTATTTACTACCTTAAAAAGGTTCTTCATCGTTTTAAAAAAATATACTTTGCCACACTCAATATGGCGGCTCTCTGGCTCTTACCGGAAGGAAGGTTGACGAATGCCTTGTCAATTATTTCGCGGGAAAGTTACAGAGGTTCTACTGTGCTCTGGTACGTATAGTTTAATACTACTAAATATAAGTAATCTACTTGAATTAACTGCTTTAGTCATAAGTAAAGCATAATTATAGTTATAACCGCAATTCCTGACATTATTTGAATATCAATGAGCTTGAGTGGCAACGTAGCATGAGCGTAAATACTGTCAGCTATCGTTTACGATAGTATTGTGACCAGTTTCATACGAGTTAGTTGTAACAAAGGAAACACTTAATCAACAGTTAATGGATGCGCGACCTTTGTCAATTTTGTCACACCTAATTGTCTTTGCAAAGTACAGACGTCAAACAGTGATGCAAATCTCTGTTGCTCGAACTTCCACATTATCGTTCTACTCATCGTGGGGTTTCTCAAGTTTCGATCACCTACTGCAGATGATAGTCACGCCCCTAGCTGTCTGCGACCATACATACTGTATATATGACCAAACTAGCTGAACACTGCTTACTTTTACTCTTTACTTGTACAGACTAGACATGGGGAAAATAACAGAGAAACTACTGCTGGAGAAATGCACTCCAAAAAACACCAATCTGGAACAAGTAAAAGCACTAAAGTAAGTAAAGGCTGGTTCCTCTGTAGACTTGGGAATGTTATCAAACTAGGAGTGGAGAATGGCTTTGTCACAGCATAATGTATGTCTGAAGACCATGTTAAGTCTGTTTTAATGGATATGTATTTTGTCTCAATCCTATGGGAACAGTTTTGAGGAAGAGCAGAACTACTTGAATACCTTGTTAGAGAAATTGTTATTTAGGCCAAGCATGTCTATTTTACCATTTTATCTGGTGTTGCTAGTACTGACCCAGTGCTTCCCCATAAAGTCTCTCCAAGCTCGGTCTGAAGAGCAGTGACCTGCCTGTCCCCCTGCTTTCTCGCCTTCACTGTCTGGAACAGTTGGACCTGTCTGGGAACAGACTTCAGGAGATGCCCTCTGGGCTCTTCCTGCCCTCCCTACGCTCTCTGGACCTGACCAACAATGAGATGGAAGATGTCACCACTCTGGACACACTGACCACCCTGGAGGATCTGAGGATGGAGGACAACCTCTACATCACTGTGAGGATCCACCGCTCTGTTTGTTTCTCCTTTAATTCTGCCTTCAGTCACTGTTGCTCTCATTGTTATTGTATGATGTTTTTCTCTCATAGAGTTGTAACTCTCAAGCTCTTTCTTTGTTTACCCGCTGGTTTACCAATTCTGTCATTTCTGTCACCTTTTCAGTACGCTATTTGTCAGTCATTCTCATATATCTCCATTTGACTAACAATGACTGCCCATTGGAACGCATTGCTAATGCTTGTGTCTCGCAGGTCAATGACATCTACAAGCTGATGATCCTCCTGCCCAAGTTGAGGTTTTACAATGGGAAGGATATCAGCACTACAGCCAACCACATACGCTATGTCAACAGTGAGAACCTCAGGAAGAGGGTATGAGCCACTGTATTCAAATTAACTTTATAATAGTTTGCCATTTACCTGCTATTCTCTTAGAAACTAACTGATAAAAATAGTAATTACCTAATAACGGTTTGTGTCTTTCATCAAACAAGCACTGTTATGCATAATTTGCTACAAAGTAGTGACCAATTCTGTTGAATGCTTTGGTTTCTAGGTGTTAGCGCTGTGGGAGACCAGCTTTTCACTCCCTGACCACCGAACAGCAGAGAAACTAGCCATTGTGGAGAGGGATTTTGTCAATGCGGTGCGTCTTAAGGTGAAATATGGCCCCAGCTCTCTGACTGGCTACATAAAATGGAGGGTAAGTTTTAACTGCTTATTACATTTCTCTTTTCCTTATAAGGACAATGATTTGATTTTATCGGGGTACAACTGGAGCCATGTATATTCTCTCACTGGTTTCTGACATTGCCGTTGAGGTTTCTGACATTGTCTCATTGGTTTCTGACATTCTATCACTGGCTTCTAGGTGGAGATGATAGCTAAAGAACACCTTCGCTCTTTGACCGAGCCAAATGACGAGTACAGAGATACAGAGGAGCCTGCTGATACAAAGGAGAACTGTGTAAGGATTCAATACTCATTACTATAAGCATCCTGCTCTGAATTATTTTCATAGAGTTTATGTTCAAAGGGTTGTTATTATTTAAGCAGGTCATGTTCCAAATGCTGTGTTTGGATCATAAATATTTGTAATAGATGGTAAATAGATCAAGTTTATGGACAAATCTTTTACAAAACTTTTAGATTAATTGTGTACCTTTCCTTTATGATAAGATAGATTTTCCCCATGTTTTCAGAGTTTTCCTTTCCCAGCCAAGAGGAAGCGTTCCGCCTCGACTGTCGAATGCGATGTAACCCTACACCCTCAGAAAATAGCCAGAGCGAGTGTTCAAGCCGAGGACAGCCCACGCCGGTCAAGCCGTCTGCAAAGCATCCCTCATAAGGCAGAGCGGCACATCAGCACCATGCCAAGGACCCATAAGGCAGCACAGATCCCAGCCACCCCCACTAGGGACCAGTCCAAACTCCTGGTGATCCCCAGGAACTCCCTGAGAGAGAAGCAACATCAGTCCAAAGAAGACATGCCACTGGCCAAACAGACTCGCAAGTCAGCCAGGCAACATTGGTCCACAGAGGTCAACGAGACGCCTGGGAAAGTAATCTGCACCAAGTCTCAGGTATGATTTTCTAGTCTTGGTTTGTTTTTGGTATAGCACATACTAGTACTACGCTTAGCTGGAGACTTGATGGTTGCTCATCATGTGGCCATTAGCTTCTCATTGATTAACACAGGAACTCACACATTAATACATCCCCCACCCTGTCCACTCTACCCCCCTTATCCTCTCCTCCATCTCCCCTAGCATTCATCACAGGAGCCAGTGAGTCTACAGCCCCTTCACGTTCTGCAGTGTCACAGTAAACAGGACAGCCCTGATGACTTTAGCACCCAGCTTTGGGCCTGTTCCTTCCAGCCCCTGCTAGACTACTATGGAGGTGAGTACTGTCCTGTCCTTCAATGGGATCTCAAATCAAATTTTATTTTTCAAATGCGCCGAATACAACCTTACAGTGAAACGCTTACTTACAAGCCCTTAACCAACAGTGCTTTAAGAAGTTAAGGGGAAAAAAGTGTGAAGTGAAAAATGGATAAGTTAAAAAATAGAAAATAAAAGTAACAAATAATTAAACAGCAGCAGTAAAATAACAAGCGAGGCTATATACAAGGGGTACCGGTACAGAGTCAATGTGTGGGGGCACCGGGTAGTTGAGGTAATTTAGGTAATAATATGTACATGTAGGTGGAGTTATTATAGTGACGAACCAAATCGTCTGGGTAGCCATTTGATTAGCTGTTCAGGAGTCTTATGGCTTGGGGGTAGAAGCTGTTAAGAAACCTTTTGGACCTAGACTTGGCGAATCGGTACCGCTTCCTGTGTGGTAGCAGAGAGAACAGTCTATGACTAGGGTGGCTGGAGTCTGACAATTTTTAGGGCCTTCTTCTGACACCGCCTGGTATAGAGGTCCTGGAAGGCAGGAAGCTTGGCCCCAGGGATGTACTGGGCCGTACGCACTACCCTCTGTAGTGCCTTGTGGTTGGAGGCCGAGCAGTTGCCATACCAGGCAGTGATGCAACAAGTCAGGATGCTCTCGATGGTGCAGCTGTAGAACCTTTTGAGGATCTGAGGACCCATGCCAAATCTTTTCAGTCTCCTGAGGGGGAATAGGCATTGTCGTGCCCTCTTCATGACTGTCTGAATGTGTTTTGGAGGGGGGTGGTTATAAGCAAATTGAGAGTATAAATTGGAATAACATGCAATCATGATAAGCTCCACAGAAACGGTGTTAAAAATAATCTGCTCTAGCAAACCCTGTGTTCTTCTCCCTGTCATGTTGTAGATGTGAATGGTGCGACTCGTATTGTGGCAACGTGTGGAGGAGAGTCTGTGTGCCTGATCGACTGTGAGACGGGACTGGTTATGAAGAAGTATAAGGTCCCTGGTGAGGTCAGTACTGCTTCTGCGCATGTACCATTTTTCCTGATAGGGCCATTTAGCTTGGTAGAAAACATCATACCGTGTTCTTGTTTATCCTGCACATTCCATGTTAGAAAACAAAATAAATGGTGAATTAATTGGGATTAAAATGTTAATTTATGATTCCACCCCTCAGGAGTTCTTCTCTCTGGCATGGTCAACTGTGCTGATGTCACGGAAGGGCAACGTTGGCATGCGGCCCTGCAGTATCTTGGCGGCGGGGGGGAAGCGAGGCTTGGTGAAACTGCTTCACCCCAGAGCCAACATGGCATATGGAGAGTTCAGAGCCAGCCGCAAAGCCCTCTCCATCCTCTGCTTCAGTCCCCGCCAGGGCAACTTGCTCTTCAGTGAGTGGCCACTTCCTGTTTATCTTCTACACAGATCAAAAATATAAACTCAACATGCAACAATTTCAAAGATTTGATTGAGTTACAGTTCATATAAGGAAATCAGTCAATTGAAATAAATTCATTAGGCCATAATCTTTGATGTCACATGACTGGGAATACAGATTTGCATCTGTTGATCACAGATACCTAAAAAAAAACAAAAAAAAAAGGTAGGAGCGTGGATCAGAAAACCAGTCAGTATCTGGGGTGACCACCATTTTCCTCATGCAGTGTGACACATCTCCTTCACATAGAGTTGATCAGGCTGTTGATTGTGTCCTGTGGAATGTTATCCCACTCCTCTTCAATGGCTGTGCGAAAATGCTGGACATTGGCGGGAACTGGAACACGCTGTTGTACTCATCGATCCAGAGCATCCCAAACATTTGCAATGGGTGACATGTCTGGTGAATATGCAGTCAATGGAAGAACCTGGAAATGTTCAGCTTCCAGGAATTGTGTACAGATCCTTGTGACATGGGGCGTGCATTATCATGCTGAAACATTAGCTGATAGCATAGGATTAATGGCACGTTAATGGGCCTCAGGATCGATAAAATTCAATTGTGTTCGTAGCTTATGCCTGCCTGGATCATAACCCCACTCTGTTCACAACGTTGACATCAGCAAACAGCACAGTGCCATACACTGTCTGCCGTCTGTCCGGTACAGTTGAAACCAGGATTCATCCGTGAAGAGCACACTTCTCCAGCGTGCCAGTGGCAATTGAAAGTCAGCATTTGCCCACTGAAGTCTGTTTTGAAGCGAAACTGCAGTCAGGTCAAGACCCTGGTGAGGATGACTAGCACGTAGATGAGCTTCCCTGAGACAGTTTCTGGGTGGTCTCAGACAATCCCACAGTTGAAGTCACCGGATGTGGAGGTCCTGGGCTGGCGTGGTTACACGTGGTCTGCGGTTGTGAGGCCGGTTGGACGTACTGCCAAAATCTATGAAACATAGTTGGTGGCGGCTTATGGTAAAGTAATGAACATTCAATTCTCTGTTAACAGCTGTGGTAGACATTCCAGCAGTCAGCATGCCAATTGCACGCTCCCTCAAACTTGAGACATCTGTGGCATTGTGTTGTGACAAAACTGCACATTTTAGAACGGCCTTTTATTGTCCCCAGCACAAGGTGCACCTGTGAAATGACCATGCGGTTTAATATGCTTCTTGACATGCCACACCTGTCAGGTGGCTGGATTAATTTGGCAAAGGAGAAATGCTTCGCAACAGGGATGTAAACAAATCTGAGAGAAATACGCTTTTTGTGCATATTGAACTTTTCTGGGGTCTTTTATTTCAGCTCATGGAACATGGGACCAACACTTTGCATGTTGTTTATATTTTTGTTCAGTGTATTTTATTTTGTTGTCTCATAAGCTTAGTTGGTTGGAGCATAACATCATGGTTGTAGGTTGTATGCTCCCTCGTTCAAACTTAAAATTTCTTTCCCCCAGCTGGGTCGTACGATAAAAAGATATTAATGTGGGACATTGGCGGAGTGGACAGCAAGTACAATTTCAAAGTCACGTGAGTTCACTCTGACGGTGCTTTATATCAGTTTTTTGTTGATATTGTGGGCAAATGAATTTGGTTTGCAAGTATTGAGTGGAAATGTATCACAATGGTAACGAAGTGGTCACTTGTCCGTGTCATTATGCTCAGAGTATTTGATGTCTGTCGTCTCTGCCCTGGTGTTAACACATTTTATGGCCCAACAGTCAGCTGTTGGTTTTGGAGACCACCTCCACACCCCTGCACTTCTGCCTACCCCCTGCCACCCCAGACACACACCTCATCGCTGCCTGTGAGGAGGGGCTGCACAGCTACAACATCCAGCTCAACAAAGACCCCAAGAAAAGGTCAGGATCCGTAGTTTTTGTCTTTGTGTGCCTGCGTGGAGAGACATTGAAAGTTGGACTGCTGCCTGAGCGTCAACTCACGGTCTTCTTTTCCCTCTACAGGTCTGAGGAGATGGAGATCACATTCCCTGTGTATGAGAAGGACAAAGACCATGACTACCACACTATCGATGGCTTGGGATTCCTCACAAACGATGTCGTTGGTGAGTCAACTGCTCCTGTTTTGATCTGACACTGGCCCTGTTATTAGATTGTCTTTTATGACTTAGGCAGATTTTATTTGACTTGACTGGAATTCAATCAACTTTATAGATCCCTAGAAGGGGATATTGGGTTTGATGTAATTCGAATAAATCTAGCATGAGCCTGTCCAAGCGCTAACCCTGGAAATCATCCCTCCCCTTCTCGTTTCCCTCCGTCTCTCCTTTCCCTTTTTCCCTTTCCTCCTCCTCACTTTGTCCACATCTTTTCTATCCCTCTCAGCCTCTAAGAGCCACATGCAGGGCTCGATCTACCTGTGGAGCTGGAACGACACACGAGCCCAGCTGCCCAATAATAATAATAAGAAGAAGAAGAAGAAGAAGGAGGTGGTATGTGCTGTGATCCTGGCAGAGCTGCAGTGGTCCAGCACAGACATCGCCTACCTGTCCCTCAGCACCTGCCCCAGTGAGTCACAGCATGTCACAACAACACGGCAACATGTCACAACAACAGCATGTCATAGCATGTTCCTGCATGTAACTCTTTCAGTCAAGACCATACTGTGTCAATGGCATTGATCGAACCCACAGTCTTAAAATTCTAATACAGACATAAAGGCACAATTGAAGGGATTACCCCCACAACCGTTGACTAAGAAAGAAGATGCAATAATGGTTTTGAGAAAACAATTTTTCTACAAAACAGTTTAATGTGAATGAGAGCGTATGTTTTTCTTTCCCAGGTAAAGGCTACGTGGTGTGTGGTGACGAAAGAGGGAGACTGTGGACATACCATGTAACAGACCTCCTCAAAGCCAACTTTAGGAGTGGCAAAGCAATTCCTGCCACAGAGGTACTTATTAGTGAAACGACTTATTACAATTATAGTTAACTTCTGACAAATTTTATTTTGGAGTATTCAGACCTTAAATGCGGTCTACTGTTGAGATTAATCAAATCAATGTTTATTTGTCACATGCGACGAATACAACAGGTGTAGACCTTACCGTGAAATGCTTACTTAAAAGCCTTTAACCAACAATGCAGTTCATGATATAGTTAAGAAAATATTTACTAAATAAACTAAAGTAAAAAGTAACACAAAATAACAATACCGAGGCTATATACAAGGGGTACCGGTACCGAGTCATTGTGCGGGGGTACAGGTTACTCAAGGTAATTATCCATGTCCTAGCCATCTGTTGTGTAGATCCAGCTATATGTCTCAATCTTAAATGAATGGGAAAGATGGTCACCATCTAACTTGAGCCATATTGAACCAAATATTGAGCCACTCCAGGGTTTCTGTTAACCAGTCAATTGTCCGGGAGAAGAAGAAAAAATCCCTTTGCGAAATAATAATGCTTTTTAGCCTATTAATTGATGGAAATACCAGTCGATGGGAAAAGTTTTACTGGTCATGCTTATCGGTCTGTATGTTAATTTGCGTAATTTAGTGAAATGAAATAGTCACGTGTTTACAGTATATTCGTTATGTATATTATTTATCTCGTATACAGCATACAGAGAGCCTTTGAGCAGAAAATGTCTTAGTCAGTGCGAGAGCTGATGTTACAACATCTCAAATACCAAATGCATAGGCAACGGAAAGCAGGCTTCATCAGCGCGTCACACACCACCTTGCAATAAGATGGAGGCAATATGCATTTTGAAAACATATTTAATTGTTTAAAACCTGAAGGTTTCAATAGATATTACGAGGCATGTCTTACCTTGCTTCAAAATAGCCTAGCCAAAATCAGACCATATCTGTGGAGGCAATTGTTTTATCAACTTTCTTTCATTGTCCAGTAGCCAAAGGCACAAACTTTTTATTTCTTTGAATTTTTTGGGTGGTAGATCAGCTTTAATATTGCAGATTGATTGTAGCTTCCATCAATGTAATTGTCTGCATCATTTTCTATCCCCCATATATTTGTTGTATATACAGTACCAGTTAAACGTTTGGACACCTACTCATTCAAGGGTTTTTCTTTATTTGTACTACTTTCTACATTGTAGAATAATAGTGAAGACATCAAAACTATGAAATAACATATGGAATCATGTAGTACCCCAAAAAGTGTTAAACAAATCAAAATATATTTTATATTTGAGATTCTTCAAAGTAGCTACCCTTTGCCTTGACAGCTTAGTGCACTCTTGGCATTCTCTCAACCAGCTTCATTAGGAATGCTTTTCCAACAGTCTTGAAGGAGTTCCTACAAATGCTGAGCACTTGTTGGCTGCTTTTCCTTCACTCTGTGGTCCAACTCATCCCAAACCATCTCAATTGGGTTGAGGTCGGGTGATTGTGGAGGCCAGATGCAGCACTCCATCACTTTCCTTGGTCAAATAGCCCTTACACAGCCTGGAGGTGTGTTGGGTTATTGTCCTGTTGAAAAACAATTGATAGTCCCACAATGCGCAAACCAAATGGGACGGCGTTTCGCTGCAGAATGCTGTGGTAGCCATACTGGTTAAGTGTGCCTTGAATTCTAAATAAATCACAGACAGTGTCACCAGCAAAGCACCATCACACCTCTTCCTCCATGCTTCACAGTGGGAAGCACATATGTGGAGATCATCCGTTCACCTACTCTGCATCTCACAAAGACACGGCGGTTAGAACCAAAAATCTCACATTTGGACCAAAGGACAGATTTCCACCGGTCTCTCCATTGCTCGTGTTTCTTGGCCCAAGCAAGTCTCTTCTTATTGGTGTCCTTTAGTAGTGGGTTCTTTGCAGAAATTCGACCATGAAGGCCTGATTCATGCAGTCTTCTCTGAACAGTTGATGTTGAGATGTCTGTTACTTGAACTCTGTGAAGCATTTATTTGGGATGCAATCTGAGATGCAGTTAACTCTAATGAACTTATTCTCACATTCATACCTCACAGCAGAGGTAACTCTGGGTCTTCCTTTCCTGTGGCGGTCATCATGAGAGCCAGTTTCATCATAGCGCTTGATGGTTTTTGCGACTGCACTTGAAGAAACTTTCAAAGCTATTATTGCTATAATATGGACTTGGTCTTTTACCAAATAGGGCTATCTTCTATATACCCCCCTACCATGTCACAACAAAACTGATTGGCTCAAATGCGTTAAGAAGGAAAGAAATTCCACAAAATAACTTTTAACAAGGCAGGTGTGTTAATTGAAATGCATTCCAGGTGACTACCTCATGAAACTGGTTGAGAGAATGCCAAGAGTGTGCAAATCTATCGTCAAGGCAAAGGGTGGCTACTTTGAAGAATCTCAAATATAAAATATATATTTTATTTGTTTAACACTTTTTTGGTTAATACATGATTCCAAAGTGTTATTTCATAGTTTTGATGTCTTCACTGTTATTCTACAATGTAGAAAATAGTAAAAATAAAGAAAAGCCCTTGAATGAGTAGGTGTGTCCAAACTTTTGATTGGTACTGTATATATACATATCTTTAAAAAAATATATATTATCCTTTTATTATTTCCCACTAACCCTACCACCCCTCCCATAATTGGAATAAACTAATGAACAACAACACTTCGGCTTCTACTTCCAGCTTATACATACTAAATACATTTTACGGACACAATCTATTTTTACAATAGTTATATTTTGTTTGTTTTTAGTCCTGTCCTTCCTCTACCTCATCTATTTCTGATGTCCATCAAGTTTGATTTCTATTTGTCATATATTTTTAACCGTGCTGTTTTACAAAAGTTCTGAACCTATATACATTTTACATGAGGCATCTTGTGCCAAAGGCACAATCGTAGTCATATTAGCAACCCATGGTCATTGTTGCATATTAGATCTTCCCTCTTTCTAAATTTCTAATGGATATTTTCTTCTTGCCACATGAAACCACTGGAATGTGCTGTGCCGTTTTAACAACGTTGTTTTCCCGCGAATTGCGTTATGGAACAGACATTCGCGCATAACCTACTGCCTTGTTGCTGCTATTATAATGTGAAGAAATAATAGTTAATCAACATTTTAAGCTCAATGTTCTGATCTGTTCCATTAGACCCATTGCTTTTTAACGTTTGTTTTATGTAGCCTAGGTCTACTGGTTGTATGAATTTGGGATCTATCGTCCCACAACTGTCTCAGAATTCCATTTTGGAACTGGCTTTTTCTTTCTTGACAAGCTGACCAATAGAATAGGTAAACTTTTCTACTATGGGGGATAGTAGATTTACTTAGGCTAGTGATTTTGCTGTTCGTTACTTGTCTTGTTGGCTGAGGAAAAGTAAATGTGCACAGTTATTCTAACATCTTCAAAGTGCACCTCAGAATTTGTTAAGAAGGACATCGTTGCATCCTCGACTTGCGTGTTCTGTTAATAAGGATTACAATAATCCAGCCTTTCCCAAACTCGGCACTCGGGACCCCAAGGGGTGCACGTTTTGGTGTTTGCCCTAACACTACCACAGCTTATTCAAATGATCAAAGCTTGATGATTAGTTGATTATTTGAATCGGCTGTGTAGTGCTAGGGCAAAAACCAAAATGTGCACCTCTTGGGGTCCTGAGGACGGCGTTTGAGAAACCCTGCCATAATCTAAATGTGATTTCTGTCATTCTGAAAACCATGGGTGATGCCCTAATCAGGTTACACACCCAATGCATATGGGTCCGGTAAATTTCACAAATGTCTGGTAAATTTAAAATGCTGCCGGGCAAATGTCCGGTGCCATATTTTCCTAATGGAAACCCTGAGCCACTCATGGTGGGTAATTGACAGGCTCTGCTATGGCACCCTTCATCTTTCCCACTAGTCTACAACTAGTCAGTCTTAAGTCATCATTTCTCACTGAAATGATATTCTGGGTGTTGTTTTCCATGTAATTAGACTACCTACTAATGAGCCGTTTGGGGCTTTGCAGATCCTGGCATGGCCGTTACCTGTGAGGAAAGGACAGAGCCCAGTGGAAGGTCCCGCTATCAACAGTGTGGCCATGGACCCTGAGCTCAGATACCTGGTGGCCCTCAGCGACAAGAACATGGCAGTGGTGTGGATAAGAACGGAGTCTTCCTGAGGACCAAACATAACTTCTCCCGGGTTAATTTTCTCACGTTCACTGATAGGTGTAAATACTGAGTAGGTTTTACTAGTATCACTTCAACCTATCAAAACTGTCCTTTCAAGGCAGTGATGTTCAGTAAGGAAAGGAAGCTATTCAATGCTATTGGGAATTGGCTTTGGCTTGGACTTGGCCCCTTTCTGATTTTTGTTTGACTTCACTCTCTACTATTGACTTCTCATCTTACCACTCTGCTTAAACGTACCAGCCCTAATTTTAACTCCCCTCCTCGTCAGCATCTATTAGATGTAGTCTATTTTGATGCAGAGATTGGCACATGGCAAGATAAAGAACAATATATTAATTGTACTGAAGATTAATAAGAATATACATATACTGAAATTCATGTGATGCCTGTACAGATTGGATGTATTTGCATTTTTTACCTTAAAAAAAAAAGTATAAGTATAACTACTAATTGTACTTTTACTATTCAGTTAGATTATATGTCTGTGATTTTTGTTTTGTTTTCTGTAAAAAAAAAAAAAATCCCAAAATTATACATACAATATCAGTTTATCCACTGACATGGAAACTTATGATCAAAATGAAAAACGCAAATGGGTGTTTGAACTGTTTCAACCACAATGCATGATTGTACATGCAGATTATTACGGCCTTTTTGAGTGTTTGTGGATATGAGTTACATTAAGAACATCTGCCACATTAAATGGGATTGATGTCCTAAATTTCAATTGTGTAGTGTGTTTTGTATACGGCTGCGGCTATACAGGCAGCCCAATTCTTATCTTTTGCCACTAATTGGAGTTTTTACCAATAAGATCAGATATTTTGCTAATAATTTGGCACAAGATCAGAATTGAGCTGCCTGTGAAAACCAGCATAATGCTGCGTTGATAACCAAGTGGGAAGGTGGTAATTGCCGGTTGGGAAATTGGATGCATTCACATGCTTGGAACTCGTTGAGAAATGGTAAAAAAAAAAAAAAAAAACAAGCTGAGGCAACCATAAACTAAAAGTACAGCTATTGTGCTCGCAAATAAATTATAGTTTTCAAAAAGAACATGAATAGATTGCTTTTTATACATGTTTTATTGCATTTAACTGCCAGAAATGCTGTTATGAGGTATTTTCCTTAATATGTGACATCAGAGTTCAGCATGTGGGAGAAGTCGGAGCTCAGAGATGATAGATGAATTTCCCACAAGTAACTACCAGTTGGAGGACCGTCAATTAAATGTTTCCTATTTGTATGTGGTAAATACCACCTTCCCACTTGTAACTCCATTCTTGGTATACATACATAGGCCAACACTTTTGTAATTTCAGTGTATCTATTGTAGGGTGAAACCTAAATGTGTTCACTGGTGCATGAGCAATTTCTTTTAAGCACATTTCCCCTTGTGGTGAAATGTGCTTAACATATTGACCTCATTCAATGTATATCATCATGGTACACTAATTACATGGAGAGAAACAGGAAGTAGAGGCTCTTATTTTATTTTTCTTTATTTTGCTCAACTGGTCAACTTAATTTGTTGCATAATTCTTTACATGTGATTGGACTATGCCAAATAAATTCTGTGTATATATATATATATATATATATATATATATATATATAAACCTGTTAATAAACATCCTTTGACATGGAAAAGAACATTGTGTGCTCTTCCTGCTCCTTCAGTAACGTTACCAGTAAATTGGGGGAGTGGAAATGCCCTATTCCCGCCTCTCGTCTCTGCGATTGGTTAAACCAACACGTCTTCTGACAAACACTGTTGCAGACTGGTCAATCTCTTCATATAAAGACCATTCTGTACTCTTCATGAGGCTGTAAGCGTGTCTTTGTGCAAAGGTGACCTAATATAATGGCCTGTTGAGACAGTAAATATTTTAAACAATCTCAGAACAGGACTCTGTTCTTGTAAATTGATTTTCAAAATGCGTCGCAGAGTGACAGGTACTGCGTTGGAGATGCTGGGCTGTGGTGGTACTATCACGAGCCCGAGGGTGAGCAGGCTTTTGCTTGCCCCCATCACGAAAACAATCATCCCCACCTCGACAGACAGCGAAAGATTTCGTTCTACATCTTCAATACAGGGATATACAGAACTGGCACGAGAGAGGTCCAAAACCGTTACGTCGTTTTACAACCAGTCTGCAATCGATGTCTCGGCAGAAAAGGTAAGGAAATTCTGTAAACCAAACTTGCCATTCTTGCACATGCAGTACTAAGCCGCAGCACTGGCCTTGAGAGCTAGCTAGATGACGTTAGGTAGCTCAGCTAACCATCGTAAATGGAACCGCTGAGTGTTTAGTGCTGTAACTAGCTAGCTACAGTAGCTGGTGAGAACATATATGGTTAGCTAGAATCGTTGGTAAGAACGTTTGTAACGTATGTATACACTCGTGCATTGCCTTGGGGTAGATATTCTGCTAGCTATAGTAGCAAGCAACTGTAACTACCACCGTGTGAAATAACAGCAAAAGTGCCAGACTTGCTTGCTTTATAGCCTAATTTAGGTATGATTAAAATTAAGATTTGTTAATTTAACTACCTAGTTAGTATCGTTTGTGATTTGTGGGAGTGAACAACACGGGTATAGACACAAGGGTCAATCCAAGGTCAGTAAATTAATTTAAACAGAAATTAGTCAGGAATGCGGACAGTACATTTTATGATAGGACTAGTAAACGAGAGGCGAACAAGGCAGTACCCTACTTTTTCAAGAGCTTACCAGATAATTTTATGTTTCAGTTTATCATTCACCAGATCATGAAACGACTGAGAGAATCAATAACATGGTCATGTGACTGCTGTATTTGTGTGTGACTGCAGCTAGCAACCTACATAGGAATAAAAACTCTATTTGACTAGGTGGTGGGACATGTGCAGGGCCTTCATTAACTCAAATAGTGCAACCATTGTGGTAACAATTACACATCCTTATGTAATTCATGTCCCAGACGTTATTTGGCTCAAGCTGCCCAGGGCCCACATTTTTTTAATCATGTTTACAAACTATTTTGGTCATTAGTTGAAGCTCATTATTAAAACAGTGACACTGCCTCCTCTCAAAGGATTCCCTTTGTCTTACTGGACTATGGAACATTTTCATAATAAAGTAAAACCTGAAAGATGGGTTAGAAGTAGCATAAGCCAATGTCATGCCACAGATCAAAATCAAATCAAGCTATATATATATGCAGCACATTTCAGACATGCAATGTATGTGCTTTACAGGAAAAAAGAATACTATGAGAATAGAACCTCATATTTACTACACAATAAACATAAGATAAAAAACAAAAGAATGACACAAGCTGAATTTGAGCAAAGATAAAAAGATTGCATTTTATTTTATTTTTTTTAATATGTCCACAGTTTCTGCCCTCCTCAGGTTCTCTGGCAGGCTATTCCAGAGGCTGATAGTTAAAAGGACCTGAGTGACCTACTGGGTACATGTATTGCGGTGCACAATTGTGGATTGATTTAAAACCAATAGAAGAATATTGAAATTAATTCTGAAACTCACAGGCAGCCAGTGCAGAGACCTTTTAAAACTGGCATAATGTGTGATCTCTGCCTTGTCTTGGTCAGTACCCGTGCTGCAGGATTCTGTATGTTTTGGAGTTGACCAATGGCTTTCTTGGGTATACCAGACAGGAGAGCATTACAGTAGTAATAAAAGCATGGATGAGTCGCTCTGTATCAGCCTGAGAGAAACGGTCGCACCGTGGCAATGTTTCTCAGGTGGTAAAAAGCTATTTTGGTCACATTCCTAATGTGTGATTTAAAAATGTTGTTCAGAATTTTTTTAAATAACACCTAGATGTAATTAGTTGTGATTATCATCACACTGAAGGTGACTTGGTAAGGGTTTCTCTCTCTCTCTCAGTAACACACTGCAGTCAGTTACAGTTGAAGCTCACATCCACTACAAGACCATGGTGCTTACCTACGGAACATTAAGAGGAACTGCCCCTACCTACCTTCAGGCTATGCTCAAACCCTACAACCCAACCCGAGCACTCCGTTCTGCCATACCTCATGTCTCTTGGCCCTCCCACCCCTATGGGAGGGCATCTCCCGCTCAGCCCAGTCCAAGCTATTCTCTGTCCTGGCACCCCAATGGTGGAACCAACTTGCCCCTCAAGCTAGGACAGCAGACAACAATTGTGTACCCCCCCCCCCCCCCCCCCCCCCCCATTCTAGTGCTGACTCTACTGACCGCTACGTTATTGAGGGAGAAATGTACTTTCTATGCCTGTGGTATGTGGTTGTTACCTCCTAGCTATCTTAAGATGAATGCACTAACTGTAAGTCCCTATGGATGACAGCGTCTGCTGAATGACTAAAATGGAAAAAAATTGATTGCTGACAGTCACATGCACTTCACATGCCAAAGGTAGAAAATGTTGTTGGGTAAACTCATTGTTCTTGGGAGATTGGGTTCTTGTGTCCGTTGTCTGTATCTAATGAAGTCACACTACAGAGTTGTCTGCTTGTGTCCACTAATATTGTAGGCCTGGTTAAGTGGATTTAAACAGTTTTTCTCCTCTCTCCGCAGGCCTCAGTCCGACTGACACCAGCCACCTTGCTCTACGCTGGGAAGTCTCCAGATGGACATCACATCCTGGTAACTGACCACTCTGTCCAGTCGTTGTAGCATATTTTATGATTATTTCTCATATTAGGCCTTATACATTCTTTGTGATTGATGACTACTTGATAATTGGTATATCTTTATACACACTTTAAAGTGGTCTATAGAGTAAACAATTTGTCCGACATCTGTCTTTTTACAGTATGCTGCTTTATGAATGTCATCTTGCGAGAAGGTTTACGTGTAGCACTCTATCACTGGAAATATCATTTGATAAGACTAGAGGTCGACCGATTATGATTTTTCAACGCCGTTACCGATTATTGGAGGGCCAAAAAAGCCGATGCCGATTAATCGGCCGTTTTTTACACTTTTTATTTTATTTGTGTGTGTGTGTGTGTGTGTGTGTGTGTGTGTGTGTGTGTGTGTGTGTGTGTGTGTGTGTGTGTGTGTGTGTGTGTGTGTGTGTGGGGGGGAATAATGACAATTACAACAATACTGAATGAACAATTAACACTTCTTTTAACTTAATAAAATCAATTTAGTCTCAAATAAACAATGAAACATGTTCAATTTGGTTTAAATAATGCAAAACAAAGTGTTGGAGAAGAAAGTAAAAGTGCAATATGTGCCATGTAAAAAAGCTAACGTTTAAGTTCCTTTCTCAGAACATGAGAACATATGAAAGCTGGTGGTTCCTTTTTAACATGAGTCTTCAATATTCCCAGTTAAGTTTTAGGGTGTAGTTATTATAGGACTATTTCTCTCTATACCATTTGTATTTCATATACCTTTGACTATTGGATGTTCTTATAGGCACTTTAGTATTGCCAGCCTAATCTCGGGAGTTGATAGGCTTGAAGTCATAAACAGCGCTGTGCTTCAAGCATTGTGAAAAGCTGCTGGCAAATGGAGGAAAGTGTGTTTTTAATGAATGCTTACGAGCCTGCTGCTGCCTGCCACCGCTCAGACTGCTCTATCATATATCAAATCATAGACTTAATTATAATATAATAACACCCAGAAATACCAGCCGTAGGTCATTAATATTGGCAAATCCGGAAACTTTAATTTAGAAAACAAAACGTGTATTCTTTCAGTGAAATATGGAACCGTTCTGTATTTTATCTAACGGGTGGCAACCCCAAGTCTAAATATTGCTGTTACATTGCACAACATTCAATGTTATGTCATACTTAAGTTAAATTCTGGCAAATTAATTGCGGTCTTTTTTAGGAAGAAATGGACTTCACACAGTTCGCAACGAGCCAGGCGACTCAAACTGCTGCATATACCCTGACTCTGCTTGCACAGAACGCAAGAGAAGTGACACAATTTCAGGCACCGCATTAATTATATGCAATGCACGACAAGCTAGTTAAACTAGTAATATCATCAACCATGTGTAGTTAACTAGTGATTATGTTAAGATTGATAGTTTTTAATAAGATAAGTTTAGTGCTAGCTAGCAATTTACCATGGCTTCTTGCTGCTTGCACTCGAGTAACAGATGGTCAGCCTGCCACGCAGTTTCCTCGTGGATTGCAATATAATCGGTCATAATCGGCATCCAAAAAGGACGATTACCGATTTGTTATGAAAACTTGAAAACGGCCATTCCGATTATTCGGTCGACCTCTAGATAAGACTATACTACTCTAAATAACCTGGGTCATATCTGAAGATCGCTGATTTTTCTCTGGTGTAAAACTGGTTTGACTGGTGGTGAAGTTCAAAATTCAAGGGGATTCCTTTATTGGCCTAGTCATTGAGATCACTTTGCCTTGCACTGTATTGTACACGTTGTGTATGTGTCTCACCCTTTCATCCTGTGTCTGTAGAGCAGTGCCAAGTACCTGCACAAGGAGTTGCCTGTACGGATCGCCCACCGTATCAAGGGCTTCCGCAGCCTGCCCTTCATCATTGGCTGCAACCCCACCATCCTGCAAGTTGTGAGTTCCTTCTGTTTTATTAATTTTTTTCTCTCCCTTTCTCCCTCTTGATGTTGAGGTCTCTCTGGTGCTTCTCTCTTTGTCAACATGTCTGGTTTACCTTTATGGTGTAGTAACGCTCCTTTGCGATTTGCCAAATGTTTGGGACAAGCCTCTCGTTCCAATGATTGGGCATGTATGGGACAGGAGGGCGCCAGTAACAGCATTGAGTCAGTGCCAATGTGCCGATCAAAATAGTCTGAGTATACCACACATTAAGAATAGAACTGCTCTTTCCATGAGACTGACCAGGTGATCCCTCATTGATGTCACTTGTTAAATCCACTTCAATCAGTGTAGATGAAGTGGAGGAAACAGGTTAAAGAAGTATTTTTAAGCCTTGAGCAAGTTGAGACAGTTGAGACATGGAGTGTGTGTGTGTGTGTGTGTGTGCCATTCAGTGTGAATGGGCAAGACAAAATATTTAAGTGCCTTTGTACGCACCGGTTTGAGTGTCAAGAACTGCAACACTGCTGTGTTGTTTCACACTGAAGTTTACCATGTGTATCAAGAATGGTCCAACACCCAAAGGGCATCCAGCCAACTTGACACATTTGTGGGAAGCATTGACGTCAACATGGGCCACCACTCCTTTGGAATGCTTTCGACACCTTGTCGAATCCATGCCTGACACATTGAGGCTGTTCTGAGGGCAAGGGGGGGGGGGGGCGGCAACTCAATATTAGGAAGGTGTCCCTAATGTTTGGTATACTCAGTGTAGACTGACCTTTGATTGAGAATACACTTGTTACAAAACACTAGAGCTGGGCGATGTGGACAAAAATCCATATCGCAATAAATTGCTAGAATTGATGCGATAACCTTAATGTTCTAACTCAGCAAAAAAAGAAACATCCTCTCACTGTCAGCTGCGTTTATTATCAGCAAATGTAACGTGTAAATATTTTATGAACCTAACAAGATTCAACAACTGAGACATAAACTGAACAAGTTCCACAGACATGTGACTAACAGAAATTGAATAATGTGTCCCTGAACTAAGGGGGGGTCAAAATCAAAAGTAACAGTCAGTATCTGGTGTGGCCACCAGCTGCAATAAGTACTGCAGTGCATCTCCTCCTCATGGACTGCACCAGATTTGCCAGTTCTTGCTGTGAGATGTTACCCCACTCTTCCACCAAGGCACCTGCAAGTTCCCAGACATTTATGGGGAATGGCCCTAGCCCTCACCCTACGATCCAACAGTTCCCAGACGTGCTCGATGGGATTGAGATCCGGGCTCTAAGGTGGCCATGGCAGAACACTGACATTCCTGTCTTGCAGGAAATCACGCACAGAACGAGCAGTATGGCTGGTGGCATTGTCATGCTGGAGGGTCATGTAAGCATGAGCCTGCAGAGTACCCCCCCGCTCCAGAGTACAGGCCTCGGTGTAACGCTCATTCCTTCGACGATAAACGCGAATCCAACCGTCACCCTTAGTGAGACAAAACCGCGACTCGTCAGTGAAGAGCACTTTTTGCCACTCCTGTCTGGTCCAGCGACGGTGGATTTGTGCCCATAGGTGGCGTTGTTGCCGGTGACGTGTGGTGAGGACCTGCCTTACAACAGGCCTACAAGCCCTCAGTCCAGCCTCTCTCAGCCTATTGCGGACAGTCTGAACACTGATGGAGGGATTGTGCGTTCCTGGTTTAACTCGGGCAGTTGTTGTTGCCATCCTGTACCTGTCCCGCAGGTGTGATGTTCCGCTGTACCGATCCAGTGCCGGTGTTACACGTGGTCTGCCACTGCGAGGACGATAAGATGTCTGTCCTGTCTCCTTGTAGCGCTGTCTTAGCCGTCTCACAGTACGGACATTGCAATTTATTGCCCTGGCCACATCTGCAGTCCTCATGCCTCCTTGCAGCATGCCTAAGGCATGTTCACGCAGATGAGCAGGGACCCTGGGCATCTTTCTTTTGGTGTTTTTCCGAGTCAGTAGAAAGGCCTCTTTAGTGTCCTAAGTTTTCATAACTGTGACTTTAATTGCCTCCCGTCTGTAAGCTGTTAGTGTCTTAACGACAGTTCCACAGGTGCATGTTCATTAATTGTTTATGGTTCATTGAACAAGCATGGGAAACAATGTTTAAGCCCTTTACAATGAAGATCTGTGAAGTTATTTGGATTTTTACGAATTATCTTTGGAAGACGGTCCTGAAAAAGGGACGTTTCTTTTTTTTGCTGAGTTTATTTATAGTTATAACATTAATGTGCACCACAGTTTTTGTTACTATCCTTTAAACTACTGCTACTTGTTTGCTGGTTGTAGCCATCAATTGTCTTATTAACAATCACCCATATTGGCAAACTATTTCATTTCGAACTTATTTTCTAGTATAGGCTACTTATTTTAATGAACGATGTTGGCAAAATTCCTGAAATGTATGGTCGGTGTCGATCAATTTTCGTTTATTTTCCCGGCTCTGCATAACACCCTGCTAGCATTTATTTGCTAAGCTGCATCTCTTGGCTTCCTATATTTTGTGAAATGGGCTTCTTAATAAAAAAACATGCGCTATCGCACACGCAGAGAGAATTATTTTATGTAGAGGTGCTGACTAATGGCGAATAAGCTATAAAAATAGAGTTGCACACTGTGTGCGTGTTGAAGTCGGACGTTCACATACACTTTAGCCAAATACATTTAAACTCAGTTTTTCACAATTCCTGACACGTAATCCAAGTAAAAATTCCCTGTCTTAGGGCAGTTAGGATCACCACTTTAATTTAAGAATGTGAAGTGTCAGAATAATAGAGAATTATTTGTTTAGGCTTTTATTTATTTATTTCATCACATTCCCAATGGGTCAGAAGTTTACATACACTCAATTAGTATTTGGTAGCATTGCCTTTAAATTGTTTAACTTGGGTCAAACGTTTCAGGTAGCCTTCCACAAGCTTCCCACAATAAGTTGTGTGAATTTTGGCCCATTCCTCCTGAAAGAGCTGGTGTAACTGGGTCTGGTTTATAGGCCTCCTTGCTCGCACACTTTTTCAGTTCTGCCCACAAATGTTCTATAGGATTGAGGTCAGGGCTTTTTGATGGCCACTCAATACCTTGACTTTGTTGTCCTTAAGCCATTTTGCCACAACTTTGGAAGTATGTTTGGAGTCATTGTCCATTTGGAAGACCCATTTGCGACCAAGCTTTAACTTCCTGACTGATGTCTTGATGTTTCAATATATCCACATAATTTTAATATCTCATGATGCAATCTATTTTACGAAGTGCACCAGTCCCTCCTGCAGCAACGCACCCCCACAACATGATGCTGCCACCCCTGTGCTTCATGGTTGGGATGGTGTTCTTCGGCTTGCAAGCATCCCCCTTTTTCCTCCAAACATAACGATAGTCATAATGGCCAAACAGTTCTATTTTTGTTTCACCAGACCAGAGAAAAATTCTCCAATAAGTACGATCTTTGTCCCCATCAGCAGTTGCAAACCGTAGTCTGGATTTTTAATTGCGGTTTTGGAGCAGTGGCTTCTTCCTTGCTGAGTGGCCTTTCAGGTTCTGTCGATAGGACTCGTTTTACTGTGGATATAGATAATTTTGTACCTGTTTCCTCCAGCATCTTCACAAGGTCCTTTGCTGTTGTTCTGGGATTGATTTGCACTTTTCACACCAAAGTACGTTAATCTCTAGGAGACAGAACACGTCTCCTTCCTGAGCAGTGGGACGGCTGCGTGGTCCCATGGTGTTTATACTTGCGTACTATTGTTTGTATAGATGAATGTGGTACCTTCAGGCGTTTGGCAATTGCTCCCAAGGATGAACCAGACTTGTGGAAGTCTACAATTTTATTTTTCTGAGGTCTTGGCTGATTTCTTTTGATTTTCCCATGATGTCAAGCAAAGAGGCACTAAGTTTGAAGGTAGATCTTGAAATACTTCCACAGATACACCTCCAATTGACTCAAATGATGTCAATTAGCCTATCGGAAGCTTCTAAAGCCATGACATAATTTTCTGGAATTTTCCAAGCTGTGTGAAGGCACAGTCAACATGGTGTAATGTTAACTTCTGACCCACTGGAATTGTGATTAAGTGAAATAGTCTGTCTCTAAACAATTGTTGGAAAAATGACTTGTCATGCAGAATGTAGATGTCCTAACCGACTTGCCAAAACTATAGTTTGTTAATAAGAAATTTGTGGAGTGGTTGAAACACTTAGGTTGGAGTCATAAAAACTAGTTTATGTAAACTTCTTACTATGTATGTATGTGTATTTGTATAATAATTTTTTACAATTAATTTATTGCGTAAATCACTATTTTTATTATGTAACAAACAGAGGCCCCTCACTCAATGCCTATGGAACTGTAATCAATTCGATTAAGTCATTAGTCTATCAGCATACAAAGTTTTGGCTTGAGAACTAAAAGTTATTCTATAGAGCTAGAGTTGATGGGCCATCTGTGACATTGGAGGTTTTCCTTTGTTCTCTGGCTGCCTTGTGCAGTGTTAAGCTTTTTCTTCTCCTCCCTCTGTCCCCTCCTCCCTTCCCATGGCCTATTTACCTCATCTAAGCGTCTTTAAACTGGATGAACTTTTACCTAGATTTTTCTCCCACAGCACCGAGGTGCTTTTGTGCTAATGAAATGGTGCCTGGAATGTGTCGTAAAGAAGCATGTATTTTCTCAGAATATTCTCTTTCCAACTAATAAATAAGAATAGCAAACAATTGTGTGGGGAATTTCATATTAGTAGTTTCGACACCCTTACCAACAACTCATAACCAGTGATTCACAAATGACTGTACATTATTTTTTTAAATATATAATTTTTTTAAAGATATGGTAATATTATCCATTCACTCAAACAACTTGTCAGACACCAGCCACCCTAGTCAGACTGTTCTCTCTGTTACTGCACGGCAAGTGGTACAGAGGCTTCTAAACAGCTTCTACCCCCAAGCCATAAGACTCCTGAACATCTAGTCAAATGGCTACCCAGACTATTTGCAGTGCCTGCCTTCACCCCCTCTTTACACCACTGCTACTTTCTGTTGTCATCTATGCATAGTCACTTTAATAACTTTACCTACATGTACATACTACCTCAAATAACCGGTTCCGCCGCACATTGACTCTGTATCGGTACCTCCCTGTATATAGTCTCGCTATTGTTATTTCACTGCTGCTCTTTAATTACTTGTTACTTTTAAAGGGTCCTATCCCTTTAAATGGTGGATAGGCTTTCATTGGAAAAACAGCCATTTCAAAATAATGGCACTTCCTGGATGGATTTTACTCAGGTTTTTGCCTGCCATATATCAGTTCTGTTATACTCAGACATTATTTTAACAGTTTTAGAAACTTTAGTGTTTTCTATCCAAATCTACCAATTATCATATCCTAGCTTCTGGGCCTGAGTAGCAGGCAGTTTACTTTGGGCACGCTTTTCATCCAAAATTCCGAATGCTATCCTAAAAAAGTTAAACATCCTCTCTGTTTTTGGACTGTAGGCCAGGACACCATGGGATGTGTTGAGGCCCACTTATGGGAGGAGGGGGAATTCTAACCAACACCCCTTGTCTATTTCCTTCTCCTGCAGCATGAGCTCTACATTCGAGCCTACCACGTGTTGAGTGACTTCCCAGCAGTGAGTAGTCACAAACAGCCACACAGAGGGGGGTTGGGTTGGCCAAGTTAAAGTGCTTGACCCCCAGGGCTTCCATATTTCTCTGTCCCAGTTTCTGTGGAGCTGGAGAGGCTGTCAGACTGGCATGCATGCAACTCCTCCAGGCTGACTAATGTATTTGTTTGTCTGAAAGTGTCATTGCTTGGCTGAAAAGTATAGTATTTTGATTCTATAACGGCAAGAATTGCAACAAATACAGCTGAGATAAAAATGACCACTTTAAGTTGAACAAAACATGGGTCACTGTCATTTCCAAGATTTATCCCCTTTCCAAGAAAAGTAATACATGGTAAACAGAGGATGGCAACTTCTTGACAAGTGTCTTTGGAAAGTGTACAGACCCCTAGACCTTTTCTCAATTTTGTAATGTTACAGCCTTAATCTAAAATGGTTTAAATAAAAAAAATCCTCAGCAATCATACACACACACACACTGCCCCATAATGAGAAAGCGAAAACAGGTGTACAATTATTATATATATTTTTTCTTTAGCAAAAAAACAAGCCGTTTATATTTACGTAATTATTCAGACCATTTCCTATGGGACTCAATTGAGCACAGGTGCATCCGATTTCCATTAATCATCCTTGATGTTTCTACAACTTGGAGTCCACCTGTAGTAAATTCAATTGATTGGACATGATTTGGAAAGGTGCGCACACACCTGTCTATATAAGGTCCCACAGTTGACCGTGCATGTCAGAGCAAAAACCAAGCCATGAGGTCGAAGGAATTGTCCGTAGAGCTCCGAGACAGGATTGTGTCGAGGCACAGATCGGGGGAAGGCTACAAAAAAATTTCTGCAGGAAGGATTGAAGGTCCCCAAGAACACAGTGGCGTCCATCATTCTTAAATGGAGGAAGTTTGGAACCACCAAGACTCTTCCCGTGAGCTGGTCGCCCGGCCAAACTGAGCAATCGTGGGAGAAGGGCCTTGGTCAGGGAGGTGACCAAGAACCCGATGGTCACTCTGACAGAGCTCCAGAGTTCCTCTGTGGAGATGGGAGAACCTTCCAGAAGGACACCCATCTCTGCAGCACTCTACCAATCAGGCCTTTATGGTAGTGGCCAGATAGAAGCCACTCCTCAGTAAAAGTTTGCCAAAAGGCACCTAAAGACTCTGACCTTGAGAAACAAGATTCTCTGGTCTGATGAAACCAAAATTGATCTCTTTGGCCTGAATGCCAAAGATCATGTCTGGCGGAAACCTGGCACCATCCTTACAGTGAAGCATGGTGGTGGCAGCATCATGCTCTGGGGATGTTTTTCAGACTAGTCAGGATCGAGGCAAAGATGAACAGAGCCTGCTCCAGAGTGCTCAGGTTCACTTTCCAACAGGACAACGACCCTAAGCACACAGCCAAGACAATGCAGGAGTTGCTTTGGGACAAGTCTCTGAATGTCCTTGAGTGGCCCAGCCAGAGCCCAGACTTGAACCCAATTGAACATCTTTGGAGAGACCTGAAAATAGCTGTGCAGCAACGCTCCCCATCCATATTGAGAGGAACTGCAGAGATGAATGGGAGAAACTCCCAAAATACAGGTGTGCCAAGCTTGTAGCCTCATACTCAAGAAGACTTGAGGCTGTAATTGTTGCCAAAGGTGCTTCAACAAAGTACTGAGTAAAGGGTCTGAATACTTATGTAACTGTGATATTTCAGTTTTATTTTTCATACATTTGCAAAAATTTCTAAACCCGTTTTTCCTTTGTCATAATTGGGTATTGTGTGTACTATTTATTTTTTAAATATGTTTTTCCCCTCAAACAATTTTAGAATAAGGCTGTAACATAAAGTGAAGGGGTCTGAATACTTTCTGAATGCACTGTATATTTAGTTATTTTTAATGGTTGTATGGGTGTGTGTATGTATGTATGTATGTATGTATATAAACAGTTGATTCCAGCCCGTTCTGTAAGTGAATTTTACTCAAGTGAAGAAATTGTCCAATTCATCTAATAGGAATGGAATTCATCCCAACTCTGATTTTGATAATGGTCAGATTTGATCTGATTTCACTCTGCATCTTCTGTCAGATCAAGGACCAGGAGATGGAGGCTCGCTACAGTAAGCTGGTGCAGCAGCTCCTGGATGACCACAAGGACGTAGTAACTCTGCTGGCCGAAGGCTTCAGGGAGTGTCGGAGGCACATTCAGGTAATGGCCATATGTAGATGTTCTAAGTTGGTTATTGGAACTGTGTGTTTTGTAATGTGACCGTAGGTTTTAAAGAATGGTGTATTCTTGGCCTTAAGAGTGTGTGTATTTATGTTCCAGGATGAGACCCTGGTCCGTAACTTCCTGGACACCACCCTCACCTCCCGCCTGGGGATCCGGATGTTGGCCACACACCACCTTGCCCTGCATGAAGAAAACGTATGTCTCGCATCCACCTTCTAGTCATTAATTGCTAACAGACGAAAAACTGTTATTATTGAGGAAAGGAACATGTATGGTATTATGACATTTTTATTATAGGGCAGTATTATAATTTGAAGATGCAAAGCATACTCAGGACTTGGTTCTTTTCACACTGGAAACGTGCCAACCAACACATGAACCCAACGTTTCACTCTGGAGCCTTTGACAAGGGCGTGCTTGCATAAATTCAACCTGTCCGCCACACATACTTTTAGTTTGGATTATAAGTATTATAAAAAAAAAAACATCTGAATAGTTTGTGCAGTTGTATAGTTTCCTGGGTTCTCTCCAAATATCCACACACACACTCTAGCCCCCCAGTGCATTAAAATGCGGTGTCACTCCTGATTCCAGATCCTGCACCACTCATGCGAGCTAAAAGGAAAAACTGAACACGAGATGGACAAAGCCGTTATCATCAGTGCAGTCTGCTGGCCCCATGACTTTTACAAGAGCCCAGCTTTTTTTATCCTTATTTTAACCAGGTAAAGCAGGCTGGTTGGTTAGGATGATGAAGCATCTTTGCCAGTTCTGGAGACTCCCTGACTCAGGGTAGCAGTGTGTTTAGTTAGCAGCCTAGTACCGAATTTTAGCTGTATGTATCCTATGCTGCCAAAGAACTGGGTTGTTTCTGGCAGCACTAGGCCACTGTGACATAAGTGGCTGATGTGAGTGCCCCAGTGGGACTCAGAATATTTCCATATGACCCAGTTATAGGATATATATAAAATCAATCATGCTTTGGTCTGGAGACTCCCTGACTCAGGTTAGCAGTGTGTTAGTTAGCTGCCTAGTACCTGATACTCCTGCCAAGATTTATGCTTTTGTTACCCAACAACACTTAGGCCTAAATCTCTCACGCTATTTGTTGTAATCCACTCCTTTCACAGCTGAGACCTGGTTTCTTTCTGAAACATTGGTCAAATGACTGGTTACTGTTTTGTGAGATTACTTGTCCTATTATGCTAATACATTCTGGCTATTGGACTACATTGTGCATTGACCTGAAATTTGGCAAACCAGCCTCTGTTTAGCATGTCAGTAATAAAGCTTGTGCATCTCCTCTTATATACCTTTCATCTATCTTTGCAGCCTGATTTTGTGGGCATCATCTGCAGGCGACTTTCCCCCAAAAAGATAATTGAGAAATGGGTTGATTTTGCAAGGTGAGTGGTGTTATGTTACCTTATTATATTGTTGGTTTAGAATAATCTCCCACTAGTTCTGGATTAGAACATGCAGTTGACATACACTTAGGTTGGAGTCAATAAAACTCGTTTTTCAACCACTCCACAAATGTCTTGTTAACAAACTATAGTTTTGGCAAGTTGGTTAGGACATATACTTTGTGCATGGCACAAGTCATTTTTCCAACAATTGTTTACAGACAGATTATTTCACTTATAATTCACTGTATCACAATTCCAGTGGGTCAGAAGTTTACATGCAGTAAGTTGACTGTGCCTTTAAACAGCTTGGAAAATTCCCGAAAATGATTTCATGGCTTTAGAAGCTTCTGTTAGGTTAATTGACATCATTTGAGTCAATTGGAGGTGTACCTGTGGATGTATTTCAAGGCCTATCTTCAAACTCAGTGCCTCTTTGTTGATTTTCCCATGATGTCAAGCAATCTGCCAGACCTCTGGAAAAAATTGTAGACCTCCAAGTCTGATTCATCCTTGGGAGCAATTGCCAAACGCCTAAAGGTACCATGTTCAACTGCACAAACAATAGTACGCAAGTATAAACACCATGGGACCACACAGCCCTCATACCGCTCAGGAAGGAGACGCTCTCTGGTGCGCAAAGTGTAAATGAATCCCAGAACAACAGCAAAGGACCTTGTGAAGACGCTGGAGGAAACGGGTACAGAAGTATCTATATCCACAGTAAAACGAGTCCTATATCGACATAACCTGAAAGGCCGCTCAGCAAGGAAGAAGCCACTGTTCCAATGTTTTCAACTGCACTTGGGGACAAAGATTTTACTTTGGTCTGATGAAACAAAAATAGTACTGTTTGGCCATAATGACCATTGTTATGTTTGGAGGAAAAAGGGGAAGGCTTGCAAGCCAAAGAACACCATCCCAATCGTGAAGCACGGGGGTGGCAGCATCATGTTGTGGGGGTGCGTTGCTGCAGGAGGGACTGGTGCACTTCACAAAATAGATGGCATCATGAGGAAGGACAATTATGTGGATATCTCAAGACATCAGTCAGGAAGCTAAAGCTTGGTGGCAATGGGTCTTCCAAATGGACAATGACCCCAAGCATACTTCCAAAGTTGTGACTTAAGGACAACAGTCAAGATATTGTAGTGGCCATCACAAAGCCCTGACCTCAACCTATAGAACATTTGTGGGCAGAACTGAAAAAGCTAATTGAGTGCATGTAAACTTCTGACCCACTGGGAATGTGATGAAAGAAATAAAAGCTGAAATAAATCATATCCTCTACTATTATTCTGACATTTCACATTCTTAAAATAAAGTGGTGATCCTAACTAACGTAAGACAGGGAATTTTTATTCTGATTACATGTCAGGAGTTGTGAAACTGAGTTTAGATGTATTTGGTCAAGGTGTATGTGAACTTCTGATTTCAACTGTATATGGGCCTTTTTTTTCCCACCTTGTCTGTTAACAACTGCATCAAAGCAGATTTTGATTACATTTGAGTAGGAGACTATATAGGGTGTTAAGTTGCTAAAATACATAGATTTCTAACAAACATCCCATTGCCTACAATTTATTTAGCATTTCAGTTCCACTTGAGATGAGTTTATGCTAACATAAACAACTGGAGAAGGGGCAAGGACAACAGCAAAATGTGATGGGCAGCCCGGCAGACAATCCTGTCTAGCGATCCCTCGACATTTTGATTTGCATTGCAATTGTTTTGAAATAAAAAAAAACACCCCATTTACAGTACCTAGAGATATCAATGCTAGCATCATAAAACATTTTTTTATTTTGCCTTATGAAAGACGTGGTAGCAGTTCTATTGAAAAGATACAAGGTTGTCATCAAATGTCATAGTAAGGTGCAGAATGTTCGATTTGCCTGCTGGGGGGTAGGGAGACCCCAGCTCTGCTAAAACCATTGACCACTGCATGCTAGTTTCAAAAGATTGCCAAATAACTGTAGAAACATTTTGGTTGTACTATGAGCACCTCTTGAAGAGCAAATCAGAACTTCTGATGTGTTGTTACCTACCCTTACCACCTGGGGGCGGCCTGTCAGGAAGTTTAGTCCCAGGGTCCTTTGCTTCGTGATGAGCTTTGAGGGTACTATGGTGTTGAACGCTGAGCTGTGGTCAATGAATAGCATTCTCACATAGGTGTTCCTTTTGTCCAGGCGGGCAGTGTGGAGTGCAGTTGAGATTGTATCTGTTGGGGCAGTATGCAAATTGGAGTGGGTCTAGGGTTTCTGGGATGATGGTGTTGTGAGCCATGACCAGCCTTTCAAAGCACTTTATGGCTACAGACGTGAGTGCTACGGGTCGTAGTAATTTAGGCAGGTTACCTTAGTCCCTGTGCCCAAGAACAGTATGGCGGTCTGCTTGAAACATGTTGGTATTACAGACTCCGACAGGGAGAGGTTGAAAAATATCAGTGAAGACATGCTCGGAGTACATGTCCTGGTAATCCGTCTGGCCCTGCGGCCTTGTGAATGTTGACCTCAACGTGATCAAGACAAAGGAGATGATTGTGGACTACAGGAAAATGAGGACTGAGCACGCCCCCATTCTCATCGATGGGGCTGTAGTGGAGCAGGTTGAGAGCTTCAAGTTCCTTGGCGTTCACATCACTAACATGGTCCAAGCAACCAGGACCGTCGTGAAGCGGGCACGAAAACCTATTCCCCCTCAGGAGACTGAAAAGATTTGGCATGGGGCCTCAGATCCTCAAAAGGTTCTACAGCTGCACCATCGAGAGCATCCTGACTGGTTGCATCACTGCCAGGTATGGCAACTGCTCGGCCTCTGACCGCAAGGCACTCCAGCCACCCAAGTCATAGACTGTTCTCTCTGCTCCAAGTCTAGGTCCAAGAGGCTCCTAAATAGTTTCTACCCCCAAGCCATAAGACTCCTGATTAGTTAATCAAATGGCTACCCAGACTATTTACACTGCCCCCCCTCCTTTACGCTACTGCTACTCTCTTATCTATGCATAGTCACTTTAATAACTCTACTTACAGTCGTGGCCAAAAGTTTGAGATTGACACAAATATTCATCTTCAAAGTCTGTTGCCTCAGTTTGTATGATGGCAATTTGCATATACTCCAGAATATTATGAAGAGTGATCAGATGAATTGCAATTAATTGCAAAGTCCCTCTTTGCCATGCAAATTAACTGATTCCCCAAAAAACATTTCCACTGCATTTCAGCCCTGCCACAAAAGGACCAGCTGACATGTCAGTGACTCTCTCGTTAACACAGGTGTGAGGGTTGACGAGGACAAGGCTGGAGATCACTCGGTCATGCTGATTGAGTTCGAATAACAGACTGGAAGCTTCAAAAGGAGGGTGGTGCTTGGAATCATTGTTCTTCCTCTGTCAACCATGGTTACCTGCACGGAAACACGTGCCGTCATCATTGCTTTGCACAAAAAGGGCTTCACAGGCAAGGATATTACTGCCAGTAAGATTGCACCTATATCAACCATTTTATCGGATCATCAAAAACTTCAAGGAGAGCGGCTCAATTGTTGTGAAGAAGGCTTCAGGGCACCCCAGAATGTCCAGCAAGCGCCAGGACCGTCTCCTAAAGTTGATTCAGCTGTGGGATCGGGGCACCACCAGTACAGAGCTTGTTCAGGAATGGCAGCAGGCAGGTGTGAGTGCATCTGCACGCACAGTGAGGCGAAGACTTTTGGAGGATGGCCTGGTGTCAATAAGGGCAGCAAAGAAGCCACTTCTCTCCAGGAAAAGCATCAGGGACAGACTATTCTGCAAAAGGTACAGGGATTGGACTGCTGAGGACTGGGGTAAAGTCATTTTCTCTGAATCCCCTTTCTGATTGTTTGGGGCATCCGGAAAAAAGCTTGTCCGGCGAAGATGAGGTGAGCGCTGCCAACAGTAAAGCATCCTGAGACCATTCATGTGTGGGATTGCTTCTCAGCCAAGGGAGTGGGCTCAATCACAATTTTGCCTAAGAACACAGCCATGAATAAAGAATGGTACCAACACATTCTCCGAGAGCAACTTCTCCCAACCATCCAGGAACAGTTTAGTGCCGAACAATGCCTTTTCCAGCATGGTAGAGTACCTTTCCATAAGGCAAAAGTGATAACTAAGTGGCTCGGGGAACAAAACCTCGATATTTTGGGTCCATGGCCAGGAAACTCCCCAGACCTTAAGAGGTGGGTGGACAAACAAAAACCCACAAATTCTGACAAACTCTAAGCATTGATTATGCAAGAATGGGCTGCCATCAGTCAGGATGTGGCCCAGAAGTTAATTGACAGCATGCCAGGGAGGATTGCAGAGGTCTTGAAAAAGAAGGGTCAACATTGCAAATGTTGACTCTTTGCATCAACTTCATGTAATTGTCAATAAAAGCCTTTGACACTTATGAAATGCTTGTAATTATACTTCAGTATTCCATAGTAACATCTGACAAAAATATCTAAAGACACTGAAGCAGCAGACTTTGTGGAAATTAATATTTGCGTCATTCTCATAACTTTTGGCCACGACTGTACATGTACATATTACCTTGACACCGGTGCCCCCGCACATTGACTCTGTACCGGTACCCCCTGTATATAGCCCCTCAGTTGTTATTTACTGCTGCTTTTTAATAATTTAGTATTCTTATCTCTTTTTTTTAAGGTATTTTCATAACTGCAATGTTGTTTTAAGGGCTTGTAAGGAAGCATTTTACTGTACGGTCTGTTGTATTAGGTGCATGTGACAAATAAAATGTGATTCCTTGCAAAACAATTGCAAGTTTAAGCTCTATATCATAGTTATTTTTTCTAAGATGTTGGGGTTATAAGCTGATATATAGAATGGTTTTAAGATGGTCATACCATGGCTCATTTAGCTATTTGATATAACATTTTAGGACCGCTTTAGGTGTGTTTTCATTTATTTATTTTTACACTTCCCATTTAAAATGTCGTGAAATTGATCAGAAATACAGTGTAGATGTTGTAAATTACTAGTTTAGCTGGAAATGGCAGATTTTAATGGAATATCTTCATAGACGTACAGAGACCAATTATCTGCAACCATCACTCCTGTGTTCCAATGGCACGTTGTGTTAGCTAATCCAAGTTCATCCTTTTGAAAGGCCAATATCCCGAAGTCGCCTTTTCACTGTTGACGTTGACTGGTGTTTTGTGGGTACTATTTAATGAAGCTGCCAGTTGAGGACTTGTGAGGCGTCTGTTTCTCAAGCTAGACACTGTAATGTACTTGTCCTCTTGCTCAGTTGCGCACCGGGGCCTCCCACTCTTTCTATTTTGGTTAGAGCCAGTTTGCGCGGTTCTGTGAAGGGAGTAGTACACAGCGTTGTTCGAGATCTTCAGTTTTCTTGGCATTTTCTCTCATGGAATAGCCTTTATTTCTCAGAACAAGAATAGACTGACGAAATTCAGAAGAAAGGTCTTTGTTTCTGGCCATTTTGAGCCTGTAATCGAACCCACAAGTGCTGATGCTCCAGATACTCAACTAGTCTAAAGAAGGCCTGTTTTATTGCTTTTTTAATCAGAACAACAGTTTTCAGCTGTGCTAACATAATTGCAGTGTTAGCAGTGCCACTAGAGATTCTAGGTTCGAGTCCAGGCTCAGTCGCAGCCGGCCGCGACCGGGAGACCCATGGGGTGGTGCACAATTGGCCCAGTGTCGTCTGAGTTAGGGGAGCTTTTGGCCTGCAGCGATGTCCTTGCCCCATCACACACTAGCGACTCCTGTACCGGGTGCAGTGCACGCTGACACGTTTGCCAGGTGTACAGCGTTTCCTCCGACACTGGTGTGGCTGGCTTCTGGGTTAAGTGGGCATTGTGTCAAGAAGCAGTGCGGTTGTGTTTCGGGAGGACGCACGGCTCTCGACCTTCGCCTCTCTCGAGTCCATACAGGCCTTGCAGCAATGAGACAAGACTGTAACTACCAATTGGGTAGAAAGGAGTAAAAAAATGGCCAAGACGGTTAAAAAAGTTTTCAGTCCTATATCTAGGAGATCTCAGGAAGTGTGTGTGTGTGTGTGTGTGTGTGTGTGTGTAGTATTTTTAACTCTTTTTGGGGGGTAGGCACAACTCTCCATACTTCCATTTTTTTTGTACTGGGTACCTTCAGACAAGTCCTGTGACATTTGTGGGGGTCGTAGAGTAAAATGAGACACTCCCCTTTCCACAGTTTGTAGCCTAAACGGTTCAAACGCTACAGATGGAAAGGGGAAAAGTTGTCATATCGACACTACCGACTTAAGACGAGTCCCATGGGGGTCGTAGAGCAAAACGTAGGCCAAACCGTTTGGACGCTACAGCCGTTTTCATGAGCAGACTGATTTTTTGGGATGTCTCATGTAGAGGTTGACTGATTTTTCAACGCCGATACCGATTTATTGGAGGACCCAAAACAAAGCCGATTAATCGGCCGTTTTTTGTTGTAATAATGACAATTACAACAATACTGAATGAACACTTATTTTAACTTAATATAATGCATAAATACTATCAATTTAGCCTCAAATAAATAATGAAACATGTTCAATTTGGTTTAAATAATGCAAAAACAAAGTGTTGGAGAAGAAAGTAAAAGTGCAATATGTGCCATGTAAAAAAGCTAACGTTTAAGTTCCTTGCTCAGAACGTGAGAACATATGAAAGCTGGTGGTTCCTTTTTAACATGAGTCTTCAAAATTCCCAGGTAAGAAGTTTTAGGTTGTAGTTATTATAGGAATTATAGGACTATTTCTCTCTATACGATTTGTATTTCATATACCTTTGACTATTGGATGTTCTTATAGGCACTTTAGTATTGCCAGTGTAACAGTATAGCTTCCGTCCCTCTCCTCGCTCCTACCTGGGCTCGAACCAGGAACACATCGACAACAGCCACCCTCGAAGCGCCGTTTACCCATCGCTCCACAAAAGCCAACTACTCCAAGTCTCAGAGCGAGTGACGTTTGAAACGCTATTAGCGAGCACCTGCTAACTAGCTAGCCATTTCACATCGGTTACACCAGCCTAATCTTGGGAGTTGATAGGCTTGAAGTCATAAACAGTGCAATGCTTGAAGAATTGCGAAGAGCTGCTAGCAAAATCACGAAGGTGCTGTTTGAATGAATGCTTACGAGTCTGCTGCTGCCTACCATCGCTCAACATAATAACACACAGAAATACGAGCCTTTGGTCATTAATATGGTCGAATCCGGAAACTATCATTTCAAAAAGGAAAAGTTTATTTCAATGAAATATGGAACCGTTCCGTATTTTATCTAACGGGTGGCATCCCTAAGTCTAAATATTCCTGTTACACTGCACAACCATCAATGCTATGTCATAATTATGTACAATTCTGGCAAATTAATTACGGCCTTTGTTAGGAATAAATGGACTTCACACAGTCCGTAATTGAGCCAGGCGGCCCAAACTGCTTTATATACCCTGACTGCTTGCACGGAACGCTGGAGAAGTGACACACATTCATGTTAGCAGGCAATATTAACTAAATATGCAGGTTTAAAAATATATACTTTTGTGTTGATTTTAAAGAAAGGCATTGATGTTTATGGTTAGGTACATTGGTGCAACGACAGTGCGATTTGTCGCAAATGCGCTTGTTAAATCGTCACCCGTTTGTCGAGGTAGGTTGTGATTCGACGAGAAATTAACAGGCACCGCATCAATTATATGCAACGCAGGACACGTTAGATAACTACACATGGTTGATGATATTACAAGTTTAACTAGTGATTATGTTAAGATTGATTTTTATATAAGAAGTTTAATGCTAGCTAGCAACTTACCTTGGCTTCTTGCTGCCCTCACGTAACAGGTAGTCAGGCTGCCATGCAGGCTCCTCGTGGAGTGCAATGTAATGCAGGTGGTTAGAGCGTTGGACTAGTAACCGGAAGGTGGCAAAAACGAATCCCCCCTGAACAAGGCAGTTAACCCCCCGTTCCTAGGCCGTCATTGAAAATAAGAATGTGTTCTTAATCTGACTTGCCTAGTTAAATAGAGGTGTAAAAAAAAAAAATCGGCAAATCAGTGGCCAGAAATACCGATTACCGATTGTTATGAAAACTTAATCGGCCATTCCGATTAATTGGTCGACCTCTAGTCTCATGGTCTGACAAACACCGCTGTAACTCGGCCACCTTCCACCACAGATGTGGAAGGCCACCATAGGCGGCTGCGGTGGATTGAGACGCAGCCCATGCGAAACATATATCTAGCTTATGGATTTTTTTTGTATTATGTTACTTATATTGACAGACCGGTGCGTCAGATTCTAGGGGGTTATACAGCAAGTAACTGCATGCTTTTTATGATCCGTAAACATTATGTAATTTCAGATGAGGGTAACCTGTATTTGGCATGTAGCTAGCAATGTTAACAACTAGTTTCATTTAGCTTGCTTCATCAGTGAAGACTTTTGGAAAGCAGTTTACCTCTGCAAGTAACCTATGCCTATATTGAGTCTAAACTCATCCTGGTTAAGTTGTCTGTCTGATTAGGCCTACTGTCATCACTGCTATAACTGGCAAGAAGCTCAAACAGTTTAGAAAAAACTAGCTAGCTAGTATATCCAATGAAAGTTAGAACCTCGTCCCCAGGCTATTGCATTCAACACATCAGCGACTCAAAGTAGGCCTTAGTGGGAGTGACCTTACTGAGTAAAGTATTTGTTGTCATTTAATGTTGGCGAATTCCGCGCCCCCCTGCCAACCCAGGGCACGCCCCACAGTTTGGGAACCACTGCTAGTGTATGGGGAGGGTTAGAGGGAAGGTGTTGTGGGGGGTAATTGGTTGATAGATTAAACAGATTTTAAGCCAATGCCTATGCGCCTGGAGTTTCTCCCAATCTTTCTGTATTGGCTAACAAAGGCCAAGTTTGACAGTTTGGTCTACCAGACTCCTCACGCAGTTAGGCGGAAGTTTCTGGGAACAAGATTAGCTGTTAGTAGCCAAATTGACATGATCCGTCAGTGTGTGTGTGTGTGATTTTCAGAAGTAATCGTGATTAAACTTTGTTGAAAAAGGTATAATATTAGCTAGCTTAGGTATGTTGGTTGGGGAGAAACTTTATAAAGTTTCAAGCTTGCAAACATTATTTCTAGCTGCGATACATGGGCAAATGTGCCCTTCTGCTGCTTGACAGGCAAAGCCCACAATGGATGGAAAATGAACTTAAACCACAGATGCCTGTCAGGTATAGTACACTTTTGTATTTATTTTATATACAGTGGGGCAAAAAAGTATTTAGTCAGCCACCAATTGTGCAAGTTCTCCCACTTAAAAAGATGAGGCCTGTAATTTTCATCATAGGTGTACACTTCAACTGTGACAGACAAAATGAGAAAAAAATCCAGAAAATCACATTGTAGGATTTTTTTATGAATTTATTTGCAAATTATGGTGGAAAATAAGTATTTGGTCAATAACAAAAGTTTATCTCAATACTTTGTTATATACCCTTTGTTGGCAATGACACAGGTGAAACGTTTTCTGTAAGTCTTCACAAGGTTTTCACACACTGTTGCTGGTATTTTGGCCCATTCCTCCATGCAGATCTCCTCTAGAGCAGTGATGTTTTGGGGCTGTCGCTGGGCAACACGGACTTTCAACTCCCTCCAAAGATTTTCTATGGGGTTGCGATCTGGAGACTGGCTAGGCCACTCCAGGACCTTGAAATGCTTCTTACGAAGCCACTCCTTCGTTGCCCGGGCGGTGTGTTTGGGATCATTGTCATGCTGAAAGACCCAGCCACGTTTCATCTTCAATGCCCTTGCTGATGGAAGGAGGTTTTCACTCAATCTCACGATACATGGCCCCATTCATTCTTTCCTTTACACGGATCAGTCGTCCTGGTCCCTTTGCAGAAAAACAGCCCCAAAGCATGATGTTTCCACCCCCATGCTTCACAGTAGGTATGGTGTTCTTTGGATGCAACTCGGCGTTCATTGTCCTCCAAACACGACGAGTTGAGTTTTTACCAAAAAGATCTATTTTGGTTTCATCTGACCATATGACATTCTCCCAATCCTCTTCTGGATCATCCAAATGCTCTCTAGCAAACTTCAGACGGGCCTGGACATGTACTGGCTTAAGCAGGGCGACACGTCTGGCACTGCAGGATTTGAGTCCCTGGCGGCGTAGTGTGTTACTGATGGTAGGCTTTGTTACTTTGGTCCCAGCTCTCTGCAGATCATTCACTAGGGGGGCCGTGTGGTTCTGGGATGTTTGCTCACCGTTCTTGTGATCATTTTGACCCCACGGGGTGAGATCTTGCGTGGAGCCCCAGATCGAGGGAGATTATCAGTGGTCTTGTATGTCTTCCATTTCCTAATAATTGCTCCCACAGTTGATTTCTTCAAACCAAGCTGCTTACCTATTGCAGATTCAGTCTTCCCAGCCTGGTGCAGGTCTACAATTTTGTTTCTGGTGTCCTTTGACAGCTCTTTGGTCTTGGCCATAGTGTAGTTTGGAGTGTGACTGTTTGAGGTTGTGGACAGGTGTCTTTTATACTGATGAGTTCAAATAGGTGCCATTAATACAGGTAACGAGTGGAGGACAGAGGACCCTCTTAAAGAAGAAGTTACAGGTCTGTGAGAGCCAGAAATCTTGCTTGTTTGTAGGTGACCAAATACTTATTTTCCACCATAATTTGCAAATAATTTCATGAAATCCTACAATGTGATGTTCTGGATTTTTTTTTTCTTTCTCATTTTGTCTGTCATAGTTGACATGTACCTATGATGAAAATTACAGGCATCTCATCTTTTTAAATGGGAGAACTTGCACAATTGGTGGCTGACTAAATACTTTTTTGCCCCACTAACTCAAATATTCAATTAAATGGTGGTCAATATTGAGAGCTGGAGGAGTTGTGTTTTGTGCTGTAATGCATTGGAGCAGGCTTTCCCCCTAGCTGGGAATGGAATGTTTGAAATCGAACTAAATATGATATTGATATTTTCCACTGGCTCTGTGTCTGGGTCTTCTCAAGGTCAAAGTCTTAATCACAGCTCTGTCGCACAATGAACGTATCCAAATAGTGTCCACTCATACTCACATACAGTCGACCACACTCTTCACAAGCCTCTGTGCACTTGTTGTCCCAGTTCAGCCTCTCTAGGAATGTGCAGCTGCTATCTTTCTCTCTCAAACACTCTCTCTTTCCAGTCGCTGGGTTCTGGCTGCATAAGAACAAAGGTACTAATGCAGATTTTCTGAGTCAAAGGTGGCAGACCCTGAATCAACAAGCTGTCCTTTTTCCTTTACATGCAGCCCTGTGTTCAGAGACCCTCTGATTTGTAAAGAGCAGACCAGTTATGAGTCTCCTTTTAGCACTGATCAGCACATTAGAGCAGACTGGATGTCTTTCCTCTAAATATGTGGTCAATAACTGATGCAGACCACTTGTTTTTTTGGCACAATGTGGACTGTCAGTGTGCTATGGTTAAACTACAGTGCTTTCAGAAGGAATTTAAAATGGATCAAATGTATACATTTTTTGTCACTGGCCTACACAGAGTACCCCATAATGTCAAAGTGTAATTGTTTTTCGCAGCTTTTACAAATTGAATTAAAAGGAAAAGCTGAAATGTCTTGAGTCAAGTATTCAACCCCTTTTGTTATGGCAAGCCTAAAGAGTAAAAATGTGCTTAAGTCACATAAGTTGCATGGACTCACTCTGTGTGCAATAATAGTGTTTAACATGATTTTTTGAATGACTACCTCATCGCTGTACCCCACACATACAGATAATTGTAAGGTCCTCCAGTTGAGCAGTGAATTTCAAACACAAAGACCAGGGAGGTTTTCCAATGCATCGCAAAGAAGGGAATATATTTGCAGATGGGTCAAGAAAAAAAGCAAACGTTGAATACCACTTTTGATCATGGTAAAGTTATTAATTACACTTTGGATGGTGTATCGCTACAAAGATAGACGAGTCCTTCCTAACTCTGTTGACTTCCTCTCGAAGGAAACTGCTCAGGAATTTCATCATGAGGCCAATTTTTAACTTCAAAACAGTTGGAGTTTAATGGCTGGGATGGGGGAGAACTGAGGATGGAGCAACATTGTAGTTACCCCACAATACTAACCTAATTCACAGAGTGAAAAGAAGGAAGCCTGTACAGAATGAATAAATATTCCAAAACATGCATCCTGTTTGCAATAAGGCACTAAAGGAAAAACTGCAAAAAATGTGGCAAAGAAAATAACTTTTTGTCCTGAATACAAAGTGTTATGTTTGGGGCAAATACAACACATTACTGAGTACCGCTCTCCATGTTTTCAAGCATAGGGGTGGCTGCATCATGTTTTGGGTATGCTTGTAATCGGTAAGGACTGGCAATATTTTACAGGATAAAAAAATAAACTGAATGGAGCTAAGCACAGGCAAAAACCTTGAGTAAAACCTGGTTGGTTAAGTGTGCCTTGAATTCTAAATAAAATCAGACTGTGTCACCAGCAAAGCACCCCCACACCATAACACCACCTCCTCCATGCTTCATGGTGGGAAATACACATGCGGAGATCATCCATTCACCTCACAAAGACACAGAGGTTGGAATTAAAAATCTCCAATTTAGACTCATCAGACCAAAGGACAGATTTCCACCGGTCTAATGTCCATTGCTTGTGTTTCTTGGCCCAAGCAAGTCTCTTCTTGGCCTTTAGTAGTGGTTTCTTTTGTAGCAATTTGACCATGAAGGCCTGATTTCACGCAGTCTCTTTTGAACAGTTGATGTTGACATGTATCTGTTACTTGAACTCTGAAGCATTTATTTGGGCTGCAATTTGAGGCTGGTAACTCTAATGAAGTTATCCTCTGTAGCAGAGGTAACTCTGGGTATTCCATTCCTGTGGCGGTCCTTATGAGAGCCAGTTTCATCATAGTGCTTGATGGTTTTTCCGACTGCACTTAAAGAAACGTTTGAAGTTCTTAATGTTCCGCATTGACTTACCTTCATGTCTTAAAGTAATGATGGACTGTTGTTTCTCTTTGCTTATTTGAGCTGTTCTTGCCATAATATGGACTTGGTCTTTTTCCAAATAGGGCTATCTTCTGCCCCTACCTTGTCACAACACAACTGATTGCCTCAAAGGCATTAAGAAGGAAAGAAATTCCTCAAAATAACTTAACAAGGCTGGTGTGTTAATTGAAATGCATTCCAGGTGACTACCTCATGAAGCTAGTTGAGAGAATGCCAAGAGTGTGCAAAGCTGTCAAGGCAAAGGGTGGCTATTTTGAAGAATCTCAAATATAAAATATATTTAGATTTAACACTTTTTTTTTTGTTGTTGTGGTAACTACATGATTCCATATGTGTTATTTCATAGTTTTGATGTCTTCACTATTATTCTACAATGTAGAAAATAGTACAAATAAAACCCTTGAATGAGTAGGTGTTCTAAAACCTTTTGACCAATAGTGTAATTCTGCATTTCGTTTTCTATGTCTAAACATGTTTTCACTTCGTCATTGTGAGAGTGGATGGGGTGGGGGGTGGGGGCAACAATTGAATACATTTTGAATTCCGGCTGTAACAACAGTGAAATAAGTCAAGGGGTATGAATATTTTCTAAAGGCACTGTAGGTATGAGAATTGCGACATGATTAATTTGAACAAACTACCCATGTGTAGGCCTATTCATACTTATAAAGTCACACATGTAGGCCTCATTTTGCAAATTCCCCTCACAGTATAAATAGGCTATACTTGCACAAATACCTTTTCTGCAAGTACTGTTGAGGCCTGTAAGTTAGGATGTGTTTCCGTACACAATCGTGATCTTATGTGTTTCCTTATGGCTCCCTCATGTTTTCTGCAGGCGTCTGTGTGAGCACCAGTATGGTAACTCCCCGCGGGTGCGTATCAATGGCCATGTGGCGGCCCGCTTCCCCTTCATCCCTCTGCCCCTAGACTACATCCTGCCAGAGCTGCTGAAGAACGCCATGAGGTACCAAAACACTTTCCTTCTCCTAACCAATATATTCTTGTTCATCACCAAACAGAGATCTCACAGAAATGTAATCAAACCAACATTGAGTTTCAGACATGGTGTAGCCAACATTGACACCTCAGTCGATTAGAAAATCGGGCCTGTGACAAGTGTGCCGTCCGTCACCTGTCAGTCCCCAAGCCATTGTAACGGACTTTTAGAATGATCTATGACAATGGTCTGTAATAACTTGGCCAGCAGTGTTTTTCTCATTTGGGAACATTGTATAGCCTCTGACTGGTTGTGTGTTCATAGCATTTTTTTTTTTTGTGAATCCCATAGTGCTGCAATGTATACTATATATATTTGTATGTGACCTATTTCCCCCCGTCTACCGCCTTTTATCTTGAAGTTCTTGGCTCAGCTGAAACTATGTTAAGGGATACTTCATGATTTTGGCTTTAAAAAAAATAATTAAAAAAATATCGACTTCACCAGAGTCAGATTAACTTGTGGATACCATTTTTATGTCTGTGTCCAGTATGAAGGAAGTTGGAGTTAGCACTGGCTCCCGAAACTTAACTAGCAGATACCAATAGACTTCCAGTCAATGCGCTAACGCTAGTAAGCGATTGCATTAATGCAGAGACATAAAAATGGTATCCACGATTTTCATCTGTCTCTGGGGGGAAAAAAATCCCTTGTAAACCTTTCATGCTATTTGACTTTCCTTGGCTGTGACTGCATCTGTGCTTCCAGCTAATTTATGATCTGTGAATGGAAACATGAGGATCTATTCAATGTATAAGCCTAGTTGCGCTTACGTGGCACATTACAAGTCTTGCCCTGCCGGGTAGCCTACATTTTGTTACGTGTGCTTTCCTGAAGGACAAATCGTTGTCTATTGTCTTAAATGGCAAGTCTTCAACTTCTCTTAAATCATTATGATAAAACCGTATTGAGAGAAGCTTTTTGTACTCCATCATGAACAAAAGTTGGGCATTTCATTTTATCAGGAAATGTTGATTGGCCACAACTTCAACCACATAGCTAGCACTTTTGTTGACTTTTTTATTTTTTTGCATTGACATTTCTGGTGTATATGTGGCAGCCATTTAACAATAAACCATCCTCTGGGCCAAAAACGAAGGACCGGTTACAGACCTTTCAGGTCAGAGGCCACAATGGCCCTCCAAAAGCAATATTTTTTTTTTTTGGGGGGGGGGGGGGTTAACCCCACGGGTTAACCCCACGGGTAACTCAAGCCCCCTAGAACTCCCTACCCATCCACCCCACTGTTCTTTTCTCACCATGGCAGTGACCTGACTGTACAGACCCCGTCTTTCTTCTAGAACACTGTGTCCTTGGCAGAAGGTCTTGGCCCAAACCCCACTACATTCCTTGTGGACTAATAGGGGTGAATCTGAACTGCGAATGCGAAAGGGACACTGTTGGTGTTGTTGCATAGCCAGAGCAAGCGCCCTTGAGAATTGAAGTTAGTCTGTGGTTGTTCCCCGGTAGTTTTAAATAGCTTATTTCCCTTATGACAACTTATCTGGCAGGACATCGGACTCCACGGTAGCCATTTTATGACTATACATAACTAAATCCCTAGTTTGACCTCTCCTCTAATGAAGTATTAAGCAGTGTGCTACTGCTCTTGTAGTTATGTTGTTTTAGCTAACATTCCACTCTGCCACAGGCTACTGATCTTGGCGGTCAAATGTTGCCCTGGCACTCTAACTTGTGAGAGGGATGCTAGATTGTGTGTTAGCAGACGGATGTGTTTTCGAATAAGATTCTAATCAGCCATTAAATCCAATGAGGAACGTTTTCTATTCTTGGAGCTCTTTCTCAGATGTTGCGGTTAGCAGACAAACCATTCACTAATGTTCCTTGTTCCCATAAGACTGTTTCAGGGTGCGTGATCATTACACAAGTGTCATCTATCAGTGAATCCCTCAACAATCCTGTTAACCTCTATGGGCTAGGTGGGACGCTAGCGTGCCACCCATGGTGCACTCCATCAACAGCAGGTGCATTTCAAGAGCGGCAAATTTGAATCCAAATAAATGTCAAAATTCAAATTTTTCAAACATACAACTATTTTACACCCTTTGAAAGATAAACATCTCCTTAATCTAACCACGTTTTACGATTTCAAAAAGGTTTTACGGCGAAAGCATAAATTTAGAGTATGTTAGGACAGTACATTTACAAGAGTTGTGTGTAATGTTTTGTCAATTCAAAGACAGGGTAACCAAAACCATAAAACCAGCTAAAATGATGCACTAACCTTTTACAATCTCCATCAGATGACACTCCTAGGACATTATGTTAGACAATGCATGCATTTTTAGTTCTATCAAGTTCATATTTATATCCAAAAACAGCGTTTTACTATGGCATTGATGTTGAGGAAATCGTTTCCCTCCAATAACCGGCAGTCAAGTCAGCGTCACAAATTAAATAATTAAAATTAGAAAACATTGGTAAAATATTATATTGTCATTTAAAGAATTATAGATTTACATCTCTTGAACGCAATCAACTTGCCAGATTTAAAAATAACCTTACTGGGAAATCACACTTTGCAATAATCTGAGCACTGCGCCCAGAAAAATACGCGTTGCGATACAGACTAGACGTCATGTTGGGGAGATCTAAAATCGAAAATACTATGTAAATAATCCATTACCTTTGATTCTCTTCATCAGATGTCACTTCCAGGTATCACAGGTCCATAACGAATGTAGTTTTGTTCAAAAAAGCTCATCATTTATGTCCAAAAATCTCCGTCTTGTTAGCACATGATCTAAGCCAGCCGGACTTCTCGTCATGAACGAGGGGAAAAAATATATTTATGTTCGTTCAAACATGTCAAACGTTGTATAGCATAAATCATTAGGGCCTTTTTTAACCAGAACATGAATAATATTCAAGGTGGACGAATGCATACTCTTTTATAACGTATTGGAACGAGGGTACCCAACATGAACTCGCGCGCCAGGTGTCTAATGGGACATCATCGTTCCATGGCTCTTGTTCGGTCAGATCTCCCTCCAGAAGACTCAAAACACTTTGTAAAGGCTGGTGACATCTAGTGGAAGCAATAGGAAGTGCCAAAATATTCCTCAGCCCCTGTGTTTTTCAATGGGATAGGTTTAAAGGCAATACAACACATCAGGTATCCACTTCCTGTCAGAAAATGTCTCAGGGTTTTGCCTGCCAAATGAGTTCTGTTATACTCACAGACACCATTCAAACAGTTTTAGAAAATTTAGGGTGTTTTCTATCCATATGTAATAAGTATATGCATATTCTAGTTACTGGGTAGGAGTGGTAACCAGATTAAATCGGGTATGTTTTTTTATCCAGCCGTGTCAATACTGCCCCCTAGCCCTAACAGGTTAACAGATTCTGTGTCAGGTTACGTTGAAGGACCACAGAGGCTAATATCCTCACTCTGCCTGCCCTTGACCTCCCCTCTACCTGTGTCCCCACAGGGCCACCATGGAAAGCCACCTCGACACGCCTTACAATGTACCTGATGTTGGAGTCACCATCGCCAACAACGACGTAGACTTTGTCATCAGGTGAGTGGGTTACCTTTGGCACACTAAGTTGGGACCTTTTACCTCTATCTACTCAAAAGACTCCTTTTAAAAACATTAAATAATTAGGAGTCCCATACTCTGGGCTTAATCGTTTAAATGGGGAAACCTGACAACTCATCAGGGGAAGTGTTTCTAAGCTGCACGCTTATCGGGCCCAGTGTGGTCACCATGGGAACGGGTTCCGGACCACATTGGAAGTACCGTCAGACTTCTTCTACTCTAGTGCCGTGTTTAAGAACCTTTAAATGGATGTTGACACTGATTCTAGTATCCTGTTGACTAATGTCCAATCGATGGAAAATGAACTCTGAGCAAAGCTTTAATCACAGCATTCCCTGATGTCCCTCTGTGGCTTAGTTTTTACTGAGATGTGGACGGACAATACACTAGACTCTGCTATTCAACCAGTCAACTTCTCCATATTGCGAATGGCTTGAATGGCGGCTTCTGGTAAGGTGGGGTGGAGCTTTGTTTCCACAAACATTTCCTGGTGTACCGAAGTTGTAAACATTGAGCTCCTGTTCACCCGATCTGGAGTTTCTGATGCTAAAAAACCCTGGATGAATGGCTATCTGTACAATGTTGAACCCGTACTGCAGCATTCAATGTTAGCAGAACGAACCCAGATGACTCTGTGGCGCTCGATGCGTAGAAAGCAAGCAGGTACGGGCTCTGCAAATCCATTGGGGACGCAAATAGACCGACTTAAACTTGAATTGATCAACAACTCGCATGTGGCAAGGATTCAGACTATTACAGACTACAAATGAAAATCCAGCTATGTGGTGCCTACCGATGCCTCCCTCCCAGATGAGTTTAATACATTCTATGCTCACTTCCAAGCCATTCAGGAAGACTCTCGCTGCTCCGGACGACCAGGTGCTTTCACTCTCTGAGGCTGACTTGAGGGAAAACTCTAAAGAGTGAATACTCACAAAGCTGCCGGCCCAGAGGGCATCCCCTTAATGTGTGCTGACCAGCTTGCAAGCGTTTTCTCTGAGATCTGCACCCTGGGACTATAGTGTCACGAGTTAAGTTCCTCCGCATCACTGAAGACTTGTCATGGACCACCACTCTTGTCTAGAGGGCGCAACAGCGTCGTCTACTTAGGTGACTGAAGAAATTAGGCATGCCGCCCCGGGTCCTCTCCAAATACTACCTCTGCACCATCGAGAGTGCCCTGACCGGTTGCATCACGGCCTGGTACGGGAATTGCTCCGTCCACGACCGCAAGGCCCTTCAGCAGGTGGTGAAGACGGCACAGTACTTTATCTAACCTTTTTTTTTTTTTTTTTTTTAACTAGGAAAGTCAGTTAAGAACAAATTCCTATTTACAATGACGGCCTACTGGTGGGTTAACTGCCTTGTTCAGGGGCTGAACGACAGATCTTTACCTTGTCAGCTCTGGGATTCGATCCACCAACCTTTTGGTTACTGGCCCAATGCTCTAACCACTAGGTGACCGTGCTCCCATTCATTAAGTACATATACTTGAAACGGTGCCTGAGGGAGGCATGCAGCATCAAGGACCCCACACACCCCAGCCACGAGATGTTCGCTTCCTTAGTCGGGCAGACGGTATCGGCACATGAGGTCTGATACCAACGGGCTCAGACAGTTTCTATCTACAAGCCATCAGACTGCTGAACACAAACTGGACTGACCACCTGCTCTGATTCTCCGCACCTTAGCACACATGCGCACACACCCATACAGACCTACACACACATACACTACCGTTGTTTGAGGTCACTTAGAAATGTTTTTTTTTGTCCATTAAAATAACATCAAATTGATCAGAAATACAGTGACATTTTTAATGTTGTAAATTACTATTGTAACTGGAAACAGCAGATTTTTTAAAATGGATATCTACATAGGCGTACAGAGGCCAATTATCAGCAACCATCACTCCTGTGTTCCAATGGCACGTTGTTAGCGAATTCAAGTTTATCATTTTAAAAGGCTAATTGATCATTAGAAAACCCTTTTGCAAATATATTAGCATAGCTGAAAATTGTTGTCCTGATTTTTAGAGGCAATAAAACTGGTCTTCTTTAGACTAGTTGAGTATCTGGAGCATCAGTATTTGTGGGTTCGATTACAGGCTCAAAATGGCCAGAAACAAAGCACTTCTAAAACTCGTCAGTCTATTCTTGTTCTGAGAAATGAAGGCTATTCCATGCGAAAATCTCGTACAACGCTGTGTACTACTCCCTTCACAGAACAGCGCAAACTGGCTCTAACCAGAATAGAAAGAGTGGGAGCCCCGGTGCACAACTGAGCAAGAGGACAAGTACATTAGTGTCTAGTTTGAGAAACAGACGCCTCACAAGTCCTCAACTGGCAGCTTCATTAAATAGTACCCGCAAAACACCAGTCTCAACGTCAACAGTGAAGAGGTGACTCTGGGATGCTGGCTTCTCAAATCAAATTTATTTGTCACATACACATGGTTAGCAAGTGTTAATGCAAGTGTAGCGAAATGCTTGTGTTTCTAGTTCCGACCATGCAGTAATATCTAACAAGTAATCTAACAATTTCACAACAACTACCTTATACACACAAGTATAAAGGAATGAGTACGAATATGTGTATATATAAATGAGTGATGGCCGAACGGCATAGGCAAGATGCAGTAGATGGTATAGAGTACAGTATATACATATGAGATGAGCAATGTAGGGTATGAGAACATTATATAAAGTGGCTAGTGATTAATTACATCAGATGGCAAGATGCAGTAGACTGTATAGCATACAGTATATACATAAGAGATGAGTAATGTAGGGTAAGTAAACATTATGTAATATAAAGTGGCTAGTGATAAATTGATTACATCAATTTTACCATTAATAAAGTGGTTGGAGTTGAGTCAGTATGTTGGCAGCAGCCACTTAATGTTAGTGATGGCTGTTTAACAGTCTGATGGCCTTGAGATAGAAGCTGTTTTTCAGTCTCTCGGTCCTGCTTTGATGCACCTGTACTGACCTCACCTTCTGGATGAGAGCGAGGTGAACAGGCAGTGGCTCGGGTGGTTGTAGCCCTTGTCTTTTTGGCCTTCCTGTGACATCAGGTGGTGTAGGTGTCCTGGAGGGCAGGTAGTTTGCCCCTGATGATGCGTTGTGCAGACCTTACTACCCTCTGGAGAGCCTTCCGGTTATGGGCGGAGCAGCTGCCGTACCAGGCGGTGATACAGCCCGACAGGATGCTCTCGATTGTGCATCTGTAAAAGTTTGAGTGTTTTTGGTGACAAGCCAAATTTCTTCAGCCTCCTGAGGTTGAAGAGGCCCTGCTGCGCCTTCTTCACCACGCTGTCTGTGTGGGTGGACCATTTCAGTTTGTCCGTGATGTGTACGTCGAGGAACTTAACTCTCCACCTTCTCCACTACTGTCCCGTCAATGTAGATAGGGGGCTGTTCCCTCTGCTGTTTCCTGAAGTCCACGATCATCTCCTTTGTTTTGTTGACATTGAGTGCGAGGTTATTTTCCTGACACCACACTCCGAGGGCCCTCACCTCCTCCCTGTAGGCCGTCTCGTCGTTGTTGGTAATCAAGCCTACCACTGTAGTGTCGTCTGCAAACTTGATGATTGAGTTGGAGGTGTGCATAGCCACGCAGTCATGGGTGAACAGGGAGTACAGTAGAGGGCTGAGAACGCACCCTTGTGGGGACCCAGTGTTGAGGATCAGCGGGGTGGAGAGGTTGTTACCTACTCTCACCACCTGGGGGCGGCCCGTCAGGAAGTCCAGGACCCAGTTGCACTGGGCGGGGTCGAGACCCAGGGTCTCGAGCTTAATGACGAGTTTGGAGGGTACTATGGTGTTAAATGCTGAGCTGTAATCGATGAACAGCATTCTTACACTGGTATTCCTCTTGTCCAGATGGGTTAGGGCAGTGTGATGGCGATAGCGTCGTCTGTGGACCTATTGTGGCAGTAAGCAAATTGGATTGGGTCTAGGGTGTCAGGTAGGGTGGAGGTGATATGGTCATTGACTAGTCTCTCAAAGCACTTCATGATGACGGAATTGAGTGCTACAGGGCGGTAGTCATTTAGCTCAGTTACCTTAGCTTTCTTGGGAACAGGAACAATGGTGGCCCTCTTGAAGCATGTGGGGATAGCAGACTGGGATAAGGTTTGATTATGTCAGTAAACAGAGGCCGAGTTCTTCTGTCCTCTATCCAGTGTCTGTTATTTTGCCCATCTTAATCTTTTATTTTCTTTGGCCAGTATGGGAGAGCTTTTTCTTTTCAACTCTGCTTAGAAGGCCAGCATCCCGGAGTCGCCTCTTCACTGTTGACGTTTCAGAAGAAAGTTCTTTGTTTCTGGCCATTTTGAGCCTGTAATCAAACCCACAAATGCTGATGCTCCAGATACTCAGCTAGTCTAAAGAAGGCCAGTTGTATTGCTTCTTTAATCAGCACAACATAATTGCAAAAGGGTTTTCTAATGATCAATTAGCCGTTTTTAAAATGTTAAACTTGGATTAGCTAACACAACGTGCCATTGGAACACAGGAGTGATGGTTGCTGGTAATTTATATTACAATTATCAGCAATGTAGATAGGCATTCCCTGTGGCTCAGTTGGTAGAGCATGGTGTGTGCAACACCAGGGTTGTGGGTTCGATTCCCACGGGGGGCCAGTACAAAAAAAAATGCATGAAATGTATGCATTCATTACTGTAAGTCGCTCTGGATAAGAGCGTCTGCTAAATGACTAAAATGTAAATGTAAATAAAACAAAAGAAAATCAGCTACAATAGTCATTTACAACATTAACAATGTGTACACTGTATTTCTGATCCATTTGATGTTATTTTAATGTACAAAAAAAGCTTTTCTTTTAAAAACAAGGACATTTTTAAGTGACCCCAAACTTTTGAACGGTAGTGTATAAACATATACAGTCATGCTACACATACACAACTGCTGCTACCAGAATCTTATTATACTGCCAAATGTTTACACCTGACCCCTATCCCCCCCTTATTTACTTCATGTTCGTATTTTATTATTTCTAATTGTTGCATTGTCAACGGAACCTACAAGTAAGCATTTTGTTGGACGATGTATGCCATGCGTATCCTATACATACGACTAATACAACTTGAAACTGAGCCTAAAATGTTTGACCACCACAGATTGCAGAACAGGTCAGTGTATTAAGTACTTTTGTACTCTAGTAATTCCCAAATGTATTTAAATAAGGTGGGCATATAGGAGAATGCAAGGCCAAAGGATGATACTGGCTTTCGACTAAGTCGTTTTGATTAGTCAGTTTGCCATTGACCACCATTGAATGGGATGAAAATAATTGCAATCACCAGAAACTGCCAGATATGTAATCCTTTATACTGTAAATGTCTGCTCTTTGTCTTCAGTTGACCTACTTTTGAAGAAATGTTCAGCATCATACTACTGTGTCAGGGATAGCCAACTAGTGTTCATTTTCACAGTTAATGTTAGCTGGTTGTGTAACCCTGGGCTATCCTCCATCTTTGTCAGAATCTCAGACCGTGGCGGCGGAATCCCCCACAGGATCCTGGACAAGGTGACAGACTACCATTACAGCACAGCTGAAGAGAGCAACCAAGACCCTCGCATGAACAACCTCTTCAACACCATGACCAACAGCGGCCCTCAGTCCGGCCCCATGCACGGGTGAGTAAGACTGGGATACCCACTGTTTCCTGCATCGGTTCTTACACTACATAATGCAGGGTTGAATTGACTTCTTCTGTGCCATGGAATGCCAATGTAAAATGGTCAATGACACACACTTCCATTCCACTGATTCCATTCCTCTGTTTACAAAGCAAGTGACAAATACAATTTAATTTGTTCACCTGGGTTTACTTCATCTTATCCATTCTCCAACAAGTCTCAATAATTCATATGTAAGTAAAAACAGTTTTGTATGAGCTGTTCTTTGCTAGTAAGTAGTCATGAAGATGACACCTACGAAATACGTCCTTAGTGCAATTATTTATCTTGCGACTGCATGAGGGTAATGTTTACATCTGCGTTTAGCATCCCCAAACAATTTATACACCTTTTGCTTTCTCTAGGAGGTCCTTGCTCATTGCAATGCAAAATAAAGATATAATCAATTCACGTTAATTGTGCCAGTTTTCAAAACTCCAGAATATTAATGTATGAGAAACTCTGTGTACCCGTCAGGTTTGGCTTCGGGCTGCCCACCTCCCGGGCGTACGCCGAGTACCTGGGTGGCTCCCTGTCCATCCAGTCCATGCAGGGCATCGGCACCGATGTCTACCTGCGCCTGCGCCACATAGACGGCAAGGGAGAGAGCTTCCGCGTCTAAGATCACTTGCTGCTTAGCCCTGGAGACCAAGGGGAGGGGTGGCGATACAGGGAGCACAGAGACATTTCCACCAAGGGGCTCAGCCATTTCAACATTATCCTGTGCTAGTCTACAGTGATAAGTTGCCAGTTGGCTCCTCACAACTCACTTCTACAAGTTTCCTTTTTTCGCCACAAGACTTTAAACGGGCTAAGATGGTGGCCGAGTTGGCGGTTTGGCGCTCACCTTTTTTGGTTTTGTGTTTCCCTTTATCGCCCATCTCTTCAGCATCGTAAGGGTTTTTTAACTCTTGAGCATACAGGTCATAAACAGAGCATGCATGGTGGTTAGTGTTGATGTTACTGTGGTAGAAAGGAAAAGGGGAAAAAAAAACTTCAGCCTTAAAGAAGTTAATTTGGTCTGCCTGCAAGTTACTGGTGTTGCATATAGCCTCTGCAAATATAAAGAGACTAAAGAAGCAGGGAAGAGAGGGGTCTCATTTAACACACTCCAGTGGCTATTATTGAAGTTTAGATGAAGCTTCCCTCAAAGACCTCTTGAATCGCCTGTGGAGGACACCATGGAGGAAATTGGCAAAACACCAGTCGAACTACGCTCATGAATTGATTTGCAGAAAGAACTGTTAAGTTAACTCTTGCTTCAGTGCCATTTTGTCAAGCGCTTAGGCAAGGTCAAGAGTAGATGTTCAGTTGCCTTACTGTGTGTGTGATGCTGGTCCCTATGACGACATGTTAATTTAACCATTACCACTGCTCAATATCATCTTTATCTGTAATGCAATTTCACACTCGTTAGTCTATCTAATATAGAATGTTGAAAAACTTTGAATTTTTAGTTGGGGGGGGGGGGGGGCTCATTTTTTGCTGTGTCATTATAATACCTAAAGTTTAAATATATAAAAAAAAAAAAACTGGCTTCCAATACACCGAAAGAAGTAATGTTTTTATTAATGTTTTTGCTTATTTATCTGCAGAGAAAGTGTTAAATAAGTCTATTTCATAAATTAAAAAAACTCTTTATTTGAAGGCATTTGTTACTGAACACATTCCGAGAAGGGTATATAAGTTTGATCAAACTTTTGAAACCTTACTTTGAGTATGGTGGACATTTTTTAATGTGCATGAATTATCCAGATATATAACTTTTTAGGTATGTGGTCTGGCATAAGAATGCTGGGAATTGGCACGTAAATCCTTTAAGTATATACATCAGTGAGGAACATTCGCAACGTTTCACCTCGCTAAATATACCTCTGGTGATTAACAGACGTTCCCTGTGATTTTAACGTTTTGGGATTGGACTAGGTAGAGAATATTAGGCTCTTTCTAGCATGATAATTCCTATTGGCTAGACTTCAGTCACCTCATGAATGATGTGCCCTGTCCAAATGTGCCCCCTGCTTGCAAAAGAGATGAAGCCTGACAAAAATCTGCATAATAGATAGCAGTAAAAACCTAATACAAGTCATAACTCTATCTATAATTTAATGCTTGTTTTACATCATTGTCAACTTTTTGGGCAGGGGGTGACTTTTCTGGAAACGTATTTGTCATATAGGTTTTGTGGTCTTTTTTTGTTATTAACACTGTTTTATGGTCATGAAATGAAGGCTTACACACCCATATTATTTCCTTCTCCTTTAATACATTGCCAAATTATGGAGTGGGGTTACTAGCAGTCTGCACTGGCATAGATTACTTTGTCTGATTGGTTGATGTCTGTCTATTTTAACATTGTCATTGTAAATTTTTCTTGGGCATTATTAAAATCTATTCATGGGTGGAATTGGAAGTTTGTCTGTCTGTGTGAAAGGGAAAGAGATGACTGAATTGAAAGAGTGACTGACCTGTATGTTTTACGGTTGTAATAATTTTGTTATTCAAACTGTTTTTACTAGCACCTGCATAGCCAGCCTCCTCCTTTTGAGAGAACCATTTTGAATTCAATCAAATTGGTGACTGTGTCCAAACTGAATTAGGTCAGCAATACCTTGAGAACCAGCGCCAGCCCACATACTGAAAACCTACTGATTTATCAAACTTTAATCGAGAGCCATTACAATTATTGTAATTCATAGATTGAGTAGAAAACACATGTAACCTGTAGTCTCATTTATTGTATGTGAGGATCACAATTTGGGTTATTGGGGTTAGTTGTAACTCCTTATTGTTTATATGGCTCCACTTTGTTAATTGTAGCCATATTCTCATCATGGGATGCAGATGTCACGTGACCAGAATGCTCCGTACGGTGAAGGAAAGATAGCAGTGAAGTCTCTCAGCAAGTTACCGTACTGCAAGGGGTTCATCACCCTTAATAGTCACCGAAGTACATCAAGGTTTGTGGTTGCATTAATAGGTCAAATGACGTCTTGACAAAAAGGTCATATGTCAATCGTGTAGCTGTCTACTGAGCTTGCCCATAACATCGCCAACGCGATGCTAGCCAGAGTGCCAGGAAGTCGCATCGGCTTTTATTTTCTAAGTAGCCGTAGCGAAACTTTGGATTGATGGACGCTGGAATGACTAAGGAAATACACATTTTATGATGACACTTGGTTGCACTTATTTTCCTTTTGAGGCGACTTGTTTTCTAGCTAGTTGACATTCCACGCTTGGTTGATTATTGTTTACTAACCAGGTAACGGTAGCTATCTAGATAACTAACGTAAGCGCGAGATATTTACCTAGCCTGCTGGATTGAAAAAAAAAAAAATGTAGCTCCTACGTTGCACAACGCTGTCGATTGGATACATTCATACGTTTTTTTGAGAAACATTGACATTTTGATTTAGCAAAAAAACTTCCTTGACTGAGGGATGCTAATGATACTGTAATTATCGCTCAAACTATTCTGTTACATTGTGACTGGAGTAGAACGCTAGCCAGTGACGTCATTTGGCAGGATCCCAGAGTATCATGCACAAAATTAGCTATTCATAATTTCACCAAATTGTAAATCATTTACTGACGTAGGCATCAAGGTCGTATCCGGTTGAATTTTCCTGACAAGGATGTAGCCATATCTACACAAATTTTAACGCAACATGTACAATGTGCCGTTTTGTCACAATGCCACATGTCTCAAGTTTTGCGGTAGCGTGCAATTGGCATGCTAACTGCAGGATTGTCTACCAGAGAATTGAATGTTAATGTGTCTTCCATAAGCTGCCTCGTTTTCGAGAATTTGGCAGTTCGTCCAACCGGCTTTACAACCACGAGTAACCACGCCAGCCCAGGATTTATACAAATCGGGCTGCTTAACCCGCGGGATCGTCTGAGACCAGCCACCTGGACAGCTGATGAAACTGGGTTTGCACAACGGAAGAATTTATGCTCAACTCTCAGGGAAGCTTATCTGCATGTTCCTCGGCCTAACCAGGGTCTTGACCTGACTGCAGTTAGGCTTTGTAAACGACTTCAGTGGACAAATGCTCACCTTCTATGTGTGCTCTTCAAGGATGAATCCCGGTTTCAATTTCACCAGGCAGATGGTGTCGTGTGGGCAAGCGGTTTGCTGATGTCAACGTTGTGAGCAGGACCCAATGGTGGTGTTATGGTATGGGTAGGCATAAGCTACAGACAATGAACGCAATTTGAATGCACAGAGATACAATGACGAGAGCCTAAGGCCCATTGTCGTGCCATTCATCCACCACCATCACCTCTTGTTTCAGCAGGTGACATGGGGCCATGCATTGTCAAGGCCCTGTACTCAATTCCTGGAAGCTGAAAATGTCCCAGTTCGTACATGGCCTGCATACACACTAGACATGTCACCCGTTGAGCACGTTTGGGATGCACTGGATCGACGTCTACGACAGTGCGTTCCAGTTTCCACCAATATCCAGCAAGCTCACACAGCCATTAAAGAGGAGTGGGACAACATGACACAAGCCAGATCATCTCTGTACAAAGGAAATGTTTCACGCTGAATGAAGCAAATGGTGGTCACCAGATACTGACTGGTTTTCTGATCCACACCCCAACTTACATTTTTATTTTTAAGGTGTCTGTGACCAACCGATGCGTATCTGTATGCCCAGTCATGTGAAATCCATAGATTAGGGCCTAATTAGTTTATTTAAAGACTGAATTCCTCATATGAACTGTAACTCAGTCAAATCTTTTAAATTGTTGCATGTTGCGTTTTATATTTTGGTTCAGTGTATGACTAAAAAGAGAAGACGTTTTACAATCAGAGTTCTTTATCTCTAGTATGTTATAGTACAGTGGTTCCGAACCTTTTTTGCTTACTGTACCATCTACTGAATTTTGCTCTGCCCGCAGTACCCCCCCCCCCCCCCACCCGTGCATTTTACCAGTAACCCTATGGTCTTCTGTGCCCCCTGTGAATAGGCCAACTACCACCAGGGGTCCTAGTACCCATGGTTGGGAACCACTATTCTAGTATATATGTCTAACACTGGAGTTAAATTCTTAGCTAACAAGGATGTAACCCTGGCACTTGTTGCTACAGCTGGTATTATGGCACAATCAATACTTTCAAGCACTCACTGCTAAGTATTTATTTTTGTTGCTCTCAACTGTCGATAGGTGATGAAAGCCACTCATAAAACAAGCGAAGCCCAGCCATGTGAGTAGCCTAGGTTCAGATATGTCTCAAGAATTCAGCTATAATGTTACAATGTTGGACCACACTGTCAAATTGGCCCACCGATGATAAACATGAAATCTGGGAAAATCTAAAATCATTCTCTTTTTGTGTTATTTCCTTTAACATTTTCATCCCTTCTTGTCCGCTAGTTGCCATGAGCAGTGAGCTGAATGTGCCCATGGGCTCCCCAGCCCTGGGGGGCTTTGAGCGGATGCCGGAGGGTGGAGGGATGGACTACAGGGACTGGGTGCGCCGCAGTTACCTGGAGCTGGTCACCTCCAACCACCACTCTGTGCAGGCCCTGTCTTGGAGGAAGCTCTACTTGAGCCGGGCCAAACTGAAAGCCTCCAGCCGCACCTCTGCCCTGCTCTCTGGCTTCGCTATGGTGAGTCACCCCACTTTTTTTCAAAGATAATAGTAGGGCTAATCCCTTCAAAGTTGTTTTTAAACTCAATTTCCCTGGCAGCCTGTACACTGTATCCCTGGAGACAGACATTTTTCTGATAAACCTAGAGGGGGGAAAAACACCCTCACTCCCCTGCTGCTATTAATAGCATTTTAACCAGTCTGAAAATCAAGTTGCTTTCCTTCTCACTGTGGACTATGATAGTGATGGTGTTATGTGTTGTGCTAGGTGGCAATGGTGGAGGTACAGTTGGAGATCCAGTACAACTACCCGCGAATGCTCCTCATTGCCTTTAGCGTGTGTACTACGGTGCTGGTGGCCGTGCACCTGCTCGCCCTGCTCATCAGCACCTGCATCCTACCCAACGTGGAGGCAGTCAGCAATATCCACAACCTCAACTCAGTCAGCGAGTCACCCCATGAGCGCATGCACCACTACATCGAGCTGGCCTGGGGCTTCTCCACTGCCCTGGGCATCCTTCTTTTCCTGGCAGAGGTAGTGCTGCTCTGCTGGATCAAGTTCCTGCCCGTGGACTCTAGTTCCGCCAACCAGGTGGCGGTGGCTGCCGCAGAGCTGGCACTATCCAAGTTGAACTGTAGCGGCCCCGCCCTGCCACCCAAGCCCACCCCTCTGCCAGGGCACAGTGGCTGGCAGGCAGCCCTGGCCTCCACCATCATCATGGTGCCGGTGGGGGTTATCTTTGTGGTATTCACCATCCACTTCTACCGCTCGCTGGTGAGCCACAAGACAGAGCGCCACCACCAGGAGATCGAGGAACTGCACAAAATTAAGGTGCTGCTGGACGGGTGCGAGAGAGGCCTACAGGCAGTGTGATCTCTAGCTCTTCTCTCTATGCTCTTCCTGTCCACTGTCAATGCCTTCTCACATTGTTGAGAAGCACCAAAATTCCACTGAATAAATGGGAGGATTAAGGATTTCCTTATCCCCTATTTATCAAGCACCCTTTCCTATTCAGCCTCTAGCCTGTTCATTGTTAATGTCTTCCTTAAAGTTTTTAGCAGAGAGCCCCAAAACTCCACTTAATATGTGGGAAGTTTAAGGAATTCTCAGCTCTACTAAATTATGGAGGTCAAAGTTCATAGTATGTTTGTTTGATTTGGAAAATAGTATCTTGTCTCTGTGAGAGATGTAGGATCTGATGTATTGATTCTATTTTAAAATATTATTTTAAGGGCTATTTTGTTAGTTGTTGATTTGTGCCATCTCCACATTTCATGAAGGAAGTGGTGTCTACCCTCACATGTGCTTACCTTGTTCTCACAAGGCTGTTATTGTTGTCAGGCTGTGATCAACACTGAGACCAGAGTTGTAAGCAGATACAGAAGCAGGTGGAAACAATAGGTCATTTATTTTTGAAGGTGTTCATGCTGCACCAAACAGTGTGTAATGTACACTGAACAAAAAATATAAACACAACATGCAACAATTTCAGTTACAATTCATAAAAGGAAATCAGTCAATTGAAATAAATTAATTAGGCCCAAATCTATGGATTTCACATGACTGGGAATACGGAGATGCATCTGTTGGTCACATATATGCATAGAGTTGATCGGGTTGTTGATTGTTGCCTGTGTAATGTTGTCTCACTCTTCAATGGCTGTGTGAAGTTGCTGGATATTGGCGGGAACTGGAACACTTATACGTCGATCCATAGCATCCCGAACATGCTCAATGGGTGACACGTCTGAGTATGTAGGCCAAGGAAGAGCTGGGACATTTTCAGCTTCCAGGAATTGTGCACAGGTCCTTGTGGCATGGAGCCATGCATTATCATGCTGAAACATAAAAAGTGATGGCGGTGAATGAATGGCAAGACAATGGGCCTCAGGATCTCTGTGCATTGAAATTGCCATCGATAAAATGCAGTTGTGTTTGACGTCAGTAGCTTATATCTGCCCATACCATAACCCCACCGCCACCATGGGGCTCTGTTCACTACGTTGACATAAGCAAAGCGCTTGCCCACATGATGCCATACACTGTCTGCCATATGCCCGGTACAGTTGAAACCAGGATTCATCCGTGAAGAGCACACTTCTCCAGTGTACCAGTGGCCAATGGAAGTGAGCATTTGCTCACTAAAGTCGGTTACGACGCAGAACTGCAGTCAGGTTAAGACCCTGGTGAGGACGACGAACACGCAGATGATCTTCCCTGAGACGGTTTCTGACAGTTTGTGCAGAAATTCTTCGGTTGTGCAGCTGTCCGGGTGGCTGGTCTCAGACGATCCCGCAGGTGAAGAAGCCAGATTTGGAGGTCCTGGGCTGGCGTGGTTACACGTGTTCTGCGTTTGTGAGTCTGGTTGAATGTACTGCCAAATTCTCTAAAACTACGTTGGAGGCGGCTTATTGTAGGGAAATGAACATTACATTTTCTGGCAACAGTTCTGGTGGTTCTTGCAGTCAGCATGCCAATTGCACGCTCCCTCAACTTGAGACATCTGTGGAATTGTGTTGTGTGACAAAACTGCACATTTTAGAATGGCCTTTTATTGTCCCCAGCACAAGGTGCACCTGTGTAATGACCGTGCTGTTTAATATGCTTCTTGACATGCCACACCTGTCAGGTGGCTGGATTAATTTGGCAAAGGAGAAATGCTTACCAACAGGGATGTTAACAAATTTGTGCACGAAATTTGAGATTTTTTTTTGTGTTGTATGGAACAGTTCTGGGATCTTTAATTTCAGCTCATGAGACATGGGACCAACACTTAACATGTTGCGTTTATATTTTTGTTCAGTCTATTTGAAAGAATATTTGAAGAATCTTATTTGGGATGGGGGGCTCTATTCTCCAGCATTTTGGATTTGAGATCAAATGTTTCATGAGTCTACAGAATGTCACCTTTTATTTGAGGGTATTTTCATATCGTTTTTACTGTTTTAGAAATGAAAGCACGGTATCTATTCCCCCCATTTGAAAAAGTCAAGTATTTGGACAAATTCACTTAGTGTATTAAAAACTTTTGTATTTGGTCCCATATTCCTACACTCAATGATACCATCACACTTGTGGCTACAAACTTGTTGGATACATTTGTAGTTTGTTTTAGTTGTGTTTTCGATTATGTTTTGCCCAATAGGAACTAAATAATGTATTTTCATTTTGGAGTGACCTTTTTTATTGTAAATAACAGTAGGTGTTTCTGAACACTTTTACATTAACGTGGATGCTACTATGATACGGATCATAATGATGACCATACATGTTAGCATGTTTTGTTGTAGCCTCTGAACGGTATTTCACTTGTCATTATTCACGATTCTTAATCATGGCATTATCAGGATTAATATAGATTTGTTCAAAAACATCTTACTGTATCTACTCATTTAGGAACTGAATGATGACTTGAATTTCTTTCTATTGGGCAAAACAACCCACAACACACACAAAACGAATCACAAACTTGATGTAGTCATTGTGTGCTAGGATTATAGGACCAAATACTAAACTTCTGACTACTTTAATACACTAAGTGAATTTGTCTAATATACTTAGGACTTCTTCAAATGCGGAGACTAGATACATCAAGTGCTTTCATTTATTTCTAAACAGTAAAATATGTATCAAGATTCACCTTTTATTTAAGGGTCATTCTGTGCTGTCGCCTCACATTAAACATTTGATCTCAAATCCAAAATGCTGGAGTATAGAGCCAAATTTTAAATGTTAGCTTCACTGTCCAAATACATACGGAGGGGCATGTATCGCCGTAGGTGACAGTAATAGGAGCACACATGCTGTGTGTGCAGACATGCTTTGGGGAGAGTGGTCATTTAATCTGCATTATAATTCGTATTTTAAAGAAAGCCCACCCAGGCCTATAAACTGTACGTCAGTTCTTAGGCTACTCTATGGTGTCAAAGATAGTGCAATCAGCGTTAAGACTTGTAATCTCATGAGTTAAGTTAGTTTTATTTCTTTTTTATTTAACTGGGCAAGTCAGTTAAGAACAAATTCTAATTTACAATGACGGGCTACCAAAAGGCAAAAGGCCTCCTGCGGGGATGGGATAAAAAAAAAATATATATATATATATATAGGACAAAACACATCATGACGAGACAACACTACATAAAGAGAGACCTAAGATAACAACATTGCAAGGCAGCAACAGATGACAACACAGCATTGTAGCAACACAACATGACAACAACATGGTAGCAACACATGGTAGAAGCACAAAACATGGTAAAGACATTATTGGGCACAGACAACGGCACAAAGGGCAAGAATGTAGAGACAACAATACATCACGCAAAGCAGCCACAACTGTCAGTAAGAGTGTCCATGATTGAGTCTTTGAATGAAGAGGGTGAGATAAAACTGTCCAGTTTGAGTGTTTGTTGCTGCTTGTTCCAGTCGATGGCTGCAGCGAACTGAAAAGAGGAAGGACCCAGGGATGTGTGTGCTTTGGGGACCTTTAACAGAATGTGACTGGCAGAACGGGTGTTGCATGTGGAGGATGAGGGCTGCTCCGGGGAGGGGCCAGCTGAGTATAAGACTGTATCATCTGCATATAAATGTATGAGAGCGCTTCCTACTGCCTGAGCTATGTTGTTGATATACATTGAGAAGAGCGTGGGGCCTAGGATTGAGCCTTGGGGTACTCCCTTGGTGACAGGCAGTGGCTGAGACAGCAGATGTTCTGACTTTATACACTGCACTCTTTTGAGAGAGGTAGTTGGCAAACCAGACCAAAGACACAAATACTCCTTAGCCGGTCCACAACAATGGAATGGTCTACCATATCAAAAGCTTTGGCCAAGTCAATAAAAATAGCAGCAGAACATTTCTTACAATCAAGGGCAATGGTGACGACATTGAGGACCTTTAAGGTTGCAGTGACCCATCCATAACCTGAGCGGAAACCAGATTGCATACCAGAGAGAATACTATAGACATCAAAAAAGCCAGTCAGTTGATTATTGACACGTTTTTCCAACACTTTTGATAAACGGGGCAAAATAGAAATAGGCCTATAACAGTTAGGATCAGCTTCATCTTCCCCTTTTAAATAAAGTACGAACCATGGCTACCTTCCCAGAAAGGAGAGACTGGTTAAAAAGGTTGGAGATAGGCTTGGCGATGATAGGGGCAACAGCCTTGAAGAAAAAAGGGTCTAAACCATCTGACCCAGATGTTTTTTTGGGGTCAAGTTTCAGGAGGTCCTTTAGCACCTCGGACTCAGTGACTGCCTGCAAGGAGAAACTTTGTAGCGGGGCAGGGGAAAAAGAGGGAGAAGCATAGGGGATAGTCACATTAGAAGGGGTGGGAGATGAGGAAATATTGGCCGGGCAAAGAGGCATGGTGAGTGAAATAGGAATCCTGACTTAATGAAGTGGTGATTAAAGAGCTCAGCCATGTGCTTCATTACAGTAACAACCACATCATCAACATTAAGGGACATGGGCAGCTGTGAGGAGGAGGGTTTATTCTACAGGTCTTTAACCGTTTTACAGAACTTGTTGGGGTTAGACCCACAGAGAGAGATGAATGTTAAAATAAAATACTACCTGCCCACACAGCAAATTTATTGTAGTTACAATTCATATGCTCAGCAAAGTATAGTTTAGTGAACTCACATTGGCTTATAAAACGAGACAGCATAAACATTTACAAATTGAATTGCTACATGAAATTCCTATCCACTTGTATATCCATTATATTTTCTTTACTATGATATTGGCACGCACAAAACATATGGAATTACCTGTTTTACATGTTTTATGTGCCAAGAATAGCACAGTGCTTGCTTCTGTTCTATTCCAAAGAGTGACATTTTTATACTTGTGTATGAACATATTTACTATAGGATTCTTGCAGCAGAGAGGGTGCATACTGTTATTTTCACCATGACTTTTGATGGAACAGTGTCGACTAGGATTAAAATGAGGGTTGTTAAATATATTGTATATGCAATGAACCAGGTATTGCTCAAAACGCTTATTGAATATTTGAAGTCTTCAAGCTTTATTGGTTGGTTTGAGTGGTAAGCAATGTATGAGGGATGTAAATAGTCAACCGTTCCATTCTCTTAAATAAAAACGATTTATGTCTCTGCTTGAAGGAAAAAATTGTTAGAAATTAAGATAATATTTTTGTTGGAATGTTTTCTGACCAAGAATCTCCTTTTTTCACTGTGGTGGGAAAAGACAAAAGTGCACTTGTAGCCCTGAAGTTTGTGTTGAATGTCTCTGGGTCGATACTATAAAATTTGTCTTGTATGTCAGGTGTCTGCAATTCTTCAATCTTATCAATTAACATGTGAAATAAAGACATCTTAGTTTAGTCTGCTTACTTGTCTGTATTATGAGCTTATTATATCTTGTGAAGACCTAGGCTATGTTTACACACCATAAGAACTGAAATCAAATTTTCTTTTCTGTCCACACTGTTTAGGTAAAACAGTGTGGACAGAAAAGAAAATTGATTTCAGTTCTTATGGTGTAGTGACCCAGGTAGTGACCCAGATTTGCGCATTCACACTGATGTAGTCCTTGAAGTAGTGCACGGAGGAACAGGTTTGTATCAGGATTCAGATCCACATATGGAGGGCTGTTTACACAAGCAGCCCAATTCTTACAGTCAAGGCGGTATAAATTGGTAGTCAAAAGATCAGATGTTATGTGCTTTTTTTTGTTGCTGTTTACACATTGAGGAAAAGATCAGAGGTATCAGATATCCAAATAATTGGCAATATATTTGAATTGGCTGCCTGTGTAAACACAGCACTAGTTTACAAGTTATACAGATGAGCCAATTCCCAGATCCTTCAAGTTAAGACAGGCCATGCCCATCTGATACATGGACTGCTCATTTACTAAGGGTAACACTTGCATGTCTCAAGAGGGCCAGATGGTACACACCTGTGATATACACTACTGGTCAAAAGTTTTAGAACACCGACTCATTCAAGGGTTTTTCTTTATTTGTACTATTTTCTACATTGTAGAATAATAGTGAAGACATCAAAACTATGAAATAACACATGGAATCATGTAGTACCCCAAAGTGTTAAACAAATCTAAATATATTTTATATTTGAGATTCTGCAAATAGCCACCCTTTGCCTTGACAGCTTTGCACACTCTTGGCATTCTCTCAACTAGCTTCATGAGGTAGTCACCTGGAATGCATTTCAATTAACAGGTGTGCCGCTTTAAAAGTTAATTTGTGGAATTTCTTTCCTTCTTAATGCGTTTGAGCCAATCAGTTATGTTGTGACAAGGTAGGGGGGTATACAGAAGATAGTCCTACTTGGTAAAAGACCAAGTCCATATTATGGAAAGAACAGCTCAAATAAGCAAAGAGAAATGACCGTCCATCATTACTTTAGAACATGAAGGTCAGTCAAATCTGGAACATTTCAAGAACTTCAAAAGTTTCTTTAAGTGCAGTTGCAAAAACCATCAAGCACTATGATGAATCTGGTTCTCATGAGGACAGCTACAGGAATGGAAGACCCAGAGTTACCTCTGCTGCAGATGATAAGTTCATTGGAGTTAAAGTAACAGTGACATTTCAGCATCAACTGTTCAGAGGAGACCGTGAATCAGGCCTTCATGGTCGAATTGCTGCAAAGAAACCACTACTAAAGGACACCAATAAGAAGAGACTTGCTTGGGCCAAGAAACACGAGCAATGGACATTAGACCAGTGGAAATTTGTCCAAGGGTCTAGAGTCCAAATTACAGATTTTTGGTTCCAACCGCCGTGTCTTTGTGAGACGCGGTGTGGGTGAAAGGATGATCACTGCATGTGTATTTCCCACCGTGAAGCATGGAGGAGGAGGTGTGATAGTGCTTTGCTGGTGACACTGTGATTTATTTAGAATTCAAGGCACACTTAACCAGCATGGCTACCACAGCATTCTGCAGCGATGCGCCATCCCATCTGGTTTGGGCTTAGTGGGACTATCATTTGTTTTTCAACAGGACAATGACCCAACACACCTCCAGCCTGTGTAAGGGGTATTTTACCAAGAAGGAGAGTGATGGAGTGCTGCATCAGATGACCTGGCCTCCACAATCCCCCGACCTCAACCAAATTCAGATGGTTTGGGATGAGTCGGACCGCAGAGTGAAGGAAAAGCAGCCAACAAGCACTCAGCATATGTGGGAACTCCTTCAAGACTGTTGGAAAAGCATTCCAAGTGAAGCTGGTTGAGAGAATGCCAAGAGTGTGCAAAGCTGTCATCAAGGCAAAGGATGGCTATTTGAAGAATCTGAAATATAAAATAGATTGATTTGTTAACCACTTTTTTGGTTACTATATGATTACATATGTGTTATTTCATAGTTTTGATGTCTGCACTATTATTCTACAATGTAGAAAATAGTAAAAAAAATAAAGAAAAACCTTGGAATGAGTAGGTGTTATAAAACAAATGGGCTGAGAAAGTGGTGAAGCGAGAGGGATAACTAGGCCCAAAATCTGCCTTCTCCAGCTAGTAGTGTTTTTTTCCCCACTCACCATGTGAGGAGTTTGTTTGGAGGTCAATGAGTGTTGAATTTACTTAACAAAAAAATGTATGGCTTATTTGCTGGAATAGACATTTCGTAATGTTTAAGTTGTTACGAGTATACTGATATAAGTAGGGCACATGACATCCTGACAACTTTAAAAACACTTTATACAGTTGTTCACACACGTATCTGCTCTCTCATTGGCTAGAATGGTCTCACCTGATCTTGCATCCTCCCGACTGCCTTCCATTTTTGAAGACATTTATTTTCATAGAGGCCACTTGAGTATCTGGTCAATATAATGGATAATCTGTGTGATGGGCTACATTCTCCTTAAAATGATGCTACCATAGGGATTGTAATTGTCCACTCCTGGCTTGTTAAATTAAACATTTACAGCTATTTAATCATTGCACTAATTTGTCAAGTAATTAATTGCCTCAAATGATAGCCAATAGAACACCCCAAGCACACATGGATTACCTAACTAATCAAGTAACTTTTTTCTTTCTACAGGAAGGACAATGCTCCAACCCACTATTTCTTGTAGTTTATTACAAAGTCTTTGAAGTAGCAATGGGGAGGAGACAAACTAGGTGCTTTTTATTTTTGACAAAGCTGCCAGTAGGTCTTGCTTCAACAATGGACAAGTGGTTAGATGTTTATCTTGTAAAATGTGTCTATTTTACACTAATGTCCGCAATCAAGTTCCTGGTTTATCCTAATGAGAAAACCAACAGGCATATAGAATCATCTTCTGAACCTATGCTAACGAAATGAAGAACATGCAAAAATTTCAAAGATTTGACTAAGTTACAGTTCATATGAGGAAATCAGTCAATTGAAAAATTCATTAGGCCGTAATCTATGGATTTCACGACTGGGAATACAGATACTGTACCGCCAAAATTAAAAACGCTAAAAAGATCATAGGGCGTCTTGTCAGAATTCTAACAAAATTAGCACAAGTAATAGAGAATTTCCATGGAGGCTGCTAGCTAAATATGCTAAAAAGTGCAAATGAAAATTAACTAATTGCAAAGACAGGCAATCCAGCTCATAAAGTTATACATACATACAGTATATCACAAAAGTGAGTACACCCCTCACATTTTTGTAAATATATGAGTATATCTTTTCATGTGACAACATTGAAGAAATGACACTTTGCTACAATGTAAAGTAGTGAGTGTACAGCTTGTATAACAGTGTAAATTTGCTGTCTCCTCAAAATAACACAACACACAGCCATTAATGTCTAAACCGCTGGCAACAAAAGTGAGTACACCCCTAAGTGAAAATGTCCAAATTGGGCCCAAAGTGTAAATATTTTGTGTGGCCACCATCATTTTCCAGCACTGCCTTAACCCTCTTGGGCATGGAGTTCACCAGAGCTTCACAGGTTGCCACTGGAGTCCTCTTCCACTCCTCCATGACGACATCACGGAGCTGGTGGATGTTAGAGACCTTGCACTCCTCCACCTTCCATTTGAGGATGTCCCACAGATGCTCAATAGGGTTTAGGTCTGGAGACATGCTTGGCCAGTCCATCACCTTTACCCTCAGCTTCTTTAGCAAGGCAGTGGTCGTCTTGGAGGTGTGTTTGGGGTCGTTATCATGTTGGAATACTGCCCTGCGGCCCAGTCTCCGAAGGGAGGGGTCATGCTCTGCTTCAGTATGTCACAGTACATGTTGGCATTCATGGTTCCCTCAATGAACTGTAGCTCCCCAGTGCCGGCAGCACTCATGCAGCCCCAGACCATGACACTCCCACCACCATGCTTGACTGTAGGCAAGACACACTTGTCTTTGTACTCCTCACCTGGTTGCCGCCACACACACTTGACACCATCTGAACCAAATAAGTTTATCTTGGTCTCATCAGACCACAGGACAGGGTTCCAGTAATCCATGTCCTTAGTCTGCTTGTCTTCAGCAAACTGTTTGTGGGCTTTCTTGTGCATCATCTTTAGAAGAGGCTTCCTTCTGGGACGACAGCCATGCAGCCTAATTTGATGCAGTGTACGGCGTATGGTCTGAGCACTGACAGGCTGACCCCCCACCCCTTCAACCTCTGCAGCAATGCTGGCAGCACTCATACGTCTATTTCCCAAAGACAACCTCTGGATATGACGCTGAGCACGTGCACTCAACTTCTTTGGTCGACCATGGCGAGGCCTGTTCTGAGTGGAACCTGTCCTGTTAAACCACTGTATGGTCTTGGCCACCGTGCTGCAGCTCAGTTTCAGGGTCTTGGCAATCTTCTTATAGCCCAGGCCATCTTTATGTAGAGCAAAAATTATTTTTTTCAGCTCCTCAGAGTTCTTTGCCATGAGGTGCCATGTTGAACTTCCAGTATGAGAAAGTGTGAGAGCGATGACACCAAATTTAACACACCTGCTCCTCATTCACACCTGAGACCTTGTAACACTAATAAGTCACATGACACCAGGGAGGGGAAAATGGCTAATTGGGCCCAATTTGGATATTTTCACTTACGGGTGTACTCACTTTTGTTGCCAGCGGTTTAGACATTAATGGCTGTGTATTGAGTTATTTTGAGGGGACAGCAAATTTACACTGTTATACAAGCTGTACACTCACTACTTTACATTGTAGCAAAGTGTCATTTCTTCAGTGTTGTCACATGAAAATATATACTCAAATATTTACAAAAATGTGAGGGGTGTACTCACTTTTGTGATATACTGTATATCATTAGGAGCTACCGAATGTAATTTTTGGTGAGTTTGGACATTTACAAGCGAATGTGAACGAGAGACATTGTGAAAAAGAAAGTTTTGAGGTATACTTGTGAAGGAAGAAAGGTACTGGCTCTGAAGCAGCATGCCTACACCTGTGTCGAGTCTGGATTCGCTAGGGCAACGGGCCTGCCTGCTGTGCTCGAAGAAGATTGGGGAGGAGCAGAAGGGCCAAAAACCCAAGGAAATCAAAAGATAGCAGTGGCAGGTGTAACGATAACTCATCCAAAGGGCTTTGACTTCTAAAGCACGACATGAAGCTTACACAATATGATGCCCCGTCACCTTATTGAGTAATTTCATTAGATAACTAGCAAGTTAAACTTAGGGGTCACGTTAACGCAAAATTCTTCATTTTTCACACCGGAAAAAATATAAAATGCACAAGAAGTCTCTTACTGCATTTTGTAAATGCAGATCTAAAATGCTTCTTATTGTAATTTCTGCATCAGACTCATTTTGTGCTTCAGTTGCACTTCTCCACTTGGATGACAATTCACGAACGGGCATTCAATCAACAGACAGCACTCTGACAATGTGTAGCTACTTTTCTCAGGCAAAATGCAAGATTAACTTTAAGCAAAACATTAGGAAATGTAGCTGGCTACATTCTTTCTATGATTAAACATTGGAAATATGATGGCCATGCATCATTTATTCAAAAAAGACCTTCCTTTTTCATTGTAAGCTAATTTACTTGTGTGGCTGCCAGCCAAATAGCTTTCTACTTCTGTTGTCATCTGATGAAAATGAATCTATTTTCTGCCGAATGTGTTGCACTAATTTATTTTCTGTGTTGGAAAACTATAGCTGCACGTCCGTGATCACTCGAAGCAAAAAACAATTAGGAAATAAAGCAGCTCGCGTTCATTTCACCTGTCACATTATTTTACAAGTTGACTGCACATATTTACTTAAAGTAGTTACAAATATGAACATATATTGAACAACTTAAAATAGTGTCAACGTTATTGGCAGTACTGAAAACCATCCCGAGGCTATTTCCAAATACCCCTGTATAGCCCAAGCCTATTGGATGCACTGCCAAACTCTCAAAAATTATGTTGGAGGCAGCTTATGGTAGAAAACTTAACATTCAATTCTCTGGCAACTGCTCTGGTGGACATTTCTGCAGTTAGCACGCCAATTGCACGTTCCCTCAAAACTTGAGACATCTATCACATTGTTTTGTGTTGCAAAACTGTACATTTTAAAGTGGCCTTTTAATGTCCCCAACACAAGATATATGTGTTTATGTTGTTTTATCAACTTGAAATACCACACCTGTCAGGTGGATGGATTATCTTGGCAAAGGAGAAACACTCACTAACAGGGATGTAAGCAAATTTATCCACCAAATTTGAGAGAAATAAGCTTTTTGTGCATATGAAAACTTTCTGGGATCTTTTGTTTCAGCTCATGAACCATGGGACCAACACTTTACACATTGTGTTTATATTTTTGTTCAGTATATATGTCCAGGCCTCAATTGTGCCTTGACTAGCACAATTCATTCTCGCTGTCAATAATTCTGTTATAATAGGAACTGTATTCACTGGTTAAATTAGTATTCAAACAGTCAAATGGTTGTTGCCATGTTAGAGAGAGAAAAAAGTTTTTGCAGCAGTGCTGCCTGCCAGCAGTAATCTTCTCTGATTGAGAGATTCAAGGGGCTATCATTGTTAACATGGATGGAAAGCATTGAATATTTAAATTCATGCACTTAAAAATTAATTTAGTAACTTTCCCCCAGAAGTATTTACCTTAACTCCCACATCATATGAAGAAATGCATCTACCTGATTTAGGGGACACACAAACAGTTGGTGTTAAATACAGTGTGTGAACAAACTTAAAATGTATAAGTTGATGGTTCAGATTACAGGACGCCAAGGTAATATTTTTCCATATTCTGTTCCAGTTAAAGCATAGTTCAGATTCAATTCGACCTGTGGACTATACTTTAATGGCTAGCTCAGAATGAGCTTTCCAAAAGTTGTTTATATATTATAGAGATCAGTCCTTTCGGGAGCCCACATCATTTATTGATAAATCCCATCATTGGATGTTTCGGCAGCCAAGGGACTCCATTGGCCAGCATAGCTGACCTAAGTTGTAAATATAGAAAAAAGGAGTTGATATTGAGAAAAATATCTGCACTGGGCATTTAAACTATTATGACGGCTAGGGATATGTTAGTGCTTTAAATTATTTACAAATGGTCATAAGGGATATAGTCAACTAACAAATCAATTACAGTATAAATTGTCATTGTGACATGATTGTCCAAGTCCTTCATTGGAATGGAAATAAGATTCTCTCTAGCTCTCTGGTGAGTAAATCTTGATGAGATGCTGAAGTTCAGTGGGGTACCCAGTCATTGGACACCTCTGGTTGGCTTTGATGTAGACATAAATACAGCGGTAACAGAAGACAAAACCAGAGGTGGAGAGGACGGTATCATTGGTGCGGACCTTGCAGCAGAGTGGACATGCTTTGCTGTGTCTGGTCAGTTGTTGTTGGTTCTGGAGGTGGATGGGAGGGGGTGGTGTGGGGAGGGAGGTCAGGGTCTTAATGGTGCTCTGGTTCTCTGAGGAGTACCACCACTCGAGGAACTGCAGGAAAAACACTCCCATGGAAAGACTAGTGGAGAGGGACAGAGCCACACCCCCCACCACTGTCGACGTCAGCCTCCGCAGCCTCTCACCAACACTGGGAAGAAATAACAACTTAGAGGGAAGTATGCTTATAGGCTAAATGCTTTTAAAAGTGATTAAACTCTGAACTCAGGGTCCCTTGAGACAGGATATCCCAATTTCATTCTTACCTTGAGCCGATGGCCGTGGAAGGAGAGGCTGGTTTGAGGTCCATATTTGTGATGTCATGTCCTGTGAGGTGAGCCAGCCTGACACCTGCCAGCCACAGAAATGGTGAGTGGGTCTTGGCTCGGCCAAACACATACAACAGCTGCTGGCAGAACACCCAGCTGTCCCAGCCCATGCTGACATAGGGGTAGGCTGCCAGGAAGGCCCTGTACATCCTCTGCAAGGGCGTCTGTGGCAGGCGGATGGAAAAATCGTCCTCATCCCTCTGCTTGGCCAATACCTGTTCCAGCTTGGCCCTCAAGTAAGGAACGAGGGCAAGCAGGATCAGCGAGCACCAGTGGTGTTTCCCACGCAGACCCAGGTGAGTTGGCCGCTCACGACCAGAAGCAGCCACGCGCTTTAGGCTGTAAAAGTTCTCAGAGAATGAGGCGCTAGTCCGTGACAGAAAATGGTGCTGAAGCAATACATCGAGAACACCGTGAATCTCGTCAAATCTTCGCCAAAGGAATCCGTAGCGAGAGGGGTTAGACTCAGCCAGAACCTGAGGTAATCGTTGAGAGAAGGAAGTTGCATTATATCAAACTTGAATCACACAGCAATGTCAGTGCAGCAAAGTCAGTATATGGACACCACATACTAAAAAGGCCATACAAGGTCTAATACAAACTATTTAACACATCAAGTGATCCAACATAATAATGCTATTTATGTAGTCTAGACGGATACCTTGATGGGCCAGCGTTCTCCTGCACAAATATATGAGCATGTGTGCAGGAGTTTGTTCCAGCCGTTTCAAATAATCAACCGTTGTTGGATAAACATGGTTTATATAGTTTCTTCCTGGAGTGTATTTATTACGTATTACTTCGGAAACAGTTAACCGTTTAAGAACGAAACGGGGAAGGAGCTACCTGAATTTGTCCAATAGAAACACGTTATGTTGCGAAATGTTTACCGATTGGAGTAAACTGATTCTCAGACTCGGCGTAATAAATACACATCAGGTGTCTGCAGATGTAGCAAAAATGACATTGGTGAGAAAATGTCGTCGAACCTTCACTGCGTGTCGCAAGGCGGGTCTGACTGCACCCATCAGGGAGTCCTGTGCCAAGACCTCGAATATCGACGGTCTGTCATCTGCAGCTGCAGTTGTCAAATGTGCACCATGTTCTGCCATGGCTGGTGACTTCAAACAAGTTTGGCAAAAGGCTCAATTACCTAAATAGCTAGCCAAGTTGGCTACAGAGACTGCGAGTGAAGTTAGTTAGCTTGCTTAGTAGTACCACTTACCACTTTATACTCCACAAGTTCAACAAATATAAATAGCTACCTACATCAATTTCCACTGATGAAAATGGTACAGACTAATCATAAAGACGCATACCTAGCTACCCTCATTTATTTAAATCAAACGTTACAAGCTGGTATTCTGGTTTTCGTGTTTCTTTGAACTACTCCTTTCCCCTCTGTAAAGATAGTCCGGCTATTTCCGGTGGAAATGAACTCCGGTGTTACGCCTTTCTGGCTCCGACGCCCTTCACTCATTTTGTTTTTCGGGAGTGCTGTCTTTCCACGGCTAGCTATCCCTTTGCGGTAATCAAGGAGGAAAAACATCTTTCAAATTGTGGAATAACGTCACTCACCCTAGCGACGTATTTTCTTATTGAAATGACCTAAAAACAAGTCTGTACCTTTCCATTTGTAATTTAGATTTTTTTACGTTAATTCAATTCATTTCAATGGGCTTTACGTTAATGCTAACTAGCTATCTGAAAGTACCGAGGCCTCACATCCCTAGCCAGCTAAGGATATAGCTTAGTATGACAGATATTTTCCCTCCTCCACTGGTGTTAAGATAATGGGGTCAACTTGGCTCTGTTGTTAGTTTAAGCTTGTTGCATTTATAATAGCTAGTCTATTGACCAACCTGTTTTTTCTCTGTATTATAAAAGGCAGTAAACTGCCTTCCTAACTAGATAGGTAGCTAACGTTAGCCGGTGAAAGTGATGCTGATTGCTGCTGTCGTGACATCCAGCTGTTGTCTGTCATTGAATGCTGTAATATTTGTGCTTTGGTTGTAATGTCTCATTCAACTGTATAAAACATATTTAGAAGCCAAGATTATATATAACTATAATTATTAGCAATGTGTCGTGGTAGCCTCTAGGCCAGGGGTGTCACGTCAAACACGCGTAGGGGTCCAATCCAGTCCGCAGGTGGTTTGAGTAAAAAGAAAAACGTTTCAGTATTTTTTTTTTTACCACTACATCACTTAGGCCTGTTATGTGTCCTGTCCTGTGTCCTCTAATGCTGGATAATTCCCTGTAACAGATTTGAAGAACATCTACAATGACTGACTCAAAATATTTTACAACAAATAAAAAAGGTGAGTCTTAAAACGATTCTTGGTATTGTCTTCTTCAATGACACATCACCCCCTTGATCAAGAGTGCACAACTATCATTAGGTTGGTGTGGATAATATTAAACAGTGCAACATAACTCTTGAGGGAAATAGATTGTCTCCTACTCATCTCCTCACAGACACAGAATGTATGAAATTACCACTAAAGGCTGAACTGTTCATGATAAAATTGACAACTGAACTGACAGCTCTACCAGTGTTGCTGCATGAGAGCATCATTCTGTTTTCACACTGGACTGTCACTAACGTTGCATGTATCCTGTTACAGGGGAGATCTTTGAGCTGAAGGCAGAGCTGAACAATGAGAAGAAAGAGAAGAGGAAGGAGGCAGTGAAGAAGGTCATTGCGGCTATGACTGTGGGCAAGGATGTCAGGTACAGTACACCTGATTACATCCTTTGACAGTTCTGTGTGTTGACCTATACATCCCACTGACATTGCCTAATGACTTCTGCTCTCCAAACATTGTTCAGCAAATACTTTTACTTTAACGTAAAAGAGACTGCCTACTTGTCTATAGTTAGCAAGTTATCTCTGATAATCTCTATTATTAAAGAGAGATCAAAATATTTGAATGAAAAATGTTCTGACTTGATATGTAGAGTTATAATTGCCTCCCTGTCAAAATATTGTGAGTTATAGTGATGAGCAAACATTGGTGATGTCCTATACCTCTGTCCTTTAGCTCCCTCTTCCCAGATGTGGTGAACTGCATGCAGACTGACAACCTGGAGCTGAAAAAGCTGGTCTACCTGTACCTGATGAACTACGCCAAGAGCCAGCCCGACATGGCCATCATGGCTGTCAACAGCTTTGTCAAGGCAAGGCCTTTTATTTTTTTATACATGGTTTTCCATTTACATTGGCTTTTAACATATTACACAGCCCAGCCATTACAATACTGCACTTCCCTACCCATAGATATCTTACCTCTCTCTCCCTCAGGACTGTGAGGACCCTAACCCCCTGATCCGTGCCCTGGCCGTGCGCACCATGGGCTGCATCCGCGTGGACAAGATTACAGAGTACCTGTGTGAGCCGCTGAGGAAGTGTCTGAAGGACGAGGACCCATACGTGAGAAAGACAGCAGCAGTGTGCGTGGCAAAGCTCCACGACATCAACGCCCAGATGGTGGAGGACCAGGGTTTCCTGGACTCCCTCAGGGATCTCATTGCCGACTCCAACCCTATGGTAGGTTTGGCTGGCACTAGGACCCTAGGCACAGCCCAGACTATGTACATGTCAGGTGACATTTTCAGACTTTTTTTGACTTATACACTTCCTTCTGGGGCCTGGGGTAATTTAAAAACAGCCTGTAAGGGTGTTTTTCCAAGACCTGTTTCAACAGAGTTAGTCATGATTCATACTTTTTCCCCTATGAAAGGCTTTGCACTACCATGCTAGACAAGACAAGACAGAGTACATAATGTTTTCCTAATCACTGGCCACTGTGTCTGAACCTCCAGGTGGTGGCCAACGCGGTGGCAGCTCTGTCTGAGATTAGTGAGTCCCACCCCAACAGCAACCTGCTGGACCTCAACCCACAGAACATCAACAAGCTGCTGACAGCCCTCAACGAGTGCACAGAGTGGGGCCAGATCTTCATCCTGGACTGCCTGTCCAACTACAACCCCAAAGATGAGCGCGAGGCCCAGAGGTACGTTCTGTTATCATTCTGAAGACTTTTAGGATTTTCAGTTTTTTTCATAGAAACTCAACTTAAAGCTGACTTAGTTGTCAGAGTAACATATTTGCAATACATAATACATTTTTTTTTATTTTTATGTGAGAACTTTTGAATGTTAGTTGCTGGGTGTTGTGATAAATCTCCACAATAATTCCTGTGGACTAAAACTTTACCAGCTGCTGCGTTTGTGCATAAATTCACCTATTTTGGTGTTGTCAACTTTGAATGACTTTGTAATAAACATGTCTGTCCTCCTCTTTCTCTCCCAGCATCTGCGAGCGGGTCACGCCCCGTCTCTCCCACGCCAACTCGGCGGTGGTGCTGTCGGCTGTCAAGGTGCTGATGAAGTTCCTGGAACTGCTGCCCAAGGAGTTGGACTACTACAACACCCTGCTGAAGAAGTTGTCCCCCCCACTGGTCACCCTTCTCTCTGGGGAGCCAGAGGTCCAGTATGTGGCCCTCAGGAATATCAACCTCATCGTCCAGAAAAGGTCAGGGGGCAACTTGCTGATAAATACTTTATTGTAGGGCTGGGCGATTTTATGATTGCATTGTCTATCGACAGTGTTTGACAGCCATTGTCTATGGTGACGACATCGTGATGTCCAAACGATGTTGTAGCATATTTGAACTTGACTGCACCGCCGGAGTCTGGCAGCATACAACAGTGCAGCGAGCACATGGCAGGGCGACATGCCCAATGGCCCATTCCCTATTTGCCATATTTAGTATTTATTAGGATCCCCAATTAGCTGCTGCCGAGGCAACGGTTACTCTTCCTGGGGTCCAAACAGGAAACAACACAACAAATCTAATACATAATATACATACATAGCACTACATTTACATGACAATTTAGCCATTCAGCAGATGCTCCCATCCAGAGCAACCCACAGCTAATGCATTCATCTTAAGATAGCCAGACGAGACAACCATGTCACAGTCATATCCCAACCACTTGTCACATACATAATGCAATGCAAATACAATACAAAATGCATAGAAATGTCTGTGTCTCTCTTCACAATCCCTGTCGTGCCGTGTTCTTTTATCTATTTTTTGAAATCTGTTTTTATTGCTAGCTTGAGTTACCTGGGGTGGCAGAGAGTTCCATGTAGTCATGGCTCTATTTAATACTGTGTGTTTCCCAGCCTCTGTTCTGGACCTGGGGAATGTGAAGAGACCTCTGGTTGCATGTCTTGTGTTATAACGATGAGTGTCTGAACTATGTGCCAACTGCTTGAACAGACAGCTTGGTACCTTCAACACCTCGCACAAAGACCAATAGTGATGCAGACAATCTCTCCTCAACTTTGAGCCAGGAGAGAATGACATGCATGTCATTGACATTAGCCCTCCGTGTACATCTAAGTGCAATACGTGCTGCTCTGTTTTGGACCAACTGCAATTTGTCTATGTCCTTCTTTGCCGCACCTGACCACACAACTGGACACAACTGGACAGTAGTCAAGGTGAGACAAAACTAAGGCCTGAAGTACCTGTCGGATTGACTGAGATATCAAGAAAGTAGAGCAACGCCTTATCATGGACAGACCTCTTCCCATTTTAGTAACCATTGAGTCTATATGTTTTGACCATGATAGCTCGTTATCTAGGGTGACACCCAGAAGTTAAGTCTCTTCAACTTGCTCAATAGGCACATTATTCAATAATGGATCCAGATGAGGTTTAGGGTTGAGCAAGTGATTTTTCCCAAAATATTATGCCTTGAGTTTTCTTTTATATTTAGCACCAGCTTATTGCTAGTTACCCGTTGTAAAACTGACTGGAGCGCTATGTTAAGGGTGTCAGTTATTTATTTTACTGTTTCAGCCGACCTGTACTCTGCTGAGTCGTCAGCATACATAGACACACATGCTTTATTCAAGGTCAGTGGAAGGTCATTAGACTTGAAATATGCAGACAGACAGATTAAAAGTAATACTTCTGATAGCCAACTTTCTAGCTCTGCCTACAACATCTGGACTTTCTAGCTCTGCCTACAACATCTGGACTTTCTAGCTCTGCCTACAACATCTGGACTTTCTAGCTCTGCCTACAACATCTGGACTTTCAAGCTCTGCCTACAACATCTGGACTTTCAAGCTCTGCCTACAACATCTGGACTTTCTAGCTCTGCCTACAACATCTGGACTTTCTAGCTCTGCCTACAACATCTGGACTTTCTAGCTCTGCCTACAACATCTGGACTTTCTAGCTCTGCCTACAACATCTGGACTTTCTAGCTCTGCCTACAACATCTGGACTTTCTAGCTCTGCCTACAACATCTGGACTTTCTAGCTCTGCGTACAACATCTGGATTTTCTAGCTCTGCCTACAACATCTGGACTTTCTAGCATTCCCAGAAAGCATGGATTATTGAGTCATTATTAGTTTTACACTTAAGACATGACTCTGCCGTTGTGCTGTAGAATTAGTAAATGTTGTCTCTTGTATAATAAATTCTACACGTTAGCGTCAATTTTCGTTAACTGTAATTTTGTTAGTTATGCCCCAACTTTCCCTCCATCTTGTGCCAACATCAGTTCTTTTTAATAGTTAAAAAAGAAATTCTGAGAGATTGTCAGTTGGATATGCTCTCTGCAATGTTTTGTTTATCTTCCTTATCATATGAACATCAATTTCTGACTCATAAGATTCCCTAAATTTGCTCATCTTGTCAACAAACAAGTTTAAAAAGTGGTTGGCAATATCAAAGGGTTTTGTTATGATGAAGGATCGAGCTGAGTTAGCGTTTGTGCCTAAAATGTAATTTAAGTTACTCCAGAGCTTTTTACTATCATTCTTTATATCATTTATCTTTGTTCCATCGCCTACATTTTCAGTACATATGTTGTAGTTAGACTGTTAACATAATGCAAGAGAACAATGTAGATTGTAGAAAGAGCAGCGAGCACCAAGGCAGCGCAAAATGTCAGATAGGGCCTAACATGTTTTTCCCCCACTCTAATGTCGGGGGATCATGGGCATTTTGCAACGGACACTCCGTTGTCTGGCTTATTGTTTTAATATCGTAATTTCACTTTTTCTCCCCAATTCCCATTCAAATAGAATGTGACTTGTTGGCCTTATTTATTGCATACTATTTCATTATCAACCATCAAATGAATCTTTAGGCGTAACGGAGTTCCATCTCAGAAAGTTGTTTGTGAATAGCCTAAATAAAAACATAGTATAGTAATAACGAGAGAGAGAACAAACAATTGCAAGATAAACTAATCGAAAGGAAGTTGACCAAAGTGTAGACAAAATAAATTGTGCTGTCGGAAACTTCCTCCTTGCAAACCAAATAGCCAATAATAGGCTAGAGCCTACACATAGGCTACTTCAATAAAAGTTACAGTAGGCTAAATGTTGCTTTTACAAGTTAAACTAATATTGTCAGCCTTTATTAATGTCCTTGAATTGTGCTACGGGCAATCGGGCATAAGCTCCCACAGCAGCACTTTCAATAAGAGGGAACATAAAATAAATGATGAGTCGGTGTGGGCCTCACTTTAGTTTGAATAGCTTACAAATTGTGAATTTATATAAAAGTCTAAAATAATCAGCTAAATCAAATTATTATTTAGCCTATAACATTCTTTTTAATACCTGAATGAACATTGACTTAGGTTAAAAACGAGTAGGCCTATTATCCTTAGGCTATGCCTTTTGCCTATCGAACTATAAACATTCTAAATATTCAAAACAAATGATTATTTATAATATTCTTTATTACACTTTAAAACAAATGAACATTGGCATAGGCAAAAATCTAATAGGCCTATTAGGATATGCCTTTTGTCTAACTGTACAAATCCTAAATATAGGCATACAACTTACAAAATAAGTATGAAAATAACCTAAATGAGTGCAAAAAACCTAACAGTGCAAATAAGTCTTTCAAGTTTTGACAGAATATTTTTGCCTATCCTTTTGAATAAGATTAATCTGGATTTGAATATAGGCTACATTTTAAAATTAAGTAAAGTGCAATGAAGAACCATTAGGTCTAGTTGTTTTTTTTTACCATGTCTTAGTCCTATTTAAAGGTTTCTGGCAAGGAACATCAGGATGTTCACCTTTTCTGCCCCATAGCAAACTCAGGAGGATGATGGACTTGTAAGTGTTGACAAAGATTTGCCAGTTATCCATCCTTTGCCCTGATAATCTTTTTGCGTATTCTGCAAGTGACTTCGGTCAGGTCTGCTCGCTCACCTTTATCATTCGTCCTGAAACCGAAGAACTGCCAAACAGGCATATACATGATTTCTTTCCCATCTAGTCAGCCATCGTTTTTTTCTCATTCAACATAAGGCAGGCTATACTATAGATACTAAGTGAAATCCCGTCATTTCTTTTTTGTCGAAAATTAGCCTAATGGAAGAAGGTTGGAAATGTACTTACCCAGATGATCAAAATTAAATAACAATAGTCTACACTTGATATAGCTATAATATCCATTTTTAATATTTAAGCTAATATAACTGATATCTGAGTATTTTTATGGACAAGAGAGAAACATAGCCCTACCAATTTGAAAATCATTCTGTAGCCTAGACTAGCCCCCAAGGGATCAGGGCTGGAACAGAGTCAACCAGATTTTGTTTGCTGATGTCAACATTGTGAACAGAGTGCCCCATGGTGGCGGTGGGGTTATGGTATGGGCAGGCATAAGCTACGGACAAGGAACACAATTGCCTTTTATCGATGGCAATTTGAATGCACAAAGATACCGTGATGAGATCTTGAGGCCCATTGTTGTGCCATTCATCCACCACCATCACCTCATGTTTCAGCATGATAATACACAGCCCCATGTCGCAAGGTTCTGTACACAATTCCTGGAAGTTGAAAATGTCCCAGTTCTTCCATGGCCTGAATACTCACCAGACATGTCACCCATTGAGCATGTTTGGGATGCTCTGGATTGGTTCCCGCCAATATCCAGAAACTTCACACAGCCATTGAAGAGGAGTGGGACAACATTACACAGGCCACAATCAACAGCCTGATCAACTCTTATGTATTCTGAGATGTCACGCTGCATAACAGGTTTTCTGATCCACACCCCTAACTTTTTTTAAGGTATCTGTGAACAACAGATGCATATCTGTATTCCCAGTCATGTGCAATCCATAGATTAGGGCCTAATGCATTTAGTTCAATTGACTGATTTCCTTAGATGAACTGTAACTCAGTAAAATCTTAGAAATTGTTGCATATTGCGTTTTCTATTTTTGTTAAGTGTATTTTTTTTTTAATTGTTGGACATAAAGGACCAGCAAATCAGATCTGTGATTTTAGTTTTGGAAATTTGTTCCAAAGTATTCCCACCAATAACAAAGATATATACTATATGTGATCATATACAAATGCAAGCAAGGTTTGAAATTATTATGTTTTAGTTAAATATTATATCTGTTTGGGCTTCTTGCAGTCAATTTGCAGTGTAATTATGTTCTGGCCCCCTGACCATCCACTCAAGAAAATATCATCCCGCGGCTGAATCTAGTTAATTATCCCTTGTTTTTAGCCCTTTCTAAATGAATCCCTCAGTGATATGGAATGTTTGATGTTAGATAAGACTGTTTTGTTAAGATGTTTTGGCACCATGTTTTAGTTTGGTGCCATCCTCACTTCCTAGCCACTAGATGACAGAATGTCTCTTCCTATGTACCCTTCCCCCCCCTCGCTCTGTGGGTTCAGATCAGGACCAGATGGATAGATAGATGTTCTGTTCCTATAATACATGTCATCTCTACTCTTTAGGCCTGAGATCCTTAAGCAGGAGATCAAGGTGTTCTTTGTCAAGTACAATGACCCCATCTACGTCAAACTGGAGAAACTGGACATCATGATTCGCCTGGCCTCCCAGGCCAACATAGCTCAGGTACCATTCATGGAACCCTATACCTCAGTCAATAGAAGTCTACACGGAGTGTACAAAACATTAGGAACACCTTCCTAACATTGAGTTGCACCCCCCTTTGCCCTCAGAACAGCCTCAATTTGTCAGGGCATGGACTCTACAAGGTGTCAAGCTTTCCACAGGGATGCTGGCCAATGTTGACTCCAGTGCTTCCCACAGTTGTGTCAAATTGTCTGGATGTCCTTTGGGTGGTGGACCATTCTTGATACTCTGGGGAAACTGTTGAGCGTGAAAAACCCAACAGCGTTGCAGTTCTTGACACACTCAAACCAGTGCGCCTGGCACCTACCAGGGTTCGTATTTTCATGAAATCATGAAAAAGTGATGGGATTTTTAAATGGTGTTTTCCAGGCCTGGAAAAGTTTTGTAAAGTCATAAAATCTGAAATGTTTTGGAAGTCATGGAAATTCTGAATATTTTCTCTTAATGTAATTTATTTAGGCACAGTTAAATATTTTATCAATCAAATAGAATCAGCATATCAGCCAGGATCGGAATGTCACTAGTGCACCTGCATAGTGCAAGACGAGTGGGCCGTTGCTCAAGGACAGAGAGACAGTCAGACATTGCGTCAGCAGGTAGGCCTATAAAATATGATAGAGAACAGATTAACTTGGTAGCCAATTCTAAATATATATTGTACCCTCTAGTTAACTATTAAGCTATTTTTTAGCATGTATTAATGTTTTCGTCATGTCCCAAAACACTTTCCACCGACACTCGCAAATAAGGTCATACAAAGTTTATTTACTTTTTTGAACGATTCATATGATTCATTTAAAGCATTATTTTTGACGAATCAAACAATTCACTTCGCCATTGTATTAGTTGGGATTTGGTTCAGTCAAAATAATAATTTGTGAATCGTGAACATTATTTTTAGGAATAAAGATTAGATGCAACCTTTCATTTGGATTATGTGGCTTCAAAACTTGTTTTAAAGATTCTTCATGTTGATTTGAGAATCCAATGTATGGGACATTGTAACACAATAGATAATAGTCAGCCTGCAAATGTAGCTAAGATAATTATGACTAAACTAGAAAATAAAAAGATTTGTAGCCTACAATATTCAGTTGATCTTTGATATATTGAATGAGCAAATGATTTCAAAAGGCATAAAACTTATTTGTAATGTTGCTATGTTTCACATCAAGGGTGGTCAACCATCCTCCAGGAGAACTAATTGTTGTGCAGGTTTTTATTCCTGCAGGTTTTTATTCCTGAACACCCAGTAGCTCTCCACACTGAGGGCTGACCACAGGTGTTTTATACAGTTGCCTAGCAGGGTTTCTACTTTGTGGGGGATTAAGTGCCTTACTCAATGACAGGAGATGGTACATGGATCAGAGAGCAGCCTCCCAGTGTCAATACCACACTTTTCTATACGTAAATAGAGATGCCACCAATTGTTGGTCATGGAAATTTGGTGAAAAGTCATGCAATTCCATCTGTCAAAATGTGCATGCTACTACCGTTCAAAGGCACTTAAATATTTTCTTGGCCATTCACCCTCTGAATGGCACACATACACAATCCATGTCTCAATTGTCTCAAAGCTTAAAAATCCTTATTTCCTCCCTTCATCTACACTGATTGTAGTGAACATAACAAGTGACGTCAGTCTATGTCATGGAAAGAGCAGGTGTTCCTAATGTTTTGTTCACACATTGTATATTAGGGTGTTAATTTCTCATGATTTACTGTACATCATTATATACCTAGTCACTCTACACAGAAAACTATCGTTGTACCATTTTGGTGAAGCTAGCTCAGTACTGTGTATGTTTGACTTATAATAATGGTATTGCCCCCCAGAAATATAACATTTTGTTAACATAACAACATGGCCCTCAGAAAGCATAGTATACTCTAACCCCGACTTGCATCCATCTGTTCAGCCGCACCTCTATATTGAAGACTAATTTCAACAGAAACGTTCATATCCCAATGCTTCACTCCTAATCAGTCTTATCTGGTGCTCTTAGCGGCTCCTGTCAGACGATGCCTTAATGAACACACGTTTTAGATAGCGGATGTGCTCGCTTCCTTCGCTGTGAAGAGCCGAGATAGCTGTCAGCGTGATTGACAGCTAAGGCAGGCTCGGACAACCTTGCTGTAAATTAGCCATTACAATCCAACAGAGACACACTCCCTGGATAAACACCATCTCTGAGGGAGGCTTTGGTAGCTTCTCTGACTGGCCTTGGGTAGCTTACACTTGTGTGTGTACACAATTTACTAACCTCAACCTTATCTCCTCAACCCATTCTCTTATGGTGTCAAGATGTTTGCATGTCCTCCCACCGTGGGTGTGTGATGTTTTTCACTCATATGCCCTGCTCTCTCCCCAGGTTTTGGCTGAGCTGAAGGAGTATGCCACCGAGGTAGACGTTGACTTTGTGCGTAAGGCAGTGAGGGCCATCGGGCGCTGTGCCATCAAAGTGGAGGTTGGAATCTGAGACACCATCATAGATGGACACACAGAGGATCTCTGATCAATGTCTATCTGAACTTCAGATTTTATAGCTGTTCCATAAAAGTGCCATCCAATCCTATAAAGTTGTTTGAAGGAGTTTAAACGAGGTACTTTGGCCACTGTGAAAAAATCAGTTTTGGGTCAGTGTTGACTCTGTTCCTGCTGTCTCCTTCTTAGCAATCTGCTGAGCGCTGTGTGAGCACCCTGCTGGACCTCATCCAGACCAAGGTCAACTATGTGGTGCAGGAGGCCATCGTGGTCATCAGGGACATCTTCCGCAAATATCCCAACAAGTACGTGTCCTTTTCCCTCCATCCCCGATAATAATCAATGAAGTTGGGGATTTCTTTCCTCATTCTTGTCTTTTGCTTTTCAGTAGGGGCTATACTGCCCCTGTCTGTGTCTATACAAGACCTTTGTATATCCCCAGGCCCAGACAGACGCTAGTGTATACCCTGACCCTTTATACTTTCTCTCTCTGCTCAGGTATGAAAGCATCATCGCCACACTGTGTGAGAACCTGGATTCTCTGGACGAGCCGGATGCGCGTGCCGCCATGATCTGGATCGTGGGCGAGTACGCTGAGAGGATCGACAATGCCGACGAGCTGCTGGAGAGCTTCCTGGAGGGCTTCCATGACGAGAGCACGCAGGTCAGTTGTCCCAGAGCAGACCACTCAGGTCAGTTGTTCCAGAGCAGACCACTCAGGTCAGTTGTCCCAGGGTACTCAGGTCAGTTGTCCCAGAGCAGAGCGCTCAGGTCAGTTGTCCCAGGGTACTCAGGACAGTTGTCCCAGAGCAGACCACTCAGGTCAGTTGTCCCAGGGTACTCAGGTCAGTTGTCCCAGAGCAGACCACTCAGGTCAGTTGTCCCAGGGTACTCAGGTCAGTTGTCCCAGAGCAGAGCGCTCAGGTCAGTTGTTCCAGAGCACTCAGGTCAGTTGTCCCAGAGCAGACCACTCAGGTCAGTTGTTCCAGAGCACTCAGGTCAGTTGTCCCAGAGCAGACCACTCAGGTCAGTTGTCCCAGAGCAGAGCGCTCAGGTCAGTTGTCCCAGAGCGGAGCGCCCAGGTCAGTTGTCCCAGAGCGGAGCGCCCAGGTCAGTTGTCCCAGAGCGGAGCGCCCAGGTCAGTTGTCCCAGAGCGGAGCGCCCAGGTCAGTTGTCCCAGAGCGGAGCGCCCCAGGTCAGTTGCCCAGTTTCTAATCTACCTCTACCCCCAGGACAGTTAATATAAATCTGTTGGTTTCATTTGACAATCTTAATGCCAGATTGCCTGGATGATGCGTTTGGGACTTTTACACCCTGACAGAAATTAAACTAGGGCAAAGACTGGATTGGATATGGTTATAGATCCACCTTGCCCTTGTCTGTAATTCCTGCTATATTACTTTCATTAAAGTCAGCCTTTCATATCTACACATGTGCCTTAGGGATAGGGGCTAGGAGTTGATTTGGTCCAGCCCTAACAGTAATAACCTTTATTAACTGGGTTTGGCAGCCTCTTTCACTATTGGAGCAGGTATGAGGTTGGGTCAGACCATTCATAGCCTTGGGGGTGTGTTGTTTCAGGTCCAGCTCACTCTTCTCACAGCCATCGTCAAGCTTTTCCTCAAGAAGCCCTCTGAGACTCAGGAGCTGGTGCAGCAGGTCCTCAGTCTGGCCACACAGGTGAGACACACACATACACACACCAACACTTCTCACTCTTTTTTTTCAAACTGTCCCAAACTTAAACTCACCAATATCTATTCTCAACTATGATTCCTCTCCCTTGTGTCCTCCTAGGACTCCGACAACCCTGATCTGCGTGACAGGGGTTACATCTACTGGCGCCTGCTGTCCACCGATCCGGTAACGGCCAAGGAGGTGGTCTTGTCTGAAAAGCCTCTGATCTCGGAAGAGACAGACCTGATTGAGCCCACCCTGCTGGACGAGCTCATTTGCCACATTGGCTCCCTGGCCTCCGTCTACCACAAGCCCCCCAACGCCTTCGTGGAGGGCAGCCACGGCATCCATCGCAAGCACCTGCCCATCCAGCACGGCAGGTGAGACACAGTTACCAGGAAGTTACTCAGTTAACAAAGTCCCAGAAGACACACTCACCTAACCCCCAAACAACACGTCCCTCTCCGTCTAGCACAACACATAGGCAATCATTGCTTACACACAAATACCAAGATCTGCTCCCCCATATAAATTAAATAGAATATTCATTAAATACTGTATATCTGAGCCCTCCTCTCTTCCCACCTCTCAGCATTGACACAGGCGAGAGCCCTGTGAGCGCAGGGCCAGCGGTCCCTATTGAACAGGCCCAGTCAGTCATCCCCTCCCAGGGAGACCTGCTGGGAGACCTGCTCAACCTGGGTCCCCCCGTCAATGTGCCCCAGGTCTCCTCCATGCAGATGGGCGCTGTCGACTTGCTGGGCGGAGGCCTCGACAGCCTGGTGAGTGAGAGATACACACACAACATACTAACCTAAACGGTTTATTTATCTCTGCTGGGATGGTTGGATTGTGCATGTAGTCCATGAGGGATCAATAGGACAGCACTCTTCCTGATTGATGTTTTATTGTGCCATGAACAATGTGGAGAGTATGTCTCCTTTTAGCGTGGCTGTCAGTGTGCGTTCCCCGGTCTGAGTTGAGCTGAGGTGATGTAGGGGCTTCTGGCTGACACAGCGAGGGTGGTGTATGCTGAGCTGTGGCCACAGAGATCCACTATATCAGTGAGAAGCCTGTCTCCCTGTCCCTGATTGATCTGCCAGACACTGGTACAGAGAGGCAGGCAGGGCAGGGACGTCACGATGCAGCTTCACACTGATATCTCAATACAGCAGAGACACGAAGTGGAGGCTTGGCACGCACACAGCAAACCAAAGTTTGGTCCTAATGGTACATGGTGGTAGAATCTTGTCAGGTTGTATGTTGCTAATATTATTGCACTGTCAAGATTGTTTTGGGCTTTATACAGATTACTTGTTTTGGTTGACAAGTTGCTGCCTATTATTTAACGTTTCAGTTTTACTAAACGTCCTAGTTAGCCAGCTATAAAACGATCATTTCCATCCATGGTGTAACAATGTGATAATGATTTGAGTGTGGTTTGGCATGCGGGTCTTGTTTTGGGACTGCTCTGGAACGAGCAGCGGCTTTTTGGGAAGCTCTATTAATGTCTCTTATGTTTCACGAAAACTTCCTCCTCTTGACAAAGTCATTATAGCTTTTTAATGATATTAGCTGGTGATTGTGTTCCCTAGCCTGAAGGGACAGCCGCAGCGGTTGTTCTACTCTACGGATAGGGAAAGAAATGGTGTCAGACCGTCTACAGTCGTGGCCAAAAGTTTTGAGAATGACACAAATATTAATTTTCACAAAGTTTGCTGCTTCAGTGTCTTTAGATATTTTTGTCAGATGTTACTATGGAATACTGAAGTATAATTACAAGCATTTCATAAGTGTCATAGGCTGTTATTGACAATTACATGAAGTTGATGCAAAGAGTCAATATTTGCAGTGTTGACGCTTCTTTTTCAAGACCTCTGCAATCCTCCCTGGCATGCTGTCAATTAACTTCTGGGCCACATCCTGACTGATGGCAGCCCATTCTTGCATAATCAATGCTTGGAGTTTGTCAGAATTTGTGGGTTTTTGTTTGTCCACCCGCCTCTTGAGGATTGACCACAAGTTCTCAATGGGATTAAGGTCTGGGGAGTTTCCTGGCCATGGACCCAAAATATCGATGTTTTGTTCCCCGAGCCACTTAGTTATCAACTTAAACGCAATAGGACCACCATACGCATTAGAACCATTTTATGCATTGTGAATTCACATGGAATTTTATGTATTTTTATAATTTTAATGGAAAACCGATCACCCACAGGAGAGGGTGGGTTCAGAAGGGGGTGGGTGAATTGGCACTGAGGTGGGAAGTCCCTGCCCGAGATGTTCATTTGTTAGCTGACATTTTCAAGAGACTACACCTTCGATTGAGATAAAACAATGTGTAAGCTCAACCATGAGGAATCATAATGCCCTAGATACACCGCCTCACTCCAAAACTTTTTCCAAAGATCGGCACGTTTGTCAATTGGCATTATCCAGTCCAGGACAACTGTAGTTGGGCGGGGAGTTCAGCGTAGCGTATTAAGGGCCGTGTCTTGCCTGCCGTGTAGAGCGGGGCCTCATCGTGATAAGTGATTATTCCGGCTGTCTCGCTGTGTTCCTTATCCAGCTTGGCTGGCGCTCTCAGATTATAAAGGGTTTCCAATTAAATCTTAATTGGACAGTCATTAAAACTGCAGTGACTCCAATCCAAGTTGGAGAGTCCAGTCTGGGACATATTACCGCTGTGCTGCTACACAATGTTTAAACCACTCTGCTGAGTAATTACAGTGGGGAGTGAAAGCTACTCTCTTGCCTCTTTGATCAGCCATTCTGCAGACCTGTAAGCCAATTTGGCCAATTAATGGAATCAATATGGGTTTTAATGAAAGGCAAAAAGCCCTGAACTGAAACAGCCCTCAGTAGTTAGTTTAGCACTGATAAAGTCCAAGTGCACCCTTCTCGCAGTCAGAGCTTGAGTTTAAATACTTCTATGAAGGATATTGTGGCTCCAGATTGAACACAAAGCAATAATAGTTTTATTTGCTATATATTTGTAAAATAGAAAATAAAAAAGCAGGCCTAAGCTTAATGTGGGGCGATTAGGGATGTAACAATTCACAGATATGATCGATCCCCGTTCAAATGTTTAAGATATGGCTGCATCGGTCCGCGGGACCCCAAACTGATCCAAATGTAGCATGCTTCCGTCACGAAATCAATTCAAACGTTACAAATGCCGGTTCACACATTTTTCTTGCTCAAATGACTCTTGCTCTACCTTCTGAAAATACCTCATCTTTTGTGACAACTGTGTCCTCTCCTTCAGTGTCGAACTAAGCATGTATTTGTGTTGCCAGTCATTGATCTACAAGTCATTTTGCATGCCAAACAACCCCAGGCAATATCAGTAGCCTAGTCAAGCTTTGCATGATCACCAACGAGAGGTAGGCCTATTCCTGATCTGGCACATCTGCGTGTCACCTTCAGCATTCAAATGTTTGTAAAATGGCTTGCTCTTTATTAGTTGAGTGACAACCAATGTATTTTGCTAGGTTATTTTTAATCAAATGCACTGTTGAAAATGGTGTTTTACCGGAATAAAAGTAGCACCGGAGACAACTCTCATCTGGCTATACATGCTGACTGGTGCTTGCATTCGATTTTATTTTGATTGTTCAGGTTCACCATCAGCAATAGTTTTGGTAGTTTTGCTTGTAACAATCAGTATATACAGTACAGTGCCTTCAGAAAGTATTTACACCCCTTGACTTTTTCCACATTTTACAAAGTTGCTAAAAAATATATTTAATTTTAATTTTTTTGTCAACAGATACATAAAATACTCTAATGTCAAAGTGGAAGAAGTTTTTTTTAATTAATGAAACATTAAACACACTACAGTTCAAAAGTTTGGGGTCACTTATTAATTTCCTTATTTTTAAAGAAAAGCACATTTTTTGTCCATTAAAATAACATCAAATTGATCAGAAATACAGTGTAGACATTGTTAATGTTGTAAATGACTATTGTAGCTGGAAACGGCAGATTCTTTTTTTATCTACATAGGCAGATTTTTTTAAATCTACATATGTGTACAGAGGCCCATTATCGGCAACCATCACTCCTATGTTCCAATGGCACGTTGTGTTAGCTAATCCAAGTTAATCATTTTAAAAGGCTAATTGATCATTTGAAAACGTTTTGCAATTAGCACAGCTGAAAACTGTTGTTCTGATTAAATACGCAATAAAACTGGCCTTCTTTAGACTAGTTGAGTATCTGGAGCATAAGCATTTGTGGGTCCGATTACAGGCTCTGTCAAGTTAGTTGTTGATCATTAATAGACAGCCATTTTAACCCTTGCCATAGACTTTCAAGCCGATTTAAGTCAGAACTACTCAGTAACATTCAATGTCATGTTGGTAAGTAACTACAGTGTATATTTGACCTTGTCTTTTAAGTTATTGTTCTGCTGAAAGGTAAATTTGTCTCCCAGTATCTGTTGGAAAGCAGACTGAACCAGGTTTTCCTCTAGGAGTTTGCCTGTGCTTAGCTTTATTCCATTTATTTTTATCCTAAAAACACTCCCTAGTCCTTGCCGATGACAAGCAAACCCATAACATGCAGCCACCACCATTCTTGGTACTCAGTGGTACTCAGTGATGCGTTGTGTTGGATTTTCCCAGAACATAGCGCTTTGTATTCAGGACAAAAAGTTAGTTCCTTTGCCACATTTTTTGCAGTATTACTTTAGTGCCTTATTGCAGACATAATGAATGTTTTTGAATATTTTTATTCTGTACAGGCTTCCTACTTTTCACTCTGTCATTTATGTTAGTATTGTGGAGTAACTACAATGATGTTGCTCCACCCTAAGTTCTCCTATCACAATCATTAATCTAACTGTTTTAAAATTCCTCTCCGGCAAGTGATTTAGGAACGGCGCCTGTATCTTTGTAGTGACTGAATGTATTGATACACCATCCAAAGTGTAAAATTAATAACTACATCATGCTCAAAGAGTTAAGCACATTTTAACTTCTGAACTTATTTAGGCTTGCCATAACAAAAGGTTTAAATACTTATTGACTTAAGACATTTCAGCTTTAAATGTTTTATTAATTTGTAAACATTTAAAAAAATATATAGAATTCCACTTTGACATTATGGGGTATTGTGTGTAGATTAGTTACACAAAATATAAATTTATTATCGTAAAATAGCGATAATATTCCAACCGGGCAACTTGTATTCATTCAAAGACTGAAAGAAAAAAATTGAGAAGTCTCGTGAACGCGCATCTCCAGTCTCACTGTCCCCAGGCTGACAACTTACAAACTCTGCTGTACTTTGCCCAGACATTTACATTTAAGTCATTTAGCAGACGCTCTTATCCAGAGCGACTTACAGTAGTGAATGCATACATTTCAAACTTTTTTTTTCTTCTCCGTACTGGCCCCCCGTGGGAATCGAACCCACAACCCTGGCGTTGCAAACACCATTGCAAACACCATGCTCTACCAACTGAGCCAGAGACAGGAGACACGTCATTCCACTTTCTGGCGGCTTTAGAGAGCCAATGGAAGCCTTAGAAAGTGTCACGTTACAGCACAGATGCTGTATTTTTGATAGAGATGCAACAGGACAACAAATTGTCAGACAGGGCACTTCCTGCATGGAATCTTCTCAGGTTTTGGCCAGCCATATGAGTTCTGTTATACTCACAGACACCATTCAAACAGTTTTAGAAACTTTAGAGTGTTTTCTATCCAAATCTACTAATTATATGCATATTCTAGTTTCTGGGCAGGAGTAGTAACCAGATTAAATCGGGTACGTTTTTTATCCGGCCGTGAAAATACTGCCCCCTTTACAACAACAGGTTAATCTACAAAATGACATGAATTAGTGGGTGGGGGATGGTGATTTCAAATTAAGTGTGTTGGGGGGGGGACAAAAGGCAAACATTTAATTTAGAATGGAAAATGAATGTGTCAATGCAACAAATGTTAGTCGAACCGCATTGCATCGATTCGTTCCTCTAATCGAATCGCATCAAATTGTTTCAAGCTAAACATATACTTTTCGTGTATCGTAACGGAGCCCATGTATCTGTACTGAACAAAAATATAAACACAACATGTTATACTTCAGAGAAGGAAATCGGTCAATTGAAAAATGTATTAGGCCCTAATCTATGGATTTCACATGACTGGGCAGGGGCGCAGGCATGGGTGGGCCTGGGAGGGCATAGGCCCACCCACTTGCGAGCCAGGCCCAGCCAATCAGAATATGTTTCCCCCCACAAAGGGCTTTATTACAGACAGAACTACTCCTCAGCACCACCCCCAGGCGATTCTGCAGGTGAAGAAGCCGGATATGTAGGTCCTGGGCTGGCGTAGTTACACGTGGTCTGCAGTTGTGAGGCTGGTTGGACATTCTGCCAAATTCTCTAAAAGGAAGTTGGAGGCGGCTTATGGTAGGGAAATAAAAATGTAATTCTCTGGCAACAGCTCTGTTGGACATTCCTGTAGTCAGAAAGACAAAACTGTAGCCTTTTATTGTCCCCAGCGCAAAGTGCACCTGTGTAATGATCATGCTGTTTAATCAGCTTCTTTATGCCACACCTGTCAGGTGGATGGATTATCTTGGCAAAAGAGAAATGCTCACTAACAGGGACGTAATCAATTTTGTGCAAAAAGTTTGAAAGAAATAAGCTTTTTGTGCGTATGAAACATTTCTGGGATCTTTTATTTCGCCTCATGAAAAATGGGAGTATCAAATACAACTTGCACTACTTCACCTGCAATCAAAATATATTATTCGTGTCTGTCAAGTGTCTACCCTGAATTCCCATATGGGCTTGTTCCTCAAAATACACAGTTTTTGAATCACCAGCAAAATGCAGTGCAATGTCAAATCGTTTTCCCTGTGTATTTACTACCCGGTTGTCATCTACACATTCTGTCGCAGCAAAAGCAATACTTTCTCCCTCCGAAACTGGGAGAGTGAGTAAGATTCCGATATTCTGAAGTAATTGTATTTAGAAGCGGCTGGGCACTCCTGGGGAATGGCAGGCTGCTCACATTGGGGAAGTGGAATGGTATCAGGGAACTGCCTAGAATCCTGTTCACTCCAATTTCCCCTTACACGGAATGACATATTCCCTCTAAGAGGTCCTAAACTCAGGAGGACCTCCTTTGGGAGTGACTTGAGTCATCATGGCTTTAGACATTTCTACTTGGACCCTTGAGGAAGCTAACCAATGAAATCATCATGGGCCAGATGTAAACAAATGGAGAGAAATTAGGATAGGCATATCCTATACGAGAGCTGGGTTTCATGGTAACTCATGAAGAACCACAAACCCCGGTCTTTATCGTAGTCATCAGGTTGAGATTGCATCCTTTCCCTACACCTCCAGTAACAGCCCTAGATCACTACCCTCTACACCAGATAACTAGCCCGTTCATCCTCATGTCATTCCGTTTTACAGCTTTCTGGGCCACTATAAAAGGAACTCTGACAGTGGATTTAACATACAGTTGAAGTCGGAAGTTTACATACACTTAGGTTGGAGTCATTAAAACTCGTTTTTCAACCACTCCACAAATTTCTTGTTAACAAACTATAGTTTTGGCAAATCGGTTAGGTCATTTTTCCAACAATTGTTTACAGACAGATTATTTCAATTATAATTCACTGTATCACAATTCCAATGGGTCAAAAGTTTACATACACTAAGTTGACTATGCCTTTTAAACAGCTTGGGAAATTCCAGAAAATGTCATGGCTTTAGAAGCTTCTGATAGGCTAATTGACATCATTTGAGTCAATTGGAGGTGTACCTGTGGATGTATTTCAAGGCCTACCTTCAAACTCAGTGCCTCTTTGCTTGACATCATGGGGAAATCAAAAGAAATCAGCCAAGACCTCAGAAAAAAGATCTCCACAAGTCTGGTTCATCCTTGGGAGCAATTTCCAAACGCCCGAAGGTATCACGTTCATCTCTACAAACAATAGTATGCAAGTATAAACACCATGGGACCACGCAGCCGTCATACTGCTCAGGAAGGAGACGTGTTCTGTCTCCTAGAGATGAATGTACTTCGGTGCGAAAAGTGCAAATCAATCCCAGAACAACAGCAAAGGACCTTGTGAAGACGCTGGAGGAAACTGGTACAAAAGTATCTATATCCACAGTAAAACTAGTCCTATATCGACATAACCTGAAAGGCCGCTCAGCAAGGAAGAAGCCACTGCTCCAAAACCGCCATAAAAAAGCCAGACTACGGTTTGCAACTGCAAATGGGAACAAAGATCGTACTTTTTGGAGAAATGTCCTCTAGCAAAAATAGAACTGTTTGGCCATAATGACCATCGTTATGTTTGGAGGAAAAAGGGGAAGGCTTGCAAGCAGAAGAACACCATCCCAACCGTGAAGCATGGGGGTGGCAGCATCATGTTGTGGGGGTGCTTTGCTGCAGGAGGGACTGGTGCACTTCACAAAATAGATGGCATCATGAGGTAGGAAAAATGATGTGGATATATTGAAGCAACATCTCAAGACATCAGTCAGGAAGTTAAAGCTTGGTGGCAAATGGGTCTTCCAAATGGACAATGACCCCAAGCATACTTCCAAAGTTGTGGCAAAATGGCTTAAGGACAACAAAGTCAAGGTATTGGAGTGGCCAACACAAAGCCCTGACCTCAATCCTATAGAAAATGTGTGGGCAAAACTGAAAAAGTGTGTTCGATCAAGGAGGCTTACAAACCTGACTCAGTTACACCAGCTCTGTCAGGAGCTAATCTAACTGTTTAACTATTTATATATACATGGAATTGTATTTGTTATTTTTTTACTCTTTTAAAAAGAATCTTTACAGGAAAATGCCATGGACACTATCTGATGTGTGGAGACATTTCACTGCAGCTAATGTAGAAGGAAAAGCTGTGTACATTTGCAAATACTGTGCCAAATAATATGTGAAGAATGCAACAAAGATGCAGAATCATCTGGCCAAGTGCATAAAGTTCCCTCAGCGCTCACAACAAGCAACCTCTGACAAAAGTCCCTATACTTCTATTCAAGGTGAAAATGAATCAGACACCTTATCGATAGCAACAGCTCATGGTCCTCCTGGAATCAGAAGTGTTTTTGACTCAATGGAGGACGTAGTCAGAGAAATGCTGATGAATGTCTTGCTCGAGCTGTGTTCTGCAACTGGTTCACCTCTGATGCTCACAGGCAATGTGTATTGGAAGAGATTTCTGAATGTTCTTCGCCCAGCATACACCCCTCCAACCAGACATGCTTTATCTACTCATTTGCTGGATGCAGAGTTCAACAGAATTCAAGTGAAGTTCAAGCAAATCATAGAGAAAGCAGACTGAATTGCAATCATCTCTGATGGGTGGTCGAATGTTAATGCGCAAGGAATAATTAACTACATCATCTCCACCCCTCAACCAGTATTCTACAAGAGCACAGACACATGGGACAACAGACACACCGGTCTCTACATTGATGACTGCCTTCAGCTCCTCTGCAATGACCTTGGACCACAGAAGGTATTTGCACTGGTGACAGACAATGCTGCGAACATGAAGGCTGCTTGGTCTAAAGTAGAGGAGTCCTACCCTCACATCACACCCATTGGCTGTGCTGCTCATGCATTGAATCTGCTCCTCAAGGACATCATGTTACTGAAAACAATAGATACACTCTACAAGAGAGCCAAGGAAATGGTTAGGTATGTGAAGGGTCATCAAGTTATAGCAGCAAAGTGAGAAGAATAAGAGCACCACATTGAAGCTGCCCAGCAACACCCGTTGGGGTGGTGTTGTCATCATGTTTGACAGTCTCCTGGAGGGGAAGGAGTCTCTCCAAGAAATGACCATATTACAGTCTGCCGATATGGACAGCCCCATCAAGTGGATCCTCCTGGATTATGTATTTTGGGAGAGAGTGGTAAGCAGCCTGAAACTCCTGAAACCTATAGCAGTAGCCATTTCACGGATTGAGGGAGATAATGCTATCCTGTCTGATGTTCAGACTCTGCTTGCAGATGTAAGAGAAGAAATCCTTACTGCTCTGCCCACTTCACTGTTGCTCCAAGCAGAGGAAACTGCAGTTCTGAAATACATCAAAAAGCGTGAAGCCTTCTGCCTGAAGCCCATACACGCCGCAGCGTACATGTTGGACCCCAAGTATGCTGGCAAGAGCATCCTGTCTGTTGCAGAAATCAACAAGGCCTATGGTGTTATTACTACCGTGTCTCGCCACCTTGGCCTGGATGAGGGCAAGGTTCTTGACATTTCTGGCGAAGTACACTTCCAAGCAAAGGCTTTGGGATGGAGATGCAATATGGCAGTTGTGCCAACATATCTCATCAGCCACCTGGTGGAAGGGACTTAGTGGATCTGAGGCTCTTTCCTCTGTTGCCTCCATCATCCTCCAAATCCCAGCAACATCAACCGCCTCAGAGCGCAACTGGTCCTTGTTTGGGAACACACACCAAAGCACGCAACAGGCTGACCAATACAAGGGTTGAAAAATCGGTGGCCATCCGGGCAAATTTGAGGCTTTTTGAGCCTGACAACGAGCCATCCTCAACAAGGTTGGAAAGTGACAGTGAAGATGAGGCCTCAGAGTCTGATGTTCAAGAGGTGGACATTGAGTAGGTCCAGGGAGAAGACGTTGAAGCCTGAGAGGAAGACAACCAAAGCTTTAGTTTCTAGACTATCATTTTACAGATGTATGTTGAAAATGTTTTTTCGGAGATGCGATGGTTCATTCAATATTCCCTTTTGTTGTTCAGTGAAATCATCCCATGTGAAGAGTCAACTCATTTAATTAATTTGCATATATTTTCGTTAATTCACGTAATTCCCATGGAAAGTTTTCACCTCTGAATATTCCCCAAAATGTGCAACCCTAGTCCACTGTCATGACAGTGGTATTGAAGTGTGACACACTCTATTCCAGCCATTTTATACATCCAAGTCAGGTTTGGGATTATGCAGCACCCTGCTTTTTAAGTGTTACCTCCCTGTTGCCCATGCCATATAAATAGAATCTCATTCTTGTTCTGTGGCCCATATTTTTTAACATGCTTCCATACCCACTGCAGACAGACAGCGTTACTAGTGGTTTGAGGCTGCATTGACTGACAAGCTGCTGTCATTAGAAGGGCAAAATGAGGGAAGGATTAAGGCGACAGAAAGGGCTGAGTCAGCACCCTGAGTCTTAATATTAAAGCTGACCTTCTGGATGAGGCGGCTGAGCCAGGTTAACCTGACAAGCATTCAAAGTCCCGTGTGCTATCAGTTTTTCAATGCACATTGACTGGGTTCTTCTCTTTAAGATGCCCTATCGCTCCACTATTTCTGGTTACAAAAATTCTAATAGTTCGCTTAAGTATAGTGTAGAGAATCATTGTACCATCTACACCACTGTGAAATACAGTATCTTTTCCATAATCAAAAATATTGTATTTTCAGCTGTTTGAAGCTGGTGTACAAAAATGTAAATAAAATACATAAAAACAAAACTTAAGAATGGGAAGCACAGAAGTAGCGCAGCTAGACCAGATTTACCACTTCTTAGACTTGCTTTCAATGAGTGACACATCTATAACACACATTTATATGTGAATTTGGTCTGGTCGCCCAAAAAGTTACTCATTGGAACTTTAAAGCTGCCATTATTAGACCCCTCCGAGACTGAATTACATATTGGATAAGGCTTTTCACTGAAAACTCAATTTCTCTGAGGTGACACCCACTGAAATTGTGAAGGACTAACCTATACGTTTGTTTCCCAATACAAATTAAATGTGACAGTTAAAGGAAAAATCCACTCATTCCTTCACTTGGCAGTGTTAAATAAAACTAATATGTGAGAACAATATTTGTTTTGAACAAATGCTTCATTTTGGCATTGTAATAAGGTTTGTAGCAACATGGAAAATCGTTGTGGAAATCTGTTGCAGCTCAAGTTGACTACTAAATCCACAATGTAATGCTCCCTCTATGGGCGGGCTGGTTGGCTAGGTAGGTAGGTAGCTACACACAATAATACCAGCATGTAACATAACTAGTTAGTGCAGTTTTGTTTTGACGATTTTACAGCTATCAATTAATAGTCAACAATCTCATGTTCAACCTGCAGATCGATGTGCCTCACAGAGTGGAGTCTAACATTCGCAACGGCATATATCATTTTGAGTAGATGTGAAACGTTGCCCATGCTACGGCAATGGGCCGTGCGCTGCATTCTGGGCGGTTCTGGGACAAGGAGCGCTCTCCATCAAGGAGTGAAAGGGAGTCTATTGGGCAATAGCTCAAAAACCCAACATTAGCACGAATTTAGTCAACAAGAAGTACAACATTACACATTTTTCCAAGATGTGAGATAATGAACTTGCTATCTGTATTATCGTATAGCTTTGGAATCATGACATTACTTACTTTCGAGGAAAATAGGCACGTTTCTCTTCATAAACACTGACTTTGAGAAGGGATTGCGTGACAAATAGCCTAGCAATCGTGTGACGCAGCATGGCAATGTGAATGCTTCTGGGTGGGGTGTTATACTTTTCTTCATTCATTTGATTCCTATCTCCTTTCTATAATATCTCTGGCAACGGCACCATACAATGCACCCTGGACTAAAGAGGCAGACAAATAGGAAACGTTTGCTAGACCCTCTGTTAAATTACACATTTCTCGTGGTAGGAGTATCGCAAAAATATGATCAATGGCTCATTCGATAGAAGACATCCTCCCGAGTTATGACATCGGCCAGTATTGAAATCTGACTTATGATAGCAGTTTTCGCCATCTAAAAGTCATATTCCTATTAACTTCCAGTGTAGTGAGAGCGACTTTATCATGGTGCTACGTCATACCGGACGGATTTCTGCCTGCTTGAAGGCCAATAACTCAGATACACATGAAAACAACTTTCTTTTCTTGCTTTTGTTTCTCACCTTTATTAAGCAGGTAGGCCAGTTGAGAACGAGTTTTCATTTACAACTCCGACCTGGCCAAGATGAAGCAAAGCAGTGTGACAAAAACAACAGAGTTACACATAAAGAACCGTACAGTCAATAACATAATAGAAAAAAATCTATGTACAGTGTGTGTAAATGTAGAAGAGTTGGGAGGTAAGGCAATAAATAGGCCATAGAGGCAAAATAATTACAATTTAGCATTAACACTGAAGTGATAGATGTGCAGATGATGATGTGCAAGTAGACATACTGGGGTGAAAAAGAGCAAGAGGATAAGTAACAATATGGGGATGAGGTAGTTGGGTGTGCAATTTACAGATTGGCTGTGTACAGGTATAGTGAGCTGCTCTGACAGCTGATGCTTAAAGTTAGTGAGGGAGATATAAGACTCCAGCTTCAGTGATTTTTGCAAAAGACTTATAGATGACCTGGAGCCAGTGGGTTTGGTGACGAATATGTAGGGAGGGCCAGCCAACAAGAGCATACAGGTCACAGTGGTGGGTAGTATATGGGACTTTGGTGACAAAACGGATGGCATTGTGATAGATTACATCCAGTTTGCTGAGTAGAGTGTTGGCTATTTTTTAAATGACATCGCCGAAGTCAAGGATCAGTAGGATAGTCAGTTTTACGAGGGTATGTTTAGCAGCATGAGTGAAGGAGGCTTTGTTGCGAAATAGGAAGCCGATTCTAGATTTAATTTTGGATTGGAGATGCTTAATGTGAGTCTGGAAGGAGAGTTTACAGTCTAACCAGACACCTAGGTATTTGTAGTTGTCCACACATTCTAAGTCAGAACTGTCCAGAGTAGTGATGCTAGTTGGGCGGGAGCAATCGGTTGAAAAGCATGCACTTCGTTTTACTAGTATTTAAAAGCAGATGGAGGCCACGGAAGGAGTGTTGTATGGCATTGAAGCTTGTTTGGAGGTTTGCTTCCAAAGAAGGGCCAGATGTATACAGAATGGTGTCGTCTGCGTAGAGCTGGATCAGATAATCACCAGCAGCAAGAGCGACATCATTGATATATACAGAGAAAATATTTGGCCCAAGAATTGAACCCTGTGGCACCCCCATAGAGACTGCCAGAGGTCCGGATAACAGGCCCTCCGATTTGACACACTGAACTCTATCTGAGAAGTAGTTGGTGAACCAGGCGAGGCAGTCATTTGAGAAACCAAGGCTATTGAGTCTACCGATAAGAATGCGGTGATTGACAGAGTCGAAAGCCTTGGCCAAGTCGATGAAGATGGCTGCACAGTACTGTCTTTTATCGATGGCGGTTATGATATTGTTTAGGACCTTGAGCGTGGCTGAGGTGCACCCATGACCAGCGCGGAAACCAGATTGCATAGCGGAGAAGGTACGGTGGGATTCGAAATGGTCGGTGATCTGTTTGTATTGGCTTTCATGGTTTTAGAAAGGCAGGGCAGGATGGATTTAGGTCTATAACAGTTTGGGTCTAGAGTGTCTTCCCCTTTGAAGAGGGGCAGCTTTCCAATCTTTGGGGATCTCAGTAGACTCGAAAGAGAGGTTGAATAGGCTAGTAATAGGGGTTGCAACAATTTTGGTGGATAATTTTAGAAAGAGATGGTCCAGATTGTCTAGCCCAGCTGATTTGTAGGGATCCAGATTTTGCAGCTCTTTTAGAACATCAGCTGTCTGGATTTGGGTGCGGGGGGGGGGTCTTGGGCATGTTGCTGCAGGGGTTGCTGAGATGTTGGTAGGTGTAGCCAGGTGGAAAGCATGGCCAGCCGTAGGAAAATGCTTATTGGATTTCTCGATTATCGTAGATTTATCGGTGGTGATGGTGTTTCCTATCCTCAGTGCGGTGGGCAACTGGGAGGAGGTGCTCTTATTCTCCATGGACTTTACAGTGTCCCAAAACGTTTTTGAATTAGTGCTACAGGATGCAAATTTCTGTTTGAAAAAGCTAGCCTTAGCTTTCCTAACTGACTGAGTATATTGGTTCCTGACTTCCCTGAAAAGTTGCATATCGCGGGGGCTATTCGATGCTAATCCAGTACGCCACAGGATGTTTTTGTGCTGGTCAAGGGCAGTCAAGTCTGGGGTGAACCAAGGGCTATATCTGTTCTTAGTTCTACATTTTTTAAATGGGGCATGCTTATTTAAGATGGTGAGGAAAGCACTATTAAAGAGCAACCAGGCATCCTCTACTGACGGGATGAGGTCAATATCCTTCCAGGATACCTGGGCCAGGTCGATTAGAAAGGCCTGCTCGCTGAAGTGTTTTAGTGAGCATTTGACAGTGATGAGGGGTGGTCGTTTGACCACGAACCCATTAAGCACGCAGGCAATGAGGCAGTGATCGCTGAGATCCTGGTTGATGACAGCAGAGGTGTATTTAGAGAGCAGGTTGGTCAGGATGATATCTAAGAGGGTGCCCATGGTTACAGATTTAGGGTTCTACCTGGTAGATTCCTTAATAATTTGTGTAAGATTGAGGGCATCTAGCTTAGATTGTAGGATGGCCGGGATGTCCCAATTTAGGTCACCTAACCGTACGAACTCTGAAGACAGACGTGGGGCAATCAATTCACATATGGTGTCCAGGGCACAGCTGGGGGCTGAAGGGGGTCTATAACAAGCGGCAACTGTGAGAGACTTGTTTCTGGAAAGGTGTATTTTTAAAAGTAGAAGCTCGAATTGTTTGGGCACAGACTTGGATAGTATGACAGAACTCTGCAGGCTATCTGCAGTAGATTGCAACACCGCCCCATTTGGCAGTTCTATCTTGTCGGAAAATATTATAGTTAGGGATGGAAATTTCTGGATTTTTTGTGGCCTTCCTAAGCCAGGATTCAGACACGGCTAGGACATCCGGGTTGGCAGAGTGTGCTAAAGCAGTGAATAAAACAAACTTAGGGAGGAGGCTTCTAATGTTAATGTTACATCTAATGTAACCATAAAAACCAAGGCTTTTACGGTTACAGAAGTCAACAAATGAGAGCACCTGGAGAATGGGAGTAGTGCTAGGGGCTGCGGGGCCTGGGTTAACCTCTACATCACCAGAGGAGGAGTAGGATAAGGGTAGGGCTAAAGGCTATAAGAACTGCTTGTCTAGTGCGTTCGGAACAGAGAGTAAAAGGAGCAGATTTCTGGGCGCGGAAGAATAGATTCAAGGCATAATGTACAGACTAGGGTATGGTAGGATGTGAGTACAGTGAAGGTAAACCCAGGCATTGAGTGACGATGAGAGAGGTTTTGTCTCTAGGCACCATTTAAGCCAGGTGAGGTCACTGCATGTGTGGGAGGTGGAACAAAAGGGCTAGCTAAGGCATATTGAGCAGGGATGGAGGCTCTACATTGAAATAAGACAATAATCACTAACCAAAACAGCAATAGACAAGGCATATTGACATTAGGGAGAGGCATGTTTAGCCGAGTGATCATAGGGTCCAGTGAATAGCTAGGCGAGCTGGAGACATGGCGAATCAGACAGCTAGCGGGCCGGGGCTAGCAGATGGGCATCCGGGGGACATCGCAACAGAAGAGCCTGCTAAAACCCCCTCGGACGGTTACGTCGGCAGACCAGTCGTGATGGATCGGCGGGGCTCCGTGTTGGCAGTGAAGGGTCCAGGCCAATTGGCAAAAGAGGTATTGTAGCCCAAGAATTGGCTGATAGGCCTCTTTGGCTGGCTAGGAGATGGGCCAAGCTCGTGGCTAGCTCCAGGCTAAATGGTGCTTGCTTCGGGACAGAGATGTTAGCCAGGAGTAGCCACTCGGATAGCAGATAGCTAGCGGCGATGATCCGGTGTAGAGGTTCAGAGTTTACGGTAGGAATTCGGAGATGTGGTAGAGAAAAAGCAGTCCTATATGCTCTGGGCTGATATTGCGCTGGGCAGACTGGCAGGAATTGACAGGGCTGAGGCTGGCTGATGACCGCTAGCAGTGGCTAACTGACTACTAGCTAGTAGCTGGTTAGCTGGCTAGCTGCTGATGGGGGTTCCGGTTCTAAAGTATAAAAAAAATTACAGATCCGTACCACATTGGGTGGGGCGGGTTGCAGGAGAGCATGTTCAGTCCGTAGATGGAAATTGAGATTAAAAATATATACGAAGAAAAAAAATATATATATATATATATGGGACAAGACAAAACCGATGTCCGACTGCTACGCCATCTTGGAAAAAGATTACCTTGGGTATCGATAAAAAAATGACCCAGGGAATTGATAGAACATGACTCAGAGATGCACAATAACAATATAACATTCAAAATGGGTGAACCTTTCCTTTAACTGCCGCATTTAAGGTTTTAATATAATCAAACTCATTCATATTTTTGTGATTTAGTAGCAAGCTGCTCTTATCCAGAGTGACAACAAGGTGGGTGAATAACTAATGGTTTGCAGATAAATCCAGTCCGCATTGAGTGGCACTAGAGATGGTGTTGAAATTCAGTTGGTCTAAAAGAGTCTCTCTAGTCTGAAGACGTGGGCTAGAATTTTAGCACTTTTGGATCTCAACAAGGGAGGGAACCGGCTATAACTGCGATTTGAACCAAGACATTTTTCACAAGATATTTAAACATGTTTTCCAGAGCCTGAAACTTCTCACTCCGGCATTATTTAAATTATCTGTTCTGTTTTATTTTTAGCATTCCTAAAAGGCCCTTGTATCGTCAGTATAAAACCTTGGCAGTAGTTCCTGACACTTGTCTCCCACTTCAATAGACTTCTCCAACTCTGTGACAAGCGTTGTCTCTCGCCACTATGCAAAAACTGGTATTTCAACCCTGGGAGAATATCAGGAATATTCATATGCTCAACAACAACAAAATGTCTGTGTGAGGGTGAAGTTAGACAATATTGACTAGTGAATCAATCATGACTATTCTGCCAGTTCTCCTTCGCAGGTGTAGAAGTGAGGTTCAATTCAGCCTTGTTGACGAAGACTCCCAGAGGTCCCTTAACATAACACTGTGAAAAGGCCACGGCAGACAGCCATTTTGTTCTGAGTGGTTCACCTTCAAAATAAACCACATCCTCAAGGGATGCCTGAACACACAATGTACTTTTGTGCAAGCTCGCTAAACTAGGTATCTACTCAGTCTAGATTGTCAATTATTGAGTGTGAAATGTGGAAAAAACAGTTTGTCAAACCAAAGTATTGTCCACCGGTGGTACAATGTTGGCATCAAACATTAGGAGACAATTAATTTATTTCATTTCATTGTAATGATGGATGTTTGGAAGTGAGAAAGAATTGTATCCATTTAGATTCACCTTGCTTCTGACATTGCTTGCATCGATGCTTTTCTATCTGCCTTTAACAGCCCAATACCAGAGTGTGATTTGTGCCTTGCTGGGTCTTCGGCTATAATTTTCTTTTATGGTATTCCAGTCTCGCTATGTCGCTGTCAAGGTGACTTCACACTTCTCATAGTCAAAATGCATTTAACTAAAAGTGCCAGGTCTCAAAGGAAGTTTTGTCCTGAATATCGAAATGGCTACCGTTGGATCCCTTGATAAAGATGAGCAAAAAAGACTGTATAAAATAAATAATACAAATACTGAGCTATATTGTATGCAATACATGTTTTTACAAATTATATTGAAAACGGGATACAATAATTTTGACCCCTATCTTTTTGGAGAAAATAAATACTACTTTCTCTGAGCAATTTTATTAGTATAAAATAATATAATTGTAAAAAACATTTTAGCATACAATATCGCTCAGTATTTCTATTATTTATTTCATACAGTCTTTGTTGCTAATCTTTATCAAGGGATCCAATCATTCTGGAGCCTACTGTACGGCATTACATTTTTTCAACTAGCCTTTTAGATGGATAATTTGCATCTTGAAATAATCTTTTGTGTAGACTTCATTGCTTTAATTGCTTTATCTTCCACATCCCTGTGAGAATTCAAAGCTAAAAGTAAACTGGATAGGTGAAAGAAGCCCAATACATTAAAACTATTATATCTGCTTGCTTTTTGACTGTGTGAATTCTGAAATATGTATATCTAATGTATTTCTCAATGAGCTATTCTTCCATCTCAATGTTCATGTTTCGGCAAGGTTTTCTGGTCTTCTGACTGACTGATGCTCTTCCCTGATAACCATTTCACTGTAACAGAATTACAATCTTCATAATAACCTTTTGTCATATTCTAGGCAGTCTATGGGTTGAACTGCTTTTGGGGAATGGGGTTCGGGATGGGTTGCTATTGCTAAGTACCTCTCTCTCTCTCTGTCCTTGTCTGTCTATCTCTTGTGTTTGGATGCGGGTGCTGGATATGGGTCCTCTCCTGTAGCTCGGGGGAGACCTGGGAGGAGGTGTTGGGGGAAGTCCAGCAGTAAGTGAGCCCTTCCGTTTTTCCGTCCTCATACTGCATGCTCTTAGAAGTTATAACGGGAATCAAAACTTAACTGCCAAACACTTCAAAGCTAGACAAACTATTATTTTCCCAATCACACTCGCCTCACCTTTGACCTTGCTTGGCACTGATGGGGGAAAAAAGATAACGTATTCCAGTGGAGGATTACTCAAATTGGGAAATCATAGGCTGAAATTCTGACAGAAGATACACAACCATTTTCGACCTCAGCAAATGGGAGCATTGGAGAATGTATTTCTCAAGTCAGGATTTCAGCTGTAGTGAATGTGAAAAATCAATTGACGATCAGAATCATTCTTTAAAAACAAATCAAGAAAAAAGGTGTCGATCACCATAAGTATTTGAAACCCACTCATTTGACAACAATGATGAGTTTGGAATTTTCATTGTCTTTTTATTCTTCAATTAGGTCGCTAGAGGACCATCGTCTCGCAGATAAGTTACATTTTGGATTCATAGTTGTGCTGATGTCCTATGTGCTTTTTGTGTATGTGCCTTAGGTGGGACAGAACTTTATTCCCTCGTCAGTTCCCAACACGTTCGCCCCATCGCCGACTCCTGCAGCGCTCAGCAGCGGCCTCAACGACCTGTTTGAGCTCTCCACAGGCATGGCCATCACCACAGGAGGCTATGTTACCCCCAAATCTGTGAGTACCCACTACCCACAGCTAAACACTTATGTTGATGTTCAATACTAATGTTAGCAAGAGCTAAATGCTATATTCTAATAATGTTAATGCTGTATGCTAATGTTAGCACTATGTTGGGATAAAGTAGACTTTCATTGCTAAATTATTACACCAGCAAGGGCAGAGAATAAAGCTCAGATAAAGTTAATTGAAATGCTAATGCTCACTCATTAGCACCTAGCAAGCAGAGAAATGCATACAGAACCTTGAACCATGCAGCAAAGTCACTCTTCATGTAGGACAGTGCATAAATATAGTTATGACGTTGTTTGGTCGGGGCGAAAGGAGGGGGTGAGTTAAGTCCAACTTGACATCAACAGGCTCCTCCCTAGATTCCTGTTCAAAATGCGTCATTTATATATATCATACAGATAAGTCATGTAGAAAAGGCTCACAATGTCCTCGCTGTGATATATGCACTGTTAATTGGTATGTCTTGCAGCAGGACATAGTATCCTTCCCAAGGTATCCTTCTGTTTCATGCAGACCACCATAGTCCCTGTGCCCAAGAATGCCAAGATAACCTACCTAAATGACCACCGCCTCGTAGCACTCATGTCGGTAGCCATGAAGTGCTTTGAAAGGCTGGTCATGGCTCACATCAACACCATCATCCCGGAAATCCTAGACCCACTCCAATTCGCATACCGCTTCAACAAATCCACCAATAACGCAATCTCAATTGCACTCCACACTGCTCTTTCCCGCTTCAACAAATCCACCAATAACGCAATCTCAATTGCACTCCACACTGCTCTTTCCCACCTGCACAAAAAAAAACACCTATGTGAGAATACTATTCACTGACTACAGCTCAGCATTCAACACCATAGTGCCCACAAAGCTCATCACTAAGCTAAGGATCCTGGGACTAAACACCTCCCTCTGCAACTGGATCCTGGACTTCCTGACGGGCCGCCCCCAGGTGGTAAGTGTAGGCAGCAACACATCTGCCACGCTGATCCTCAACACCGGGGCCCCTCGGGTGCGTGCTTAGTCCCCTCCTGTACTCCCTGTTCACCCACGACTGCGTGGCCAAGCACAACTCCAACACCATCATTAGGTTTGCTGACAATACAACGGTGGTAGGCCTGATCACCAACAATGATGAGACAGGAAGGAGCTACACCATCGAGAGCATCCTGATCGGTTGCCTCACCGCCTGGAGTGCCAACTGCTCTTCATCCAACCGTAAGGCGCTACAGAGGGTAGTGCGTACGGCCCAATACATCACTGGGGCCAAGCTTCCTGCCATCCTGGACCTACAGTTGAAGTCGGAAGTTTACATACACCTTAGCCAAATACATTTAAACTCAGTTTTTCACAATTCCTGACATTTAATCCTAGTACAAATTCCCTGTCTTAGGTCAGTTAGGATCACCACTTAATTTTAAGAATATGAAATGTCAGAATAATAGTAGAGAGAATGATTTATTTCAGCTTTTATTTCTTTCATCACATTCCCAGTGGGTCAGAAGTTTACATACACTCAATTAGTATTTGGTAGCATTGCCTTTAAATTGTTTAACTTGGGTCAAATGTTTTGGGTAGCCTTCCACAAGCTTCCCATAATAAGTTGGGTGAATTTTGGCCCATTCCTCCTGACAGAGCTGGTGTAACTGAGTCAGGTTTGTAAGCCTCCTTGATCGCACATGCCTTTTCAGTTTTGCCCACAAATTTTCTATAGGATTGAGGTCAGGGCTTTGTGTTGGCCAGTCCAATACCTTGACTTTGTTGTCCTTAAGCCATTTTGCCACAACTTTGGAAGTATGCTTGGGGTCATTGTCCATTTGGAAGACCCATTTGCTACCAAGCTTTAACTTCCTGACTGATGTCTTGAGATGTTGCTTCAATATATCCACGGAATTTTCCTATCTCATGATGCCATCTATTTTGTGAAGTGCACCAGTCCCTCCTGCAGCAAAGCACCCCCACAACATGATGCTGCCACCCCCGTGCTTCACGGTTGGGATGGTGTTCTTTGGCTTGCAAGCCTCCCCCTTTTTCCTCCAAACATAACGATAGTCTTTATGGCCATTTTTGTTTCATCAAACCAGAGGACATTTCTCCAAAAAGTACGATCTTTGTTCCCATGTGCAGTTATAAACCGTAGTCTGGCTTTTTTATGGCGGTTTTGGAGCAGTGGCTTCTTCCTTGCTGAGCGGCCTTTCAGGTTGTGTCGATATAGGACTCGTTTTACTGTGGCTATAGATACCTTTGTACCTGTTTCCTCCAGAATCTTCACAAGGTCCTTTGCTGTTGTTCTGGGATTGATTTGCACTTTTCGCATCTCTACGAGACAGAACGAGTCTCCTTCCTGAGCGGTATGACGGCTGCATGGTCCCATGGTGTTTATACTTGCGTACTACTGTTTGTACATATGAATGTGGAAATTGCTCCCAAGGATGAACCAGACTTGTGGAGGACTCTACACATTTTCTTGAGCTATTGGCTGATTTCTTTTGATTTTCCCATGATGTCAAGCAAAGAGGCACCGAGTTTGAAGGTAGGCCTTGAAATACATCCACAGGTACACCTCCAATTGACTCAAATGATGTCAATTAGCCTATCAGAAGCTTCTAAAGCCATGACATCATTTTCTGGAATTTCCCAAGCTGTTTAAAGGCACAGTCAACTTAGTGTATGTAAACTTCTGAGCCACTGGAATTGTGATACATTGAATTATAAGTGAAATAATCTGTCTGTAAACAATTGCTGGAAAAATTACTTGTGTCATGCACAAAGTAGATGTCCTAACCAACTTGCAAAAATTACAAATAACAAGTCATTTGTGGAGTGGTTGAAAAACGAACTGTAATGACTCCAACATAAGTGTATGTAAACTTCCGACTTCAACTCTATATACTAGGTGGTGTCAGAGGAAGGCCCAAAAAATGATCAAAGACTCCATTCACCCAAGTCATAGACTGTTCTCTCTGCTACCGCACGGCAAGCGGTACCGGAGCGCCAAGTCTAGGTCCAAAAGGCTCCTTAACTGCTTCTACCCCCAAGCCATAAGACTGCTTGCTGAACAATTAATCAAATGGCTACCCGGACTATTTACATTGAACCCCCCCCCCCCCTTTTGTTTTTACACTGCTGCTACTTGCTGTTTATTATCTATGTATAGTCACTTTACCCCTACCTACATGTACAAATGACCTCAACTAACCAGTACCTCCGCACATTGACTTGGTACCCGTAGCCCCTGTATGTAGCCTCAATTATTGTTTTGTAATTTAGTGTGTTTTGTGCTTTAGTTTATTTAGTAAATATTTTCTAGAACGGCATTGTTGGTTAAGGGCTTGAAAGTAAGCATTTCACGGTAAGGTTGTATTTGGCGAATAACATGTGATTTGATTTTAATTTATGCCCTCCATTCTCGATCTCAATACAATGAAGCACAGACACAGCACAGACACGTACAGTAGTGAGTCATGTTGCCATTTTCAAATGACCTTGTGTGCTCTCTCTGCTCCCAGGTATGGGTGAATCGTTTTGCACGTTCATATTTCTTTATGTAAGGTCTATCTCTTCTCCCAGGTATGGCTGCCTGCAGTGAAAGCTAAAGGACTGGAGATCTCAGGCACATTCTCCCGCCGACAGGGCCAAATGTACATGGACATGACCTTCACCAACAAGGCCTTGCAGCACATGACCGACTTCGCTATCCAGTTCAACAAGAACAGGTGAGAGAGGGGGCGACTGGTATCAAATCCTAGATGCTATCTCCTGCTATTGTGCCCTTAACCCCTTAAACTGCACTGTGTGTGGCGGACTCTGTTTTCCAACTTCTCCGTGGGTGTGTGTACGCGTGTCTCTGGGACTTGGGATAAAGAAGCAAGACAATATCTCAGCTGTACTAGCAGTTAAGGTCTTCTGTGGCCTCACTGTAAAAATGTCTCTTTGCTTTTTGTTCACACCAACCTTGTATTTAGTTGCTCTAAGCTTACCGTGACTCTCCATTCACTATAACCATGGCCATTCACTAAACACATTGTTAATAGATCCTAGGCTAGTTCTCAGTAACGATCCACTTAGTTAAGGGATATGGCCATTTATAATCATGTACTTCGCAAAAATAGTTAAATGGGTTTAAATGTTAGTCATAGTCCCTGGGCATACATGGAATGGTATGTTATGTGCACTCGTCTCCTTAAGTTGGTACAGTATGGGAGTATGTTGTATGATAACTAAACACGACCACTACTCTGAAATGCATTGACTTGTCAAGAGCAGATTGTAAATGTAGCTCCATTCACCTGAAGCACTTATTAACCCTTTACACTCGTGGAAATTGGCCTGTATGGATTTGGCCAAATTTAAATGTTTCTAACAGAAGAATTCTAAAAAGCATACACGTGACCATGGTAGCAATTAAAAGAGAACACTGGCAATTATAGGGAAATTATTAGACCAAAGGTGGGGACACAACAGTTCACTTGACAAGACTAAATCCAAATGTTACACTGTTGATTTAATGTGCATTTTGCATTTACTGTACTTTTTTTCAGCATTTTTAAATAATAAAACCTGAAAATACTCTGGATACATTCAATAACATAATAAGAATATGAATAGACATTTTGGAATAGGTGCAAGATAGGAAACAACTATTACAAGGGTTTGTGTGAGAGGTCTAACTGGTGTCTCAAGTGGCCAAACACCTCTCCAAACTGGCCACAGTTCTTTTTTTTAATAATATGTTTATTATTTTCCAATAAAAAGAAATAAAAAAAAGACAGATACGAACATTGACATTCATTGTACTGTTGACTGGGATGGGAAATTTAGAGGACAAAACTTATCTCACACATACAAAAAATGAAACGAAATCCTATTAGGTGGTACATGTATAAGAAGACAGCATATAGTCATTACAAGCAGTGTAGTTAAGCCAAAAATAAATATTGAGTGGAGTGCAGCACAGAGTAGCAGCTGATCATCAACCCAGTTATGAAGCGGGACTAGACCATTTATCCAGTATCGGCTGCCATATTTTGTAAAACATTGGACTTCTATTGGAGGTATTGTATCGAATCTTTTCCATATGTGCTACATTCCCTAAATCCCGTAACCACATTTCAAAGGTAGGTACAGTCTCCAATTTCCACAATTGCAATATGAGCCTTTTGGCTAATAGAGTACAAAGAGAGACAGCCTTTCCCTCCTGGTTATTCCCATCAACTGTACCAAACAGAGCGATCAATGGGTCTGGGGCTATAACTCTATCAAATGCTTTAGATAAGTAATCAAAAATGAGAGCCCAGTAAGCATGTAACTTAGGACATGTCCAAAATAAGTGTGTCAAAGTCCCCTCATGCTGCTTGAACCTCTCACACAGTGGTGAGGTGTCTGGGAATATTTATGCATTTTCACTTTTGAGTAGTGTAACCTGTGTATCACCTTAAACTGAACAAGGTTGTGTCTGGCATTCACTGAACTGTGGTTTATACACCTGAGAGCTTCTACCCAGTCCTCATCTGAGATTTCTGAACCAAGTTCCTGCTCCCAAGCCCTTTTAACAGTCTGTAGATACCTCTAGGTGGGCCTGTAGCACATCATACAGTCTAGAGACTGACTCTTTTGAATGGGGTTTGACAAGGATCAGGCTATCTAATGTAGGATACTTTGGCTTAATGCCATACTGTGGGATATGTGTCCTTAGCTTGTTATGGATAGGGGGCAGTATTTTCACGGCCGGATAAAAAATGTACCCGATTTAATCTGATTATTACTCCTGCCCAGAAACTAGAATATGCATATAATTATTAGCTTTGGATAGAAAACACTCCAAAGTTTCTAAAACTGTTTGAATGGTGTCTGTGAGTATAACAGAACTCATGTGGCAGGCCAAAACCTGAGAAGATTCCAAACAGGAAGCGCCCTCTCTGACTATTTCTTGGCCTTCTTGATCATCTCTATCCAAAACAGGGGATCTCTGCTGTAACGTGACATTTTCTAACGCTCCCATAGGCTCTCAGAAGGCGCCAGAACATTGAATGATGACTTTGCAGGCCATGGCTGAAAAACAGTAGCGCATTTGGATAGTGGTCGATCTGAGAACAATGAGACTGGGGGCGCGTGCACGAGACGACTCGATGTTTTTATTTTTTCGTCTTTGAACGAAAACAGGGTTTCCCGGTCGGAATATTATCGCTTTTTTACGAGAAAAAACGCATAAAAATTGATTTTAAACAGCGTTTGACATGCTTCGAAGTACGGTAATAGAATATTTTGAACATTTTTGTCACGAAACGCGCCGGGCGCGTCACCCTTCGTTACCCTTCGGATAGTGTCTTGAACGCACATCAAAACGCCGCTATTTGGATATAACTATGGATTATTTGGAACCAAACCAACATTTGTTATTGAAGTAGAAGTCCTGGGAGTGCATTCTGACGAAGAACAGCAAAGGTAAACCAATTTTTCTTATAGTAAATCTGAGTTTGGTGAGTACCAAACTTGGTGGGTGTCAAAATAGCTAGCCCGTGATGGCGAGCTATCTACTCAGAATATTGCAAAATGTGCTTTCACCGAAAAGCTATTTTAAAATCGGACACCGCGATTGCATAAAGGAGTTCTGTATCTATAATTCTTAAAATAATTATGTTTTTTGTGAACGTTTATCGTGAGTAATTTAGTAAATTCACCGGAAGTGTTCGGTGGGAATGCTAGTTCTGAACGTCACATGCTAATGTAAAAAGCTGTTTTTTGATATAAATATGAACTTGATTGAACAAAACATGCATGTATTGTATAACATAATGTCCTAGGAGTGTCATCTGATGAAGATCATCAAAGGTTAGTGCTGCATTTAGCTGTGGTTTTGTTTTTTGTGACATTATATGCTAGCTTGAAAAATGGGTGTCTGATTATTTCTGGCTGGGTACTCTGCTGACATAATCTAATGTTTTGCTTTCGCTGTAAAGCCTTTTTTAAATCGGACAGTGTGGTTAGATAAAGGAGAGTCTTGTCTTTAAAATGGTGTAAAATAGTCATATGTTTGAAAAATTGAAGTTTTTGGATTTTCGAGGAGTATGTATTTCGCGCCATGCCTATCATTGGATATTGGAGCAGGTGTTCCGCTAGCGGAACGTCTAGATGTAAGAGGTTAAACCACTAGGAGCAGAGCTCCCCTATGGGGCGGAGCTCCACGATGTAGAACGATAGTTACCGGAGTTGTAGCTCCAGTTCTATGAGTGGAGCGGAGCCCCATAGGACTTAACACCTTTCTGGGAAGGGGATTCCACTTGCGGAACACCTGGCCTACAGCCAGTGAAATTACAGGGCACCAAATTCAAACAACAGAAATCTCAAAATTAAAATTCCTCAAACATACAAGTATTATACACCATTTTAAAGATAAACTTCTCGTTAATCCAACCACAGTGTCCGATTTCAAAAAGGCTTTACGGGGAAAGCACACCATGCGATTATGTTAGGTCAGCGCCTAGCCACAAAAAAAACCATACAGCCATTTTCCAAAGAAGGAGAGGTGTCACAAAAGTCAGATATAGTGTTAAAATGAATCACTAACCTTTGATGATCTTCATCTGGTGGCACTCCCAGCACTCCATGTAAGACAAATGTTTAATTTGTTCGATAAAGTTAATCTTTATGTCCAAAAACCTCATTTGAAATTGGCGTGTTATGTTCAGAAATGCATTGTCTCAAACAAACATCCGGTGAAAATGCAGAGAGCCACATAAAATTACAGAAATACTCATCATAAACATTGATATAAGATACAAGTGTTATACATACGATTAAAGATACACTTCTTGTTAATCCAGCCGCTGTGTCCGATTTCAAAAAGGCTTTATGGCTAAAACACACCATGCGATTATGTTAGGTCAGCGCCTAGCCACAAAAACCATACAGCCATTTTCCAACCAAGGAGAGGTGTCACAAAAGTCAGAAATAGCATAAAAATGAATCACTTACCTTTGATCTTCATCTGATGGCACTCCCAGGTCTCCATGTTAGACAATAAATGTTTGTTTTGTTCAATAAAGTTAATCTTTATGTCCAAATACCTCCTTTTTGTTTGCACGTTTAGTTCACTATTCCAAATGCACAATGCGCGGGCACTAAGTCCAGACGAAAAGACAAAAAAGTTCCATTACAGTTTGTAGAAACATGTCAAACGATGTATAGAATCAATCTTTAGGATGATTTTATCATAAATCTTCAATAATATTCCAACCGGACAATTCCTTTGTCTTTAGAAATGAAAGGGAACGGTGCTCGTGCCCACGGCTGCGCGTGTGACTAAACCACACACCACTGGTTCCAACAGCTCTTATTCACTCCCCTTTTACAATAGAAGCCTGAAACAACGTTCTAAAGACTGTTGACATCTAGTGGAAGCCTTAGGAAGTGCAATCTGACCCCACAAACACTGGATATTCAATAGGCATTCACTTGAAAACTACAAACCTCAGAATTCCCACTTCCTGGTTGGATTTTTCTCAGGTTATGTTATACTCACAGACATTATTTTAACAGTTTTGGAAACTTTAGAGTTTTCTATCCAAATCGACTAATTCTATGCATATTCTAGCTTCTGGGCCTGAGTAACAGGCAGTTTACTCTGGGCACGCTTTTCATCCAAACTTCCCAATGCTGCCCCCTATCCCTAAAGAGTTAAGCCCCTGCCGATGCCCCAGTCTCGCTGAAGATCATTTTCGGGAGGCTGAGTGAGGGGAAGTGTCCCCTTATATAGGGACACCTGTGCTCCCATTGGCTGCGGGTGTGTGCATAATTTTTTCTCAGGCTATTCGCTGCCTAGGCAGCAGGGTAAACCACTAGGAGCAGAGCTCCCTTATGGTAACTCCAGTTCCACACATAGAACTGAGTTACAACTCCGGTAACTATCGGTTCCAAACTTCTTCCATTTAAGAATGATGGAGGCCACTGTGTTCTTGGGGACCTTCAATGCTGCAAAAAATGTTGGTACCCTTCCCCAGATCTGTGCCTCGACACAATCCTGTCTCAGAGCTCTACGGACAATTCCATCAACCTCATGACTTGGTTTTTGCTCTGACATGCACTGTCAACTGTGGGACCTTATATAGACAGGTATGTGCCGTTCCAAATCATGTCCAATCAATTTAATTTCCCACAGGTGAACAATTAAGTTGAAGAAACATCTCAAGTATGATCAATGGAAACAGGATGCACCTGAGCTCAATTTTGAGTCTCATAGCAAAGGGTCTGAATACTTATGTAAATAAGGTATTTCAGTTCTTTATTTTTAATACATTTGTAAACATTTCGAAAAACCTTTTTTTGCTTTCCTTATGGGGTATTGTGTGCAGATCGCTGAGGATAAAAAAAGAAAATCCATTTTAGAATAAGGCTGTAACGTAACAATATGTGGAATAGGTGAAGGGGTCTGAATACTTTCCGAAGGCAATGTATATTGTACCCTCTAGTTAACTGTTTAGCTATTATTAACATGTATTAATGTTTTCGTCATGTCCCAAAACACTTTCAATCGACACTTGCGGTTAAGGTCATACAATTATTATTTTTTGATCAATTCATGTGATTCGTTGAAATGATTCTTTTTGGCAAAACGAAGTCGGAATTCGGTTCAATTGCAGTGAATTGAATCATGTGAATCAAAATAATAATTTGTGAATCGTGAACATTACTTTAAATGTAGCCTTTCTTTTGGATTATGTGGCTTCAAAACTTGTTTTATAAATACTTCCAGTTGATTTGAGAATGCAATGTATGGGACATTGTAACACAATAGATAATAGTCAGCCTGCAAAGTAAACACTTCTAAGGTAGTTACAATAAATATGACTAAACTAGAAAGTTACATTTCCTGAATATTTGTGGGCTTGCGTCAGCTGAATAAAAAAAACAAAGATTTGTATCCTACAATAGCCATTTGATCTTTGATATATTGAATGAGCAAATTATTTCAAAAGGTATAAAACTTATTTGGTTGTAATGTTGCAATGTTTAACATCAAGAGTGGTAAATCCTCCTCCAGGAGAACTAATTGTTGTGCAGGTTTTTATTCCTGCAGGTTTTTATTCCTGAACACCCAGTAGCTCTCCACACTGAGGGCTGACCACAGGTGTTTTATACAGTTGCTTAGCAGGGTTTCTACTTTGGGGGGGGTTAAGTGCCTTACTCAATGACAGGAGATGGTACATGGGATCAGAGAGCAGCCTCCCAGTGTCGATACCACACTATGCATATATTTTATACGTACATAGAGATGCCACCAATTGCTGGTCATGGAAATTTGGTTAAAAGTCATGAAATTCCATCTGTCAAAATGTGGATGAACCCGGTATGTGTTGTCTCCTACTTTTACATTTTTTATTCTCGCCCCCGTCCCCACAGGAGGCGTTTTCCCTCTTGGTAGGCCATCATTGTAAATAATAATTTGTTCTTAATTGACTTGCCTAGATAAAGATTCACTATGCAGAAATCGCTCCGCCGTTTCCTGGTTGCTAAAATTCAAATAGTTTGCGTCAAAACAAGCAAGGGGAATGTAGAGAATCATTGTACCATCTAAACCGCTGTATAATATTTTTTCCATAACCAAAAAGATTGTATTTTCAGCTGTTTGAAGCTGGTGTACAAAACCGAAAGTAAAAGACTCCAAAACAAAACTTAAGAATGGGAAGCATAGAAATATAGCACACACAGAACAGACCTACCACTTGTTAGACTTGCTTTCAATTAGAATGATAGATCTATAACACACATTTCTATGTGAATTTGGTCAGGTAGCCCAAAAAGTTACATATTGCAGCTTTAAATCATTTACCAGACGCTCTTATCCAGAGCAACTTACAAATTGGTGCATTCACCTTATGATATCCAGTGGAACAACCACTTTACAATAGTGCATCGAAATCTTTTGGGGGGGGGGGGGGTAGAAGGATTACTTTATCCTATCCTAGGTATTCCTTAAAAAGGTGGGGTTTCAGGTGTCTCCGGAAGGTGGTGATTGACTCCGCTGTCCTGGCGTCGTGAGGGAGCTTGTTCCACCATAGGGGTGCCAGAGCAGTGAACAGTTTTGACTGGGCTGAGCGGGAACTGTGCTTCCTCAGAGGTAGGGGGGCCAGCAGGCCAGAGGTGGATGAGCGCAGTGCCCTCGTTTGGGTGTAGGGACTGATCAGAGCCTGAAGGTACGGAGGTGCCGTTCCCCTCACGGCTCCGTAGGCAAACACCATGGTCTTGTAGCGGATGCGAGCTTCAACTGTAAGCCAGTGGAGAGAGCGTAGGAGCGGGGTGACGTGAGAGAACTTGGGAAGGTTGAACACCAGACGGGCTGCGGCGTTCTGGATGAGTTGTTAGGGGTTTAATGGCACAGGCAGGAAGCCCAGCCAACAGCGAGTTGCAGTAATCCAGACGGGAGATGACAAGTGCCTGGATTAGGACCTGCGCCGCTTCCTGTGTGAGGCAGGGTCGTACTCTGCGAATGTTGTAGAGCATTAACCTACAGGATCGGGTCACCGCCTTGATGTTAGTGGAGAACGACAGGGTGTTGTCCAGGGTCACGCCAAGGTTCTTAGCACTCTGGGAGGAGGACACAAGGGAGTTGTCAACCGTGATGGCGAGATCATGGAACGGGCAGTCCTTCCCTGGGAGGAAAAGCAGCTCCGTCTTGCCGAGGTTCAGCTTGAGGTGGTGATCTGTCATCCACACTGATATGTCTGCCAGACATGCAGAGATGCGATTCGCCACCTGGTTATCAGAAGGGGGAAAGGAGAAGATTAATTGTGTGTCCTCTGCATAGCAATGATAGGAGAGACCATGTGAGGATATGACAGAGCCAAGTGACTTGGTGTATAGCGAGAATAGGAGAGGGCCTAGAACTGAGCCCTGGGGGACACCAGTGGTGAGAGCATGTGGTGCGGAGACAGATTCTCGCCCGCCATCTGGTAGGAGCGACCTGTCAGGTAGGACGCAATCCAAGCGTGGGCCGCGCCGGAGATGCCCAACTCGGAGAGGGTGGAGAGGTGGTTCACAGTATCAAAGGCAGCAGATAGGTCTAAAAGGATGAGAGCAGAGGAGAGAGAGTTAGCTTTAGCAGTGCGGAGAGCCTCCGTGACACAGAGAAGAGCAGTCTCAGTTGAATGACCAGCCTTGAAACCTGACTGATTTGGATCAAGAAGGTCATTCTGAGAGAGATAGCAGGAGAGCTGGCCAAGGACGGCACGTTCAAGAGTTTTGGAGAGAAAAGAAAGAAGGGATACTGGTCTGTAGTTGTTGACATCGGAGGGATCGAGTGTAGGTTTTTTGAGAAGGGGTGCAACTCTCGCTCTCTTGAGGACGGAAGGGACGTATCCAGTGGTCAAGGATGAGTTCATGAACGAGGTGAGATAAGGGAGAAGGTCTCCGGAAATGGTCTGGAGGAGAGAGGAGGGGATAGGGTCAAGCGGGCAGGTTGTTGGGCGGCCGGCCGTCACAAGTCGCAAGATTTCATCTGGAGAGAGAGGGGGAGAAAGAGGTCAAAGCATAGGGTAGGGCAATGTGAGCAGGACCAGTGGTAGAAAGTGGACCAGCGGTGTCGTTTGACTTAACAAACGAGGAGCGGATGTCGTCAACCTTCTTTTCAAAATGGTTGACGATGTCATCCGCAGAGAGGGAGGGGGGGGGGGGGGAGATTCAGGAGGGAGGAGAAGGTGGCAAAGAGCTTCCTAGGGTTAGAGGCAGATGCTTGGAATTTAGAGTGGTAGAAAGTGGCTTTAGCAGCAGAAACAGAAGAGGAAAATGTAGAGAGGAGGGAGTGAAAGGATGCCAGGTCCGCAGGGAGGCGAGTTTTCCTCCATTTACGCTCGGCTGCCCGGAGCCCTGTTCTGTGAGCTCGCAATGAGTCGTCGAGCCACGGAGCAGGAGGGGAAGACCAAGCCGGCCGGGAGGATAGGGGACATAGAGAGTCAAAGGATGCAGAAAGGGAGGAGAGGAGGGTTGAGGAGGCAGAATCAGGAGATAGGTGGGAGAAGGTTTGAGCAGAGGGAAGAGATGATAGGATGGAAGAGGGGAGAGTAGCGGGAGAGAGAGAGCGAAGGTTGCGACGGCGCAATACCATCCGAGTAGGGGCAGAGTGAGAAGTGTTGGAGGAGAGCGAGAGGGAAAAGGATACAAGGTAGTGGTCGGAGACTTGGAGGGGAGTTGCAATGAGATTAGTGGAAGAACAGCATCTAGTAAAGATGAGGTCAAGCGTATTGCCTGCCTTGTGAGTAGGGGGGAAGGTGAGAGGGTGAGGTCAAAAGAGGAGAGGAGTGGAAAGAAGGAGGCAGAGAGGAATGAGTCGAAGGTAGACGTGGGGAGGTTAAAGTCACCCAGAACTGTGAGAGGTGAGCCATCCTCAGGAAAGGAACTTGTCAAGCTCATTGATGAACTCTCCAAGGGAACCTGGAGGGCGATAAATGATAAGGATGTTAAGCTTGAAAGGGCTGGTAACTGTGACAGCATGGAATTCAAAGGAGGAGATAGACAGATGGGTCAGGGGAGAAAGAGAGAATATCCACTTGGGAGAGATGAGGATTCCAGTGCCACCACCCCGCTGGCCAGATGCTCTCGGGGTATGCGAGAACACGTGGTCAGACGAGGAGAGAGCAGTAGGAGTAGCAGTGTTATCTGTGGTAATCCATGTTTCCGTCAGCGCCAAAAATAATAATAATGGTATTGTCTTTCTGTCTAGTTTCGGAGTGATCCCCACCACCCCTCTGCCCATCCACAATCCACTGATGCCCAGCCAGAGTATTGAAGTTTCCCTGCCTCTCAACACCATTGGGCCAGTCATGAAGATGGACCCACTGAACAACCTACAGGTAAACTCATATACAGTGCATTCGGAAAGTATTCAGACCCCTTCACTTTTTCCACATTTTGTTACATTACAGCCTTATTCTAAAATTGATAAAATATTTTTTTTTACCCCTCATCAATCTATACACAATACCTCATAACAACAAAGTGAAAAGAAGTTGATCATTTTTTTGCAAATTTATAAAAATAAAAAACAGAAACAAGATTCTCTGGTCTGATGAAACCAAGATTGAACTCTGGCCTGAATTCCAAGCATCACGTCTGGAGGAAACCTGGCACCATCCCTACGGTGAAGCATGGATTGAGGGAAAGATTAACAAAGCAAAGTACAAAGAGAACCTGCTCCAGAGTGCTCAGGACCTCAGACTGGGGCGAAGGTTCACCTTCCAACAGGACAACGACCCTAAGCACACAGCCAAGACAACGCAGGAGTTGCTTCGCGTCAAGTCTCTGAATATCCTTGAGTGGCCCAGCCAGAGCCTGTACTTGTACCCGATTGAACATCTCTGGAGAGACCTAAAAATAGCTGTGCAGCGATGCTCCCCGTCCAATCTGACAGAGCTTGGGAGGATCTGCAGAGTAGAATGGGATAAACTCCCCAAGTACAGGGTGTGCCAAGCTTGTAGCATCATACCCAAGAAGACTCAAGGCTGTAATCGCTGCCAAAGGTGCTTCAACAAAGTACTGAGTAAAGGGTCTGAGTACTTATGTAAATGTGATATTTACATTTTTATTTTGTAATACATTTGCAAACATTTCTAAAGACCTGTTTTGCTTTGTCATTATGAGGTATTGTGTGTAGATTTGAGGGTTGTTTTTTAATCAATTTTAGAATAACATAACAAAATGTGGAAAAAGTCAAGGAGTCTGAATACTTCCCGAATGCACTGTATGTACCTAGGGCTGTGGCGGTCATAACATTTTGTCAGCTGGTAACTGTCATGCAAATAACTGCCGGTCTCACTGTAATTTACCGTTAATTAACTCACATTTAGCATCTCCAGGCTTCCACGCATAGCCTACAAGCCAATGATGCGGACCTTTTGGAATATCTACATTATTTAAAATATAATAAATACATGTAATATAGCCTACACCATCACAATAAAGCCATTATTTATTTTAAGCAGGTCTAAAGAAGCGTTATGATATAAAGAAAATGTAGCCTATTTCAGAAGAACAGAATAGCATATTCTGAGTCGTCCTTATGTTAGGCCCTGATATGGCTATGCTATATGGCTGTGGGCTACACTTGTTCATTTAGCAGACAAGATTTGATTATAATTCCTGTGGCATTATTTTATAGTGAGAAGAATACAGTTGAACATAGCTGAATAAAATAGAAAGGATATTTTCCCCAAACGATTTCTGAGGGTGTGCGGCACATGAGGCTATTCTATGTTAGTGGTTAACAAAGTAATCATTTGAAACTGGTCCTCCTATATGCTTAATTTATTAATGCAACTTTAGTTGTGATACAAACCTTAAGCTATATGTTTTGATTTCACATACATTCTAAGGCTGCATGATGTGACTCTAATGATGATTTGAAAAAAGTATAATGAAAGTGCTCTGCTCTGTTTGTTGCGCAGGCTGCACACACTTTATCAGTCTCTCATTCACAATTTCACAAGCACTTGATAGCATTCTCACCCATCAAACTATTCTCAATGTAATCTTTACATAAAGCCTACGAATATACTGTACCTTCTGGTTACATTAGGCATGAGCAACCTACCTGTTCAAAAGATATCATAATTAGTCAGTCTTACCTGAATGCTTGGCTTCTCATGATAAAAGAGATAAATTAGAAAGAAGAAAGCTTGTGCAAAAGATGATCCAAAATACTTTTTATTGTTGGACGTTTTCACCGCAAGGCCTTTTTCAAAAAGGTTTCATTACAAAAGATACCACGTGGTGTTGAGTATAAGGCATATAGCTAGGCAGTCCATGATCTTTGGGCTTTCTCTCACCTTTATAATGTTCCTGTTGACACAGTAATCAAAGCTAGTCAGGTTTAGGGATGGGCATGAGTACTCGAGCAAACGGCAAAGTTCGATCTTTAACCAGAGATCACATTTTTTTCAAATACTGTAAAACTATTTGGTGGAATGTGTTTTGTGGCTGCCCGAACAGGCAAGTTACATTTTGTTTTGAAGACGACATTAATTGGCTTTGACTCCAGTGTTCCATTTGTACATGTGCATTTGCGGGGCACAACAAAAAGAAACCAAGCCAAGCATCACACCGTTCTTCTCCCTAAATTCCCTTTCCCCTCAGTGTCTCATTCACTCAATTGTGTTCCGAGTGCTCCCTCCACACACACGTGCTGAGTGCACACACAAGCTCCCTATTAGGCCTACAGAAATAAATGCCAATTAAAACGTATCAAACTGATGGGACACACAAGCTACATTCCTTGCCAAATTTTGACAGTTTTATAACAAATTCAAAATGGACTGGTTGATTGAAGTAGGAAAATGTGTTCTACCAAAACGAGCTGCAGTTTTGTAATAAATGCGTCCCGTCTATTTCCGCTTAAACTATATATACACAAAAGTATGTGGACACCCCTTTAAATTAATGGGTTCGGCTATTTCAGCCACACCCGTTGCTGACAGGTGTATACAATTGAGCACACAGCCATGCAATCTCCATAAACAAACATTGGCAGTAGAATGAGCTCGGTGACTTTCAACGTGGCACCCACCGTCATAGGATACTACCATTCCAACAAGTCAGTTCGTCAACTTTCTGCCCTGCTAGAGCTGCCCCGGTCAACTGTAAGTGCTGTTATTGTGAAGTGGAAACGTCTAGGAGCAACAACGGCTCTGCCGCGAAGTGGTAGGCCAAACAAGCTCACAGAACGGGACCGCCGAAGCGCGTAGCACGTAAAAAGTGTCTGTCCTCAGTTGCAACACTCACTACTGAGTTCCAAACTGCCTTTGGAAGCAACATCGGCACAAGAACTGCTCGTCGGGAGCTTCATGAAATGGGTTTCCATGGCCAAGCAGCCGCACATAACCCTAAAATCACCATGTGCAATGACAAGCGTCGGCTGGTGTGGTGTAAAGTTCTCCACCATTGGACTCTGGAGCAGTGGTAACGCGTTCTCTAGAGTGATGAATCACGCTTCACTATCTGTCAGTCCAACGGACAAATCTGGGTTTGGCGGATGCCAGGAGAACGCCTAGGCCTACTCGCCAAACAAAATTTGTGGCCGTAATTCATCACCATGCGGTGTTCAATGTGGAATTATTCATTAATAAATTCCAAAGAACATGAAGAATAAACTAAATTGAACGTCTGTATATCGGAAAGAAGACATATTTTGGTTTGCAAGCCTGAAAAATGTGTCTTACAACTTGCCAAATTGAGCCCTGTTTCAAATGAACACTCTGAGAATAACTGTTCCAGGCACGAGATGCGCATCACTGGCAACCTTTTTTCTTAAAAAAAAATATTGTTATTTTTTATTCTGTTAAATTACATCATGGTTCTTTTTTACTATAACATAGGTGTGTCTTGACTGTGATAAGGGCTCGGGAAATAAGAGCTTCTTGTCTGCTAAATAAGCAAAACAAGGATATGCCATTGCACAGCCGTAGGTTGCTGGTTCGAATCCCCAAGCCGGCAAGGTGGAAAAATCTGCCGTTCTGCCCATGAGCAAGGCGGTTAACCGTCAACAATGACTACTCCCCGGGCGCCGATGACGTGGACGTTGATTAAGGCAGCCCCCCACACCTCTCTGATTTAGAGGGGTTGGGTTAAATGTAGAAGACGCATTTCGGTTGAATGCATTCACTTGTGCAACTGACTAGTCAGGTTAAGCACCTTACTTTTTGCCCAAGGCTTGTTTAAACAATAAACTCCAGCACACAGGTATTCTTGAATACTCCACAAACAATACCAGTGTGCCCTGAGTTTTTTCTTTAAATATACACATAACAAAAATATAAACGCAACATGTAAAGTGTTGGTCCCATGTTTCATGAGCTGAAATGAAAGATCCCATAAATGTTCCATACGCACAAAAAGTGTATTTTTCTCAAATTGTGTATAGAAATTTGTTCACATCCCTGTTAGTGAGCATTTCTCCTTTGCCAAGATAATTCATCCACCTGACAGGTGTGGCATATCAAGAAGCTGATTAAACAGTGTGATCATTACACAGGTGCCCCTTGTGCTGGGGACAATAAAAGGCCACTCTAAAATGTGCAGTTCTGTCACACAACACAATGCCACGGATGTCTCAAGTTTTGAGCGAGTATGCAATTGGCCACCAAAGTTGTTGCCAGAGAATTGAATGTTCATTTCTCTACCATAAGCCGCCTCCAACGTAAATTTTGAGAATTTGGCAGTACTTCCAACCGGGCTCACAACCGCAGACCACGTGTATGGCGGCATGTGGGCGAGCGGTTTGCTGAATTCAACAGAGTGCCCCATGGTGGGGGTTATGGTATGGGCAGGCATAAGCTACACAACGAACACAATTGCATTTTATTTTTATTTTATTTCACCTTTATTTAACCAGGTAGGCTAGTTGAGATCAAGTTCTCATTTGCAACTGCGACCTGGTCAAGATAAAGCAAAGCAGTTCGACACATACAACAACACAGAGTTAGTTACACATGGAATAAACAAACATACATTCAATAATACAGTAGAACAAAAGAAAACAAAAAGTCTATATACAGTGAGGTAAGTTAAGGCAATAAATAGGCCATGGTGGCGAAGTAATTACAATATAGCAATTAAACACTGGAATGGTAGATGTGCAGAAAATGAATGTGCAAGTAGAGATACTGGGGTGCAAAGGAGCAAGATAAATAAAGAAATGCAGTATGGGGATGAGGTAGGTAGATAGATGGGCTGTTTACAGATGGGCTATGTACAGGTGCAGTGATCTGTGAGCTGCTCTGACAGCTGGTGCTTAAAGCTAGTGAGGGAGATGTGTGTCTCCAACTTCAGTGATTTTTGCAGTTTGTTCCAGTCATTGGCAGCAGAGAACTGGAAGGAAAGACGACCAAAGGAGGAATTGGCTTTCGGGGTGACCAGTGAGATATACCTGCTGGAGCACGTGCTACGAGTGGGTGCTGCTATGGTGACCAGTGAGCTGAGATAAGGCGGGGCTTTACCTAGCAGAGACTTGTAGATGACCTGTAGCCAGTGGGTTTGGCGACAAGTATGAAGCGAGGGCCAGCCAACAAGAGCGTACAGGTTGCAGTGGTGGGTAGTGTATGGGCTTTGGTGACAAAACGGATGGCACTGTGATAGACTGCATCCAGTTTGTTGAGTGTTGGAGGCTATTTTGTAGATGACATCGCCGAAGTCGAGGATCGGTAGGATGGTCAGTTTTACGAGGGTATGTTTGGCAGCATGAGTGAAGGATGCTTTGTTGCGATATAGGAAGCCGATTCTAAATTTAATTTTGGATTTGAGATGCTTAATGTGAGTCTGGAAGGAGAGTTTACAGTCTAACCAGACACCCAGGTATTTGTAGTTGTCCACGTATTCTAAGTCAGAGCCGTCCAGAGTAGTGATGCTGGACGGGCGGGCAGGTGCAGGCAGCGATCGGTTGAAGAGCATGCATTTAGTTTTACTTGTATTTAAGAGCAGTTGGAGGCCACGGAAGGAGTGTTGTATGGCATTGAAGCTCGTCTGGAGGTTATTTAACACAGTGTCCAAAGAGGGGCCAGAAGTATACAGAATGGTGTCGTCTACGTAGAGGTGGATCAGAGAATCACCAGCAGCAAGAGCAACATCATTCATGTATACAGAGAAGAGAGTCGGCCCAAGAATTGAACCCTGTGGCACACTGCCAGAGGTCCGGACAGCCCTCCGATTTGACACACTGAACTCTATCAGAGAAGTAGTTGGTAAACCAGGCGAGGCAATCATTTGAGAAACCAAGGCTGTCGAGTCTGCCAATAAGAATGTGGTGATTGACAGAGTTGAAAGCCTTGGCCAGGTCGATGAATACGGCTGCCCAGTAATGTCTCTTATCGATGGCGGTTATGATGTCGTTTATCAATGGCAATTTGAATGCACAGAAATACTGTGACGAGATGCTGAGTCCCATTGTGTGGCCCATTGCTACCAACTGAGCCCGTGTGGCTCAGTTGGTAGAGCATGGTGTTTGCAACGCCAGGGTTGTGGGTTCAATTCCCACGGGGGACCAGTACAGAGAAAACATTTATGAAATGTATGCATTCACTACTGTAAGTCGCTCTGGATAAGAGCGTCTGCTAAATGACTAAAATGTAAAGGTACCGTAATTTCCAGACTATTAAGCGCACCTGAATATAAGCCGCACCCACTGAATAAAAAAAAAAAAAGTATTATTTTGAACATAAATAAGCCACACATGTCTATAAGCCGCAGGTGCCTACCGGTACATTGAAACAAATGAACTTTGCACAGGCTTTAACGAAACACGGCTTGTAACAAAAATAAATAGGCTTTAATGAAACACGGCTTGTAACAACAAATAAAAAAATAGCAGTAAGCTTTAGTTGTCTTTTTGCACTGAGTCAATTCCTCACACTGCTGTTTCCAACGTCTTATCATCGACTCATTAAGACCAAGCTCCCGTGCAGCAGCTCTATTTCCTTTTCCAACAGCCAGATCAATCGCCTTCAACTTGAAAGCTGCATCATATGCATTTCTCCGTGTCTTTGCCATGATGAGGGTGACAAAATGACTACCGTAATCAGAATGATGGGAAGTTTGAGAGCGCTCGATTTAATCTAAACAGTAAACAAAAAAAGTTGTTTGACCTTAATCCGTTCGGCAATTTCATTGGTCTAATGAAAGCTTCATGCCGCCAAAAAACTGAGCACGTCACAGAATGTGTTTTTTTGAAGAAAGAAAAAAAATGAAAGCGGGAAAAATCCATATATTAGCCGCGTCATTGTTTAAGCCGCGGGGTTCAAAGCGTGGGAAAAAAGTTGCGGCTTATAGTCCGGAATTTACAGTATCTGTGACCAAAAGATGCATATCTGTCATTTGAAATCCATAGCTTAGGGCCTCTTGAATTTCTTTCAATTAACTGATTTCCTCATGAACTGTAACTCAGTAAAATCTTAGAAATTGTTGCATGTTGCGTTTTATATTTTTGTTCAGTATAGTTAACATAGAGATGAACTGGAGGATTCAGCCTTCAGCCCACACATGGCCGCCGAGGCGAGGGCAGTAAAGTGTCTTTGTGGTTCGAAGCCAATGTGTTGGATCTAATGCGCTCCACCACCACAGGACTGCAACCAGCTGGAAAATGGACTCTAGCCTTCAGTGCCTCTGCACAAACATATACTGGAGAGACATATTTTATACTTCACATTAATGTATCTTGCAAGGTTGTTATTTAAGCTCACAATTGTATGGAAGTATTGTAACTCTCTAGGGGTCACAGGAACATAATCCCACGGTGTGACTGTCATAAAACAGGCTGATCTCGCTCTCTCTCTCACCATGTTCACCCCCACAGACCGTCTTTGCCCAACAGGTCAACCAACCTTCATTTATCATGAATAAACCTTTCAGGAATCAGGGGAGGGACTGATGTTTCTGCTCTTACGAGATAGCTGACCGAGTGTTCACTATGAACGATCTATAAACAAAAGGAAGCAGTCACACTAGCTTGAAGGAAAAGTTTGAACTCTGACCCCTATGAACACACGACCAAGGTCATGTTGTGTGTCAAACAATGGTTTCCTTGGTTCAACATCCCATGATGTTGGGTGGGAAAACACCCAACTCCCTCTCACAAGAACTTTCGTAACACACAGACAAACGATAAAGTATTGACTTTATCCCTATTCTTAAATACGTTTTAAGTTACGACATAAACTCAGCAAAAAAATAAACGTCCTCTCACTGTCAACTGCGTTTATTTTCAGCAAACTTAACATGTGTAAATATTTGGATGAACATAACAAGATTCAACAACTGAGACATAAACTGAACAATTTCCACAGACATGTGACTAACAGAAATTGAATAATGTGTCCCTGAACAAAGGGGGGTCAAACTCAAAAGTAGGAGGATGTCTTCCCTGAATCGCACAGCATTGAGATTGCCTGCAATGACAACAAGCTCAGTCCGATGATGCTGTGACACACCGCCCCAGACCATGACGGACCCTCCACCTCCAAATCGATCCCGCTTCAGAGTGCAGGCCTCGGCGTAACGCTCATTCCTTCGACGATAAACGCAAATCCGACCATCACCCCTGGTGAGACAAAACCGTGACTCGTCAGTGAAGAGCACTTTTTGCCAGTCCGGTCTCGTCCATCGACGGTGGGTTTGTGCCCATAGGCGACATTGTTGCCGGTGATGTCTGGTGAGGACCTGCCTTACAACAGGCCTACAAGCCCTCAGTCCAGCCCCTCTGTCTATTGCGGACAGTCTGAGCACTGATGGAGGGATTGTGCGTTCCTGGTGTAACTCGGGCAGTTGTTGGTGCCATCCTGTACCTGTCATGCAGGTGTGATGTTCAGCTGTACCAATCCTGTGCAGGTGTTGTTGCACATGGTCTGCCACTGCGAGGATGATCAGCTGTCCGTTCTGTCTCCCTGTAGCGCTGTCTTAGGCGTCTCACAGTACGGACATTGCAATTTATTGCCCTGGCCACATCTGCAGTCCTCATGCCTCCTTGCAGCATGCCTAAGGCACGTTCACGCAGATGAGCAGGGACCCTGGGCATTTTTCTCTTGGTGTTTTTCAGAGTCAGTAGAAAGGCCTATTTAGTGTCCTAAGTTTTCCTAACTGTGACCTTAATTGCCTACCGTCTGTAAGCTGTTAGTGTCTTACCGACAATTCCACAGGTGCATGTTCATTAATTGTTTATGGGTCATTGAACAAGCATGGGAAACAGTGTTTAAACCCTTTACAATGAAGATCTGTGAAGTTATTTGGATTTTTACTAATAATCTTTGAAAGACGGGTTCCTGAAAAAGGGATGTTTCTTTTTTTGCTGAGTTTATTACGTTAATATATTGGTAATACATTTGTGTACTTTTGTATTGCCATTCTGTAATTGTAATATTGTCACAATACATGTCAGTACATATGACACCAACTAAGTGGCCGTGTGGTTAGTGTCCGCCCTGAGATTGTAAGGTTGTGAGTTCCATCCCTGGCTGAGTCATACCAAAGACTGATCAAATGGAACCTGATGAGTTCCTGCTTGGCACTCAGCATTGAGAGCATAAAGGAGATCGATTGGGGGTAAGGCCCTGCGATAGACTAGCATCCTGTCCAGGGGGTGTACTTGTATATCAAGCTGCCTCACGCTAACGGCTCGTGCAAGGCTACTTACATATTACATTTCTGGTATCATTGTGTTCTAGAATATAAGACACACACTTTGGCATCAATTGAATATGTATAATACGGGTGTGATAGCCTTTTAGAAAAAAATTCTCATTTGCTAGTCACTCCCCATCACCCATGATCTCTGAGGCCATTGTAACACCCACCCTAATAAAAACTGCTCCCTGGCAGTTGGAAACTCAGCCAAAAGACAGACAGACAGACAGGAGAATGGGAAAAAACTGGTCAAAAAAGAAGACAGACTAAAAACAGAGGAGGATCTGTTTGGGCGGGGCCGTGTCTTGCAGGAGGGAGAGAGGATCGTAGGCATGGCAAAGAGTTGACACTCTTAGACTGAAACAGAACTTTAGTAAATGACCTGTTACACTTTGCTTGATCACTTCCATACCGTGTGCTGCGATACAAAGCTGACTGCACCAATAGACTGTACCGAAGAGAGAGAGAGAGAGATCCCAACCATTGATTAAGTAAATATATTACAGCATTCTCTGTATTACCTCCTTGACTATTCGGCATTGCAAAATTATCATCTTAATTGATCGATCATAATCTTTGTTTCTTTTCTTTGTGTTTTTTAACGTAATAATAAATCCTATCTTCATAAAGTATAGTTCTCTCTTGCTTTGACAAATGCTGACTAATACAATTAAATACCTTACAAATCCTTTAAAGATTGTTGATATGTGATCAGAGTTTAAAGATAATTGTTCTCTTTGAATAAAAACGATTACTGGTACCCTCAACAACGTTATTAATTCAAAATATTAGGCAAATGAATGAAGTCACTAATTATCAACACCTATTAGACCATTAAAGTTCCTACAGGACTAAGGCACGTCACTGGAATAGCTTTCTGTTAATCCGGTCTCAAAAATGGAATACTTCGCTCTTTTAAAGCTCTGTAAATGATTTGGTAAAATGCATAAGAGCATGTAGGCCTATATAATGGCAATATATGACAGCTACTCAGCTATCCTGGAATGCAGCCCATCCATGAGCAGACTTTATTAGTTCCAGTCAGCTCATTCTCACTGTTTAGTGGCTCAGAGAGAGATGGCGCCAGAAAATATTCAGCCCAAAGAACCCTAGTGGACAGGGCTCTCCAGCTGAGACAGCCATTTTGTGTATGTGTGTGTGTGTCCTCGGTGCCTGGCAGTGCGCAACTTGCACACAGTGTTCCTGTCAAGTACGGTGCTGGGGTCTGGTCTCCTGCTAATGTCTATTCATGAACAGAGTAGGGACAGGACTACCAGCCGATGCCGAAGGGTCACTCTCCTTGAGGCCAGCCATGATAATCAAGTTCAGAGAGAGCTCAGAGTGCCCATGAGGGCTGTACTCCGTTAGTCGGAGAGTCTAACAGCCCAGACACTTGATCAGCTTCAAGCCCTCGCCACCCACACTCACAAATAGAAATGTCTCCAGTCTTACTTCTGTCTAGACTTGACACACTGCATGAACATTTCAACAGCACTTTCTTATTTAGAGCAATTCTATATTTACAGTTGTCTGTCTCAGCTGTATCTCATATGTTCAGAAGTGTTTGAGGACTTCCATTCCATTATGTCCAAATCAGCCACCTCTAGTGCACATGGCACTACGGCACTGACTGATGTCATATTAACGTTGGGTTGGCGTTCGTCCACAGGTGGCTGTGAAGAACAACATTGACGTTTTCTACTTCAGCGGGCTAATCCCACTCAACATCTTCTTCGTGGAGGATGGCAAAATGGGTACGTGTGTCTGGAAGCAAGTCACAAACACTCAATATCCAGGTCATTACCATAACAGTAGACTCATTATCACCAAAGAGTTTGAAGAGTTTATTTTAGACCAACTCGAGGACCCTCGGTATAAAATAGACTCTTCACAGCAAGTAGCTCCCTGCTCAGTTCTGGTGTCACTCTTCTTTTGTTCCCCTCATCTGCATCAGAGCGACAGGTGTTCTTGGCCACCTGGAAAGACATCCCCAATGAGAACGAGCTGCAGTACCAGATTAAGGAGTGCCACTTAAATGCAGGTAGGTCTCCTTACATCTATGGATGAAAGCTATACAGTACCAGTCAAAATGTTTGGACACACCTACTCATTCAAGGGTTTTTCTTTAATTTTTACTATTTGCTACATTGTAGAATAATAGTGAAGACATCAAAACTATGAAATAACACATGGAATCGTGTAGTAACCAAAAAAGTGTTAAATAAATCAAAATATATTTAATATTTTAGATTCTTCAAAGTAGCAACCCATTGCCTTGATGACAGCTTTGCACATTCTTGGCATTCTCTCAACCAGCTTCACCTGGAATGCTTTTCCAACAGTCTTGAAGGAGTTCCCACATATGCTGACCACTTGTTGGCTGCTTTTCCTTCACTCTGCGGTCCGACTCATCCCAAACCATCTCAATTGGTTTGAGGTCGGGTGATTGTGGAGGCCAGGTCATCTGATGCATCACTCTCCTTCTTGGTAAAATACCCCTTACACAGCCTGGAGGTGTGTTTTGGGTCATTGTCCTGTTGAAAAACAAATGATAGTCTCACTAATCCCAAACCGATGGGATGGCGTATCGCTGCAGAATGCTGTGGTAGCCATTCTAGTTAAGTGTGCCTTGAATTCTAAATAAATCACCAAAATATCACCAGCAAAGCACCATCACACCTCCTCCTCCATGCTTCACGGTGGGAACCACACATGCTGAGATCATACGTTCACCTACTCTGCGTCTCACAAAGGCATGGTGGTTGGAACGAAAAATCTCAAATTTGGACTCATCAGACCAAAGGACAAATTACCTCCGGTCTAATTCCATTGCTCATGTTTCTAAAAAAATAAACATATCTCTAACCATGATATGTACTCTAAGGGCTGTCACTATTTTAATCTCTGGGTTTTCCTTTGTCCACTACATGGTATGAAAACAGTGATACAGGTCTGGAATTAAAATGTGTACTGTGTGCTCAATGTCAATCATCAGAGCTCTTCACGCTGTTCTGTTGAATTTGAACCTTGGTGGCTATTCTTGTCTTGAGCGTGATTCAGTCTTAAAGCACTCTGTGAGGACATAAGGGTTGATCCACAACGCCGCTACCATTTATGGGTGAAACACACACCACTTAGTCATCTACACGATCTAGCTGCCTATATTCCTCTTCTGTCTTTTTTATGTCAGAGGAGCTTTGTTAGGGGATATTGAAACTGGAGCTTAGTGTGGTGTTTTGAACTGCTGTGAGTACAAGTGAAGGATGTTGTCGCCTCATGTTGGTGTTGTTTTCTATCGATTGAGTGCTGGTGATTCAGTGGAAGGAAACCTCATTTGATGAGGAGAGAGCATGCAAAGACGGATGAAATGCACGAAGAGCTCTCTATGCATCCCTCTACAGTTGAAGTCAGAAGTTTACATACACCTTAGACAAATACATTTAAACTCAGTTTTTCCCAGTGGGTCAGAAGTTTACATAGTATTTGGTAGCATTGCCTTTAAATTGTTTAACTTGGGTCAAACATTATAGGTAGCCTTCCACAAGCTTCCCACAATAAGTTGGGTGAATTTTGGCCCATTCCTCCTGACCGAGCTGGTGTAACTGAGTCAGGTTTGTAGGCCTCCTTGCTCGCACATGCTTTTTCAGTTCTGCCCACAAATTTTCTATGGGATTGAGGTCAGGGCTTTGTGATGGCCACTCCAATACCTTGACTTTGTTGTCCTTAAGCCATTTTGCCACAACTTTGGAAGTATGCTTGGGGTCATTGTCCATTTGGAAGACCCATTTGCGACCAAGCTTTAACTTCCTGACTTGTCTTGAGATGTTGCTTCAATATATCCACATCATTTTCCTACCTCATGATGCCATCTATTTTGTGAAGTGCACCAGACCCTCCTGCAGCAAAGCACCCCCACAACATGATGCTGCCACCCCCGTACTTCACGGTTGGGATGGTGTTCTTCGGCTTGCAAGCCTCCCCCTTTTTCCTCCAAACATAACGATAGTCATTATGGCCAAACAGTTCTATTTTTGTTTCATCAGACCAGAGGACATTTCTCCAAAAAGTACGATCTTTCTCCCCATGTGCAGTTGCAAACCGTAGCCTGGCTTTTTTATGGCGGTTTTGGAGCAGTGGCTTCTTCCTTGCTCAGCGGCCTTTCAGGTTATGTCGATATAAGACTTGTTTTACTGTGGATATAGATACTTTTGTACCGGTTTCCTCCAGCATCTTCACAAGGTCCTTTGCTGTTGTTCTGGGATTGATTTGCACTTTTCGCACCAAAGTACGTTCATCTCTAGGAGACAGAACACGTCTCCTTCCTGAGCGGTATGACGGCTGCGTGGTCCCATGGTGTTTATACTTGCATACTATTGTTTGTACAGATGAACGTGGTACCTTCAGGCGTTTGGAAATTGCTCCCAAGGATGAACCAGACTTGTGGAGGTCTACAATTCTTTTTCTGAGGTCTTGGCTGATTTCTTTTGATTTTCCCATGATGTCAAGCAAAGAGGCACTGAGTTTGAAGGTAGGCCTTGAAATACATCCACAGGTACACCTCCAATTGACTCAAATGATGTCAATTAGCCTATAAGAAGCTTCTAAATCCATGACATCATTTTCTGGAATTTTCCAAGCTGTTTAAAGGCACAGTCAACTTAGTGTATTTAAACTTCTGACCCACTGGAATTGTGATACAGTGAATTATAAGTGAAATAATCTGTCTGTAAACAATTGTTGGAAACATTACTTGTGTCATGCACAAAGTAGATGTCCTAACCGACTTGCTAAAACTATAGTTTGTTAACAAGAAATTTGTGGAGTGGTTGAAAAACGAGTTTTAATGACTCCAACCTAAGTGTATGTAAACTTCTGATTTCAAATCTGTCAAAAGTTCAACGTATTTCAACTTTTGATGCGATGGACAAATGACAGATGGTCGTCTGCATCATCCATCAAAATAAGAGCCCCGTAGAAAAACCCTTTCCCCATTACATGCTTAGTCAGTTTGCGTGTGCTTGTGTGTGTGTGTGCTTGTGTTCGGTGACTTGGTGGTGTTTTGGCCTGTTGTCTTCACAGAGCTCAAGTCTGAATCACAATTACTACTATTCTCTCCTTTCACTGATCTAACATGTTGAGCCAACTACAGGACAGAGAGGGCAGTTATTGTTTTGGGAAGGTCGTATCTGGAGGGGAGTAGCTTTAGTTATTGTTTAGTCCACATGCAAGGTCTGATTTACCAAAATGCACAGGTGACCTTTGAAACCATCAAACCACAAAATCATCAAATCATTTCCTAATTTGTGTTCACCACACTGAAGCCAGTTGATTAAACACAGAGCTGAGGGCATTGGTTTAACAGAGATGCTACTGGTTTACTGGAGAACCAGATAACCTGACTAGATAACATGATAACATAACCACAACATCACCGCCTTAGGTTCCAGGGTTACACACCTGCCTACAATTTATTTGTCGATATCTTTCCACACACACCTACAGGAACACGTGCACACACATACAGATTCATACACACGCTCTCTCAAACACACCAATGCACACACTCTCATTCTCTCCATATTTCAGCATTTCCATTCCAATAATGCCTGATCCTCCTACACCACTCTGGGGTCACAAAGTATTGACCCTCTCCAGCCCCAGGTTACAAGGACAGTTCTGCTCATGCATTCCCTCACCTTGGCTGTGATCAGCAGATTTGGAGTGTGGAAATTAATGGAATGATTGGAGGCTCTTTTCATGTTCATTGTCACTGGCACTCTGTGAGCTAAATACAGTGTGAGAGGAAGCTGTGTTCTATAAGCTTCTTTAGAGAAATGCGCTTTCTGGGAAATGGGTTGTTGGTTTGATTAGTTATTTGTACTTCCATTTCCAAACCTAGTAAATTGTTCTATAGGTAGCTATTGTAAATTCAGACTGAAACGGTCAGACTGAACGGTTCCACCATTCCAAATCTAATGAGACAACCTTAAAGTGTACATTTAGATTTTTACATAAAATAATCTTCAATTCATTACATTCTTCTCTTTTATCAAAATTAAGAGAAACAATGATTACATTTCCTCAATAAAATTGATTTTTGAATTGATCTTTCTTTAAAAAAAAAAGTTTGTATATTGTCCCATACAATAATCTGTACTCTGCTTGACATGCAATACTCCATTAGCCTAATTTAAAACAAGGCTTTTTCCACAGCCATGAGTCACAAATAAAAACATTTTTTAAAGTATTATTTCAGCTTTATTTAACCAGGTAGGCTAGTTGAGATCAAGTTCTCATTTGCAACCTGGCCAAGATAAAGCAAAGCAGTTCGACACATACAACAACACAGAGTTAGTTACACATGGAATAAACAAACATACATTCAATAATACAGTAGAACAAAAGAAAACAAAAAGTCTATATACAGTGAGGTAAGTTAAGGCAATAAATAGGCCATGGTGGCGAAGTAATTACAATATAGCAATTAAACACTGGAATGGTAGATGTGCAGAAGATGATGTGCTGCTATGGTGACCAGTGAGCTGAGTTAAGGCGGGGCTTTACCTAGCAAAGACTTGTAGATGACCTGGAGCCAGTGGGTTTGGCGACGAGTATGAAGCGAGGGCCAGCCAACGAGAGCGTACATGTCGCAGTGGTGGGTAGTATATGGGGCTTTGGTGACAAAACGAATGGCACAGTGATAGACTGCATCCAATTTGTTGAGTAGAGTGTTGGAGGCTATTTTGTAAATGACATTGCCGAAGTCGAGGATCGGTAGGATGGTCAGTTTTACGAGGGTATGTTTGGCAGCATGAGTGAAGGAGGCTTTGTTGCGAAATAGGAAGCCGATTCTAGATTTAATTTTGGATTGGAGATGTTTAATGTAAGTCTGGAAGGAGAGTTTACAGTCTAACCAGACACCTAGGTATTTGTAGTTGTCCACGTATTCTAAGTCAGAGCCGTCCAGAGTAGTGATGCTGGACAGGCGGGCAGGTGCGGGCAGTGATTGGTTGAAGAGCATGCATTTAGTTTTACTTGCATTTAAGAGCAGTTGGAGGCCACGGAAGGAGAGTTGTACGGCATTGATGCTGGTGGTGTAGTATTATAGTATACTAATGGTATGACTGGTACAGCAAATACGAAACATTTGTTACCAAGTTGGCAATGTACTAGCTAGCTAATGAGGTTAATCGCTCATCACTTTAAATGGCCTTGAATCATGCTTTTGATTTTAGTGTATATCACATTTGCCCAGTAATCAGTGTTTGTCTCTCTTCTTCATTTGAAGACATAGCATGTCAATGTGATAGTGGTTGGATGGTTTCAAAGGCTGTTATTAGAATACAACAGACATCCTTTCTGCCCTTAAAAAGACTATTCGACAATTCACTTTTTGCCTTGAAAATGACAAGCCACTGACCACTTAAGTTGTCACTCACATTCAAACAAAGTGGGGTAACAATAAATAGTCACCTGCCATCTATGACTGACAAGTGTTGCTCCAAGGTAAATGGTTAGAGCAGTATGGAGTGGGAGCCTTGCCCACTAGAAGTCTCCCTGCAGACTATAACCTAATAAAGAGACGTCGTACAGGAAGCTGTTCCACTGCGCTGTAGGAGAGATCAACTTCTCTTTTCCACTGTCACTAGTCCTGCCTCTCTTTTTTTAACCCTTATTTTTCTCCTTCTCTCCATCCACCGCCTGCCTTTCAGGACTCCTTTCAAGGCTCTTTGCCTCACCTCTCTACTCCCTCTTTCCCTGAAGGAGACTTCACACAAGCTCTTAATGATAACCCACACCATGCCCTGTTGCCCCCAGACAACAGAATGACTAGATGGTGAGAGCGGTGGCACTGACCAGTGCTCAGGACAGGACCTACAATGGGACATGGGCCTCAGGGTCAGCGGTTATGGTAGTGGTAGTTAGTCCTTTGACCTATGATTTTAAGCCCCTTAGACCTAGTGTCATCCCCACATCTAGATGTGAGATCTGGAAGTTGTTGTAGCTACTCCCTGTACTGACAGTCCACAATAAGAGTGCAGCATACGCACTGTTAGAATTGACCCTAGCTCTGTTCCTTCCTTAAAGTCCGACTTAGATCGTGACACTTTTTTTTTCCTCACGTAGAAGCACAAAGGAGGGACTTAGCTCCTGCAGTTGTTTTGTGAAGCTGAGCTGCTCCCTGCTGCCAGTAGTTAGCCAGGCTCACAGAGAAACCATTAGAGTTGCCTTAAGGGTAAAGATTGACTGGGACAGAGGAATAGGCAGCTGATGTAGGACATGGAAATGTAATGATTTATCAGGCAACGTGTGTAGTCTAATATGAGTCAAGAGCAGCTAACAGGATATGATAAAGCTGTTATTATTATTATTCTGAATTTTGTCTTACATGAAATGTTCATCTCCATCTTGTTGTATCGAGTCCCTCAGTCCTAGTTTTTAGATGAAGCTGCAAACCAATAATGGAAACTCTTCCTAATACGTAGACTAGAGAATGAAGCGTCCGAAAATGAAGCTGCTATTGTACAATACCTCGGTCAATAGATAACTCCTCTCTCAGTTCTGTATGTCTAAATGAGTACTGTAAGTACAAAGAATGAATTTGAGCTGCTGAACCGCAATACACCAGAGAATGCACTTATCCAATGTGCACTTAACAGTAGTCAACCTTAGAATACAGGCCTTGGGGCTGAGCTTTGCCTATGTAGCGCTGACATCCACCTACAGTTGCAAAATGCAATTTTTAATTTTAATTTTTTTATTTTCAATTTAAGGATTCCCCCTCAGCGTATTCCCTCATGATACCAGAAATCCTTTAACCAGGACCCCCCCCCCCCCCCCCCAAAAAAAAATGTTTTTACATTTCGATCCCTACTTCAACTATATTCCTGACTCGTATGTAATGTGGCCTTGCAGACACGGTGTCGGGGAAGCTGCAGAACGACAACATCTACACCATCGCCAAGAGGAATGTGGAGGGCCAGGATATGCTCTACCAGTCCCTCAAGCTCACCAACGGCATCTGGATCCTGGCTGAGCTCCGCATCCAACCCGGCAACCCCAACTACACAGTAAGACACCCACCGAACCTCCACCCTCCTAATTCAGAACTCACACATATTGTAGAATATTTTTGTCGGTAAAGGTCTGAAGTGCCAAGCGAAGGCGTAGTTACACACTCATATTTCCTGGCAAGGAGGGCTGGCTTTCATACATCAAATAAAACCATACTCATTGGTGGATGATATTCCATTTGTTGACTTTATTAATATTTCCACCCTTCCCTCACTAGAGTATGAGGGAAATAAACACATTTTTGTGTTTTTTCCCTCCAGCTGAACATATCCCAAAAGCACTAGACAGCAGCTTCTCTACACTCTCTTATAATAAAGTGCATGTTACATCCAGGAGGTAGTACAGTGGTACCTAGAGATGGTTTATGGAAGTAATGAAAGTTATCGATTTTCTTTGTTTAACACACACTCAGCCATATCATGTTCCCTCATCATGTGTTTGAAGGAGCCTGTTCATCATCGAGGGCTCATTGGGAATGACCTGTCATCTGGCAGAGTAATGGCAGGCCATGAACAAGGTCAAAAGCCCCATGTAGCACTGCTAATCGCTCATAAAGGCAGGCTTGGTCAGGTGCATCAAGTCAGTTTGTCTGGTGAGTCCAGACTCATAGACAGGTCCTTAATTGATTATTTTCTTAGCCATTCAAGGCCAAACATGAATGTATTCAGGTGAGGTCTATCCAAAACATATTTTATATTTTATTTTTAACTTTCTTGAGAAATGTCTTGACTCCCATTTCCTATTATTTCTTTCAAGTGCTTTCTTTTCCCTAAGTTATAGTCCTGTACTTTTTCTTTGGTTATGTCACCTAAGCGGAGTCTCTGACAACTCGTCAGCGGCTTGATCTCTTCTCTCTTTAACAGGTCTCTATGGCTCATAGTGGTAAGTTAGAGGTTGTTGTCAGGGAATATCTGTGAGCTCAGTGGTCAAGCTGAAGGCTCTTTAGAAAACAGTGTAGCAGCACACTCATATTTCCTGGCAATAAGGAGGGCTGGCTTTCATACATCCAATAAAACCATACTCATTGGTGGATGATATTCCATTTGTTGACTGTATTAATTGTAAATGAACACAGCGATAGACTTCTGTCCTCGCCAGATCAACTGTCTATCAGTATTTTCTTATTGTTATTCTTCAAGTAAAGCACCTGTCAAAAGCTTGATAGCAGGGAGTGTCAACACCTAAAATGTGATTATTTGTGTTATGCATTAGCAACAATTCTTGTGTTCATATGAAGCTCCAGGCAAAGAAATGTCAGCATCAGTAAGCCATGTAGGATTCCCAGCTCTCAGACCGTCTCTATGGCAGTGCTTACCCACTGGTACTCCACAGTGGAACTTCAGTGCTGCTGTCCCCAACTGTCAGAGGCTGCTGTGTTCTGCCTGCCACTCTCTCTCTGACTGCCTGGCTGGGTGACTACATTCATCTCCAGATTAGCGCCTCCTCACCCTTATTGTTTTACAGGCAGCTATTCAGGCACTGGCTGCTCCCTGGCTTGATTACCTGTGATGTGCGTCTGTTTGGCCTGGCTGGCCTGGCTGGCCATGCTGTCAGTCTCCAGCTAATTGATTCATAATGGGAATTCAACCCAGGATCCCCTCAGAGCAGTCGTGCTGCTGCAGCCTGTGGATAACAGTGGGATAGGGTAGATTAGTTAGACTCTGGAAAGAGAAAGTTCCTGGGGAAACTTCATTTGCAAGCAAATAAATCTTGCTTGTGACCAACTGGTTTGAAAGCCGGCTCTACTATTGGTCAAAAGACTGTTAGCCCGTCAAAGCAGTTGAGAACAAACACTTATCCTATGACATCAGGGCAGTGGAAGACTGATAATAGAAAGTGAGCTATTGTGATATATAATACACTGGGGTTAATTCATTAACTGCTGTCCAAGGTGGTCGTGTTCAGTCAACAGTTAATATCAACCTTTGTGTGTCTCTGAGGACAAGTGTAGGGCTTTGCGCTCCAGTCTATACACACCATCATATACATAGATATTTATATTCCAGACTCTGACATTGCTTGTTCTGATATTTCTTAATTCCTTTCTTTTTATTTTGGGGGATTTGTGTGTATTGTTAGTTACTACTACACTGTTGGTGCTAGAAACATAAGCATTTTGCTGCACCTGCGATAACATCTGCAAAATATGTCTACGCAACCAATAACATTTGATTTTATTTGGTACATAAAGTACAACAACATTATTGTTGCTACGCCACTGAAAGAATGCACCTAGCAAAGGCTTAGCACAGAGGCCGAACGGTTTATCGAAATGGTCAAGGGCTACTTTTGTGGGGCCAACTTATTGAGAGGCTCCTCTCAGACAAATACCTTTGGGACAGCATCAAGGCCTGTCATGGAACAATTAGAACATATGGACCAGGCCATAATAACAGGAGAATGTCTGACTACGTACTAGTATGTATTCATGTTGTAGAGTTTGTAAAGAGGAAGTATGGATAGCAAGTGAGACGTCTAAAAAAAATACATCTGTGGAATCCAATAATCAGGAAACATGAGTAGGGGTGGTAAGATTTTTCAATTAGTCTCAGACTTAATTAGGCCACTGTCAATAGAAACTGATTAATGCAGATGTTAAATCTGGTCGAAGGAAAAAGCCTTAACTGATTTAATATACTTTGTAGGCATACTCAATAACACTATTATATATTATTGTATTATATCATTTTGTTTACATGAAGTGTCCCGAATGAAAAGAGTTGCAAAGCAATTCAACTGTTGTGCAGTGGATAAGGTGAAGTGTTCAGAGTTATTGAGCTGAAAGGTAACCTACAGTATAGTTGTACATCAATCTATATATTTGCATGTCCTCTCTTCCAGCTGTCCTTGAAGTGCCGGGCTCCTGAGGTGACCCAGTATGTCTACCAGGTGTACGACTCAGTCCTGAAGAACTGAACTCTCTCTGTCCACTCACCACCCTCCACTCCACACCTCTCTCCAAGAACAAACAGCAGCTGTTAGCATTCTAGTCATGCATTATTCCTCTCCACCATCCTTACCTCCATGGGAGAATGTGACATCCCCAGTCCATCCTTAACTAAATGTCTTAATGTCGTAAAACGTGGTTGATGGTGAAGCTCTCCAAAAAAGAAGAAACCTTTCATATTCACTAAGCCATCGCCCCACCTCTTTGTACTGTATTTCCAATATTGAAAAGTGTAATATCATATATGTTTTTGTGTCTATTCTTTTTAATGCTTTTTATTCTTCCGTGGTACTTTTCCTACTTGCCCAACCATACTCGATTGAGTGCCATCTACCAGGCCTTGCAGGAGCCGAAGTTGCCAGTTCAACCAGTTGCTAAGTCTCCATGATGCAACAAGTACCATTCTGAGCCAATATGGCAGTGGTGAGAGCAGAGCCAGGGAACATGAAATAGATTTTAATGCATTAGTGGATTTCATTCTGTTCTCGTTTTAGTAACCACTATTTATGGTAGCTATTATTATGTTTGCTCCCATCTGCCATTCCTTTTTTACTGGTATTTGCAGGCAGCTGATCATTTCATGCTTCTCATCCCTTTTCTGATTGCTCGATCTGCCACAACAATCAAACACCACTATAGCCATTCCTAGATTTCCAATAATCCATGTCCCTTTGCTGGTTTTGTGGTGCAGTATTAATGAATATGCCAATTGCGAGTGTGGAATGAGTTGTCCATTCTGTACTGCTGTTCTCATGTTACATTGATTCCAATGAGATAGTATGCATTATTCTTTAATTGTAAGATTGTTATTGATATTCCATTTGCAGCTGTTCATCTAAACAGAACTAAACCCCAAACCCAGGGTCAATATCAGTTGATATTTTGCTTAGTAGGGAACAACCCCATACTGTCATCAATGACATGCCTAGTGTATGTATTTGTGTTATTGTGCTGTTAAAACCACCTCCCTGGCATTGCTTTATCCTGAACATGGAGGATATGTAGTGCTTGCAGCCCACCTAAAGGACCAGGGTCACCCCTCTATGATTATACTGTGCAGTGACCTGGTATAGTTTGTAGACATGAAGTTCTGTACAACTAATGAAAGATTATTATATTACTACCAGAATAAGTGTGCTTGAAATCCATAACAGAAAAACAGTGGCACTATATTCCAGTTATGTACCAAGTCCTCATGTGGAAAGTGATCTAAATAAGTTTTATTTATAAATGTATACAAACTGATGGGATTTTAATATGCCATATCTCTATGGCCATTGTTGTTATACCTCTGCTAGTTGAGCTCAAACATTTTAATCATTTTATTTAAGCCAATGTAAAAAGCAGTCTCAAGGGTACCAATTGTGTTTGTGACTTTGGCTTCTTAATTGTATTGTTGCCATACATGCTGATGTGCCTGTGAACCTGCAATAGAAGCAGTGTCTAATGCGCCCAAGAAATCTTAGCGGTCTGTTTTCTTCACTCTCAAAACGACACTTAGCTACATGGGAAGGTCTGATCTTTGGCCACAGTTTGATTGTATGTGTCCCCAGCAAGATGTTGGGTAACACTTTTTTTGGATAGTCTGTAGAGCATCTAGATGGACTATCTACTAACCCTAGCTCTGACCCTAAACTTAACCCTTACCCTAACACTTATTCTAAACCAAACCGTAACCTGGTAGTATGACCAGATGTTATTATAAAGGCGTATTTGGTTCTGGCTTTCCCACCCAGAACTAAGTGTGAGAAAAATGTTTCATGTACCTTCTCATAAGCCCAGCAACCAGGAATAGGCCTACAGAACAGCTGTAGGAGGAAATAATGTGACAACTGAAATGACCATTTTTTTTAGCCTTCTCCTCAAGCTAGCCTGTTGATCCTGCATCACTCCTCATCCTCAACTTGTCACTGTATCCGCTCTTATTTCAATAAAATATCTGTTATAAACTTATGCAGTGCCTGATGTTTCACAATCCATAATCAGCCCAAAGGTAATATGACCAGATGAGGCACAGCCAAATGCAGGGCCGGCAATATGGGCGGGCCCTAGGGGGCATGCCCGCCCTACCGTACCTCCTTGCCTATCCAAATAAAATATTGATCATTTATTTGACCGAGACGTGCGCCAACAGAAAGACTTATCAATCTCTGATAAAGTATCAGAGAGTGAAACAGTGCCCCTCTATCTCCGTACTTGTAGTCCATGTATCTGATGCTGTCTGGAAAAAATAAGTATAGCATGTCATACTTTTTCTGGACAGACTGAAAGTGCATTCGGGAAAGTATTTAGACCCCTTCACTTTTTCCACATTTTGTTACGTTACAGCCTTATTCTAAAATTGATTCAATTGTTTTTTCCCCTCATAAATCTACACACAATACCCCATAATGACAAAGCAAAAAAAAGAAATATGACATTTACATCAGTATTCAGACCCATTACTCAGTACTTTGTTGAAACACCTTTGGCAGTGATTACACCCTTGAGTCTTCTTGGGTATGACGCTACAAGCTTGGCACACCTGTATTTGGGGAGTTTCTCCCATTCTCTGCAGATCCTCTCAAGCTCTGTCAGGTTGGATGGGGAGTGTCACTGCACAGCTATTCTCAGGTCTCTCCAGAGATGTTCGATCGGGTTCAAGTCTGGGCTCTGACTGGGCCACTCAAAGATATTCAGAGACTTGTCCCGAAGCCACTCATGCATTGTCTTGGCTGTGTGCTTAGAGTCGTTGTCCTGTTGGAAAGTGAACCTTGGCCCCAATCTGAGTTCCTGAGCGCTTTGGAGCAGGTTTTTAATCAAGGATCTCTCTGTACTTTGCTCTGTTCATCTTTCCCTTGATCCTGACTAGTCTCCCAATCCCTGCCACTGAAAAACATCCCCAGAGCATGATGCTGCCGCCAACATGCTTCATCGTAGGGATGGTACCAGGTTTCCTCCAGACGTGACGCTTGGCATTCAGATCAAAGAGTTCAGTCTTGGTTTCATCACACTAGAGAATCTTGTTTCTCATGGTCTGAGAGTCCTTAGGTGCCTATTGGCAAACTCCAAGCGGGCGGTCATGTGCCTTTTACTGGGGAGTGGCTTCTGTCTAGCCACTCTACCATAAAGGCCTGATTGGTGGAGTGCTGCAGAGATGGGTGTCCTTCTGGAAGGTTCTCCCATCTCCACAGAGGAATTCTGGAGCTCTGTCAGAGTGACCATCGAGTTCTTGGTCCCCTCCCTGGCCAAGTCCCTTGTCCCCCGATTGCTCAGTTTGGCCGGGCGGCCAGCTCTAGGAAGAGTCTTGGTGGGTCCAAACTTCTTCCATTTAAGAATGATGGAGGCCACTGTGTTCTTGGGGACCTTCAATGCTGCATGAATGTTTTGGTACCCTTCCCCAGATCTGTGCCTCGACACAATCCTGTCTCGGAGCTCTACAGACAATTCCTTCGACCTCATGGCTTGGTTTTTGCTCTGACATGCACTGTCAACTGTGGGACCTTATATAGACAGGTGTGTGCCTTTCTAAATCATGTCCAATCAGTTTAATTTACCACAGGTGGAATCCAATCAAGTTGTAGAAACATCAAGGATGATCAATGGAAACAGGATGCCCAATTTCAAGTATCATAGCAAAGGGTTTCAATACTTGTGTAAATAAGGTATTTCTATTTTTTATACTTTTGCAAAAAAATTGTAAACTTGGTTTTGCTTTGTCATTATGGGGTATTGTGTGTAGATTGATGAAGAAAATGTTTTATTGAATCAATTTTAGAATAAGGCTGTAACGTAATAAAATGTGGAAAAGGGGAAGGGGTCTGAATACTTTCCGAATGCACTGTAGGCTATCTCTGAGTTCCATATGCTAATTTCTGGATCAAGGTGTCCATATGGCAGAGGCTGGTGCTCTTGCATTAGTTGAATTTTAACTTTCAGATTTGTATCATTTTAATTAACATTTTTATGATTAACCACATAGCAATAATTTTGAGAAACTAAAACGTTATTATTGAAATTAAAATGTTCCATGAAAATGTGCATAGAAAAATAATCATAAAGGGCACACAGATAGGTAGAAATGGTAGGATAAATTGTAAACTTCCCCAAACTCACAAACTGCCTATGGTCTTTATTATCACACCCATTAACAACAACAAAAAAACGGGCCACCTATAGAAATCAAATGCCCCTCCAACTGATCCGTTCTTGCGCCGACCCTGGCCAAAGGCCAACCACAGCAGTGCATAATCTCTGTGCGTTTAGTCAAAAGATACACAGAATACATAGTGGCTCGCTTAGAATCAAAGCTTATTTCACTTGGGATGCTACTGATGTTTCAGGTGCTCTTTTTTCCTTTGGTGGGTAGGCATTTTAACACGGACAATGTCAATCTGAATCAGCATTTATTTTTTATTTTTTTGTAACAGTTGAATGTCTGGGAGAAAAGCAAGCACAATGGACGTTACACAGTCTAAAGACCAGCATTGTCAGTGTTGGAAAAAAGTGTTTCACACTGATGTGGGGATGGGGGAAAAAAATCTAGTTTGCAATTAGCAGAGCTATATATAGACCTATAAAATATGGCTCTGGTAATTAGTTGCTCTAATTCTCTTAAAAATATACAATAGAACGTAGTCACATTCCCATGCAGTGTCAATGTGTATATTGTTGTAAACTCATTGAAAAAAAGTCTGAAGCAAAAACATCCGTCATTTCAAGGCCAAACTGTATCACGGAATAAGATCTGACAATGGTATATGTTTGCAAGGTGTGAGGTTAGTGAGTTCACATTAACTGCCTGGCTGAATCACATGAAATTGCACCTGCGTGCATAGTAAATGATTGTGAGAGGTGACGTGGACTAGACAGGTATGTGGCACGAGGTTACTTAGCAACAGGGGCAAAATATACTGTTGCTAAGAAACAGTCTCCTTACTGCCCATCGGGTGCAGTGTACACATGTTGCTCAAGCATTCGAGTTCATACTTTAGATGAAATCGCTTTGCGCGCACAAAAATCTGTTCATTTCAGATGGAAGATCGTGCATGTACTTCTGATGTAAGAGCCCCAGGGATTGTGTAGAAACCACATGGATCTGATTAGTGTTATTTTTAATAGTCTTTAAAAGGCAAAGCATGTGTGCGTAAATTGCGCGTAAAATATTGCCGCGCGCAGTGTCCCCAAATACACTCAAAACTCCAATAGTGTTCCAATTGACAATTTTAACGAGATAGCCCTATCACTCAAATTTCAGATACCTTTCTCTGACATTCTCTGGCAACCCGTTTCATTCTGGTGCGGAACGTACCTTTCCCTAAAATGCTAGGTTATTCACTATATGTTGGCTGTCGGTTGTTAGACACTGTTGCTACAGCAGACGTGATGTGATGGCCCTACGTCCATAGACTATTACACACTTTAAGGTCTCACCCCGAAAGTAGGCTTGTCTTTGACGAAACCAGCCTGCATGAATTACGTGGATGTACTGTAGGCTTGTGATTTTTGCTGCCTGCAATATATGACGGGCGTTTAGACCGCGTGTCGTCTCTCCACTAACGAGAGAGTAGGTTGTATCTTTAGGACTCTTCACTGTATCCACCTGAGACCGTTATATGTCAGTAAGAAGCCAACGAATGAGGTTCTACACACATCAGCATCACAGCAGGTGTATCTGCAGCAGCACTTTGGAATCGTACGGCATCGGCACCGCACAATACCCGTGCGCACGGTAAGCATGTACTATCATTTCTAATCATATTATACTCATATGGAGTTGTTTAGAGTTGCAGCTACAAGGTGGTCTATTTATATTCATTTTATTCTTAATTTTTACAGATCTACTTGCTTATATTCGCACAAAGTTGGAATGTAAGTCTCATACGTAGGTTTATTTTTGCATTTCATGAAAGCCTATTAGCTAACCATAAAGCCTATCCAAAGATGGTGATATTTGTTTTTTAATATGTGATTGTGCTATTTTTCCTGATCAAAAATAATTTTGGATGATAGTGTTACATTAGATATTAGTCGATACATGTTCCACTTTACAAAGTTGACCTCGTCTGAGGTCATTTCTGTACAGACCACTACCATTTCTTCCACTAGGTGATGCGCTTGTTCTTTATTGTTGTACATCTACTGTAAGGGAAACTTAAAGGGGCAATCAGCAATTGCTACATACATTTTTGGACTTATAAATAATTGATATGTACCCATTGATTCTTGAATAATATAACTTATAAATGCCTCATGAGCTTAGTTTAACTGTAGTACCCCATTAGAACCTGAAATATAAGATTGTTTTACTCCAATGTTTGTAAACAAAGTAAATGTAAACAAACACTATATAGCCTCAAAACATGGTTAAAACTATCATTTTGATATCATAGATGGTCAGTCCTTGCATCCATAGCTCTGTCTGTGAATTTGAGAGTGGTTACATTTCTCCAGCCCCATCCTTCTGCTTTTTACCAAAACAGGGTCAGGGAGGTGCTTTATTATTGTTTCTACTGCTGATTGCCCATTTAATTTGCTTCCATTTGTTGGAATGGCAACTTTTTTGAATGGTGATTGTTGTCTTCTAAAAAAATTGAGTTAATGATGTGCAGCTTCAGATATAGATTTGGTTGGAATTTTGTTAGGCATATTGGAGTAATGCATCTCGGAGATTATTGTAGATGTGTACATTTTGTAGATTACTCATGAAATGTTTTAAACTATCAGGGATAATGAAGTGATGCCTTAATAAGCAATCTTAGTCTAGTCTGTCTAGGCTGTACTGACTCCAAAACCACACCTCCAATAAACCATCTGGAAGACAATACACAGATTTTAGAGTGACAAAATAAATATTTTGAGTTACTTTTATTTTGCGCTTCAATTTTGTCAAAAAGCAAATTTAGATTACACAGTGGCACTTTGGTTTTCACAGTATACGTTAATTTCATCTTCCCAGTGTCCTTGTATATATGACTTCTTGTTTTAGTTGGTTGCTTAGCAGCTTAGTGCTTTTGTTTCCCTTTTGTAGATGAATGAAAGGCATGCAGTGGTAAAAAGAATGCACTTGCCAAAATAACCTATACTTTAATGTACAAATGTAGAGTGATCCAGAATTAGCATACCTAAGCTCCAAATGAACTAAATGACCGATACCTGTTGTGTGTTCCCAATTTCTGTCTCCCTATGCCTCTCTTTCCCTCCTTCCCCTTTTCTGTCTTTCTCCTCCTCCCTCTCTTCCAATCCCTCTACCTCTATCTCTCACTCCCCCTCTCCATTTTCTCCCCTATCTCTCTCTCCACCAGTGGGATAGGGGGTGTTGGTGGTCTATGAATGTGGCCGAGCGTGCCCCCCACCACAACAACTGCCTCTGTGCCCGTGGGGACTATGCGCTGCACAACCCTGAATGCACTGGCCGGTGGTTTGCGAGAACAGGGAGGGGGGTGGAGCAGCAGCAGGGGGTCGAGGGGGGCGCAGCATGCCGCCTCCCTTCCGCATCGCTGTGCTGGGGGCACAAGGCGTGGGCAAGACTGCCATCGTGCAGCGCTTCCTCCACGATGACTACAGCGAGGCGCCCGCCCCGGCAACCAGCCGCGCCCGCCGGGTCCACCTGTCTGCTGCTGTGCTCAATGGCCACGTGCACGACCTGCAGATCACCGACTATCCTGCCATCACCAGCTTCCCCGGGAACTCGATGCAGGTACTGTCCCACTAAAGCACAACAGTGATGGGAAATGATGTGTGTGGCAGGTTAGACATTGTAGACAGGTGAAAGGTCCATTTTAATGTCATGACATGAGGAGAGGAAGCCACTTCTGATTTGATGCTGTGTATGCCCTGCTTTGATGCCTCACAGACCCTTTTATTTAAATTCACACACACACACACACACACACACACACATCTGAAAGTGTGTAGTCAGCAGCTTTGTCATTGGGTTAGAAAAGAGGACAACCTGCTCTCTGTATTCACCTAGGATGTCACATAAAAGGAAGAAATCCGTTTTATCTTTACTCAAATATCTGATATTCTCAGATGAATGTATTATACAACACAGGGCTCTCCTGAGAACACTGTTATAAGAGGGATAAATTAGATGGGGTTATTACTCTGTCCAGAAGATACTGCTAAAGCAGCTTTTATTGTTGTAGTACTCGAGACCGGTCTCGAGACCACATATTCGGTGTCTCGGTCTTGTCTCGGTGTCGGATACATTTGGACTCGGTCTCGGACAGTGAGGACTCGTAATTTCTTCCCGAGACCAGCGGAGTAAAAAACTAATAATTATCAGCTTCCATTCAGTCAGCGCATAAAACAGCTTCACCAGGCCAAATGTATACACTCCTTTCTTGAAACATTAATATCTTAACAGCCTTATATATATATATAGTGACAGGTTCGTGATTCTGAAATGACAGCAACCGAAATACCAGCGCATTATTGTATGAGTGCACTTTTTGTAAAAAAAAAATATTTTTAAAAGGGCCAGTAGTGTAGTAGAGGGTACACGAAGATATAAATCGTTTACCCAGTTTTTTCTGTGGGCGTTGTTTATAATCACTTCTTAATCCCTTCTGATGAGTATCAAAGTAGTGTAGTGAAGGTATACGACTTATCAATTATGTAGTACAATAGAGAAATCATTCACAAAGTAGTTTACACAATCGCAAAGCATGTGACATATATTCACATGCGCGCCAAACAGTCTAGTTTCAGCGGAATATCATCTGCAGGCAGCAAGAGTGAACAGGTCCCAGAAGAATGACATCGGTAACGTTGGGTAGAAAATACGTTTCAATTTAAGATACCTACCAGTAAATACCAACTAAGGCAACAATGGGTACAGTGGCGGTTCTAGATTGTATGGCTCCCCCGCCCCCCAAAAAACAAAAAGTACCATTCTGTACTAACTGTAATTTTTATTCAGACAAATAGAAAAAAAATGGTGTTGATTTGGCACTCCAGCATCAATACATTACCCGTCCCCCAACACTGTCAACCAAGAGTCAAGACTAAACCAATTCACCTTGGTGGTGTGCAGACTGGTTTTATATTATTCTGAACGATTTCGCACAAACCAGAAAAAAAATGCAACAATATGTCTGTGAAACTAAATATTCACAGTATTATGAATGAATTGTGGTTTATTTGGTAGCATTTCGTAGTGTGACTGATTTTACTAATTGCATTAGTACTGTACAAAGCTAGAGGTGGCTATTTAATAGATTCCCCTGCTCCCCCTACCTCGGGCTTCCAGTGGGGAGACCTGAGGTCAACCTACCCCCGCCCCCATCTCGTACTTCTGAGTGGGAGACCTTCCCAGGCAGTATCCTTCCTAGCTCACAAACTAGAATCAGAGCGTCCACTCCGACAAGGTTAATTGACCCACAGTCCCAATTGACCCGCCCCCGGCCCACGTGCTGCCCACTGAATGGGTATACAAACCAGGTATTGAAAAAGTTCAGTCCGAAGTGTTGGTTAGTAGGCTATTTGTGATGTGCAATTGTCATCATGCACTGTTTGCATCAGGGGTGTAGACATGGATGGGCCTGGGTTGACAGGCCCACCCACTGGAGAGCCAGGCCCTGACAGGCCCACCCAATCAGATTTATGTGATTTAAGCATTGTTGTGGACTTAGACCATCACATTTTTGTATTTTTCTATAAAAAAAATAGTGATTTTGAGAGTGAAAATCTGAAGTATTTACAGGAAAATTAATTTTCACTTAGGGTGCTTTTCCTTCGCTGGGTGGGCCGTTTGGGAACTTTTTGGCACAGTTAGAGTATACCCACTTCTCCAGGCACCACTGCATAGGGCCGATGGAAAGACAGCAGTCACACACAGCATGATGTTAAAGGATAACCAGTCCAGAAACTCGTACATAATAAGCCAGAAGGTCCCAATCATAAGAAAACAAAAACACAACCATTAAGCATTTCCCAATCAAAATGTACAACTATTACTTCCAATTGAAAAAATAATTTAATGTTTAGCACACAAAGTAACCAGTGACCCAAAGTTTAAAGTGGAGCTGACAGCGTTTGAACAATTTTGAAGTTATGAAACAAAAAGACAATCATAAGTCATTAATATCAAATTCCCTGTTTATGCCACAAAACCAACTTTATAAGAGGTTTTAAAAATAGGTACTCTTTGACTCACAGATCCATGACGTACACTAAGGCATTGTAGAATGTAGATGGATGCAGTTAAATGCATGATTAATATAATTCACCAATACATTTCTGGAGAGTCAAAACAACATTGCTATCAGGTTGTAAATCACAGCTGGACTGGTACATTGTTTGTTGCCTCCATTCGGGATGCACTGTTTGAGTTTCAATAACTCAATATTCTGGACAAAAACTGACTAATGTAACTAAGGCTGGGAATGTCACTACAAGTAAACTAGCAAGGGCAATGATCACAAGTCAGTCATAACATGGCTAATAGGCTAGCGTATCTATTTATGTAGCAAGCTAAAAACACAGAGCCTAACGTTAGCTAGATATTCTGCTAGCAGCTAGCTAGCAAGCTGTCATGTCATACCATTGGAGGAGTGGGTGAGTGACTGACTTTGTCCCAAATATCGTTTTTCAGTGGCAATACATACACAGCTAGAGATGCAGGTGTCATGTGGTTAGCTAGCAAGAACTTGAACGACTGTTATACAGTTAGCATTTCTCTTGCATTCGCAAATTCACTCTGGCTATCTACTCCGATTTGAGAGCACTCTCATCTGAGTGTGCCAGAGGACAGAACAACTGATGAATTTACCAACACGCAACACCTGCTGAATATGACCGGTGTCAGTAAACGTAGGAAAAAGAAGTAATAGTTAGTCAAGAACGCTCTAGATGACATGTAAACAGCATAACCAGCTCTGTTCTCTCATTTGTGTCTGGAAGTAGCAAGTTAGCCAACTTTAGCCAGTTAGCTTGAGTGCTTGGTTGGGACAAGCATGCGTTGGCAGGCAAGCTGTAAAAGGATGAGGAGGCTACAATTCTCCATCGTTTATCAGTGCAATTTTGACGGCCAACTAGCTGAAAAAGTTTGAGATGGTTTATCTAATGTTCCTTTGTTAGATTTTAGCCTATCTTGCTCTGGCTAGCATTAGTTGTTGCTCTTGTTGTTGATGTGCATAACTGAGGGAGAGAGAGCCTAGCTTTTCATGTTTTGTAAGATGACTGTGGTGTTTACATATTTGTAGAAATCCATTCAGGTTTATTTTGTGGCTTTTGACGAATGTGTTCTAATGATCGAACGTCGCGCTATTGCAACTGCCTGTAAACACACAGTCCAGTTCAAAGTGAATGATGACAGGCCCGTGTGGCAAATGGCTTGTTTGTATAAAGGTCTACTGTAGTTCTGATTGATAACCCCCTGATCTGTGTAGACTCCGGTCCTGGACAAGACAGATGTTTTTATTCTGTTTTATTTACTGCAGTGTCCATTAATTGTGCGAATGCACATCCATTTTCCCACTCTATTGTGGTAGAATTATCACAAATGCCTTAGAATGTTTGGGAATTCCTGATACTAAGAATTTATGAAAAGGTGAAAATGACCATACCCAAGAGGTCACATGTCAGAATGTTTTTTAAAAAGTGTAATATTCTTCCTGTGGGTGTATATGAACAGATTTTAATAAGATTTCATGTTGCTAAAATGCTGTCAGTTCCACTTTAAATGCAACAATGTTTCACATACAACTTATTTTCAAAGAGATGGCTAACAACACCAAGCACACTGCAATAAAAAAAAACAGTTCCACTCACCAGATGATGATCATTTGAAACTTAACTTCTTGTTGAAAGTTATTCTTGAAAAGGGAGAAACTAACAAATTAGCAACAACATCCTCTTTGATAACACATCCTGCCGCTGAAAACTAGCCGACAACAAAAGCTAGCTAGCTAGACCGTGGGAAAACTGCTGCTCACTATTGCGTAGTAACCCGTTGGCGTTCAAGAAGTCAGAAGTTTCCATACTTTTTGTAAAAAACAGTCCCACTCATGAAGTCAAAATGTGATTGGATGATTTCACTGTCACTCCAAAATGTTGTCCTAATACAATTGAATGGCAGATGCCTTTATCTAGCTTCTGATGGCCTAGCCAATGGCTGACTTAGCTAGCCAAATGTATCCCCCCAGAGACTAGCAAAGAAAAATCCTGATTGGATATTTGTTTATCTTCAGTTTTAACCCTTTCCTTTCCAACAAAAACTGAAGAGATTAAATCAGAACATCATTGAAAATAATAATATAATTATCATTATTTCTATATTATTATAAACATTATTTTATAAATCCTTAGCCCTTCTCTGAAGGCCCATTGTTCCCCACTGTGTTTGGGTTAGGAATAATTTGTAGAGTGGTTCTATTTTTCCTCAGCTTGCATTTTTTCACTATTCTGAATGTCTAAAGAATCCATATGTTGTTCTGAAATATGAACACAGAAATACTGGACATTTTCAACTCTTATGGTGGTGATTTACCAAAATTACAATCATGGTCTTGATTTGGACTCGCATTTTTCTGGTCTCGGTCTTGACTTGGACTCGGACCCCTTGTCCCCCTCCCGGTCTCAGCCTAGACTTGGTCTCGCCCCCCTCCGGTCTTGATCTTGAATCGGTCTTGCCTTAGGTGGTCTCAAACACAACACTGGCAGCTTTTCAGTCATAAAGTTTGAGTGAAAATTGGCCTTTCAATGAACCAGAGATTTCTCATCACATCTAGACACAATTTTACAGTCACAGAACAAAATATTGAACTGAAACTGAGACCTCAGAAAATGTAATTACTAGTTTGGCTTACTCATTTAAAGAAAGTAATATTGTGTTGAAGTCAACAGATTAACCACAGTTTTGGGTATAACTTTAATCAAATTTCACACTCAATTGATCATTTATAAGATAATCAGTGTTTTCATTTGCAATGAAGAGGAGCTTGAGGTGTTTTTGAAAAGCTTTGCAAGGCAAGCACTAGCTTGCAAACAATATTTCTCACAGCGAGGAGCCAATCATAAAGCAGAAATTAAAATTACAAAAGAGAGCAGATTGTGTTTTGGTCATATTGTCCAGAGAGTATGCTATGTTGCAAGTAATTTCAGCAAATTAACTAGACTAACATCATTCTGAAAAAGTGTGCAAAAGCTGTGCGTGCATGTGTACAGAATAGGAGAAGACTATTGGTCTCCATGCTACTATTTAAAAGAAATCTTTCCGTCACATTCAAAATGTATTAAACAATGCATCTGAGTATTACCAGACAAAAGGTACTGCTTCCTAATGAGAGCCTTCCCCATGTCTTCTCTTCTCCCTCCTGTCTCCTTCCCTCCTCTTTCTACTATTCTCTTTCCTTCACTTTTCTATCCTCTCCCCTCCCTCCTCTAGGAGTGGACAGACACCTGCTGCCGAGGCATCCGCAGCGCTCACGTCTACATCCTGGTCTATGACATCTGCTGCTTCGACAGCTTCGAATACATCAAGACCATGCGCCAGCAGATCCTAGAGACCAGGTCAGGACACGGCCTGCATGCCAAATAGGGGCCAGCTCCGGCTGGCACCAGCTCTTTGAACTCAGCCGTAATTACGGCTCGCTATGAATAGAGCAGCCTGGGCTGCAATCAGGAGCCTCCACCGCCACACTCACATAGAACATTTATTTAACATTTGGACTGAAATCAACATGAGTGGCTCAGACTGCCAGGGTCAAGTGTCTTCATAATCACTTCGGCTTCTCTTCACAATCCCTCCATTGTCTTTTTGCTCTTTCATATGTTCTATTGAATTCTGTATTTTTTAGATGATGTTGGAAGCAAATGCAGTGTGGAATGGTGTGATGAAAACAGTTTTAACAACACCCACTTTATAGACACTCACAATTGACACTATAGACACTCAACAGATACTTGTTACAAAACAAGTATTTCACAGTGGTTATCTTACCATGGTAAAAAGTTGAGTCACAGTCTGATAGAACTGTTACCAAGCCAATCTTTCACTGTGGATGAAATGTATCCAGAAACATGAGATTATTTTTTAACAAACCACCCCTCTTGGCTCTGGGCTTGAAAAAAAATCAATAACCATTCCTTGCGAATCCACAAATTTCATGTCAGTAGTGCTTGCTTGCTTTTCAGGTCGATACATCTCTCCCAAACCAGGCAGCTGCTAAACCAATTCTGTGTCATATAATTAGTCAAAGCAATTTGCGCAAACCATCCCTCCTGGGAGCCCAGATAGCTTTAATCAGAGAGACGGTGTGTCCTAATAATAGGGTTGGGAAACAAGGCTGGTGTTTGTCTTAGACTGATGTCAGTGTGGGATAGTGACATGATGTGATGTTTGGAGGGACAGACGTGTGATACGTGTCAGTGGAGCGGAGATTGATTCTGAGAGCCATTAGCTTGCAACCACGTGACTTGTCGTTGTGAGGCAGCTGATGACCTTGGTGGAAAACACGTGTTTCATTTACAGTGAAATCATCTTCACACCACCATCTCTCTTGCACGTCTCACATGTCTTGCTCTCACACACACAGAGGGAGAGATGGGTTGTTTAATATCATCTCCAAATCTGCTAATGAGCCAGGGACTAGACTGACAGCTGGCTGGCTGCCTGGGACTAGACTGACAGCTGGTTGGCTGCCTCTCCTAAGATATATGTGCCTTAGGAGATTTTTCTGCAATGTACTTACTGTATGTGCTGCTATTGTAATAAAGAAGTTGTAATATCTAATGTATTATAAAATATGTCTAACTTAATTGAAGTTCTTCATAACACACCATGGTGAAAATGTATCGAGGCATAGGAGTTACTGCAGGCTTGACCCAACCAACCCCCTTGGCCTCAGTTTTGAAAAGCCAATAAGGCTTCCTCTTGAATCCACACATTTCTCTTCATGGCACTGGGACGTGAAAGTGGACGTCACAGCTGTTCCAGTGGTGACAGTAGGGGCAGGGTGTGTGAGCGTGAGGCCATCAATCAGTGCCCACTCTGACAGCACCACGTTGCCAAGGCCATACAGAGGCTAATGGTGTCAGTGACCGGTCCTGTCACAGCCATTCATCTCCCAGTCATCCATTTATTGGGTGGGCTCGCCCAGTTATGATTATGCACAAATCATTCGATTTGTTAGATTTACGTGCTAAATATTTTGCAGTACATGCTTGTAAAATCAACATTTGGAGCAGTAGGCTACATTCTTTTGAAATCAATATAAGGAACTGGCAGTTGAGGAAAAGCTATTTATTTCTTAGTTCTTGTGACGGTTCCCTCTTTCCTATCATCATCTTCAGGAGATAAGGAAGAGACAAAAGCTGAACACAGAGGCCTGGGATGGGGAGAGGAGTGTGACACCTTGGATCTTACTCACATATATCTGACCAGAGATACAGTGCATTCGGAAAGTACTTAGACCCCTTGACTTTTTCCACATTTTGTTACGTTACAGCCTTATTCTATAATTGATTAAACTGTTTTTTCCCCCTCATCAATCTACACACAATACCCCACAATGACAAAGCAAAAACAGGTTTTTAGAAATCTTTGCAAATGTATATAAAAAAATAAATATATCACATTTACATAAGTATTCAGACCCTTTACTCAGTACTTTGTTGAAGCACCTTTGGCAGCACACCTGTATTTGGGGAGTTTCTCCCGTTCTTCTCTGCAGATCCTTTCAAGCTTTGTCAGGTTGGATGGGAAGGTACGCTGCACAGCTATTCTCAGGTCTCTCCAGAGATGTTGGATCGGGTTCAAGTCCGGGCTCTGGCTGGGCCAATCAAGGACATTCAGAGACTTGTCCCGAAGCCACTCCTGCATTGTCTTGGATGTGTGCTTAGGGTCGTTGTCATGTTGGAATTTTAACCTTTACCCCAGTCTGAGGTCCTGAGCGCTCTGGAGCAGGTTTTCATCAAGGATCTCTCTGTACTTTGCTCTGTTTATTTTTCCCTTGATCCTGACTAGTCTCCCAGTCCCTGCCACTGAAAAACATCCCCACAGCATGATGCTGCCACCACCATGCTTCATCGTAGGGATGGTGCCAGGTTTCCTTGGCACCATCCCTACGGTTTTATCAGACCAGAGAATCTTGTTCCTCATGGTGGTCCATGAGGTGCCTTCTGGCAAACTCCAGTCCTTTAGGTGCCTTCTGGCAAACTCCAAGCGGGCTGTCATGTGCCTTTTACTGGGGAGTGGCTTCCGTCTGGCCACTCTACCATAAAGGCCTGATTGGTGGAGTGCTGCAGAGATGGTTGTCCTTCTGGAAGGTTCTTCCATCTCCACAGAGGAACTCTGGAGCTCTGTCAGAGTGACCATTGGGTTCTTGGTCACCTCCCTGACCTAAGCCGTGCTCCCCCCAAGGCCCTTCTCCTCCCAAGCTCTAGGAAGAGTCTTGGTGGGTCCAAACTTCTTCCATTTAAGAATGATGGAGGCCACTGTGTTCTTGGGGACCTTCAATGCCACATGAATGTTTTGGTACCCTTCCCCAGATCTGTTTCTCGACACAATCCTGTCTCGGAGCTCTACGGGCAATTCCTTCGACCTCATGGCTTGGTTTTTGCTCTGACATGCACTGTCAACTGTGGGACCTTATATAGACATGTGTGTGCCTTTCCAAATCATGTCCAATCAATTGAATTTACCTCTGGTGGACTCAAATCAAGTTGTAGAAACATCTCAAGGATGATCAATGGAAACATGATGCTCAATTTCAAATCTCATAGCAAAGGGTCTGAATACTTATGTAAATATGGTATTTCTGTTTAAAAAAAGTTTTTTGCATTGTCATTATGGGGTATCTAAAAACAAATGTTTAGATTAAGGCTGTAATGTAACAAAATGTGGAAAAAGTAAATGGGTCTGAATACTTTTGGGTCTGAATACTTTTCAAATGCACTGTATACTCTGTATACACATACTATGTACACACACTGTATACATTACACACACAATGAACACTCACCTCAGAAACCCAAGGTTTCAAACAAAGCTCTGTAGGAGCTACCAGCATATTACTTTGACAAGAGGGGGAATTTAAACCTTCCCTCAACTAACTCAACGTTTCTGTCAAGGTCCACTTGTCAGTAAATGTACAGAGTTAAGAAAAGCCCTTGTTAAATTCAATATTTTGAAAATGTCTAGATTTTTGTCAGGGGCGCAACTTTGGTTTTAGAAGTGAGGGGGGGCATTATCCGACTGGATAAAAAAATGATAAACATTCCAAAACAGCCTATCCGACCAGTCAGAGGCGTCCACATGTTCCTAAAGCACACCGTTTGTATCACATTCCAATGATAACTGGGAGGGACAAAAATGCAATTCCAGAATGTGGCCCCGTACCCAGTGTAAGTTGCACCCCTTGTTTTTGGTCATGAATAACTCCAAACAGAAACGTCCCTTAATCCTCTCCCTACGAAGACTTCCTGATAAAAAGGCTTAGAGTCAGTTTTGGACAGAGTTGGCAGGGCAGGGGATTTGATAACGCTGCCTCAATAGCATCAACTATAACTGAGGTACAAACCTGTGTCAGTCATAGCTAAGCCTTGCTTTTATGTGATGCTGTGTTTCTGTTTAAATGACCACAGAAAAGCAACCACTGTGTGTTGAATACCTAATGCTTTAGATGACCACAGGTGTCTTACCTCTCATTCTGTGTGTTTTTTTTCTCTTTTCCTCTACAGGGTGTTGGGCACAGGCGACATGCCCATCCTGGTCGTGGGGAACAAGCGGGACTTGCAGCGGGGGCGTGTTATCCCCCGCCACAACATGTCCGACCTGGTGAGGAAGAACTGGAAGTGTGGCTACGTGGAGTGTTCGGCCAAGTTCAACTGGCACGTGCTTCTGCTGTTCGGGGAGGCTCTGCGCAGTGTGGGCTGTGCCCGCTGCAAACACGTCCATGCAACCATCCGCTTCCAACGGGCACTAAGAAACGAACGCTGTGCCCTCATGTGATTTACTCAGTGACGGTGGCTGCGCACCAGAGTGGCATTGAGGGCCATTGGTACAGTAAACCTCCCTAGGACCACCATAGCTGACCACAATGAATGACCACATTTCTGTCCCGTGAAGCTACAGTATTAACATGTAACAGCCCTCTGTTTTGCTGCTATCTGACTTGATCAGGGATAGAGAGTACCACCCTATCCATCTTTGTAAAGTATCTTTGATATTTTCTTGACTTGGAGGCAGCTAAACCAACCCCTTGCTGTAAAAATTCTGAACTCGTTCAAGTACACTAAAGGAACTTTCCAGCATCTGGGAGTCGCTCCAGACAGACAGATTGGCTTATGTTGTTTGACTCACCTGGACATTGATCGATGTACGACATTGCTAATGTCAAAGCCCTGTTTGGAGTGGGATTGAGGTTGACATCTGCTGATGCATTCTCTTTCTCTGCTCGGATGTCTTGAAGGTGCACACTTGAGCATATAATCACCAGAGGTAGCTAAACGAATTCCGTACACAAGCCCATCTCAATTTACGCCAATCCAAAAGATCCTCTCCTTTAGTCCTCTGAAACCAAAACAGCCAACCTTAGGGAGATTTCTGTTCAATGGAGTAATCCAATCCAGTCCACCTTTACGCTCCACTCGCAAACAAACAACTGTGTACATCCTAAAATCTACAACTGTAGAAGCACATAAGGGTGTTTATATACAAACACAACTCAGACCAAACCCCTGATATGAGACTGTTAATGAGATGCTGTAAAAATAAGGTCTAAATGTAATAAAATACTTGAGGCTAGACGTGGTTGCCAATATATCGATCTGTTCAGGTCCTCTGAACTGCTAAATACAGCAATAAATGAACATGCCATGCTTGAATGTTAGTAAACTTTGGTAAAACGTAGGAATAAGGGGGAACAAAAGGACACACTTGTTCCTGTAAGGTTGCATTCAATGAATTTTTTTATTTATTTTATTTCACCTTTATTTAACCAGGTAGGCTAGTTGAGAACAAGATCTCATTTACAACTGCGACCTGGCCAAGATAAAGCAAAGCAGTGGGACACAGAGTTACAGATGGAATAAACAAGCGTACAGTCAATAACACAATAGAAAAAAAGAGAAAGTCTATATAGTGTGTGCAAATGGCGTGAGGTGGTAAGGCAATAAATAGGCCATAGTAGCAAGTAATTATAATTTAGCCAATTAACACCGGAATGATAGATGTGCAGGTAGAAATACTGGTGTGCAAAAGAGCAGAAAAGTAAATAAAAACAATATGGGGAAAGGAGAATACAATGCAGATACAGCTAGCCTACCTGAGTGAAACTAAATTAGTATGGTACTATAAGAAGATAGTGTTAATAAACTGCCAGTTGCAGGAATGTTTTCTGTTTTGGACCAATCACATTCCATAAGGAGAGCCTCAAATGTCTAACAGCCCCCAAAATCAGAGCCGAACTACTTTCGTGACCTGTGATTTTAATAAGCCTGTTCCTGAATAAATAAATAAAAATGTTATATATGCTGATGAGCTAGCTAGCTGTCTATGATTATGAAGATGACTTTAAATTGCTCTGTGTTGATGTGAACCTATAATTACGATGGAGTCCTCAGACGTCCCATTCTCTGGTCTGTTTCATGAATACATCATAATTTGAGCATCCTTCTTCAATACTCCACAGGTAGGTCTGTCTGGAACTCTTACATGGTCTATAGTACATAGCTAGAGAAACTCGACAGACTAATAACAGTCTCAAAGACCACTGCCTTGCATGGTTGCCCTTTACGCCACAGGTCAGATTTACTTTTCCCTCCTCCACTGCCTTAGTCACAGACCTGCATAATCTCTTACCTGGGTACTACATCATTACACATTCCAATAAAATATTTTATTTTCAGGATTCCTGTTTCATTTCCTGAGGTCTCTCGCTAAAGGCCCATTCTGATGAAAACCACTAACCTGGCATTGTGAGGTGTCTAAAATATCAGTATTGTATTCAAAGAGATCTACTGGAGGGCCATCTTGAACCTGAGGGCCTAATAAGAAAATACACACTAGTTGTGAATTACTGTTTTAATGCTGTTATCAAATCAAATTGTTCAACAAACTTAATAGGTGCTTGTTTTGAGAAATTAAGTTGCTGAAAAAACAATTTGGGTTCAAGGCTACCGGATGCTGATCCCTGGTATGTCCCAGTGTGTATTGTTCGTCCCTAGTACAGTTCATCCCAGTGTGTCAGTCTCGCTGGCCGGCCCACAGCCAGTAGAGGTAATTGAAGGAGTCTTTCTAGTAGAGACTAAGGCGGTGTGGAGCGTGACGTGTGTGCAAGCGGATGGGGAACAAGCACAGCTGTTGTAGTGTGACGGGCTGCAGCTCTGACAAGGGCTATTAATAGCTCCAGACTTGATCTTCCAAGCAGCAAAATGCTAGAGGGCTGCAGCCATAAACTCAATACACACAAGGTGACTGAGACAGTATCTTAGGCTAAGTAAAGCAATCAAAGGATGCTAAAGTAGCAACCCGCGGAACTGTAAACAAGAGGGTCACTCCTGAGAAGCAGAGGTCAATAAAAAAATAATGCCTTGAATGTTGATCAAAAACAAGCGCTGTCAAAGAAAAAAAATCTATTCAAAGTTAATCTGTGATTCAGCTCACAATCATGAAAGAGAATCTTTTATTTAAAAAACAACAAAAAACTATCGATCAGCAAATGAGTTTGTGGCTGCAGCCACCACATAGTGTGTGACTGTGTGGGAGTGTGTTAATGTCTATTTGAGTTTGTGGCTGCAGCCACCACATAGTGTGTGACTGTGTGGGAGTGTGTTAATGTCTATTTGAGTTTGTGGCTGCAGCCACCACATAGTGTGTGACTGTGTGGGAGTGTGTTAATGTCTATTTGAGTTTGTGGCTGCAGCCACCACATAGTGTGGGAGTGTGTTAATGTCTATTTGAGTTTGTGGCTGCAGCCACCACATAGTGTGTGACTGTGTGGGAGTGTGTTAATGTCTATTTGAGTTTGTGGCTGCAGCCACCACATAGTGTGTGACTGTGTGGGAGTGTGTTAATGTCTATTTGAGTTTGTGGCTGCAGCCACCACATAGTGTGTGACTGTGTGGGAGTGTGTTAATGTCTATTTGAGTTTGTGGCTGCAGCCACCACATAGTGTGTGACTGTGTGGGAGTGTGTTAATGTCTATTTGAGTTTGTGGATGTGTGTTTTTAGCCTTATATAAATACAATGGCTCTGAAATTCAGCCATGCCTCAATACCCGAGTCTGTGGGTCTGGGTGAGGCGGTCTGCTCATCTTTTGTGCTCTGATAGAACGGATCCTGGAGTAACAGGCAGCAGATGTGAGACGCGCGGATGTGTCTGATATTAAGGTCTGAAGGCTTCTATTCTCATTGCTCTCCAGCTGCCTCTGTGTGTGTTCCTCTGTGTGTGTTCCTCTGTGTGTGTTCCTCTGTGTGTGTTCCTCTGTGTGTGTTCCTCTGTGTGTGTTCCTCTGTGTGTGTTCCTCTGTGTGTGTGTGTGTGTGTGTGTGTGTGTGTGTGTGTGTGTGTTGCTCCCTGGTTCCACATTTAAAAAGAGCATTTGGAGAGGAGCCGAGCGCTGCTCTGAAGCAAAATTGAAGTGGAAATCTGACCTTGTGACCTCCCACCAAATAGATTTTCCTTACATATAAAATCACAGGGAATTGAATACATTCCGCTGTCAGAGAGGGAATAGAGGAGAATTGTGATAGAAAATTTATATTTTCTTTTGGAATAAAGACATATGATTACCATAGCACTGAAGAAAGTTTTGCATTAAAATGATTGGCACAATGTAGTGGAGTGCACACGGAATAAGTAATAAATTGAACCGAAACTGAGCATTATAGTTGAAAACCTTTATTTGTTGAGGTGAACGCTCCACTGAATGCAGATAATCTTTCACCACTACTTTGTGTGGTCTGATGCATCAATTCAGCTTTGACCAAAAATAGATGTAGTACAGTACCATCCAAATAGAGTATTTTTCCCTTGAGTACTGCAATTGGCTATGGAAGTGAAATGTAAGGGGTTAGACCCAGGACTCTGGGTCCTCTGCTGTCACCGGTTTAAGCATTTGCCACTGCCTTAGCCTCACTGTGGCTTCGTAGCCATGCTGCCTGTAGCTCCGATACATTTCTGTGGAACCCTGCCTGCCTGCCTTGCCTGCCTGCCTAGTTGTGTATCCCCCTTCTGCACCCTCCAGTGTCCCCCGCAGGTTGACCCCCTTTGTAGGAGATTGGGGTGGGGATTCGCGAGGGCTTCTTGCCTGGTCTGTAGTCGTGCCTGGGCCGGAGCTTCAGCTTGTAGATGGAGGGCACACTCTCTGGTTTCTTCAAGGTCCTCTTCTGTCTGAAAGACCCATTCCTTGGTTTCAACAGGCTATCAGGGCCTGTTATGGTAGTGGCTCTGGGGTTCACTACAGGTGAATTGGCGTCTGTCACCCTGCGCCTGATGCTAATGCTAACTCCATTCCCAGAGTCAGGAGAGATTGTAGAATCAACGGGCAGCTCTTTGGACTCGACACTGGAGCCCATAGAGGACCAGGAGCTGGTCACACAGGCTTTGGCCACTTTGAGGTTTAAGCTGGAGTCCACCACCTCTGTGTTGCTGCAAGTCTCTCTACTAGCTCTAAGGCTACCAGAGAGTGTTTTCACCCAGCTCTCCACACACACCTTTTCCAGCAGCCTATTCCCTTTGGAGAGCTCAGTGATGACTGCATCAAAGCTGGCCTCAACTGGATGTGTGGCATCAGAGGCTGAGGTATGTGGAGATGATTCGAACCCAGCTAGAACTGTACTGAATCCACCATGATCACTCTCAGCGATATTCTGAGATGGTTGGTATTGACCGTTTTGCTTGCGTTTTCTGTCATCTGAGTCGACGCTGAGCTGCTGGAGGTTGGACAGGATCTCGTGCTCCAGACTCTGGTACAGACTGGCCTCCTGGGCTGGGCTGTTGGGGGGAGGGGTGAACAGGTAACCATTGACTATCGCTCCGTCTCCTGCCACAAAGACTTTGCCACATAGTTCTGGATGCTCAGGCTCTTCAAGGCTCACCACAGTGCTTTTGTGAGAAGCCTTGTCATTGACAGGAAAGCCAAATGTATTCTGTCTTGTCAGGCCCTGCATTCTCTCGTGGTTGGAGTCGCTGTGTGAAGGGTTGGTTGTGATGTCATAAGGGGTGGGTGTCTTATTTGGATCCCTCAGGTTTCCCCCAATGGTTGTGAAGGGCCTGACTTGGCATTCCCCAGATGATTCTTCCCAGAATGTTTTGGCTGGACAGAAGGTGCAAATTAAATCGGGGCTCTTTTGAAGAGTATCACAGTTTTCAGGCTGCTGGATAGTGATGGTGGGTTGTCTGGGGCAGACAGGGGTATATCTGGCGGGTGTAGCAGCCCTTACCGTGTTGGGTCCTCCATGCCTCTGGGGGGCAGTACCGTTTGAGGGTTCTGTGCTGTTGCCACCCAACGTGGAGCTCTGCCTGAGCTTAGAGGCAAACTGAGACTTAGTCCAGGTCTGAGTAAGCCCGTTTTCTGGTCTGGGCTGGGGCAGGGAGGATTGCTGCCCAGGGGACCTGTGGAAGACCAGGGGGGTTCTAGGCCTCTGAGCCTGGGGCTTAGTCTTGGGCTGGGGTTGAGGTGTGGAGGAATGTTGGATGGACCGAGGCAGGCTGCTGGTGAAGCGGGGGGCTTGGAACGAGCGTGTGGCCTCTCTGCCTGTCCTCGTGGAAGAGTTGAGTGCTGAGTCATCATTACACCCAGACCGGTGGTGCTGGAGAGTGGGTGTGGAAGCACTCTGTCTCAGTCTGAAATCACACAACAAAATCACACACTCAAGTTTTGAAATGCTACTGCGTATCCGATCTCTCCAAGGTGACCTAAATAACTACCATTACTAATTTGTTAATGCAAGTTTGTGCATGAATAAGTATACAGAATAAAATTTGTTTCCAGGCTTCTCTACAATGTAGCCTACCAAATCCACTTCTGCATGTGTTCGGGTAATCAAACTAAAAACAAAAGCTGCTTAAACTAAAAATTATTATTATTTAAAATAGTTTTACCTTTACTTCACCGGGCAAGTCAATTAAGAACCAATTCTTATTTACAATGACGGCAAGAGGCAAAAGGCCTCCTGTGGGAACGGAGATTAAACAATGTAAGACAAAACGAACACAGACAGAAGACACTGGCAACAGCAAACAAACAGTGGATGTGTTTGTGTGTGAAGTAAGATGCACACATCTAGCCTAGAGTTTCTGCTTTCACCAACTGTCTCGATCTTGTATTGTTTAGCAAGGCAATAATATTGTGTTAAATGCAAGAACTGTCATGTAAAAAAGGCTGTCAGAACGCACTATATTACATTACATATAAGGCGCTCATAGTGACTCCCTGGTAGACAGCAACACTGAAAATGTGATTAGGATTTTATCGAGACAGCCAATATTATCTTTATTGTATCATGTCATAGACTTTAAAAGGTAGACCCAGCGATATGACAGATGCAGAACGTAAACAGCACAGAGGGTCAATTTCCACAACTAAGAGTGTTGAAGCGTGAGGCTCAACTTCACCGATGTTTTGGTTCCATGGCTCACACGCTGTAAGAGCTTGAAGAGAACTGGTGCACATGCGCAGATACTGTGTGTGACAGCGAAGTCTTGCATCTCGCTCATCTCAATATCTGCGGTGCTGTTCGTGGCAACGTCATTTTGCTGAGTCTACCTTTAAGTGGGCCTATATAATGCTATTGTGCTGTATTTTCTTTGTGATTTGCGTGAAGTTGATGAACAGCACAAAATCTCTGGATGTATGCTATGGCCAAAAATGCTATGCATTTTAATTTAAAACTACATAATTGTTACCCAGAAATGATTTGATAATGAGATACGTTTTATGCAATGACCAAAAATGCATAGACCTAAACTCAGCAAAAAGAAACGTCCTCACTGTCAACTGCGTTTATTTTCAGAAAACCTAACGTGTAAATATTTGTATGAACATAAGATTCAAAAACTGAGGCAAACTGAACAAGTTTAGTCACAGACATGTGACTAACAGAAATGGAATAATGTGTCCCTGAACAAAGGGTGGGGGGGTGGGTCAAAATCAAAAGTAACAGTCAGTATCTGGTGTGGCCACCAGCTGCATTAAGTACTGCTGTGCAGCTCCTCCTCCTCATGGACTGCACCAGATTTGCCAGTTCTTGCTGTGAGATGTTACCCCACTCTTCCACCAAGGCACCTGCAAGTTCCCGGACATTTCGGGGGGGAATGGCCCTAGCCCTCACCCTCCGATCCAACAGGACCACCTGGCCGTGCTGCTGCTCCAGTTTCAACTGTTCTGCCTGCGGCTATGGAACCCTGACCTGTTCACCGGACGTGCTTGTTGCACCCTCGACAACTACTATGATTATTATTATTTGACCATGCTGGTCATTTATGAACATTTTAACATCTTGACCATGTTCTGTTATAATATCCACCCGGCACAGCCAGAAGAGGACTGGCCACCCCTCATAGCCTGGTTCCTCTCTAGGTTTCTTCCTAGGTTTTTGGCCTTTCTAGGGAGTTTTTCCTAGGGAGTTTTTCCTAGCCACCGTGCTTCTTTCACATGCATTGCTTGCTGTTTGGGGTTTTAGGCTGGGTTTCTGTACAGCACTTTGAGATATCAGCTGATGTACGAAGGGCTATATAAATACATTTGATTTGAGGACCCAGACGTGCTCAATGGGATTGAGATCGGGCTCTTCGCTGGCCATGGCAGAACACTGACATTCCTGTCTTGCAGGAAATCACGCACAGAACGAGCAATGGCATTGTCATGCTGGAGGGTCATGTCATGATGAGCCTGCGGGAAGAGTACCCCATGAGGGAGGAGAATGTCTTCCCTGTAACGCACAGCGTTGAGATTGCCTGCAATGACAAGATCAGTCCGATGATGCTGTGACACACCACCCCAGACCATGACGGACCCTCCACCTCAATCCCGCTCCAGAGTACAGGCCTTGGTGTAACGTTCATTCCTTCGACGATAAACGCGAATCCAACCATCACCCCTGGTGAGACAAAACCGCAATTCGTCAGTGAAGAGCACTTTTTGACAGTCCTGTCTGGTCCAGCGACGGTGGGTTTGTGCCCATATGCGATGTTGTTGCCGGTTATGTCTGGTGAGGACCTGCCTTACAATAAGCCTACAAGCCCTCAGTCCAGCCTCTCTCAGCCTATTGCGGACAGTCTGAGCACTGATGGAGGGATTGTGCGTTCCTGGTGTAACTCGGGCAGTTGTTGCCATCCTGTACCTGTCCCGCAGGTGTGATGTTCAGATGTACCGATCCTGTGCAGGTGTTGTTACACGTGGTCTGCCACAGCGAGGACGATCAGCTGTCCGTCCTGTCTCCCTGTAGCGCTGTCTTAGGCATCTTACAGTACGGACATTGCAATTTATTGCCCTGGCCACATCTGCAGTCCTCATGCCTCCTTGCAGCATGCCTAAGGCACGTTCACCCAGATGAGCAGGGACCCTGGGCATCTTTCTTTTGGTGTTTTTCAGAGTCAGTAGAAAGGCCTCTTTAGTGTCCTAAGTTTCATAACTGTGAACTTAATTGCCTACCGTCTGTAAGCTGTTAGTGTCTTAACGACCGTTCCACAGGTGCATGTTCATTAATTGTTTATGGTTCATTGAACAAGCATGGGAAACAGCGTTTAAACCCTTTACAATGAAGATCTGTGAAGTTATTTGGATTTTTACGAATTATCTTTGAAAGACAGGGTCCTGAAAAAGGGCCGTTTCTTTTTTTGCTGAGTTTATTTGCTTGCCATGCTATTGTGCAATAGATTAATTCAATGGACAGAAAATGTTATGCCATTTTAGAATATTTCCTAGCCTGGAGCTTAAGTACCTGGAAACTCATTACAGAATTTGAAAAATCAAAGCAAAGCAGAGCTGCTACATCAAAATCCAAGTCTACAGAGCCTGCAGGACATAGTTTCAATCAGTGATGATAGACAAAGATGACCACAAAGACTTTTTCATGGACAGTCAATGTGGTCCTCTCATATCCTCAAACTAACCTGGATAGAAGGTCTGTACATCCATGTCAGTGGTTTTACATTCTCAGTGAATTCTGCAGCATAATGCTGAGACTGAAAAATGTTGAATAGACTATACTGAAAACGATAATCTAGAGTATACCATACCGATAATATAAACTGTAGAAAAAAGAAAAAAAAATTCTAATAATTCTGTTAATTTGCACATCATTTCCAAAAGCAGGCTGCCCACAGATACCTGCTGGTGTAGTGTATGCTAACATATGCATCCCTACAATCATTATCCACATAATTCTAACTCCAGTGACTGTTTGTGCTGAAGTAGGCCAGCTACAATGTTAAAAATACATTGTGGCGGCATGACAAAGTTGATTCATTTTAACGATCTAACATGTAGTGGGGGACGTTAACAGTGACATGATCCAACACAATAAAATGGGAATAATGTAAAACTATGTGCAGCATGGAGGTATTGAGTCACATTATCACAATATAACAGTCATGCACGAGCACGCACGTTTTAGACAATTCCTTTGCAGATTATGTAATTTCACTCTTTGAAAAAAGCAAAGAGTAATTTCAATATCGGTTACAAAACACATTTTGCTTGATGCTCAAAAATACAGCCTGTACTGTACTATGTTCAACACCAGTAAAGTGTCAACGGACTCCATTAAAAGTTAATATTCAAATTATTCATGAACATAATATGCTACCAGAACAAATTAAACTTAAAATGTACAGATTGACAAACTAAATTAATTTATGCCAACATCCTTTTTCTTGAACAAAAGTAGGTTTATGTGGGCAGCCCTTGGATCTGTACTGCAGTGTTTGCTTTGTTAATGCCTTATACACTTATGGGGCTCTCAAACAAGGCCATAAGGTCTGAATGGTAAGAGGGTTCTGCTTTCAGTCCTCTAACATAGGTGTTAAGTGCCATTCTAACTCTCTGACAGAGCAAGGTGCCCCATCTACAAGGAGTATAAAAACATTTGGAACACCTGCTCTTTCCATGACAGACTGACCAGGTGAATACAGGTGAAAGCTGTGATCCCTTATTGATGTCACTTGTTAAATCCACTTCAAATCAGTGAAGATGAAGGGGAGGAGACAGGTTCAAGAAGGATTTTTAAGCCTCGAGACAATTGAGACATCGATTATGTATGTGTGCCATTCAGAGGGTGAATGGGCAAGACAAAAGATGTAAGTGCCTTTGAATGGGGTATGGTAGTAGGTGCCAGGCGCACCAGTTTGAGTGTGTCAAGAACTGCAACGCTGCTGGATTTTTCACGCTCAACAGTTTCCCGTGTGTATCAAGAACGGTCCACCACCCAAAGGACATCCAGCCAACTTGACAACTGTGGGAAGCATTGGAGTCAGCATGGGCCAGCATCCATGTGGAACGCTTTGGACACCTTGTAGAGTTCATGCCCCAACAAATGGAGGCTGTTCGGAGCACAAAAGTGGGTGCAACTCAATATTTGGAAGGCGTTCGCTGCTGATGCCAGACAACAAGTGAAGGCTTTTCAACATATTATGTATCCTTTTTGCAGCCGTCAATGAACAGGTAATCTAATAATGTAGTTAAATAGCTGTGATCAGCACTAGTAACAAGGTCCAGGGGAACCAAGCTGTGTTATTAATGATCCTGTTAGGTTCAAACTGTGTTTAAGGTCAGTGTGGCATTCACTGATATATTATGTACCCTGGTACTGAAAACCACCCATGAATGTGATCTTACAATCAATTTCAACACCCTCAATGTCCATCATTGTCTTAAATAGCATTATCATCAATATTACTAATATTTTCATCAATACCATCACCATTATTCTCTTACCTGTTGGAGAAAGTAGTCTTCATCTCCCTGGAGAACCGGGGGCCTGGGTCAGGAGAGAGGGACGATCTGTTGGGGGAGCAAGAGGCTCTGAGCCCTGGGTCTGGTGATAGGGAAACCCTTGTCCTGGCTGGCCTCAGGCCCCTGGGGGAGTAGGTGGAGGGGGCTTCGGAGGGGGTCCAGAGGATGGGCTGGAGGGGAGTCTGGGCATGACGACTCATGAGCAGCATGGTGGGCATGGTTGGACCCTGGCCGTCTGGGCGCCCCGGCAACCTGCCTTTGATCTCGTGGACCGGCGTGCCCGGGCGCTGGGCCAGCTTATGGGCTGAAGGGAGATGGAGAGGGATTTCCAAGGGATGGAAATCAAGAGAAGAGAAGAAAACAAAGTCATCATCTGTCACCAGTGTTACAGGGAAGCTGTTAATATCCCAGTAAATGACTAAGGTGAAAATAAAATGTAAGATATAGGATTCAGCAGCACATAATTTGAATAGTAATCGTTATATAAAACACTTATTTGCGGCATGGTGATCTTGTTAGGAATGAAGCACAATTTATATAACTTTTGGGTTTTTTCTCCACTGCATTTGTAGCTGAAGTATTTAACCTTTGATAGATCTTATGAATACCAATTAGGTTTATGGTTGCAATGTCAGTGCCTGTCACAATTCATATTTCTGCATTGGCGTCAACTTTATCCAATCTCTAAATTTGGGGAATAAAAGATCAGCTCTCATCAGCTGAAAGTATAGAGGTTAGGCTAATGGCTGCTCCTAATAGAAATGTTGGCAAAAAAAAATCACAGCACCCCCAATCCCAAACATCTTCCCAGGGCTGTGTAAAATCTCACTCTCCTGCCTCATCTGGCTTGTAAGAGTGGAAGGACGGTGGACTTTTTTTTGCCAATGGCTATATTGGTTCGCTATATATAATGGCTATATTGGTATTTATATGACAATCACAGTCCACCGTCCTTCCACTCTTACAAGCCTGGTGAGGCAGGAGAGTGAGATTTTACACAGCCCCGGGAAGATGTTTGGTATTGGGGGTGCTGTGATTTTTTTGGCCAACGGCTATATTGGTTCGCTAATACAGGACTAGTAAAGGCAAAGTTAACTACTTTTGTGTGAGAAAAAAAAAAATTCAGCACCCCTATTTCCTGCGGCTATGTTGTTATGTGCCTTTGGTTAAAAGCCGTCCTTGGAGAGGAGGCCAGCAATGCTTCACAGTTACATTCACTACATGACCAACTCATTCCAAAATCATGGGCATTAATAGTTGGTCCTCCCTTCGCCAGTATAACAGCCTCCACTCCTCTGGGAAGGCTTTCCACTAGATGTTGGATCATTGCTGCAGGGACTTGCTTCCATTCAGACACAAGAGCATTAGTGAGGTTGGGCACTGATGTTGGGCGATTAGGGCTGGATCGCAGTCGGCGATACAATTAATCCAAAAGGTCTTCGATAGGGTTGAGGTCAGGTCCCTGTGCAGGCCAGTCAAGTTCTTCCACACCGATCTCGACAAACCATTTCTGTATAGACCTTGCTTTGTGCATGGGGGCATTGTCATGCTGAAACAGTAAAGGGCCTTCCCCAAACTGTTTCCACAAAATTAGAAGCACAGAATTGTCTAGAATGTCATTGTATGCTGTAGCATTAAGATTACCCTCGACAGGAACTTAGGGACCTAGCCCAAAGCAGACCATTATTCCTCATCCACCAAACTTTACAGTTGGCACTATGCATTTGGGCAAGTAGCGTTCTCCTGGCATCCGCCAAACCCAGATTAATCTGTCGGACTGCCAGATGGTGAAGCATCACTCCAGAGAACGTGTTTCCACTGCTCCAGAGTCCAATGGCGGTGAGCTTTACACTACTCCAGCCGACGCTTGGCATTGCGCATGTTGATCTTAGTCTTGTGTGCGGCTGCTCAGCCATGGAAACCCATTTCTTTAAGCTCCTGCTGAACAGTTCTTGTGCTGACGTTGCTACCAAAGGCAGTTTGGAACTCGGTAGAGTGTTGCAACCGAGGACAGACGATTGTTACACACTACGTACTTCAGCACTCGGCGGTCCCGTTCTGTGAGCTTGTGTGGTCTACCACTTCGCGGCTGAGTCGTTGCGCCTAGACGTTTCCACTTCACAAAAGCAGCACCTACAGTTGACCGGGGCAGCTCTAGCAACTGACTTGTTGGAAAGGTGGCATCCTATGACGGTGCCACATTGAAAGTCACTGAGCTCTTCAGTAAGGCCATTCTACTGCCAATGCTCGTCTATGGAGATTGCATGGCTGTAAGCTCAATTTTATACACCTGTCGGCAACAGTGTGGCTGAAATAGCCAGATCCACTAATTTGAAGGGGTGTCCACATACTTTTGTATATATAGTGTAAGTCCTTTATTTCACCAGCATCTAGTGTAGAGCGGTAATATAATTGACGGAAGCTCTGATGTCACAGAGTGTGACTCAGTAGCGCAGCGGGGACCGCAGTCATCCATCTATGCTTCCTTTCCTTGGCCCCTTTAATGCATGTGCTGGTCAATGCACAATAATATACAACGAGCAGCTCATTTGTCCAATCATGACAAGCACAATGGTTAAGGTGTGGACTGCCACCGTATTGCAATATTGAGAATCGCTTTGAGTAATATTCCAGGTATTCCACTTCTCCATCCTACTGTAATTATATAACACATCCATGTACTCTGATTCCTTCTAAACTAAATTGCTCCCTGTGGGGATTAATAAAGTTGAGTTGCATTGTTGTATAGTATTGTGGTTAGAGTTGTCAGGAGCTGTGGGAGAGGAATAGAGGCAGGCACCCTGTGTGTCGTGATGAATATTGACTCATTCTTATATCAATTTGCCTGGTGGATGCTCCTGCATTATGTAAGTGATGGTGATGCAAGCAGGTTCAATCGAGGAGGGCGGCTAGTGTGTGTGTGTGTGTGTGTGGGGGGGTCTGAGAGAACTCACTGATAGAGGTGCAGCGACAGGGGTCATGCTTGTCCAGATAGTGCTCCAGAGTGTCCCAACCTCCACCCACTCGCACCATCACGTGATTACGCAGGATCTGATAAAACATGGACACGCATGCGCGCGCACACACACAAACCATACCTATGAAAAAGAGCACAACTGCAACATTGGATAATTTGTGGGTTAAGATAGTAAAAGATACGATTCACTCACAATAACAACTACACAGCATTAAGCATGTCAAAGTCTTCCAAGAGACCTTCAAGGTTACATATATAACACCCCACAGATACCGCACCCCACTTTCTGCCACAAAAAAAGCACAAAACAGATCACTCAATCTTTCCACGGAAAGTCATTTTTCCCCCCATAGAGTGCTGCAGTATACAGGTATATCGGTGATAGATTGTCAGAGATGAGAAGTGACAGGCACAGAATGAGCTCAGCTGTAAAGAGTGAGCAATTGATGAGGAGGATGAGAGAGAGAAGAGAGTAGAATAGGTGACGAAGGGAGGCATACCCGAACAAATATGAGTGTGCTGGAGTCCCCCACCCTGTATTTGCCCTCAGACACTTTGAACATGGGAAACTGTGTGGGGCAGGTGCAGCGGCTTATGAGGTACTGGACCTGAGAAACAAAAACACAGGTGAAATCCAAGAGCTGACACTTGAACATGTACAGTTGAAGTCGGAAGTTTACATACACTTAGGTTGGAGTCATTAAAACTCGTTTTTCAACCACTCCACAAATTTCTTGTTAACAAACTGTAGTTTTGGCAAGTCGGTTAGGACATCTACTTTGTGCATGACAAGTAATTTTTCCAACAATTGTTTACAGACAGATTATTTCACTGTATCACAATTCCAGTGGGTCAGAAGTTTAAATACACTAAGTTGACTGTGCCTTTAAACAGCTTGGAAAATTCCAGAAAATGATGTCATGGCTTTAGAAGCTTCTGATAGGCTAATTGACATCATTTGAGTCAATTGGAGGTATACCTGTGGATGTACTTCAAGGCCTACCTTCATCCTCAGTGTCTCTTTGCTTGACATCATGGGAAAGATCAAAAGAAACCAGCCAAGACCTTAAAAGAAATTGTAGACCTCCACAAGGCTGGTTCATCCTTGGGAGCAATTTCCAAACGCCTGAAGGTACCACGTTCATCTGTACAAACAATAGTACGCAAGTATAAACACCATGGGACCACGCAGCCGTCATACCACTCAGGAAGGAGAGGCGTTCTGTCTCCTAGAGATGAACGTACTTTGGTGCGAAAAGTGCAAATCAATCCAAGAACAACAGCAAAGGACCTTGTGAAGATGCTGGAGAAAACAGGTAGAAAATTATCTATATCCACAGTAAAACGAGTCCTATATCGACGTAACCTGATAGGCCGTTCAGCAAGGAAGAAGCCACTGCTCCAAAACCTCCATAAGAAAGTTTGCAACTGCACATGGGGACAAAGATCATACTTTTTGGAGAAATGTTCTCTGGTCTGATGAAACAAAAGTAGAACTGTTAGGCCATAATGACCATCGTTATGTTTGGAGGAAAAAGGGGGAGGCTTGCAAGCCGAAGAACACCATCCCAATCTTGAAACACGGGGGTGGCAGCATCATGTGTGGGGGTGCTTTGCTGCAGGAGGGACTGGTGCACTTCACAAAATAGATGGCATCATGAGGTAGGAAAATTATGTGGATATATTGAAGCAACATCTCAAGACATCAGTCAGGAAGTTAAAGCTTGGTCGCAAATGGGTCATCCAAATGGACAATGACCCCAAGCATACTTCCAAAGTTGTGGCAAAATGTCTTAAGGACAACAAAGTCAAGGTATTGGACGGGCCATCACAAAGCCCTGACCTCAATCCTGTAGAAAATATGTGGGTAGACCTGAAAAAGTGTGTGCGAGCAAGGAGGCCTAAAAACATGTCTGTTACACCAGCTCTGTCAGGAGGAATGGGCCAAAATTCATCCAACTTATTGTGGGAAGCTTGTGGAAGGCAACGCAAAACATTTGACACAAGTCAAACAATTTAAAGGCAACGCTACCAAATACTAATTGAGTGTATGTAAACTTCTGACCCACTGGGAATGTGATGAAAGGAATAAAAGCTGAAATAAATCACTCTACTATTATTCTGACATTTCACATTCTTAAAATAAATTGGTGATCCTAACTGACCTAAGACAGGGAATTTTTACTAGGATTAAATGTCAGGAATTGTGAAAAACTCAGTTTAAATGTATTTGGCTAAGGTGAATGTAAACTTCCGACTTCAACTGTACGTAATCAAAAGTACTGCACATAATGTACTGTACGTTTTTATATGTTAAATGCTTATGTTGTCTTTATTCTATAGCCAGGGTGACTAATAGTTCAAATCAAGTACAATTCAGTCTCACACAGGCACACTGCGTTATACAAAGGCAGCAATACTGTTTGTCGCCTTACACTATCCAGCTATTGCTTAAATATGCAATATATCAGTGACTATTGAACCCCAGACTTATACAAATCAGACACATCTCGGCAGCCAAGGCACCCACCAAGACATTTCCCCTGCTTGTCCTACAACTCACATCTTTGTAGCAACAAAAACGAGCCTTCATCCCTCTTGACACAGGGTTTTATAAGTGAGTTACGACAGCAAAAGGTGGAGGTCCATCCATTGCCAAGACAGTTTTCCCTTTGGCTTAGTTAAGGTCAAATTGAAAAGAGAACATTCAAGTCAATCCTGTAGCCTAATTTGACATGTACAGCGATTTCCTGTCAATCTTTTCCACTAAAATTATATGGTATAATTAATTTCCTCATAACTTCATTAAAATGGAAACAACCCCTATAGCCCAAACTACCATCATTAGGTTTATCAAACAAGTCTAATATAATTCAGTGTATAAAACCTCATGATTACTAGTCCTTTTCAAATAGAGGGAATCAGATCAGTAGTTAAACCAGACTGGACACATTGCGGGCAGGAGAGCCGATCACTGGTTACTTTGGGTGATTTGAGCATTAGTTACAGTAGACTTGATCATTGTAGAGTTCACTTGTAATAGTGGTAGATTTGTAATAACTGGTCACTTAAAATAGATTTGATCGCTGATTACAATTACAGATTATATTAGTGACTGTGGGAGATATGTGAACTAGTTGGAATAGTGGATTTGATCACTGATTATAGTGGAAGATTTGTTCATTGGTTCCAATTTGTGAACTGGTTCCAGCGGTGCAGTCTCACCATCTCATCCAGGTTTTGAGTGTTGGAGGTGCGCCGCTGGGGTTTGGCCAGTGGCGGGGTCTCTTCCAGGGGCAGCTCCAGCTCCTCTCTGATCTCCTCCTCTATCTCTTGCTCCAACTGGATCAGCACAGGGGCAGCCATTCCGAAACGAGAGGCCCGCCGGGCTACTTCCAGCAGACACAGCACAAAGTTCTTCTCATTCTTCCGCAGCACTAGGTCGTCTGTCTCAAACATGAGCACATCTGGAGAAGGAGCGGGGAGAAGAACATTTAAAAAATGATGAGGGAAAGGTTCATGAGGCCATGTTCCTATGCAGTATGGATTTAGAGCCTCACCTAGTGGTACATTTCCATATTGCATGCATTGCATCAAACGCGGTTGACCGCTTGTCTAGCACACACTGTCCGTTGTAGGCTACTGAATGTGTGCATGTGTTCAGAAATTATTTTTATTTTTTAAATACAATAGGCATATAAATAATATTGGGATGCTGGTCAATCAGCCATTAATTCAAGAGACTCCATTCATGTCAGTTTGTCACACCGCCACTTGACCTGTGGGGCTTGTGGATTTACGGCATATCAAGAATATTACATTCACAGCTGTGATACTCCTGACTGACAACGGCAATGGTTTCACTAAGTTAAACTATAATTACGTTCAAGCCTTCTGTAGGATATATGCAATTGAAAAATTGTGGCCAGCAAAAGTACAGTTGTCAGTCAAAACATTAATTGCCATTATGCAGGAATATTGTCATACCTTTAATATCCATATGCTTTCGACACCAACTGATGAAATTTGAGATGTTGTCCCGGGCCAGGAAAGTTGCAGGTTGGGCCGAATTTACGAACGTTACACCGTTCGTTGGCAGCTGGACCTGTCGCACCATCCCGTACTTTTGAATGAACTCTCCCGCCACTCGTGTGACATTATTGGCGTGGGAACAGAGGACCGCGCCCGTCTCGAGCGCCTCCACTATGTTGTTCACGTCAATATCAATCTCGTACAAATCTCTCAACCATTCTGCCAAATCCTCCTTCATCGCATACAGGTACTCTTCGCTAGACTTGAAGGGCTTGATGCTTTGATTTGTGGCATGATGAATCCCAGTGGACATTGTGAGCAATATGAAATTAACACTTCAAGCAGAAAAGTCACGACATGAGGCAAAACTATCGTGAAAGTATTATCGCAAATATAATTATGCCTCAGCCTGCACCTGGTTCAACTTATTTCATGCGGTTTGAACGCGTAGCTAGCTAGTTTAGCTAACGTAACAGTGATTTACTGTGTAAAACGCTCGACTATAAAGTTATTCATTTCAAAAGATGGTAATTAATAAAATGTTCGAAATAGTCAAAACCAACCTGAAATCTGTCTACACTTATTTAAGTTTCTCTAGCTGCCCAGGCTGCCAGTTTGTTTTGTAGTGGCTTCTGTGGTACTCTCCTTGGTTACAAGGTAACGAACTCATTCCAAACATTCCCATTAACCATTTCACGACCAGTCCCCCCAACAAGTTCAAAATTCCTTCCAAACCATGTTTAATGTTCTTAAGCGTTTGATTAATTATTTTGTAGCTGGACGCCACTTGTTACACCTTTGATATAATCTCGTTAACCCAGAATTAAAGTTACACATATACATTTTCATTTGAATAATGAGGTGTAGTAACTGAATTACATTGTCAGACACTCAAGGTGATAATGTTTGCACATTGGAATTCTTAGTGTACATTTCCACCGAACCCCTCCCCCACCCCTTCACTATTCAAACCCAAAATGTAAATGGTGTAGAGATGTCTTTATACCTTTGGAAAAAGCCACAAGCATAGTTCTGGGTTGATGGGCAAAGACAAAATACTACTTTACAAATAATTCCATGCACTTTACAAATAATTCCATGCCTACTTTGACAATCTAGATTGCAAACAGGAGTCATTTCAACATCTATGTAAGAATTACAAGTTTGAGAAATCTCTCAAACATACATTGATCCAGTGCAAGATGTAAGGTCAACTGTTTATTGATAGCGTTATTAACATTTCTGATCAGTTAACATTTCTGATAACAGCTATTTCGTCATCAGGCATGATGAAACTTGGACTTTGGAGAGACCTTGGTGCCATTTTAAGTGACTGGACAATATAAATAACGACAGATTCAAACTTTGCTCACTTCATGTTAGCAACAAAATCCTCGCCCTTCTTGATGGAGCCCTTCAGCTCACCAATGGCATCAGCCACCAGATTCTCCTCAAAGGCTGACAGCTTGCCCAGGCCAAGGTTCTTTTCAATTCCGTGTTTCTAAAAGAACAAAAATATTCCTTCTGGTTACCACTTCAGATTGTCAAAGTAGTGTCATTCAAATAGGAACCTGAATTAAGTACAAGTACAGCATTAATATCAACAATAAGCAGAAGGTGAAATTTCAGTCTCCAACTTAGAAACCTGTTTATAAGGTGGTGTAGGACTTACCCCGAGGAGGAGAGGTGTGGAGAAGTATTTGCATTCGGTCTCTTCTGACCTTACGTACGCACACTCTACAACTCCATCCTTTCCGTTCATGGCATCCAGGACAGAGAAGGTGAACCTAGCCCCAGCGTAGGCCATGGACAGCGTAGCAGAGCCTGAACACACAAAGGTTAGCCAGTTAGAGCTCATCAGAGTGGTTCAAACATGAGTTAAGTTTAAAGGACAGTTTTCATTGAGAATCAGTCAGTCCTTCATGTAACACTGCCTACCTGCTCCAGCCTTGGCCTTCACAACCTCAGTACCAGCATCCTGGATCCTAGCGGTCAGAGCAGACAGCTGGTCGGCTGGGAACTCCACTTTGGGTGTTGCCTACAGAGCGGCATGTGCAAGGTGTAGAGTTATTCACAGGGAAAGCCTTGTTCATGTTGAACCTTATACTATTCCTTTTCCAACTGAATTTTAAAATGACCATGAATTAGGAATTTCTTAAAGCCACAGACTAAGATATATTGAATCACGGGCTCCCACTGTAGGACAACTCATTCACTTTGATGTTACAAACACTAGAGGGAGCCATAAAAAAGGGTTCCCGAAAACAGGGGCAGCATATCAGATATCAGCTCAAAGCCCTAAATAATCACAAATGTGCGTCATTTTTATTATTAGATTAAGATTTAGTCCTACTGGTGGCATTGCAAGGCAATCATTCAGGTATTGGATTAGTTTTTTCTGTGAAAAGGCCCTTATTCTTACCTGTGAGATGAGAGGAATAATGGTCTTTCCTGCATGACCTCCAATCACTGGTACATTGACACGTGCTGGGTCAAGGCCCTGCAATATGAAACACCAAACAGTCAGCCATCTTGCCTTGCCACTCATTATGCAATAATCAATGAGTGTATACTAGCTGGCTAGCATTAACTGAAGGAAAATGTAAAAAAAATAAAAATTATAATTAAATGTTATGCAGTTGGATCATGGTGACAACCAAATATTTAAGTCGAGACATTCCCTACAACATAAGCCTATTACAATACAAACGTTGTATAGAATGCACCCAAGCACATTTAGAGCCTTGCTCTGAGCAAACTACAAAGTAGACAATTCCAACTCTAGGAGGTGTGAATGTTTTTGCTTTGTCACGCAGTGTTTATCTACTCTTCCACAGTCATCTGTAAGATACAAACATAAGCTTTGTTCCGTTCAGGGTGATACGCCCATGAACTTTGAGATCACTCCTGTGTGTCAAAGGTATAGAGGGTGAGTATAGGGCGCATTAGGAATGTTTGAGGTCCTCAATCCTCTGTAGCTTACTTTCAGCTCTGCGACAAATGCGTTGGCTCTGACGATATCCAATGTTGTGACTCCAAACACTCTGTTGGGGTTGTAGACACCATACTTTTTCATCACCTCTGATGTGATTGGAATAGTAGAGTTGACCTATGGATGAAACAAAAACTGTCAGCTATTTCAAACCACATGTTACCATCACTGGCATTTACCTTCTGATGTACACTACACAGCCATTACACAATCAATGGAATATTTAAGCATTTATCATTGAACAAGATCAAATGAGATCTTGTATCATTAAACATTGTGGTGACTGAAGCACCAAAACAAATCAGTGACCTAAACAGAGCTGGCATGGAAAATAAATTGCCTTTCAAATTAAGCCCTTTACCCCCATTCCTGAAAGTCAGTGCTACCTTCTCTTTCGCAACAAAAAATTGCTTTTCTCCAACACCAAGGTATCCGACTGTATAGACGTCTGAGCTGCTCTAGAGTAATGCGAGTCGCCAGGAGCTTGAGTTAATTCTGGATAAGAGGTAGTGGTGTACTCACAGGGTTGGCGATGATGCAGATCATGGCTTCGGGGCAGTTGCGGGCAACAGCATCAGCCAGAGTGGCCACGATGGTGGCATTAGTGTTAAACAGATCATCACGGGTCATGCCTGGAAGAATTGTATTTTTAAATGTAATGTGTGTAACACTTCCAATTGAAAGCAAGCATGATGTTCTTCATTATGAATCCGATTGTCAACTTGGGTAAACTTACCAGGTTTTCTTGGAACACCAGCGGGGATGACAACGACATCACAGCCTTTCAGTGCAGCGTCCAACTGGTCTGGACCCATGTAACCTAGTGAAGGAATCATCATCATTTAATTAGATAAACCAAAGGGACATTTTCACAATCATTTTACTATACAGTATTAAGACTTTAGTAGTGAAGCTGATGTACAACACGAAGGTGTCTTACCAGTAACGTGGGCCCTGGTCTCGATGTGGCTGAGGTCAGCTGCCACTCCAGGTGTGTGGGCAATGTCAAAGAGAGACAGTTCGCCTACCAGAGGACTGTTCTTCAGGAGCAGTGAGAGAGGCTGGCCAATACCGCCGGACGCACCCAGCACTGCCACCTTGGCATTGTTCTGAGAGGGATGAGAGACAATTTCACTGACTCTCTAATAGTGCTGTCCCTGGCAAAAAAAATATTGGTCCACCAAGAGATTGGTCGAAATTTTTAAGCGTGTATTTTTCCATATATATTTTCCATATATGTTTGAATAAAATCAACTATATGTAGGCTACTGAGCTTGTCTGATGCTTTAAGCGCTGCGATTAAAAATGAATACTCAAATTACTAAAGAGAGAGCCAGAGATCAATATAGCCAGAGATCAAAAAACTTTCCGCTCATCTTCCTCCCGCTGCTGCTGGCCTTCTCAGCCGTTATGCTCCTGAAGTTGCCGGTAATAGGCTACACCAGCTATCGGCAACCTTTTTCATTTGGAGTGGCAAGTTATCGTACCATTTCTACTGAACTGCGTGCCAGATAAGATTTTCACATGTACATTTTCATGGAACAGTTTCATTTCATTTATAATAAAGTCTTCATATCTCAAAATCAATGACGTGGTTAATACAAATTATATCTAAATGATACAAAACTAAAATTAACTTCTATTGCCAATATGTAAAAATAGCCTCCATAAAGCCAACAAAAAAAAACATTGCAGCCTGCAGGTAGAAAATAGCCTGATAAAAATAAATATCCTATAAGTCACAATGCTACGAGTAGCCTGTCTGCAAGGAACTTGAAACATTGTATCAACTTAACTTGGTCTAGCCCAAAGCTCATGCTAGCAAACGCGCAACAATGTATAACATATTCCAGGCCCTCAGTTTCCTGCACCAGTGAGCTCCTGAGAAACAAACACAGCTGTAGGCTATTTGTGCAAGTGATAAGTAATCAGGTAGGCCTTTTTTATGACTTTTCCACCAGATTAGAGCATGACATTAATTTTCCCTTTCATGCAGAGTGGTTATCGATAGGAAGAGAGCTGGAAAAATATATATTTTTAAAAGGCTACGTTGAGGAACTACCGTCATTCTCAATGGAATGTAAAACAAACTTTGTTTACTTGCTGTTTGAAGCAAATAAAAAAATACTTTGAGAAGCTCCACAGTGATGGTGAGTTAAGACAATCAGAAATTGTATCAGATCTCCAAATATGCACATTTATAAGCCTACATTTGCCCGCAGGCCAGGTAGCCTAGGCCTATGTGTAATCAGGTGCGTGTTTTTACTCAAGATTGACAGGAGCATTCCAAACCAAAGACAATGAATAAATTGACAACCAAAACTTTCTTTCTTACAAGTGTAGCCTAGGTTGTGCGCTCTGCAAACAATGTGTCCACTCCTACAATGAGAACGGTAAGAATGTAATAATATTGAATGCATTAACAGAAATTACCGTAGCCAAACAAACATTCTAGATTAGAAATGATGGTAATTAACGGTAAATGTACTACTGGTGATACCCACGGCCTCCAATGGATTAGTACACTCAGACGGGCGTGAATCAGACAGGTGTCTCGTGTGCCATAACATTTATTTTATACATTTACCACTGCTTGACTACAAATCTGTCGAGCAACAGCATATCGACCAAACAATCGACTAAATGGGGTCAGCCTTACTATCGACGTCATATTGCTGACATAATCACACAACCAAACATATTTCCTGCATGTCTGAAGAATTCCAGCACAAACTGTATTGTAGAATAGATGTGCATCTACTACAAACAAGAAGCTTGAATGAGACAGACTCAATGGTGGTTTTGTAGGATGGCTCTTTTAGATCAAGGTTTATAATTCAAGTTTCATGTAGGCCTCAGTTAATCTTTGCACAATCAATCCTTGTAATTTGCTAATATCAAAAAAGGGACAAACCTTTCACCTGAAAATTACATCTGTATTCTTGTAGGCCACAAACCATTCACAGAAAGGGCAGGACACTATTTATGGATTCAACCTCTTGACTATTCATGGTTGGCCACAAGAAGCCAGGATTTCAGAGTGAGCGATTCAAGGATCATTTAAAAAAAAAAGTATTTAACCTTCATTAAGCTGTAGAAAGAATGTAAGCCACCACTACACAAGTTCACAGAATCTTTCAACAGCTCTGATTATTTTAATAAGGTAAAAGTTACTTCTTGATCAATGTTGTGGAATTATACTACTGTATCCTTGCCAATGCCAACCTTCAGGAACATCTTTAACATTGATCAAAACTGTCAAATATGTTTCAATCGTGTTAATTTTGTCTTTGACACACACACTCAATTCAAACGAGTTTAAATTAAGACCGTTTGTAGCAAATACTTGAGATATTGTATTGCACACTATCAGTAGTTTTAGTATATCATAATGTGTGTTAAATATGGATTAATTAGCAGAAACCTGATTTGGAAGAAGTTGGGCAAATAATCCTAATAATTCATTAACTTGAATGGGCCATCGGAGATTGTTTACCAACATGTCACGAAGGACAAGCTCGAGATAACTGGACAAAACACTGGTCTGTCAATCAAAGCACCTTTACCATAGTATTATTTTGTCACTCATAATTGCGCATGCCTTGCCTTTGCCAATTCTAAAAGTAAAACAAGCATGACAAGTTGACCTTATACAGTGCAGCGGAAGCAGCTATCAACCGTTTACAAATCCTTACTAGTCAGCTACTGCTAGCCAATTAATTAAACTAACGTTATAAGTATAGCTAAAGTTGATAACATTGACTCGTTTTAAACACTCTAGACCATTCTGATGTGGCTCAACTCATGCAAAGTATGTGTGACATTTCAAGTTATAACTAGTTACTGTAGCTAGTTAGCTGGCTAACTCATCTGACAAGCTAGCTCGCTGCCATGCTAGCTAGTTAGTAACCTTAGCTAGTTAACTTACGCTATTACTAGCTATCTCTTAGCTGACAGAAAATATATTATTTACCTGTGAGGAGGTAGATAAGCTCCTGGTAGCAATGCAAATTGTGGGTCTTGCAATGCGGGAAAACATGTTGGATAGGGAGGGGTTGGCTATTCTTTATACCTGATCCTCTTCACAGTGACTCCAACGTCCTCTACCTCTGTGGCCGGTCGAAACAGACCGCTTGCAAAAGCGACCTATCTTAACTATCAGGGACAGCCTACTTCCTGTACCGTATGCAGTTTGATTGGTTAAGATATGAAAACATCCGGTTATGATTGGGCTAATGGAATATCAATCATACTTTATGACGTCGTGCCCAGTGGTCCTCATTCGCTTTCACTTTCGTGATGCATTGATTGGAGTTTATTTTTAGTGTAAAGATGATTAGCTAGTGATTGCAACCAGAGAGGATGGAATGGAAATCTTATAAAATGTTGTTGCAACTTATGTACAATGTTTGGCATCTTTAATCACATACTGTAGGGCTACAGACCCGTGGGCATTGTGTTTCATCAAGGCAGAATAGGTCTTGAATGACACCTGCTATGCAGTACCTTATTACTATATTGTGTTTATCATTACATTGTCAGATCCATCATATCGATTTAGTATATTGGGAATCAAGCATCATCCAACTTTTCTTGAATGTCGTCTTGAAAGAAACTCAACATGACAACACTTTCTGAGGGTTGTCTGAGGACTTCTAGGATGCATTCTATTTTTAATGAAGGAATGCAGCACTTCCATGATGCGGATAAAATACATGTCAAATAATAGACTTTTGACCATGGACTGTATATACATTTTGACCCATGGGTCAAAATATGGCAATTAACACCAAAACAAAAACCCAACCCTTACTTTTTGTCAGAGACAATCAAACTGCCATGGAATATAATGAACAAGTACTTATGTTATGTAGCATAATAACTTATTCAGAGTCCTGATCCTATGATCCTGCAGTGCAGAGGTGAGTACTATACTCCATGCGCCACAAAAGCCCGGGCCTTGGACGGAGGCAGGTAGAACATTCACATACACCACGTTATAGTATTCAATAGAAAGATGGCCAGTAAACCTGAAGGAAGTGAGTTGGCAGTGGGAGGGAAGCTGGCATGAAAATCCCATGTGCAACCTGCCGTTGTTCCCCTGAGCAAGGCACTTATATATATTTCCTCAAGTAAAGGTAGTAGGCCAGATCTTAGCATTTTAGACTATTCCATTGGTCCTTAAGTGAAATTTCCATTCAAAACAAACTCCACCACTGGTCTTGAGGAGAAGAAAAAAAGCTGTCAGGGGAGGTTCTCTTCTGCACTGTTCAACCAATCCAGTACAGGAGACACTGAGGTATAACAGAGAGGAAAAGGAAGAGAGGCCCAACTCTGCGGAAAATCTGTCTCCCTCCAGCAAGTGGTGTTTTTGTTGTTTCGCCCACCAAGCAAGGAGTTTTCGTATGGAAGGTCAATGAGTGTCGAATTTGGTCAACCAAAAATCAAATGGCTTATTTGCTTAGTGAGGTTTATTTGATCGAATAGAAGTTTCAGAAAATGCTTACGTTTTTGAGTGTACTGATATAAGTAGGACACGTGACATCCTGGAAACTTTGAGGAAAAACACTATCGGATTTGTCTCGCGATGGCCAAAAAATGTATGGTATGAGGGTAGTAGCATAGCTTCTCTCTCCATTGAATATATAAGGTTGATGTCAACAACCCTCATTGAATATTCCAAAAAATATTTGAATAATAACATGTTTCCACCAATACAGAGAAAGGATAGGTGGGAGCTAAACAGCCTACCGTGCTGCTTTGTGGACAACAACTCCCATTGTTAGGGCTGAGAGATGTATCCTGTCAGTATATCCATAATCTTTGGGTATAATAAGAACTATAGACTGCCACCAAGACATCCACTGTTTGGTCACAGACAGAAGAAGTAACCCAGACACGTCACAGGGGCTATAAAGCTTAATCATCCCTTTAGAATGTTTTCTCACCACCAAATATAGTAGTGAGAGGAAGTCCAGTCGCGGGTAGTGGGAGAGGATGGAACTAGGTGAAACTGGGCTGACATTTGATCTCAATACATTTGGTTTCGTGGTTGCTTTCATCTTTCTTACTGGGATTACACTTCCTGCGCACTAGGCCAGACACCAGTATAGCGCAAACATGCTCCGGGAGCTCTGTCAGAGTACAGTGGACAACTAAACAAGCCAACTGGCACACCCTGGCTAGCTGGGGTCATGACCTCAGAGCATAAGTATAAAATGTTTATCTTCAGCTGTCCACTGAATAATTCAATGGCTGTTTTGTGCACAAAGGTGATGACTAAAGTGTCTTATTAGGAATTTTCTAATTAGTCTTCTCTATGGAGCAATTAATAGGAATTGTCTTTCTCGCTCGTGATTCGGTTAAGCTGCAGTTCCAAAGCAATACTGTAGGTGTAGTCGAACCCTTGGCAGGAGATGGAGAGTAGCCTTGGGTGGATTTGATTATACTGCATTGCGGGGGACCAGTCCGTGACGTGAACGGGCAAAAGCTGTGAGGGAGGACCACCCTTCTGAAATCGAACAGTAATCTGTGCTGCTCAGTCATGTTGTCAACGAGGCATTATGGTGCATCATCCAGAAACATACAACATCTCTTTTCCATTAAAGATGCAATACTATATGTAACTTTTTGGGCGACCTGACAAATAAAAGTGAGTTATAGAACTGTCATTCTCATTTTCAGCAAGTCTAAGAAGTGGAGATCTGTCCTATGTTTCCCGTTTTTAAGTTGAATTTTTGCTTCTTTTACTTTCGGTTTTGTACACCAGCTTCAAACAGCTGAAAATAAAATACACTGCTCAAAAAAATAAAGGGAACACTTAAACAACACAATGTAACTCCAAGTCAATCACACTTCTGTGAAATCAAACTGTCCACTTAGGAAGCAACACTGATTGACAATACATTTCACATGCTGTTGTGCAAATGGAATAGACAACAGGTGGAAATTATAGGCAATTAGCAAGACCCCCCCCAATAAAGGTGTGGTTCTGCAGGTGGGGACCACAGACCACTTCTCAGTTCCTATGCTTCCTGGCTGATGTTTTGGTCACTTTTGAATGCTGGCGGTGCTTTCACTCTAGTGGTAGCATGAGACGGAGTCTACAACCCACACTAGTGGCTCAGGTAGTGCAGCTCATCCAGGATGGCACATCAATGCGAGCTGTGGCAAGAAAGTTTGCTGTGTCTGTCAGCGTAGTGTCCAGAGCATGGAGGCGCTACCAGGAGACAGGCCAGTACATTAGGAGATGTGGAGGAGGCTGTAGGAGGGCAACAACCCAGCAGCAGGACCGCTACCTCCGCCTTTGTGCAAGGAGGAGCAGGAGAAGCACTGCCAGAGCCCTGCAAAATAACCTCCAGCAGGCCACAAATGTGCATGTGTCTGCTCAAACAGTCAGAAACAGACTCCATGAGGGTGGTATGAGGGCCCGACGTCCACAGGTGAGGGTTGTGCTTACAGCCCAACACCGTGCAGGACGTTTGGCATTTGCCAGAGAACACCAAGATTGGCAAATTCGCCACTGGCGCCCTGTGCTCTTCACATATGAAAGCAGGTTCACACTGAGCACGTGACAGACGTGACAGAGTCTGGAGACGCCGTGGAGAACGTTCTGCTGCCTGCAACATCCTCCAGCATGACCGGTTTGGCGGTGGGTCAGTCATGGTGTGGGGTGGCATTTCTTTGGGGGGCCGCACAGCCCTCCATGTGCTCGCCAGAGGTAGCCTGACTGCCATTAGGTACCGAGATGAGATCCTCAGACCCCTTGTGAGACCATATGCTGGTGCGGTTGGCCCTGGGTTCTTCCTAATGCAAGACAATGCTAGACCTCATGTGGCTGGAGTATGTCAGCAGTTCCTGCAAGAGGAAGGCATTGATGCTATGGACTGGCCCGCCCGTTCCCCAGACCTGAATCTAATTGAGCACATCTGGGACATCATGTCTCGCTCCATCCACCAACGCCACATTGCACCACAGACTGTCCAGGAGTTGGCGGATGCTTTAGTCCAGGTCTGGGAGGAGATCCCTCAGGAGACCATCCGCCACCTCATCAGGAGCATGCCCAGACATTGTAGGGAGGTCATACAGGCACGTGGAGGCCACACACACTACTGAGCCTCATTTTGACTTGTTTTAAGGACATTACATCAAAGTTGGATCAGCCTGTAGTGTGGTTTTCCACTTTAATTTTGAGTGTGACTCCAAATCCAGACCTCCATGGGTTGATAAATTGGATTTCCATTGATTCTTTTTGTGTGATTTTGTTGTCAGCACATTCAACTATGTAAATAAAAAAGTATTTAATAAGATGATTTATTTCATTCAGATCTAGGATGTGTTGTTTAAGTGTTCCCTTTATTTTTTTGAGCAGTATATTTTCCGTTATGGAAAATATATTTCACAGCAGTTTATATGGTACAATGATTCTCTACATTATACTTGCTTGTTTTGTCACAAACTGAAATTAGACAAACTATTACAATTTTAGCAACCAGGAAATGGCGGAGCGATTTCTGTATAGTGCATCTTTAAATATATTAGAATTTTCAAAAACGACCTAATCTTTTTTCCCCCTTGTAATTTTTACACCCTTTTTCTTCCCAATTCCGTGATTATGATCTTGTCTCATCGCTGCAACTCCCCAACGGGCTTGGGAAAGGCGAAGGTTGAGCCATGCATCCTCCGAAACATGACCCGCCAAGCCACACTTCTTAACACCCGCTCACTTAACCGGGAAGCCACCTGCGTCAATGTGTCAGAGGAAACACCATTCAACTGACGACCGCCGTCAGCCTGCAGGCGCCCAGCCCGCCACAAGGAGTCGCTAGAGCACGTTGAGCCAAGTAAAGCCACCCCAGCCAAACCCTAACCCGGACAACGCTGGGCCAATAGTGCACCGCCCTATGGGACTCCCAGTCACGGCAGGTTGTGATCAAACCCCAGGCTGTAGTTACACCGCAACACTGCGATGCAGTGCCTTAGACCACTGCGCCACTCCGGAGGCCCGCTAAACTACTTAGTTTTAATTGGGAAGGCAGATGGCAATAACTTTTGCATGTGAAAACACAGAATCCTACTCATTACTCAGGTCATTCCATGAAACTGGTACGATTTGAGTCCCTCTGACCTTTTTAAGTATATTTTAAGGATTGGGTCACCAAAATAGAATTTAAAAAGCTTTTTTATATAAAAGTGTAAGAAACATAACATTAGTTTCATGTTTAATATCAGAAAATATCTTGTTTTTAACCGACAAAGCCTTTTGTCATGTCCTTTGTGGCCTTCGCTGAATTTATACTTAAGATATTACTAATACAATTTGCAGATAATGCCATTGATGTAAACATCTATTTGTGCTCTTTTGTTGAGAAGGTATTTTTTTTCCAAATAAATACATGATTATTGATTAAAATCGCAATATTAGTTGTGTACCTCAGTCTACCCTCAACCCCTTTACGCCAACCAATCTCCCCCCATAAAAATAGTGAGCTCATCCTTATGTGACATTAACTAGAAGTGACATCATACAAGTCTTCTGAACAATATGGTGCAAAGACAAGCAACTTATCACATTCTTTTATATATATATTTGTTAGATTGGCGCCGTCAAGTTCAACAACTCAATTCTGTTACATGAATAAAGATAGTTTTGATAAGTAAATATTTTTTTTAAATCGCACAAATATATGCAATTTTTTAATTTGATGCATGCAATGTGGTCTCCTGTTCTTCACCACATGATGAGCAGTGGCCCTTTTGAGCCAAAAACACAATCCCAGTCACATTCAACCTTTACTTGTTTGATCATAACAGGGTTGTGAGACTGACAGGGTTGAGTTTTTCACTTTGTTTGTGAAGTTAAACAATAATAATAATTAATTGGAATAATTGGATATCTTTATTCTTATAACCACATGCATGTTGTCCATGTTAAAGGTAAACTTTGGGCAACAATGCAAAAATAACATCTTTAAACTGTATAAATCAATGCACCATCATACCAAGTCATTCAATGCAACAACAAAATCAAATGGATGCATAAGATATTTGGCTACAGAAGTGCTTACTGATCTCTACATCTTCCGTCCAAAAACAAATCCTGTGAAATAACGTCAACATACTGGAGGAGTTACTGGCTAGCTACAGTGCCTAACTTAGCTAATGAACTAGCTACGTTGAATGCGGCGTGCATGACCAGAATGACACATCAATGAACCACCAAAGGCACACCCCATTTCTGTTTGAAAAATGAGAACCTTGGACCTTTTTTCATGCCCAAAGTCAGCCTTTAAGAAGTTTTCATGGAGGTTAAATATGTCCTTCATGTCATTGGGGTATTTAGAAAAATGATTTATTTTGGTAAAAAATGTAAGTGTATACAGTATGTACCGGTTTGGTGGAATGATCCACTCCAAGTGTTAATTAAGTCACTGTTGTTTTGAGCCGATTTCGCCGTGGGCTTTGAACGGGCACCTGGCTCACGCCAGGGATCCCCTCACTGTGACCGTCCAAAAGTGGAAGTCGTGGGGGCCTCCGGAGTGGTGCAGCGGTCTAAGGAAATGCATCACAGTGCTTGAGGCGTCACTACAGACCCAATTTCAATCTCAGGCTGTGTCACAGCCGGCCGTGACCGGGAGACCCATGAGGCGGTGCACAATTGGCCCAGAGTCGTCCTGGTTAGGAGAGGGTTTGGTTGGCTGGGATTTCCTTGTCCCATCGAGCTCTAGTGACTCCTTATGGCGGGCCGGGTGCCTGCAAGCTGACTCGGTCACCAGCAGGACGGTGTTTGCTCCGACACATTGGTGCTTCTGGGTTAAGCGAGCAGTATGTAAAGAAGCAGGGTGGCTTGGCAGGGTTGTGTTTGGGAGGACACATTGCTCTCAGGGACAAGCAATGGGACAAGACTGGAACTACCAATTGGGGAGAAAAAGGGGTAAAAGTACCAAATATTTTTTTTTATTTTACTAACAAAATAATAAGTGGTGGAAGTCGTGGCACAAGCTCTTTTTCCATTTCCTCTAAAAACCGGAACATCCAGTTGTTGGGGACTCGACAGAGGCTAGGCAAATATTATGAATATACTGACGATACAGGTCTCTCAACGCTAACAATGGGATTCGTTGTCCACAAAGCTGCATGGCGGTCTGTCTTGCTCCCGCCTATATTTTCTTTGGATTGGAGGATACATCTTCATTATTGTAATCCTTGTTTGAATATTCAATGAGGGTTGTTAACGTCAACTGCCTATATTCAATGGAGAGATGCTATGCTAGCCTCATGTCATAAATTTTAATAGCCATCTCGATACAACTCCAATATAAAGTGTTTTTTCTCTAAGTGGCTGGGATGTCACGTGTCCTACATATATCAGTACACTCGTAACAAAATAAAATAGAAATTAAAAATAATAAAATTGTCACATGCGCCGAATACAAAAAGTAAGAAAATAAATAAAGTAACACAATAAAATAACAAGAGGATAGTGCCTTCGGAAAGTATTCAGACCCCTTGAGTTTCACATTTTGCTACGTTACAGCCTTATTCTAAAATTGAATAAATTGTTTTGTTTCCTCATCAATCTACACACAATACCCCATAATGACAAAGTAAAAACAGGTTTTTAGATATTTTTACTAGTATTTTGTTGAAGCACCTTTGACAGCGATTACAGCCTCAAGGTCTTCTTGGATATGACACTACAAGCTTTGCACACCTGTATTTGGGGAATTTCTCCCATTCTTCTCTGCAGATCTTCTCAAACTCTGTCAGGATGGATGGGGAGCGTCGCTGCACAGCTATTTTCAGGTCTCTCCAGAGATGTTCCATCGGGTTCCAGTCCGGGCTCTGGCTGAGCCACACAAGGACATTCAGAGACTATTCCCAAAGCCACTCCTGCGTTGTCTTGGCTGCGTGCTTAGGGTCATTGTCCTCTTGGAAGGTGAACCATTGCCCCAGTCTGAGGTCCTGAGCGCTCTGGAGCAGGTTTTCATCAGGGACCTCTCTGTACTTTGCTCCATTCCTCTTACCCTCAATCCTGACAAGTCAGAGAATCATGTTTCTCATGGTCTGAGAGTCCTTTAGGTGCCGTTTGGCAAACTTCAAGCGGGATGTCATGTGCATTTTACTGTCATCTGGCCACTCTACCATAAAGGTCTGATTGGTGGAGTGCTGCAGAGATGGTTGTCCTCCTGGAAGGTTCTCGCATCTCCACAGAGTGACTCTGGAGCTCTGTCAGAGTGACCATTGGTTTCTTGGTCACCTCCCCGACCAAGGCCCTTCTCCCCCGATTGCTCAGTTTGGCCGGGCGGCCAGCTCTAGGAAGAGTCTTGGTGGTTCCAAACTTCTTCCATTTAAGAATGATGAAGGCCACTGTTCTTGGGGACCATCAATGCTGCAGAAATGTTTTGGTTCCCTTCCCCAGATCTGTGCCTCGACACAATCCTGTCTCGGAGCTCTACAGACAATTCCTTCGACCTCATTGCTTGGTTTTTGCTCTGACATGCACTGTCAACTGTGGGACCTTATATAGATAGGTGTGCGCCTTTCCAAATCATGTCCAATCAATTGAATTAACCACAGGTGGACTCCAATTAAGTTGTAGAAACATCTCAAGGATGATCAATGGAAACAGGATGTACCTGAGCTCAATTTTGAGTCTCATAGCAAAGGGTCTGAATACTTATGTACATGGGTATCTTTTTTTTCATTTTTAATACATTTGCAAAAATGTCTACAAAACTTATTTCACTTTGTCATCATACTGTGTGTAGATTGATGGGGATTTTTTTTAAATCGTAACAAAATGTGGAAAAGGTCAAGGGGTCTGAATACTTTCCGAATGCACTGTACAGGGTGTACCGGTACCAAGTCAATGTGCGGGGGTACAGGTTAGTTTAGGTAATTTGTGACTATGCATATATAATAAACGGTGTAAAAACAGGGGGGGGGGGGGTCAATGCAAAAAGTCCAGGTGGCCATTTGATTAATTGTTCAGCAGTCTTATGGCTTGGGGGTAGAAGCTGTTATGGAGCCTTTTGGACTAAGACTAGGCACTCCGGTACCGCTTGCCATGCGGTAGCAGAGAGAATAGTCTATGACTTGGGTGACTGGAGTCTTTGACAATTTTTTGGGCCTTCCTCTGACACCGCCTAGTATATACACTACCAGTCAAAAGTTTTAGAACACCTACTCATTCATGGGTTTTTCTTTATTTGTACTATTTTATACAATGTGAATAACAGTGAAGACATCAAAACTATGAAATAACACATATGGAATCATGTAGTAACCAAAAAAGTGCTAAACAAATCACAATATATTTTATATTTGTGATTCTTCAAATAGCCACCTTTTGCCTTGATGACAGCATCGCACACTCTTGGCATTCTCTCAACCAGCTTCACCTGGAATGCTTTTCCAACAGTCTTGAAGGAGTTCCCACATATGCTAAGCGCTTGTTGGCTGCTTTTCCTTCACTCTACAGTCCGACTCATCCAAAACCATCTCAATTTTGTTGAGGTCGGGGGATTGTGGAGGCCAGGTCATCTGATACACCTTTCCATCACTCTTCTTGGTCAAATAGCCCTTACACAGCCTGGTGGTGTGTTGGGTCATTGTCCTGTTGAAAAATAAATGATAGTCCCAAGCCCAAACCAGATAGGATGGCGTATCGCTGCAGAATGCTGTGGTAGCCATGCTGGTTAAGTGTGCCTTTAATTCAAAATAAATCACAGACAGTTTCCCCAGCAAAGCACCCCCACACCATAACACCTCATCCATGCTCTACGGTGGGAAATACACATGCGGAGATCATCCGTTCACCCACACCGCGTCTCACAAAGACACACCGGTTGGAACCAAAAATCTCCAATTTGGACTCTGACCAAAGGACAGATTTCCACTGGTCTAATGTCCATTGCTCATGTTTCTTGTTCCATGCAAGTCTCATCTTATTATGGGTGTCCTTTAGTAGTGGTTTCTTTGCAGCAACTCGACCTGGAAGGCCTGCTTCACACAGACTCCTCTGAACAGTTGATGTTGAGATGTGTCTGTCTGTTACTTGAACTCTGTGAAGCATTTATTGGGTCTGCAATTTCTGAGGCTGGTAACTCTAATGAACTTATCCTCTGCAGCAGAGGTAACTTGGGGTATTCCATTCCTGTGGCGGTTCTTATGAGAGCCAGTTTCATCATAGTTTTTGCGACTGCACTTGAAGAAACTTTCAAAGTTCTTGAAATGTTCCGTATTGACTGACCTTCATGTCTTAAAGTAATGATGGACTGTCGTTTCTCTTTGCTTATTTGAGCTGTCCTTGCCATAATATGGACTTGGTCTTTTACCAAATAGGGCTATCTTCTGTATACCACCCCTACCTTGTCACAACACAACTGATTGGCTCAAACGCATTAAGAAGGAAAAAAATCCACAAATGAACTTTTAAGAAGGCACACCTAATTGAAATGCATTCCAGGTGACTACCTCATGAAGCTGGTTGAGAGAATGCCAAGAGTGTGCAAAGCTGTCATCAAGGCAAAGTGTGGCTATTTGAAGAATCTCAAATACAAAATATATTTTGATCTGTTTAACACTTGTTTGGTTACATGATTCCATATGTGTTATATTATAGTTTTGATATTTTCACTATTGTTCTATAACGTAGATAATAGTAAAAATAGGTGTCCAAACTTTTGACTGGTACTTTATGTTTCAGTAAGATTGGATTTTTTTGCTTTTATAGCAATGGTTATCAACTGTACTGTACTACTGCAGGAAAGGAATGTAAGTCTCAGAAAATTGAGGTTGTGGTGGCAGCTGCAGTGAGGTATTTGGGTGTGCGAGACTTGACATCCGAAGAGTTACAGGGTGTGTTAAGTGGTGGTATCCCATCCTTTCAGGTTGTTGGCCTGAGGTAGGACTAAATCAATTTAAATAGTGGAGTAGGGTGGTGTTATTTAAAAAAAAAATGGTAGGCAGGGTTAGGTACATTACTTTCTAAATGTAATCTGTTCCGTAACTTTTGGATTACCCAAACTCAGTAACGTAATCTGATTACATTGTTACTTTTAGATTACTTTCCCCTTCAGAGGCATTAGAAGAAGACAAAAATGGATGCTGCCAATTGAACGACATCTATTGCAGGATAAATCAATGTTAAAGTTGACATAGCTGGCCATATATGGATATTAAATTTAACTTTATGGGTTGGTTATGCAGGCTTCTTCTAACCCCTCACTTTCTACTACATACAATACTACCATTAAATTATATCTTTACATTAAAAACCAAAGTCTATCAGAATTCCAGTCATTCCAATAAATGTTATACCCCTTGATCTTCAAGAATAGGACTTGGAAATATGGAAGTTGTTTTACCTGAGCATAACCCCAAAACGAAGGACTTATTAGCCAGCCCTACTTTGTTGTTTATGATTTCGTTGTCCTGGAGGACTGATTGGGCTCATTGATTTGAGTTGAAAAATAAATGCTGTGCTCATGGAATGGGATGCTTTGAGCACCAGTTGTGTCCATTGTAGACTCTGTATGTCGTACATGATTCGCTCCATTTTTAGCACAAGCTCTGCATTAGCCCAGGTATTGTGGGTTGTGTAGAACGATACATTGTTCACTTTATTTTCAATAATTTGATGCATAACATTTGTAAGTTCTCTCAAAAGAAAAATTGTATTTATCTTCTCTAACATCGTATGCATATAGTTACCCACTGCTTCACATCTAAATAAAAATATGTATTGTTACTTGGTCTCTTGCGGTTTATTGAGCCAGAAAGTCATCACATCACTCTCCTTCCAGACTCATATTAAGCATCTCCAATCCAAAATTAAATCTAGAATCGGCTTCCTATTTCGCAACAAAGCATCCTTCACTCATGCTGCCAAACATACCCTCGTAAAACTGACCATCCTACCGATCCTCGACTTCGGCGATGTCATCTATAAAATACCCTCCAACACTCTACTCAACAGACTGGATGCAGTCTATCACAGTGCCATCCGTTTTGTCACCAAAGCCCCATACACTACCCACTGTTGCGACCTATACGCTCTCGTTGGCTGGCCCTCACTTCATACTCGTCGCCAAACCCACTGGCTACAGGTTATCTACAAGTCTCTGCTATGTAAAGCCCCGCCTTATCTCAGCTCACTGGTCACCATAGCAGCACCCACTCGTAGCACGTGCTCCAGCAGGTATATCTCACTGGTCACCCCCAAAGCCAATTCCTCCTTTGGTCGCCTTTCCTTCCAGTTCTCTGCTGCCAATGACTGGAACGAACTGCAAAAATCTCTGAAGCTGGAGATTCCCATCTCCCTCACTAGCTTTAAGCACCAGCTGTCAGAGCAGCTCACAGATCACTGTACCTGTTCATAGCCCATCTGTGTACCTCATCCCCATACTGTATTTATTCTGCTCCTTTTGCACCCCAGTATCTCTACTTGCAGATCCATCTTTTGCACATCTACCATTCCAGTGTTTAATTGCCATATTGTAATTACTTTGCCACCATGGCCTATTTATTGCCTTAATTCCCTTATTTTACCTAATTTGCACTCACTGTATATAGACTTTTTGTTTTCTTTTTTTCTACTGTATTATTGACTATGTTTTGTTCATTCCATGTGTAACTCTGTGTTGTATGTGTCTAACTGCTATGCTTTATCTTTGCCAGGTCGCAGTTGCAAATGAGAACTTGTTCTCAACTAGCCTACCTGGTTAAATAAAGGTAAAATAAAAAAAATTATCAGCCACCACAGCTTCCTTGTATTTGTTGTCGTTCACCAGGGTGTGTCGGATTTCTTTTGAGTTTCTCGTGGATTTAGATCGCCTCCTTCAGTTCATGTAGGAAAGCCTCGTTTACCCCGTCACCTCTGGGAATAGACGGCACAAGACCCATAGACTCCAGGGCTCTGACCAGCGAAGGTATAAACCGGCTGGACCACAGTCTTTTCACCAGCTCCTCAAAATGGTTGAAGAAGTAGTACCTTGGGGGTTCGTATAGGCACGGATGACGTTGTTGGCTGGGGTGATTGATCTCACAACCGATGCATTTTTCTGTTATATACTCTCCAATCACCATGTCTAAAAGTGCGGCTACAGAGGCTTTGATGGTGTCCACAAAAATAGTACTGACCACCCCATCAAACACATCCTGAGGCTGTGTACATGTAGGTGGTGTTGGGGGTCTTGCCTGGGGGGAGTAGAATGGTGGGCTGCGAGGCATAGAGTCCTTAGGGTCTGGCCCCCATGACGTATCGGAGTCTTGGTATGTTGTATGAATATCCATGGTATATGCTGAAATGAAGAACCGGAGGCTTTATGGGCACTCCTTTTATTGTTGAACCAGTCCTTTGGTATCAGGGCGTGGTTAACGCAGCCGCGTACTTAGTTTTCTTCGGGGGCTGCCCCTTCTGAGGATGACCCTTCTTGGGGTTCCTTTGAATCATAATCCTCAGGATTCGTGTATATATTATGCACTTCCTTAGCCGAACAACGCTCTGCCGCTGTTGGCTCTGTACAAAAAGAGCGTCCAACAACTAACATTTTCAATTCCATTAGATCCCAACTTTTAAAAGGCATAAGCATGCACAACCTAAAACCCCAGTCAGGCCACCATCATGAATGTTTTGGTTGCGGGTTACCTCGTTGCTGATATAGAACTCCACGCATCCACATGGACTTCCATTCTTTCTTTTGTATTTTCACCCTGTGAAATACTCTTCCTGAGGAGTCAGGGGTACCTTCCCAATGGGTCTCGTAGCCCGTGAACACGCTATACCCGTGTGATAACTCTCAGTTCGGGACACACAACCTTGCGAAAAACCTGCCAGTCTTCAAGCCCGTAGTCCACTCCTAAAGTCTGGTCTGTATTTTCTTCTCCTTCGGCTACGGTATAGAGTTTCACTCTACAGGCCTGGTAATCAAACTGTCCATTAGACATCATCACTTGATCTTTCAGCGCAGTTGTGGGCGGTATTTGGGTTCTATACACATTTAGAAGACAGCTTTTTGGAGCATCGTATATTGTTGCTTTATACTCGGACCTTTCTCTGTGTTTCAGCCGCGGTCCTGCTTCCGTTGTTACGGTCATCACTGCTTTGCCACTGATCAGAAAATCCATGTTTAATTTGTTTAGTGGTTTGTCATGGTCGCTTGTGTTGTTCTGGGTCTTATTTATAATGCATCTGCCACCAACCCAATCCCCCCGGACATTCCTGCTTCATAGACAACAGCCCTAAGAGCAATAAAATAGGGGGTGTGGGGCCATCCTCTGAAATGTTCAAACACATCCCCCCCAAAAGTTCAACGAGGTCCCTACACATCAATCATCATGACAACTTCAAAGGAATAGATGCAATATATCCATAAATTAACACACTAACACGTGACAACTGGAACAGGATGCACTTATATGGGCATAACCACGTGATAACTTCCCGCCAGGATGTCCTGACCGGATGCCCATATTTGGGCATGCACACGTCATCTGGACATAGGGTCATAAATCAAACGTTTCACGCGCGTCGTCTACTTTATTCTCTCTCTCTCATATATATATATATCTATCTATATCCAAAAATGGATGTGTGTTTGAGCATGTGTCCATTAGGTCTATGGATATTTTTTTTTTATCAGCATGAATTACATTGAACAATAAAAGCCCCATTTTTATTCCTTAGGCTGGGATCCGCACTATGCAGCAGCTGGAAGAGCATATTTTTCACTGTCTGTCCACTGGTTTCAAAAACAAATGATTGACAGGCAGCTTAAAAGTTCTTGAATTCAACCATTATTGGGTTCAAATACACATTTAGATTTATGAACAGCTATCCACAACAACCACAATCCGTAAGGCGCAAATAGCTAAACGAGAGCGCAGCAGTGTGATTCACATCAATGCGCTATGTAGATATCCATAATAAGAGATATCCGTATCGCGGTAGACTACACCACTGCTGTCATCCTTACCTCCAAGCGTTAATTCAAATTTGATAATTTTTGGATGCTGACAGCAATTGCACCATTGGAAGACATAGCTTGGACCCCTTTTGTTGTGTCATCATAGTGGTATCTGACTTATTCAGACTCGCTCAGGCAGAACAAACTTAAACTTGCACCTTTTTTCAAAAGTATCTGTAATCTGATTACAATATTTTTGATAGTAACGGATTACAGTTTTTGTATGTTACTCCCCAACCCTGATGGTAGGGTATTTTTTTGTATTTTTTTCATGCAAAGTATAAAGGTGTTTTACAAAAAAAAGGAAAAAAAGGGTTTTAACTCCAGTCTAGTAGGTGGCGGTAAATCAACATATATTGGATGCCAACCGCCGTTAAACATCGAAGAAGAAGTATAGACAGTACATGAATCGGCGAATGCGAACCAGTGATGGAACATGAGTAGATTAATTTGAAACAACGGTCGGACATCTTGAAGGCAGTCTCCAGTTCTTATTATACATCAGTAAGTCCATCATCCAGAACGCCATTTTATGAACTCCCCCTTTTTCCCCTACTGCGGTGCCGCTCAATTGACCAATCTGCGGCCACTATTCCTAACAGGTAACCAATCACAGCAGGCTTTACATGAACCAGACCAGTGGCTTTATATTCACGGGGCTGCCTGGGAAATGTAAACTATTTAACATGGAGACAGCAGTTGATAAACTGGAGGCGATGGTAAGCTGTGTTTTATCAACCAGATTTATTTCTAAAGCAGCTGAAGTAGACCTACGTTCCTGGTCTTTAGATAAATTGTATTCTGTGGTCTCCAATTAGCTGTTTGAGCAAATGACATGTGCGTGAAAAACGGCAATATAGCTAGTGGGTTACTGTAGCGAGGATCTAAATTCAAATGTTCTGTCATTCTAATCGGAATTGATTATTTTCCAGGAAAGGAAAAACACGAACATAATATGCGAGTGTTTCCGCTAAGAACACCACAAGACAAACAAAAATAATCGCTTTTCCCTGGCGCTCTAGCCACTTCAGTGTTTAGTTAGTTAGCTTGTTTGCTACACGTTTCACAATGAGGACAGCGAGTACTTAGACTGTGCCTGCGAAGAGGCCGTATTCCGTGTCCCCGATTGCGCGCTGTAGGTGACCGTTGATGTTTAATAGCGAGTTTTCACGGTATCAAAGTTGTACAAATTGGTTGTTGACCATTGAGTTGCAGCTCACAATCACGGCGTCTAGTAAACGTAGCTAGCTACAGTATGAAACTTAACATTAACCTGATACGTAACATAATTGAATAACGTTACATGTAGTACGTTTTATTATTCGGCTCCCATAAGTCACTTAGCTGCACTTGTTTGTTTGTCACTGCAGAAGATCACTGGATTGCTAAACTATTTTTAATGTAGTTTTAGATTTAATTTGATTCACCAAATAATATTTAGTCATAACTTGATCTGGCCCAGCCAATCAAATTCAAGTTTGTCATGTAGCTAATTCTTTCTTTAGTTTGACAGGTTGGCTGTCTCTATTTTTCCTTCAGGACTGACAACGAACAGGATAAAGAGGAATCCATTATGTTTGTCTGTCCAGTGCCCCTTTTGTATTGTACTACTGGTGATCCTTCAATGAAGCAGTGCAATGTTAAAAGGGCATTGGCCAGGGATTATTCCCTATGATAGGTTTTGCAAGGTGTAGCTGTGAACCTTTGCTAACAACAAAGCTGTTTGCAGGTGCTCTGACTTCATTGCACTACTGTATTGGACAGCTAGCAGTGCAATAGTATTGTCAAAGCGTCTGAAAACAGCAAAGATCACTGACACAGGAAGCAGCAACAATTGTACACCAATGTGTTGAAAGCTGGTACCCTCAAGTGCAAAATTCTGGGAACTCTTCTGGGGTTTACTGAAACAGTATGTGCTGAATAACAGTGCACCCCCAAGGAAGGGCTGAGCAGGGTGGGTTGTTTAATTCAGCATTTATTTTTTTGTTTAAAATCTACAGTGAAGATCCTTGATCTTATTATCCGGTACTGTTGTATACTTTTCAGCTGTAGTTATGAACGTAGCGCTCAAGCCAAATGGTCCCTGAAAATTGTGTACTACGTCACATGCACTACATGAAAGTATGTGGACACCTGCTTGTTGAACATCTCATTCCAAAATCATGGGCATTAATATGGAGTTGGTTCCCCCTTTGCTGCTATAACAGCCTCCACTCTAATGGGAAGGCTTTCCACTAGATGTTGGAACATTGCTGTGGGGACTTGTTTCCATTCAGCCATGAGCATTAATGAGGTCGAGCACTGATATTGGGCAATTAGGCCTGGCTCGCAGACAGCATTCCAATTCATCCCAAGGTGAATTGGGGTTTAGGTCGGGGCTTTGTGCAGGCCAGTCAAGTTCTTCCACACCGATCTCGATAAGCATTTCTGTATGGACTTTGTCATGCTGAAACAGGAAAGGGCCTTCCCCAAACTTGCCACAAAATTGTGATGACTTTGCTTCCAAAGGCAGTTTGGAACTCGGTAGTGAGTGTTGCAACCGAGGACAGACTATTTTTACACGGTTCAGCACGCTGCGGTCCCGTTCTGTGAGCTTGTGTGGCCTACCACTTTGCGGCTGAGCCGTTGTTGCTCCTAGAAGTTGCCACTTCACAATAACAGCACTTACAGTTGACCGGGGCAGCTCTAGCAGGGCAGACATTTTTCCAACTGACTTATTGGAAAGGTGGCATCCTACAACAGTGCCACGTTGAAAGTCAGAGCTCTTCACTAAGGCCATTCCTCTGCCAATGTTTGTCTATGGAGATTGCATGGCTGTCTGCTCGATTCTATACACCTGTCAACAATGGGTGTGGCGGAAATAGCCAAATCTACAAATTTGAAGGGGTGTCCACATACTTTATCTATATGTGCACCACGTCACTCTTTGTTAGCTGTCACTCAAATGGCGAGTGGCTGAATCTCATTGGCTGGAAGTCAAATTGCTAGGGGGCTGGCCCACGTGGGGGGGGGAAATGTAAGCAAAATGGCGCTGGATAGCTTCCAGTAAACAGTTGCTTTCAAACTAGGGATTTTGTGGCTAATTCAGGTAAAACGGCAATTCTGCATGTATGAACTACACATTGACACGTCCAGCCCAGAGCGGGAAGTTTGAAAAATACTTACTATTCGCCAAAGTTCCTGAGCATGATTTAAATGCAGGCCAACTATGCAATAATCTTACTCTTCAAGTCATTCCCTCACTTGCAATCTATCAAAGCAAGTCTGGAACTTTAATGTCCCATCAGTCAGCTTCCATTTCTCTTTAGGAGGAGGATCTACCTAAACTTGTCCAAAAATGAAATTACTTTTGCTTCTCCCAGAAGTTCTTTTTCTGAATGTGTTGTGCCTACTGACCTCAAACCAATTGTTTTTTTATCACAAAATTGACAAGTCCTTGAACCCTATCAGTATTGTCTCTGCTGTCCACTTTGTTCAGAGTAGTGCAATATTGCTTATAGGGCTTCAGTTTTTGGGTTAAAGCCTTACTGAAGGCACTATGCATCTCAAGACCATTTAATACACCTTTTGTGAGGCAACAATTTTGTGGCTGAAGTCTTGGAAAGATGTGACTGAACTTTTTTGCACATTGTTCATCTTCATAGTTGTGCAGATCTGTACATGCAATGATTTGTGTGTTGTAAGGTGTAGAGACTACTCCACTCTGTCAGACTTGCAGTACACTAAACCAACTGTCCTTTCAGTTCCAGAAGGCAGAGGCTGACATGGAGTACATGGAGAAACGGCTGAGGCTGGAATTCCTGACAAGTGCTCCAGTGAACGGTGCAGCAGAGGTGAATACATACATGGATGCCACAGTACTTAGTTACAAAACATGTCCTCAGACCAATCACCCAACACCTTTCCACTCCATCTACGGAAGGCAATGCTGTCTTATAAATCTTTGAACTTCTGCCATGCAGACGGATGTCTCCATTTGTCGATTTACCCAACAGTCTGTCAAATCAATGACTGACTCGTTGTGTCTGACCACAGGAAAACCCTGTGAAGCTGCTGGAGAACCTGTCTGCCATCAAGGTGAGGCATGTGGCCTTGTGCACACAAGTGCAGGAGATTGCAGCCGAGCAGAAGCAGTCAATGGACTCCATTCGAGCACACCTCAACACCACTGTGCAGCTGGTGCAACAGTTACAGCAGACTGCTGACGTTGAGGTAGCCCATTCCCTCCACGTACATCCGAGAATGTCAATTGGCACTTTTCAAAGTTAAAGGGTGGCAAAATCATGTGCAATTGAGAATTTGTACTGTTTGTAGATTCCACCACTGACTGAGATGGAGCAGGAGTCTGCAGATTTCCTTGGTTTATCAGTCAATCAAAACACAGAGGTAAGGCCATTTGCTCACGCTAAGGTGTCATTGCATACAGGAGCAGAGCGTGCAGAGAAACTATTTTTGACAGGTGTCATTCCGTGTAACACTATCTATGCCATTGTATGTGCACTGCTTTTTATAGTCCAATTTTACATCTCTTGCCCTTAAGAGAAATATAAAGCTTGACTGCTCAGGATCAACTTACGTGAAATGTTATGGTCATCTTGTAAACTGAACAAAAATATAAAACGCAACATGCAACAACTTAAAAGATTTTGCCAAGTTCATAAGGAAATCGGTCAATTGAAATAAATAAATTAAGCCCTAATCTATGGATTTCACATGACTGGGAATACAGATATGAATCTGGTCACAGATACCGTAAAAACAAAGTAGGGTTGTGGATCAAATAAACCAGTATCTGGTGTGACAACCATTTGCCTCCTGCATTGCGACACATCTCCTTTGCAAAGAGTTAATCAGGCTGTTTGTGGCCTGTGGAATGTTGTCCCACTCTTCAATGGCTGTGTGTGAAGTTGCTGGATAGTGGCAGGAACTGGAACACGGTGTCGATCTAGATTATTCCAAACATGCTCAATGGATGATATGTCAGGTGAGTATGCAGGCCATGGAAGAACTGGGACATTTTCAGCTTCCAGGAATTGTGTATAAATCCTTGCACTGTGGGGCTGTGCGTTATACTGAAACGGGTAGTGATGGCATTGGATGAATGACACAATGGGCCTCAGGATCTCATCACTATCATCGTGCATTCAAATTACCATCGATAAAATGCAATTGTGTTCGTTGTCCGTAGCTTATGCCTGCCCAAGCCATAACCCCACCACTACCACGAGGCACTCTGTTCACAACGTTGACATAAAACTGCTTTCCCACACAATGCCATACACGCCATTTGCCTAGTACAGCTGAAACCGGGATTCATCCGTGAAGAGCACACTTCTCCAGCAGACCAGTGGCCATCGAAGGTGAGCATTTGCCCACTGAAGTCGGTTATGATGCCGAACTGCAGTCAGGTCAAGACCCTGGTGAGGACAACGAGCACGTAGATGAGCTTCTCTTGAGACAATTTCTGACATTTTGTGCGAACCGTTTCATCCGGGTGGCTGGTCTCAGATGATCCCGCAGGTGAAGAAGCTGGATGTGGAGGTCCTGGGCTGGCGCGGTTACACCTGGTTATCATACGTGGTCTGTGGTTGAGGCCGGTTGGATGTAGTGCCAAATTCTCTAAAATGACAGAGGTGGCTTATGGTAGAGATATGAACATGAAATGATCTGGCAAATATTCCTGGGATCTTTTATTTCAGCTCATGACACCAACACTTTACATGTTGCATTTTATATTTTTGTTCAGTGGGATATACACATTGTAATAACTAATATGCCAATGTTTGTCTGTTCAGTTACTGATGTCTATGGAGCCTTCAGCCAAAGAGCAGCCTCAGTGTAAGTAATGGTTAACCCCAATTAACACCCCTCTTCTCCAACGCCTTCTACAAGCAGCTGCATGAGCACTTCTCCCTAAAAAAAAAAAAATCCGACGAGTCACGTTTGTCCCGAGACGCATGACCCTTAACACAGAAACCCCCAGTTGTGTCAAGGCAACAAAAGCAGCAGGAATGTCAGTTAACTTGTGGACCAGAGTCAGACCCCGTGTCATATGAATGCTTAGGAAGGTGTACACATTTTGTGCAAGCTCTAACTTTGCCAATCTTTCTCCAGTGGTGCCCTGAGTTTGCAGAAGATGAAGCAGATGAACATGAAGGTTAGCGATGCCAAGCTGAAGACGTTGCAGCATCTGTCATTGAGCTGGACAATGGCACATTTGCCTGCTAATATGAGCGGGGAACTGGCACAGCTGAGACTGTTTAAGATGGACCCCACAGCGAAAGTGACTGATTCTGCCCATCTCTCATTGTCTAGTAATGTTAGCCTATTTGAAGGGTTCTGATGCCTACTTAGGCTGTGGTTTGATTTCTTTTGCTAGTTATTTTAAAATGACACCACAATCTGAAGGAATTGACCAGAAGCAAGAACTCCAGATGGAACCAACTCACCAATGTTTGAGGTGCTGTAAGTGGAAGGTGGTGGGCCATATTGTAAATTAGATGTACTATTTTTTATCATATTGAGGGTTCTGACTGGCTAATGCATCAGTTGAATGCGTTTCACCTGTAAATATGTTAACGATTTGAATTCAGCTGATTACTTTCCAACTGTACGTATTGTCTAGAACGTCAATGTATTATGATGCTTCATTAAAATGAAATATTCCCTCTGAGGTATTCGCTCAATGAAGAATTTATTTAAGAGCACAAACACATTTAGCATCTTAAGTACAGTGAAGTTGCTTTCCCGAACTATGTAAAACAATTACAAAATGAACAGGAACCTTAAAGAAAAATGAATGCAGACCATTACATTTACTTATTGGTCAAACCTGATCAATGGATAATGTATTAACAGTAATGGTAACAATTTAATTTAACTAAGGCTTGATGTAGAGCACCGAATACAAACGCCCTCAACAGCAACACATAACTTCAGTCAGACATTAAAGACAAATGTATGACCTCAACTATCCAAAGGAGATTTTTTTAGAATGAGAGAATACATAAGTTATCAAAAGTCCAGCACCAAAGAAAACATTGTCATGCTTAAAGGGTGGTTCTCACCACAAAAACATTTTTGAATGGTAGAGTAGAGAAATAAGACTGTCAAGTTACATGTGTTGTCCTACATGTTTTTTCTCAATCTCACTTGGTTGGGGTCACTTTGGCTTTTGATGGGAGTCTGCTCCAGGACAATTAGCCTGCAGGCATAAAGAACCAAATGAACACTACAGTCTAAGCATGCAAGCTAAACTCTAGTGTAATATGACTGGCTTCTACAAACATACATCCACAGTAAAGTCCCATATCGACATAACCTTAAAGGCGCTCAGCAAGGAAGAAGCCACTGCTCCAAAACCGCCATTAAAAAAGCCAGACTACAGTTTAACGGCACATGGGGACAAAGAAAACCTGACTCGGTTACACCAGCTCTGTCAGGAGGAATGGGTCACAATTCACCCAACTTATTGTGGGAAGCTTGTGGAAGGCTACCCGAAACATTTGACCCAAGTAAAGGCAATGCTACCAAATACTAATTGAGTGCATGTAAACTTCTGACCCACTGGGAATGTGATGAAAGAAATAAAAGCTGAAATCATTCTCTACTATTATTCTGACATTTCAAATAGTGGTGATCCTAACTGACCTTAGACAGGGAATTTTTACTAGGATTAAATGTCAGGAATTGTGAAAAACTGAGTTTAAATGCATTTGGCTAAGGTGTATGTAAACTTCAGACTTCAACTGTGTATGTATGTATGTATGTGTATGTATGTATAATAACTTAAACACACCTGTGAGGCTGACTCCAGGTCTCATGACTAGCCATCTCTAGCTTTTCTGTCAAAACAAAGTTGGTTAGAATTGTACACCTCTTTAGTATGTCAGTAATTGGGGAGCAAGGGAGGGTGCTTTGTTCACCTGCGACAGGTGCTGGTTCTGTCCAGTCATTGGTGTTGACCCCCTTCTGTTCTCCCACCTCGGCACGGTCCCCTCCTGGACAACCTGCATCCTCACTCAACTCGCCCTCCACCTGGGGCTCACACACACCCAGCCTGGCCACAGGGAAGGCATAAACATTCCACACACCAATCCACACTTTACAGTAACAAGGGTCAGTTGTGGGTGGACACATCAGGTACCATCTCAGGGCTTCTAGGCCATAGGTTCACAAGGCCATAGTATGAATGAAGCAGGTATAATGGTAATGATCACTTTTTCAGAAGGTTCCATTGGTCACTATTGTAAAAGTATGGGCCCAAGTTGCGACTTAACTAATTAGTAGGGATGCGCAATGTCGGTGATATTAGCTAAAAATGCCAATATCGGCCCGATGTCTAGTTTAACGCCGATGTCAAAGCTGACCTGCATACCTATAACGTCGGCACATGCCGTAATGACGCCACGTAAAATGTTGCGCTACACGTGCAACACAGCATTCCTAACCTAGCCCATGTCGTCTGCTGTGTGGATCGAGCAGTCATTTGAACGAGTAACAAAATTTCAGCGACAGCCCAAAGGTGAAATCCATTAACTTGGGGCGGCAGGTAGCCTAATGGTTAGAGCATTGGACTAGTAACTGGAAGGTTGCAAGATCGAATCCCCGAGCTGACAAGGTAAAAATCTGTCGTTCTGCCCCTGAACAAGGCAGTTAACCCACTGTTCCTAGGCTGTCATTGAAAATAAAAATTTGTTCTTAACTGACTTGCCTAGTTAAATAAAAGGTAAAAAACCCCTCCAAGATAATGGATTCATTGGTTGATTGTCAAGGGCATTCTCCGTCGTGGTTGATGTTGGCCTTTACTGGTCAAACACCGGTACACATGTTGCCCTACAGGAGTTACACAGTAATTGCGTTCCATACTATGGAACGCCGTTTGGGTCTTTGCGTGTCAACGATACATCAAATAACAGTTATATTATAGAATGTTGTGTGCATGATTTCCTGCAAGACAGGAATGTCAGTGTTCTGCCATGGCCAGCGAAGAGCCCGGATCTCAATCCCATTGAGCAAGTCTGGGACCTGTTGGATCAGAGGGTGAGGACTAGGGCCATTCCCCCCTCGAAATGTCCGGGAACTTGCAGGTGCCTTGTTGGAAGAGTGGGATAACATCTCACGGCAAGAACGGGCAAATCTGGTGCAGTCCATGAGGAGGAGATGCTTAATGCAGTTGGTGGCCACACCAGATACTGACTTACTTTTGATTTTGACCACCCCCCTCCCCCGTTGTTCAGGGACACATTCAATTCCTGTTAGTCACATGTCTGTGGAACTTGTTCAGTTGTTGAATCTTAGGTTCATACAAATGTTTACACATGTTAAGTCTTCTGAAAAGAAACGCAGTTGACAGTGAGAGGACGGTTCTTTTTTGCCGAGTTTAGATTGCTTAAAAGGCCGCTAAAAATTGTAATATTGGTATCGGGTTTTTTTTGGCAAGGAAAATATCAGTATCGGCCAAAAATGTCATATCTGTGCATCGCTACTAATTAGTAAACTATGTTGGACTGACTTCAACTGTGGATATTGGATTAGGTTGTAAGGTTATATGCTAATGGCTGGGCACTCACTGTTGTTTGGGGTGTGCAACCAGACCTGGACTTTTCAGAACCCTGTGACCAGCGGCCCTTTCCACCAACATGCCCTGCAGCACTTCATCCAGAGTAGAGTGAGCTCTGGATGGAGAGAGAGCGAGCCTGAGTATACATCACATATGTCAACTTTACCACTTTAGGGGTACTACTATTTTAGTATTATATCACCAGTCTGGTAATATTGCCAATTAATAAATACGGCAGAAATAGTGTCCAATACAGTAGTCTCCAACCCTGGTCCTGGAGGTTGGGAGTGAATAAACTAAGTGTTGGCTGGAACAAAAGCAGGCACAGTTGTGACCCCTGGCCAGAGCTTCAGCGCATTCGGAAAGTATTCAGACCTTGACTTTATTCAAATTTTGTTAGGTAATAACAGCCTTATTCTAAAATTAATTAAATTGTTTTGTTTCCGTAATCTACAAACAATACCCCATAATGACAAAGCAAAAGCAGGTTTTTAGAACATTTGTCAAATATATATACATTTAAAAAAAAATCTAATTTACAAGTATTCAGTCCCTTTACTCAGTACTTTGTTGAAGCACCTTTGGCAGCGATTACAGCCTCAAGTCTTCTTGGGTATGACGCTACAAGCTTGGCACAACTGTATTTGGGGAGTTTCTCCCATTCTCTGCAGATCCTCTCAAGCTCTGTCAGGTTGGATGGGGAGTGTCACTGCACAGCTATTGTCAGGTCTCTCCAGAGATGTTCGATCGGTTCAAGTCCAGGCTTTGGCTGGGCCACACAAGAACATTCAGAGATTGTCCTGAAGCCACTCTTGCTTTGTCTTGGATGTGTGCTTAGGGTTGTTATCCTGTTGGAAGGTGAACCTTCACCCCCAGTCTGAGGTCCTGAGCCCTCTGGAGCAGGTTTTCATCAAGGATCTCTCTGTACTTTGCTCTGTTCCCCTTTCCCTCGATCCTGACTAGTCTCCCAGTCCCTGCCGCTGAAAATCATCCCCACAGCATGATGCTGCCACCACCATGCTTCACCGTAGGGATGGTGCCAGGTTTCCTCCAGACGTGACGCTTGGCATTCTGCCAAAGAGTTCAATCTTGGTTTCACCAGACCAGAGAACCTTGTTACTCATGGTCTGAGAGTCCTTTAAGTCCCTTTTGACAAACTCCAAGCGGGCTGTCGTGTGCCTTTTACTGAGGAGTGGCTACTGTCTGGCCACTCTACCACAAAGGTCTGATTGGTGGAGTTCTGCAGAGATGGTTGTCCTTCTGGAAGGTTCTCGCATCTCCACAGAGGAACTCTGGAGCTCTGTCAGAGTGACCATTGGGTTCTTGGTCACCTCCCTGACCAAGGACCATCTCCCCTGATTGCTCAGTTTGGCTGGGCAGCCAGCTCTAGAAAAAGTCTTGGTGGTTCCAAACTTCTTCCATTTAAAAATGGAGGCCACTGTGTTCTTGGGGACCTTCAATGCTGCATACATTTTGGCTTGGGTTTTGCTCTTACATGCACTGTCAACTGTGGGACCTTATATAGACAGGTGTGTGCCTTTCCAAATCATGTCCAATCAATTGAATTTACCACAGGTGGATTCTAATCAAGTTTTAGAAACATCAAGGATGATCAATGGAAACAGGATTCACCTGAGCGCAACTTCGAGATATGTTTATTTTTAATACATTTGCAAACATTTCTTAAAACCTGTTTCATTCTGGGTATTCTGTATCGATTGAGAATTTTTTCATTTAATCCATTTTAGATTAAGGCTGTAACGTAACAAAATGTGTTAAGTGTCAAGGGTTCTGAATACACTATGTTTAGTGAGTCCTACCTGTCAGTCTCCTCCAGTGAGTCTGGGCCCCCAGACAGGCCTTTGGCCTGGCTCTGCTGTACAGGTGCTGCAGCTCCCTCTGTGTCTGGACCACAGCCTGAAAGGTAATCTGAACAGAGGTAAATTGCTTTCTTATTAGAAATATGCATTTGCTACGGTTTAGAGATACTGTTTTTTTCTTATTATTATGCTGATGTAATGCAGTATAGTACCTTCACTGTGTGTGCTGCAATGGTGGGCTCCTGATGCTTCTGCCTGCTCTGTACTGGTCACAGAACCCTCTTCGCCAGTTAGCACTTGATCATTAATCACCTCTTCATCCTCATGGTCTGTCTCCTCTTCGCCAGGCAACTCTTCCTTATTTGACACAAGTTCATCTTCTGCAGAGACAGGTTTATAACTGAACACAGTCTACCACCAAACATACATAGTACACTGGTCTGGGGTTGACATATTGATCTAATAGTAATATCACGTCAGTTAGTTGAAATGCAGTTACTGACAATAACATTCAACTGATCAGCAACCTTAATTGAATCAGGTGAGTTCCCACTGGGCGCAGACATCAGTTCTGATTTACATTTGGTTGAGTTGTCAACTAACGGAAATTAAACGTGAAATCAAAAAATGTCACCTTGACATTGGATTTACATTAGTATTTTTATTTTCTCTTACGTTTTTTACTTTAAAAAAAATCCAATCAGTTTTCCACATTGATTTAATGTCATCACACATTTTTTTTGGGGGGGGGGGTTGGGTTAACATGGATAGGGCTTCTATCAAAGCCTGCACCCGCACCTCCAGAACTATGTTTGGAGACAACACCTCACCTCCCTCTAAAACAGAGGAGCTAGCATCCAGAGGATCTTCATCCATCAGGTCGACATCCACACCAGCACATCTACCCTGATCGGACCCTTCCAACTCTTCTTTCCTGTCAGCAACCAGCGACATCCCTCTCTCCCCTTCGAGATACTCCATGTTCTTCTCCTCCAAACTCTCTCTCTCCTCCACCTCCTCCCTTTCTTGGCTGGTGGTGGGTATGGTGTAGGTAGAGCCCACACCCTGGCTGGTCCTTGTGGTCTGTCTCTCTCCGGAGCTGGCTGTGGTGAACTCTGACATGCCCACGGGCGTCCCAGTCTCCTCGAGGGAGGAGTCTCTCATCAGGGAAGAGGTATGTCCGGAGAAATCTGTCTGCAGATAGAACAGCAGAAATATACATCAACCTTTAAGTTACGTTGATATAAGGTAAATAACTAATGGGTAAAACTGCACACCCTGTACATCTCCAGGACCAGGGTTGGTGGCCACCGGCGTACTATATATTTCGACAGGTCTGAAGAATTCATTGAAACATTGTTCTGACTGGGAGAGTGCTGACTATTCTGACCGTGCTGGCTCCCAGGCTGGCAGTGGCGAAGCTCTCGGTGTGGGGGGGCAGGGAGCGGGTGCTGCCCCAGGTGGAGGTGTCCAGCAGGCTGGGCAGAGGGGGGATGGGCTCCCCAGTGACCCCCATGGCTCTGTAGTTGGGCGCAGTTGCTGCACCACAACAAAACAAGTATACCAGTGACATCTTGCTGCAATTCAACTTGTAAAAGTAGTGCTCCTGGTGTTTAACATGCACACGCAAGGTGTGTGAACTGACTGGTAATGTATGTGTGAAATAAAGTTGATTTTGGTTGCATAGGGCCTCGACTATACACCACTGGATATTGTACTACGATTTCTGAATTAAAGAAGCTACTCGCTAGCGAAACTCTAGCTAGCTACATTGACTATGTTCACAATGTAAACAATAGCAACTTGTGTAATTAGAGGAACCTTTAGTACAACCACTAGCAACAATTTAATGAGTACTTGCGAAAAACTGGACCAAAGCTATTGTACTTAGGCATAGTCGATGAATATGGTACAGTATAGTAGGGGAAAATAGAATAAAGACGCTCTTCCCCTCTCCGTGTAGCAGGTAGAACGCACTTTGTAGCAAACAATGCTGATGGCAAAGCTACGCGTATAGTGGAGCTTAAATATAACACTGGTAGCTGGGTGGCGTTGGTTGGTACCTGGGCTGCGTGGGGTGCTGTAGCAGGGCGGAGGCTGTCTGTTCAGGGGGCTGGGGTGCAGTCTCTCCTGGCCCAACCACTCGTGGTGCTGGGCGGGTGAGCACGTGATGCTGGAGACATCAGCCAGGTCAGGTAGACCACTATACATACATACATACATACATACATCCCCCGAGCTGCAGAGTGTGTGTCTCAGAATAATTAGATCTTGGGCATGATGTGGACATACTCCCAAAGGATGAACTGTTGGTTCTTGACTATATCACACCTCAATCTACTCTTTACATTTGTCAATTAGCAGACGTTCTTCTCCATAGCAACAGTAGTGAGTGCATACATTTTTCGTACTGGTCCCCCATGTGAATCAAACCTACAAGCACCATGTTCTACCAACTGAGCTACACAGGACTACAGCATCACCCTTTCCAGAGCTCCTAAACAACATTCCCATCAGGTTCTAAGAGGAATTTACAAACATTAGAAGTTTCAGTGCAGATGAATGCTTATTGACAACACACATACATTACATAATCATACTGCACAGTTGATTCTACCATGGAGTGTCAGTGTGTTGGTGCTGCTCCTACCTGGCCATTGGAAAGGGTGCGTGCTGACTGACAGTGGGGTTTATATCAATCTCATCTGACTCCTGTACAGGCTGACACTCTGGGGAAATGAACACTACATCAGTTTATTATCTGTCTTCATCTACTACTGCCTGAATGACCCAGCAGTGAATATGATAGCTTACACACTGGAATACTGCTCCAACTCTGGTTGAGTGTCAAAACACACACACACACACACACCCCCCCCGCCATCTTACTCCTGTGTTTGGTCTCCAGCGTCGGTTCCTCTGGTGCAGTCCTACTGACAGCAGCCCTACACACCTCCACTGTCACATCCAGGTCGTCCTCTGAGCTGACAGGGCTCTGACAGGAGTAAACCAACCAGTAAGAGGAAACAAACAACTACAGTTAACTACATGCATGACTACCTAATTAGCTAAATAACTACCTAATTAGCTAAATAACTAACTACTCCTACATTATGTTATACCATATACATTTACATCATTTAGCAGACGCTCTTATCCAGAGCGACTTACAGTAGTGAATGCATACATTTCATACATTTTTTGTTTTTCTGTGCTGGCCCCCCGTGGGAATCGAACCCACAACCCTGGCGTTGCAAACACCATGCTCTACCTACTGAGCTACAGGGAAGGCCATATATACAGTGCCTTCATAAAGTATTCATACCCCTTGACTTTAGTGTTACAGCCTGAATTCAAAATAGATTCTCACCCATCTACACACAATACCCCATAATGACAATGTGAAAACATGTTGAGATTTTTTGGGCAAATGTATTGAAAATGAAATACAGAAATCTAATTTACATAAGCATTCACACCCCTTTTCTAGGACACTCCAAATTGAGCTCAGGTGTATCCAATTTACATTGATCATCCTTGCAGTAGCTACATCTTGGAGTCCACCTGTGGCCAATTAAATTGTTTGGATATGATTTAGAAAGAAACACACCTGTTGATATAAGGTCCCACAGTTGACAGTGCATGCCAGAGCAGAAACTATTGGAAGAGGTACAAAACTGAGGCTTGAATGCAAAATAAAGATGTTTATTAAAACGTCATTGTGTCCAAAAAATGTAAGTGCATAAATGAAAAGTGAAAACAAATGTTTCGGCCTCACATGATCAAGCAAGAAAACAGAAAATCTACGAATCAGTACCAAGTACAATAGAATGCATGATCTACACTGAACAAAAATATGAATGCAACATGTAAAGTGTTGGCCCATGTTTCATTAGCTGAAATGAAAAAAATCCCAAAAGATGTATATAAAGTTAAAAAAAAAGCTTATTTCTCACAAATTGTGCACAAATTTTGTTCATATCCCTGTTAATGAGCATTTCCCCTTAGCCAAGATAATCCATCCACCTGACAAGTGTGGCATATCAAGAAGCTGATTAAACAGCATGATCATTACACGGTGCTGGGGACAATAAAAGGCCACACTAAAATGTGCAGTTGTCACAACACAATGCCACAGATGTCTCAAGTTGAGGGAGCATGCAATTGGCATGCTGATGTCCACCAGAGCTGTTGGCAGATAATTGAATGTTAATATCTCTACCATAAGCTGCCTCAAAAGTTGTTTTAGAGAATTTGATAGTACGTCCAACTGGCCTCACAACCACAGACCACAGTAGCCCAGGACCTCCACATCCGGCTTCATATGCGGGATCGTCTGAGGGGTATTTCTGTCTGTAATAAAGTTATTTGGTGGGGAAAAACACATGCTGATTGGCTGGGCCTGGCTCCCCAGTGGGTGTGCCTATGCCCTCTAAGGCACACCCATGGCTGTACCCCTGCCCACTCAAGTGAAATCCATAGATTAGGGCCTTATTTATTTCAATCGAATTATTTCCTTATATGAACTGTAATTCAGTAAAATCATTGAAATTGTTGTGTTTATTTTTATTCAGAATAGATTACATACAAAAGCAGACAGAGAAAAAGCTATATTTTGATTTCACATAGAGCAGAAACAATACCATGAAGTCCAAGGCACTGTCTGCAGATCGCCGAGATATGTCTCATCACAAGTCTACACCAAAAGTATGTGGACACCTGCTTTTCAAACAATCTCATTCCAAAATCATGTGCATTAACATGGAGTTGGTCCCCCCCTTTGCTGCTATAACAGCCTGCACTCTTCTGGGAAGGCTTTCCACTAGATATTGGAACATTGCTGTGGGGGACTTGTTTCCATTCAGCCACGAGCATTAATGAGGTCGAGCACTGATATTGGGCGATTAGGCCTGGCAGGAGAGCGCCTTACCCAAACTGCTGCCACAAAGTTGGAAGCACAGAATCATCTAGAATGTCACTGTATGCTGTAGCATTAAGATTTCCCTTCACTGGAACTAAGGGGCCTAGCCCCCAGACCATTATTCCTCCTCCTCTAAACTTTACAGTTGGCACTCTGCATTTAGGAAAGTAGTGTTCTCCCGGCATCCACCAAACCCAGATTAGTCAGTCGGACTGCTGGTGGTAAAGCGTGATTCATCACTCCAGAGAATGCGTTTCCACTGCTCCAGAGTCCAATGGCGGTGAGCTTTACACCACATCAGCCAATGCTTGGCATTGCGCGTGGTGATCTTAGGCTTGTGTGCGGCTGCTCAGCCATGGAAACCCATTTCATGAAGCTACCGTCGAACAGTTATTGCGCTGATGTTGCTTCCAAAAGAAGTTCGGAACTCGGTAGTGAGTGTTGCAACCGAAGACAGACTATTTTTACACGCTTCAGCGCGCTGCGGTCCCGGTCTGTGAGCTTGTGTGGCCTACCACTTCGTGGCTGAGCCGTTGTTGCTCCTAGACGTTTCCACTTCACAATAACAGCAAGGCAGACATTTGACAAACAGACTAGTTGGAAAGGTGGCATCATTTGACAGTGCCACATTGAAAGTGCTTCTACACCTACATTGCTTGCCGTTTGGGGATTTAGGCTGGGTTTCTGTACAGTACTTTGTGACATCAGCTGATGTAAGGGCTTTATAAATAAATTTGATTGAAAGTCACTGAGCTCTTAAGTACTGGCCATTCTACTGCCAATTTTTGTCTATGGAGATTGCATGGCTGTGTGCTTGATTATATACACCCGACAGCAAAAGGTGTGGCTGAAATAGTCGAATCCACTAATGTGAAGGGGTGTCCACACACACACACTTTGCCATGTAGTGTATAAAACAATGTCTACAGTGGTCTCCATCATTGGAAAAAATACAGAACTACCCAGACTCTGCCTAGAGCTGGCCGTCCAACCAAACTGAGCAACCAGGCAAGAAGGACCTTGGTCAGGGAGGTGGCAAAGAACCCAATGACCACTCTGACAGAACTACAGAGTTCCTTGGCTGAGATGGGAGAACAAGTCTCTCTATAACACTTCACCAATCTGGGTTTTATGGGAGAGGGGCCAGGTGGAAGCCACTCCTGATAAAAAGGCACATGACACCACACCTGGAGTTTGCAAAAAGGCACGTGAAAGATTCTTTGGTCTGATGAGACAAAAATTGTACTCTTTGGCCTGAACCAGGCACAGCTCATCACCTGTCTAACACCATCCATACCGTGAACCATGGTGGTGGCAGCATCATGCTTTGGGAATATTTTTCAGCAGCAGGGATAGGGGGACTGGTAAGGATAGAGGGAACAATGAATGGAGACAAATACAAGCAAATCCTTTATGACAACCTGCTTCAGTGTAAATGAAAGACTGGGGCTATGATTTACATTCAAACAGGTCAACGACACTAAGCATATAGTCAAAGCACTGTTGGAATGGCTTCAGAACAAGAATGTTAAAGTCCTTGAGTGGCCCAGCCAAAGCCCAGACTTGAATCCCATTGAAAATCTGTGGAAAAACTTGAAGATTAACTGAACAGCAAGAGGTTGAGAAAATCCCCAAATCCAGATTGCTATGTCTGTATCAGTTTTGCACAAGACAACTCAAAGCTGTAATGCCAAAGGTGCTTCTACAAAGTATTGACTCAGGGGTGTGAATACTTATGTAAATGAGATATTTCTGGATTTCATTTTCAATACATTTGCAAACATATCTAAAAACAGGTTTTCACTTTGTCATTATGGTTAGAACAAATATATTTTGAATTCAGGCTGTAACAACAAAATGTGGAATAAGTCAAGGGGTATGAATACTTTCTGAAGGCATTGTAACTATTACGTTAACTAAGAACTACTAGACCTGGCTGTCTCTGGATGGGTTGTTCCTCTGCTCTGGGTTGGGGGTGTAGAACATGCTGGAAGGCTCCACAGGAGACTGGGTGTAGTCTGACTCAGAGGTCCCCTCCTCCTGGAGACACAAGGTCAAGGGTTTAACACGGAGTGTGTAACATTTTAACTAATATAATCTGATGATTATGTTCTCTATGGGGTGCAGAGTTGAGGTTTTGCTTATCTCATCTAACCTCCCTTTGTCCCGCGCCCTCCCACACCCCACATGTCATATTGAAGGTGCGGTTCACTGTGTGGAAATCTGCATCCTCTTCACTCTCACTCTGGACACCTGTATAGAAAGATGAGCTACTAAGACAGAAGATAGAAGCATAGTAGGATATGATCATATCTATGAGCATAAGGACAGTATAGCATGCTTATCAGCTGCATCACCTGCAAAGCTTTTGAAGATCTGCTCCAGCTCAGAGCTGCTTTCGAGGGCCTCAGCTGCAGCTTTCTGTGGCTGTGAGGCAGGGTCTGGAGAGGACCTGTAGCCGTTGTCACTGCGCCCCAGGGGGTTCTGTCTGGGCGGTTCCACCGCTCGCCCAAACCCCTGTCTGTCCTCCATCTCCTCACTGTCACTGCTGGCAGGGGGGCCCACAGCCACCCCCAGACACCCCCGGGTCATCCTGGCCACCAACTCTGACACCTCACCTATGAGAGGACGAGGAATTTAGAAGGAAGTTGGGGTCAGAACTGTAATAAATGTAAAGATGGTGTTCTGTGAAGTGTAACTTGGGTATAATGCATGTACACTGAACAAAAATATAAAAAAGCAATTTCAAAGATTTTACTGATCATGCTGTTTAATCAGCTTCTTGATATGCCACACCTGTCAGGTGGATGGATTATCTTGGCAAAGGAGAAATGCTCACTAACAGGGATGTAAACAAATTTGTGCACAAAATTTGAGAGAAATATGCTTTTTGTACATATGGACAATTTCTGGGATCTTATTTCAGATCATGAAACCAACACATTACATGTTGCGTTTATATTTTTGTTCAGTGTATAATATAGTGAAATCTTACTGGTCCATTTGGCCTTGACTGGGAGCTCAGGCTGTCTGGGACTGTCCTCAAGAGATTCTGTCCCCTCAGAGGACAGACACAGCCTGGGATGGGGCAGAGGGAGCAGGTTGTCAAAAACACGCAAACAAAATGTAAAGTGGGGTGTCACCAAATCCTAGTCATTTTTTAAACAAATCCCACCATTGGAAAATGTTGCTCAAAGGTATACTGTTGTAGCTAATTGGTGTTTCAATTATTTTACATTTTGGGTTAGATTTGCACAATTGTCCCCACCATATAGTTTGACTAAATGAGGCCACTGCTAGTTTTATATCCCACTTATACTTTCTACCGTATGTATATGGATTTAGAGCAGAGAACAGCGCTGCCTTCGCCAGTGTTCTGTACCTGTCAGTGAGTTCCTGTCTGTCCACTGACTGCTGCTTTGTCTCTGCCTGCTGACCTCCTCTCACTGTCCCTCTATCTCTACCTGCCTACCAGACAGACAGCAGTCACTCACTCACTCAGTCACAACACAACCTGGGAAGAGCTATAGTTGTGACAAACTGTACAATGGGAATATATTCTTAATCCAATCATGGCACTTTTGTGAGACTCAGAGTTGCAGTTGTGTGTGTGTGTGAACACCAGAGGTTGCAATTTGTGGTGGTGTGCTACCTGCTGCTGCCTTCTGGGGCATATGTTGACAAAGCTGTCCTCTGGAGCCGAGCTATAGTGGCTCATCTCCTCACCCTCGCTGCCAGTTCCCTCCGAAGTAGTGCACTCCAAAGTAGGGTACTCCTCCGAAGGGCACTCCAGAGTAGTGCACTCCAGATTAGGGTATTCCTCGGCAGGATACTCCCTCTGCCACGCGGCCAGCTCCTCAGCGCTGAGCGGCCTGGACTCTCCTCCCTTCAGTAGCTGGGCCTCCAGTCTCTTGGCCGAGGGGTGGACACCATGTGGTAGGAGGCGGTATTGTGAAGGAGGCCCCACTGCGCGGGACATGTAACTACACATCGACCCAGAAAGAGTGGAGGAGAGGGAGGTGGAGGCTGAGGAGGAGATATGGGGGGTCTGAGCATCTTTTCCCTCTGCCCCTCTGTCCACCTCGTCGACCGCCCCCCGCTCCTGTTGCCGTCGACAACGGCCTGTTTCCACGACGGCCAGGTTGCACTCGGACTGCTGCAACAGTACCTGGGAGACCTTGAGGTTGAGGACGATGGAGCTGATGTGCTCCGAGAGCTTTCCGGACACTTGGCGCTCTGGCTGAACAGCCCTCTCCTTCATAATTGTCCGCTCCTCTTCTTCCTCATCCTCTGTTACAGTGCTGGAGTCAGACTCTTCTTCTTGGGTGTTGTAGGGTTCCGATGGCACAACAGAGCACAAGCGCCAGTCATCCAGGGGCAGGGTGTCCCTAAAAGAGATGTCACGGTGGAATATGGGCTGTTCAGAGTCTGTCGTCATCCCTCCTTCTCCCCTCTCTGTCTCGTTCTCGCTGTCCAGCAGTTTGTCCAGTTCGTTGAGCTGGTCCTGGATCTCCCTGTCCACTGTAGTGACCATGGAACTGCCTAAAGAACCTTCCTGTGGGTCAGTGTAGGCGGTAGGCCTAAGGTCTGAGAAAGAGGGGAAAAGACATGGCTAAAACCCTTATTTTTATTGTATTGTTCAGGGTGTTTTGTATGTGCTTTTGTATGTGCTGTGTTCAACACCAGCACCTGCAGGCTCCTTGACTGGGGCGGACTCTGGACTCCAGCCTGCAGGCCTGAGCCCTCCTCCTACATCTGTGTACAGCCCACTCCTCCTCCTTCCCCCTACTTGGGACAGCTCCTACCACACACAAATACCAGGGTCACCACAGAGAGGTCATGATAACAAATCCATAAAATGTCATGTGAGGCTGCTGCCACTATTACGACACCAACCATTGCTTATGTTGGCTGAGTGCCTAGGCTGCAGTCTATACCTTCATGTCTTGGCGCAGTGTGTAACGCAAGTCCTGCAGGCTGTGTGTGCGGTCCTCGGGGCGGGGCTGCAGGCCCACCCTGACCAGGGCGTAGTAAGGCTGGGGCACACTGGAATCTGTAGCCAGGGCCTGGCCCAACTCTACAGTCTGCCTGATCCAACGAGGGTCCACCGGGCCCCACGGCACTGAGTCTACGGTAGAACACACACATGCAAATATTCACACTGCTGCAGTGGACAACAGATGTTGGAGTAGCTACCTGTATAGAGCTCCTGGATGAGGGCACACAGGCTGTAGAGGTCAGCTTTCCCTGTGCAGGGTCTCCGTCTGATGACCTCAGGGGCGGCCCAGTTGTACAGGCCTGGGGGCAGGGGTAGGTGAGCCGAGGGTCTGCGGTGACTATTGTCACTGGGAGAAGAACAGGACATACAGACCAATACTTATTACTTACCACCCTTATGGAATAATGTTCAGTATTTCATTGCAGGCACATGGACTACAATAAAAGTTGTACAGGAAAAAGAAAGACCTAGTAGTGCAAGTTTCCCTTTCTTCCTACCTGGGCACCATGAAGCCGAGGCCGGAGAGTTTGGCCACGCCAGGGTGTGTGAGGAGGATGCTGTGGGAGGAGAGCGCTCGCAACACCAGGGCCCGACCATGCAGGTAGAGCAGAGCCTCACACACCTGCAGCACCACTAACAGCATGGTCTCAGCACGCAGCACTGGAAACTCAGCACGCTGGTGAGGTGCACAAATACATTTGTTAAATTGAATGAATCTGAAAGTACAAAACACTGATAAATGTTGAAAGTGTGTATGTGTGGTGGGGATTACCCTCTGGTGCAGCAAATTGTGCAGAGAGCCCACGTGGACTCGCTCAAACACCAGACGGACCCTCAGCAGGTCACTGGACATGCTCACTGCCATCAGCTGCAGCAGGTAGGGATGGAACAGCTGGCTACAAACAGACAGTCACACAACAGTTACTGGGTTATTCTGTATATCCATAGACAGCATCAATAGCACTAAAATGACAGGTGTACTTCATGTTAAAGACTATCATTTGGAGAAACACTTGAGAACTCAACGCAGCAGTCATTTAAGTTGTTTAAAGAGTTCAAAGAGACCGTCTTCGTCTTCTCACTTGCAGTACTCCAGCTCAATGAGCATCAGGTCAAGGTAAGCCTCTTGGCTGCCCCCTTGTGGAGAGATGGACTGCAGCTCCTTCACAGTGATCCTGCAGCCCTTCCAGCTGTAACTGACAGATGGAACAACTAGCTTAGAGATTTTTTTCCCCTAAGTCTGTAGCTTCTTATTTGATGCAATCCCATAGGAGTTATATAAGATGTGGTTCCAGTCCTCAGTAGTCTTACTTGGTCATGGTAATGAAGGCGCCACAGGTGAAGGAGAGGAGGGGTTCGTCGTCCGCCTGCCCTAACTCACTGTCCCCAATCACAGGCAGGAAGGCCAGAAGGCCCAACGCATGTCCCAGCTTATCTACACACATCTGAGCCCAGCAAGAAAACACAGTCACTCACTCTCATCCAGAAACAAAATACTGCCATTCCAAAATATACCACACTATATGCAATTTAGCAGACGCTTTTATCCAAATAAACTCATACATATATACACATACATACAGTATAATGATAAAGGGACAAATCCTAATATGACGTGGCCACATGATGCAACTTATTTTGGTTATCATCAACTTCACCGTTTTAGGCAAATACCTTTCCAAAGCCAAAACATTGAACTGTGTCACAGGCAGAGGACTTGGTAATCTTTCTGTTGAGGTGCAGGTCAGAGCCACTGCAACATGGGAGAAATGTTAACATACAGATTTTAAGAAAACAAACCCCCCAAAAATTGGCAGTATTAATGTAGGATCCCCCCACCTACTCACCCAGACTTGAGGAGCTCCAGTAGAGAGGGGGAGCGCAGCAGAGTCTTGGAAGAGGTGGAGGTGGGGGTCCGGCACAGCTCCCTGGGCTGGGGGGACTGAGACAGGCTATGCATGTGGGTCACACAGCTCTTCAGGAACTTAAGCATCTTGATGACAGAGAGGGAGCGAGAGATTAGTAGTGTATACAGTATGCATCTGATCATTGTATCTGTGAGCACCAACCCTGGCGCTGTGCTCCTGAGCCCCAGCCTCGGCCCAGTCTTGGGGGCTCCTGCCTTTGTGGTCGTGGAGCCTTAGGTCCCCCCCTGCGTCTAGCAGGCCGCTCAGCAGCCAGGGGTTACAGGCGAACACGGCAGCGTGGACGGGGGTGCTCCTGTCCTCACAGCGACTACACAATAAAATAGGTCACTCACAGTATGGTGTCACAAAACATGCTGCACTAAAAGGCTTACACATCTTCGAAGTATCTATTTCATGTCTAAAAAGAGAGACATGAGAGTGAGTGAATGACTTGTCGGTCTTACTGGTTGGGGTCAGCTCCAAATTGCAGAAGCAGCTCAGTGACACTTGCCAGGCCCAGGAGAGAAGCACAGAACAGAGGTGTCTGGCCCAAGTGATTGACACAGTCCACATCCACACCTATAGCACAGCATCAGAACAGCTTTCAATTGATTCACTTCATTAGGTAGCCATTTAGTCATAACTGTCAAGCTCACTGGGTAGGTGCTAGTAGGTAGTGTTCATATGAACCAGAATCTGGCTTTACAGAAGTCAGAGGGGTTGGGTTAAATGCTGAAGACATTTAAGTTGTACAACTGACTAGGTATCCCCTTTCCGCAGCCATTGAACTTGTCATTTACCAGCTTTTCAAGCTTAATAAATGTCAAAATACATTCGTTACTCACAAAATGAAGTAATGAGTAGCAACTACCATAATTTACTGCCATCACAGCCATTATGTACTTCCAAAAAAGGTCTAAATAAGAATGTACAATCCACTGAAAAAAAATGCCTATTGTGCACCTCCAATGTAAATCGCTCACATCATTGATCCCGGGTAGCACTAACCTTACTGCCATGCACAGGTCGGAACTATACAACAGATCAATACATTGAACGTGCCATAGAGGCATTTTTTTCTGTTTCATGTAACTTTTTATTTAAACCTTTTTTGTAAGTACACGTCGGCCGTGACGGCAGTAAATGACAATAGTTGCTAATCGAATGTCCATGTTTTGTGAGTAACAAATGTATGTGGACATTATTAAGCTTGAAAACCCACTGAATGGCAAATTGAAGGCTGCTTCCTGGGCTTATTTTATTTAACCAGGTAGGCCAGTTGAGAACAAGTTCTCATTTACAACTGCGACCTGACCAAGATAAAGCAAAGCAGTGCGACAAAAACAACAGAGTTACACATGGGATAAACAAACATACAGTCAATAACACAATAGAAAAATCTATGTACAGTGTGTGCAAATGTAGAAGAGTAGGGAGGTAAGGCAATAAATAGGCCATAGTTGCGAAATAATTACAATTTAGCATTAACACTGTGGTGATAGATGTGCAGATGATGATGTGCAAGTAGAGATACTGGGGTGCAAAAGAGCAAAAAAAAAAAAAATATGGGGATGAGGTAGTTGGGTGTGCTATTTACAGATGGGCTGTGTACAGGTACAGTGATCGGTAAGCTGCTCTGACAGCTGATGCTTAAAGTTAGTGAGGGAGATAGGTCTCCAGCTTCAGTGATTTTTGCAATTCGTTCCAGTCATTGGCAGCAGAGAACTGGAAGAAAAGGCAGCCAAAGGAGGTGTTATCTTTGGGGATGACCAGTGAAATATACCTGCTGGAGTGTGTGCTACGTGTGGGTGTTGGTATGGTGACCAGTGAGCTGAGAAATTGGGGCTTTACCTAGCAAAGACTTATAGATGACCTGGAGCCAGTGGGTTTGGCGACGAATATGTAGCGAGGACCAGCCAACGAGAGCATACAGGTTGCAGTGGTGGGTGGTATAAGGCGATTTGGTAACAAAACAGATGGCACTGTGATAGACTGCTTCCAGTTTGCTGAGTAGAGTGTTGGAGGGTATTTTGTAAATGACATCGCTGAAGTCAAGGATCGGTAGGATAGTCAGTTTTACGAGGGTATGTTTGGCAGCATGAGTGAAGGAGGCTTTGTTGCGAAATAGGAAGCCGATTCCAGATTTTATTTTGAATTGGAGATGCTTAATGCGAAAGTCTCGGAAGGAGACTTTAGTCTAACCAGACACCTAGGTATTTGTAGTTGTCCACATATTCTAAGTCAGAACCGTCCAGAGTAATGATGCTAGTCAGGCGGGCAGCAATCGGTTGAAGAGCATGCATTTAGTTTTACTTGCATTTAAGAGCAGTTGGAGGCCACGGAAGGAGTGTTGTATGGCATTGAAGCTTGTCTGGAGGTTTGTTAACACAGTGTCCAAGGAAGGGCCAGATGTATACAGAATGGTGTCATCTGCATAGAGCTGGATCAGAGAATCACCAGCAGCAAGAGCGACATCATTGATATATACAGAGAAAAGAGTCGGCCTGAGAGTTGAACCCTGTGGCACCCCCATAGAGACTGCCAGAGGTCCGGACAACAGGCTCTCCGATTTAACATACTGAACTCTATCTTATAAGTAGTTGGTGAACCAGGCGAGGCAGTCATTTGAGAAACCAAGGCTATTGAGTCTGCCGATAAGAATGCGGTGATTGACAGTCGACAGCCTTGGCCAGGTCGATTAAGACTGCTGCACAGTACTGTCTTTTATCGACGGCGGCTATGATATTGTTTAGGACCTTGAGTGTGGATGAGGTGCACCCATGACCAGCTCGGAAACCAGATTGCATAGTGGAGAATTCTGCCCCTGAACAAGGCAGTTAACCCACTGTTCCTAGGCCGTCAACAGCCTTGAAAATAAGAATGTCATTGAACAAGCATGGGAAACGGTGTTTAAACCCTTTACAGTGAAGTTACTTGGATTTTTACTTATCATCTTTAAAAGACAAAAAAGGGACGTTTCTTTTTTGTTGTTGCTGAGTTTAGGTCTATAACAGTTTGGGTCTAGAGTGTCTCCCCCTTTGAAGAGGGGGATGACCGCGGCAGCTTTCCAATCTTTGGGGATCTCAGACGATATGAAAGAGAGGTTGAACAGGCTACTAATAGGGGTTGCAACAATTGCGGTGGATCATTTTAGAAAGAGAGGGTCCAGATTGTCTATGCCAGCTGATTTGTAGGGATCCAGATTTTGCAGCTTTTTCAGAACATCAGCTATCTGGATTTGGGTGAAGGGGGGGGGGGCTTGGCAAGTTGCTGCGGGGGGTGCAGAGCTGTTGGCCAGGATAGGGGTAGCCAGGTGGACAGCATGGCCAATTGTAGAAAAATGCTTATTGAAATTCTCGATTATCTTAGATTTATCGGTGGCGACAGTGTTTCCTAGCCTCAGTGCAGTGGGCAGTTGGGAGGAGGTACTCTTATTCTCCATGGACTTTACAGTCTCCCAAAACTTTTTGGAATTAGTGGCAATTTCTGTTTGAAAAAGCCAGCCTTAGCTTTCCTAACTGACTGTGTATATTGGTTCCTGACTTCCCTGAAAAGTTGCATATCGTGGGGGCTATTCGATGCTAATGCAGTACGCCACAGGATGTTTTTGGGCTGGTCAAGGGCAGTCAAGTCTGGGGTGAACCAAGGGCTATATCTGTTCTTAGTTCTAAATTTCTTGAATGGGGCATTCTTATTCAAGATGGTGAGGAAAGCACTTTTAAAGAGCAACCATGCATCCTCTACTGACAGAAGGAGGTCAATATCCTTCCAGGATACCTGGGCCAGGTCGATTAGAAAGGCCAGCTCGCTGAAGTGTTTTAAGGAGCGTTTGACAGTGATGAGGGGTGGTCGTTTGACTGCGGACCCATTACAGACGCAGGCAATGAGGCAGTGATCGCTGAGATCCTAGTTGAAGACAGCAGAGGTGTATTTAGAGGGCAGGTTGGTCAGGATGATATCTATGAGGGTGCCCGTGTTTACAGATTTAGGGTTGTACCTGGTAGGTTCTTTGATCATTTGTACTTAAAGGATAATCGCCATGTCAACGTCTCCTAACTAAAGCCAGATTCTGGTTCAGGGATCATCCATATAACTTTAGTCTATGGTTGGGATGAGAAATGCTTACTTATGCAACATTACTGTTGTTTTACCTTTCTTGAGCAGCTTCTCCAGCTTGTGCAGATTCTTCTCCAATGTGTACCTATGCAATTGAGCAGGTAGGCCTCCATTCTTCACGATCCCCAATCGCACTGGGCAGGGAACAGGCAAAGCAGCCATACTGCTTCATTCACTGCCACGGAGTTCCAACTACCAACGGGGGTCGCTGCAGTAAAAACTGCCGAATGTCAGTTAGTTGGCTAGCAAGCTAGCTAACACATTAGCTGTCTAGCTAGCTAATTAACGACCAATGACAACCAGTTAGCCAACTATGGATTCGTCGATATATTTAGTAGTTGAAATGGTTGTTAAGTTTAAGGTGTTTAGTATGAAATTAATATAAACTTAATTAGCGAAAAATACTTGTTTACCGAATTCGTAGTATCTAGTTAGCTGATCATCAGACTACGCGCGAGCGTCGAATCTCTCACAGTAAATTAGGCATCACGAGCCGTCCAACTAAAATAATTTAGGGAAAAAAATATTGTTAACGTTACGGCGCTTGTGTGCTAAAGTCGAAATGCCATAATAGAAAAGCAGATCACAAGCATATGACACGTATCTGTTAGTTTAGCTACCACAAGAGCCTTGAATGTTTACATATGGTGGTCCTTAGTGCCAAGAAGACGGGTTAATACAGGGTTTCCCAAACTCGGTGCACGTTTTGGTTTTTGCCCTATTACGACACAGCTGATTCAAATAATCAACTAATCATCTAATTTTGATCATTTGAATCAGCTGTGTACAGTAGTAGTGTTTGGGTAGAAAACAAAAGGTTCACGCCTTGGGTTACGGAGGACAGAGTTTGGAAAGCTGGTTTATAGGCAACAACCAGATTTGTGGAAAATATTTTACAGATATGTCAATGATTGCCATTTTCAGGATTGCTTTGCAGCATTACAGTTAGGTAAATTAATGTTTTTGAAATGTAGGCAGCCAATTACAATAAGTTCTCAAATGTACTGTGTTTATTCTTACATCTCCTTCCTCTATGTTATATTGGCGATCGCACAATTTAATCTGTGTTCCTCCACCTAATGTGCAGGATGGAAACAGGATTCCCCAAAATGGAACAAAATAACCCAAACTACCAAAAATTAAATACGTAAACGAAATCAAACAACTTTTCTATTTTCCTGGGTTGTGGGTTTACAGTAATTGACAACACGGTGTAATGTAATGACGTGTATGGGTGGGTGGCGCTAGTAAACACATTTTGGAGGGATTAATGAAAATGGCTCCAGCTATGTACTTGGAAGTTGGTTTCCTCATCATCTAGTTAACTCCAGCTTCAGCAGACGTAAAACTTGGCTTGCTGAAGAGGTAAGACTAAACAATGGTTAAATTAAACTATTTTCGGAGCTACGCATTTACATGGAAGAGTTAGAAACGGGTTTAATGTATCAAACAAAGTAACGCCAAGTGGCTTGCTAGCTTTTGAAGTTGTCTGCCTGTGTCAATCTCATTCAGGTCGCTGAAACGATAAGCGAAAGATGCAGAGGGATGTGTCGAGCTACGCAATTGCGCCGTCTGTCAAAGTGAAACTCCTCAATGCTGGGTTTCTTTCTGCTGCAGACCTGTGTGACTTGCGACCTCTCCAACTCAGCAAAGGTAGCCAACCAGTCACTGTTATTGATGTCATTACAGTAGTAGGTTATAATACAGTTACATGCCATAAACCGGGTGAAATGCATTACACCTAAATAACCCATATGTATTATTGTCAATATGTGGTACCTGCTAAGTTTATTTTACAATGCCTCTCACAGTCCATTATATTTTTACCCTTCAAGCTTGTCCTCTTCATCAACCTCTCCATCCCTGTTGTTGTAGAGGCCTGCATCTCCCAGGAGGAGGCAGTAGAGGTTCTGCAGGCAGTGAGGTGTGAGCCTGGCCAGGAGAGAGCAGCAGCAGCAGGCAGGCTGACAGCCCTGGAGCTTCTGGGGAGAGAGCAGGAGTTGGGTGCTATAGTCACTTTCTGCTCAGCACTGGATATGGCCCTGGGAGGGGGCATGCCAGTGGGAAAGACCACTGAGGTCTGCGGGGCGCCTGGGGTGGGAAAGACCCAGCTCTGGTAAGCACTGGTACCTCAGTGTGGAAGAGTTACTCAACATATTCATCTGTTTGCTATAATGTAGTAATATCACAATAAATCTGTGTCCCTCAGTATCCAGTTGTCAGTAGATGTGCAGATCCCTGTGTGTTTTGGGGGGTTGGGAGGCAAGTGTCTGTACATAGACACAGAGGGCAGCTTCCTGGTCCAGAGGGCTGTGGACCTAGCGCAGGCAGCTGTGGAGCACTGTGGGCTTCTAGCAGAGGATTCAGGTAACTAAGTAGGACAGAACATAAGCAATCACCCATCATGTAGGATTACTTATAACTGATTTGTGAAGCATCTATTTAGTGCTTATAAAGACTTCAAAATAGTGAATGCATTTATTACATTGGTATCGCTACGTTGTCATACACATGTAAAATGTATACTAGTCTATGAAAAAAATGGTTTACTGATGAGATAGTATTTTGTAAATGCTCACATATTGTGATCAACAGTACTGGTGCATGCATTCAATCACTGGTTGGTCGATTCTTCACAAAATGAACAACACTATAGAAAAAAAGAGTTCTGTCTTAGATTCAAGCCTATTGGAGACATTTTGTAGTTTACTGTCTGCTGTATTCTATCTTTTTTCCTTTTCCAGAACAGCAGGAAGCCTTGAAGGGGTTCACTGTGGAAACAATCCTCTCCAATTTATTCCTTGTTCGTTGCCATGACTACGTGGAGCTGTTGGCAGAGACATACCTCCTGGCTGACTTCCTGGCTCAGCACCCTGGGGTACCAATCCCCACCAATACGTCACTGATCCCAAAACAGCCAACCAATCAAATCCAAAAGGGTTATTCCTACAACCTCCATGTTGGGTTGGGCTCTGTTCCAAGTCAAAGGAATTTCTTAACTGAAATGCTCATAGAAAATGATGATGGCTAGATTTCCGGATTGGCTGGAGCAAAATAGAATGGCTAACAAAAAATAAGGAACATTGAAACCTCAAAGACAGCATTAATTTTAATTACTTAGCATTAAATTACTTAGCAGAAACCATGTTCCAATGTAAATCTGCAACTCATTTGCTTGTGGCTTTTGGATGGTAACTTGGGCACCTTTGTTAATCCTATCCAGGTCCGGCTGGTGGTGATTGACAGCATTGCCTTCCCGTTTCGCCATGACTTTGATGACCTCTCCCAGAGGACCCGCCTCTTGAACGGCCTCGCCCAGCGGCTCATCCAGATGGCCACCAATCACAACGTCGCGGTATGACCTGTGACCCTTGTCCACTTAGCCTAGTGTCAAATACCCCAGATGTTGCCTCACCAATAGGGTTGCAAAATTCTGTGAACTTTCAATAAATTCCCTGTTTTTTCTCCAACCGTGATTTCGGGTAAACCAGGAAATGTATTGAAAGTTCATGGAATTTTGCAACCCTACTCACCAACGTGCACTCCTTTCTTATCTGTCCTCTGTCTTAACTTCTTATGGATCAAATCCCGTTAACGGGATCGATTTGACAACATCCAGTGACAATGCAGAGCGCGAAATTCTAAAACAATTATTCGAAATATTTAACTTTCATACATTCACAAGTGCAATACACCAAATTAAAGCTTAACTTCTTGTTAATCTAGCCACTGTGTCAGATTTCAAAAAGGCTTTACGGCGAAAGCAAACCATGCGATTATCTGAGGACAGCGCCCAGCAGACCAACACATGAAAATCAGATTTCAACCTGCCAGGCGTGACACAAAACTCAGAAATAACGATATAATTCATGCCTTACCTTTGAAGAACTTCTTCTGTTGGCACTCCAATATTTTTACATTTTTACATTTTAGTCATTTTAGTCATTTAGCAGACGCTCTTATCCAGAGCGACTTACAATAGTGAATACATACTTTTCATTTCATGCATTTTTTTTTTTTGTACTGGCCCCCCGTGTCCAATAAACATCACAAATGGTCCTTTTGTTCGATTAATTCCGTCGTTATATCTCCAAAATGTCCATTTATTTGGCGCGTTTGATTCAGAAAAACACCGGTTCCAACTCGCCCAGCATGACTACAAAATATCTAATAAGTTACCTGTAAACGCTGTCCAAACATTTCAAACAACTTTCCTAATCCAACTTTAGGTATTTTAGAACGGGATAAACTTTGTTCAACACTGGATAAAAACAACGTGAAGCGCGTGACCTGGAGTGCGCATCAAAACAGTAGAGTCCACTTGGCTGGACCCTCGTTCTGAAAAGCCGTACTTCTTCATTTCACATCTTGTGGAAGCTGTAGGAACTGCAAGCATATTTCTATTAAAACGGGCTTACCATAGAAACCCAATGGAAAACAGATTGACCTCCAAAAAAATATTCCTGGATGGATTGTGCTCGGGGTTTCGCCTGCCAAATCAGTTCTGTTATACTCACAGACATTATTCAAACAGTTTTAGAAACGTTAGAGTGTTTTCTATCCAAATCTTCCAGTTATATGCATATCCTAGCTTCTGTGCCTGAGTAGCAGGCAGTTTACTTTGGGCACGCTTTTCATCCGGACGTCAAAATACCGCCCCCTATCCCGAAGACGTTTTAACCCTTCTTTTTATCTGATGACAATTATTTTCATTACTTAATAAAAGCTCATGGAAAGGGAAACAACTATAAAGAGTCCAGTGATAACCACATCCTCCCTTTTATAGAGCCTATCTGCCCGCTCCCTCTTGCAAACTACTATAATGTATAGTACAGTGCTGTATATCTGAGCCCTCCTTCCAAGCCCAACCGAAATCAGGCTTGCCAGACTTGCATTGTCTTTCTCTTTCCTTACTCAGTATTTACAACCGTCCATGTCTGGTCCCAATCCAACCATGCATCTAGACTAAGCGCTCTCATTCCAAGAGATAAAATGGCTCTTATAAGTGCAATGCTGATTTAAGCGGCCAGGTAGATTGAGGTCCAAATGGGACATCCGCTCTGTGCCAGAATGGCGCTGGACAGTATTTTTTCTCTTAAGGTACATGGAGTAAATTCACTTTGTTCTAGTAATTTGTTGCTTATTTGCACTCAGGAACAACCTGTACCAATTGGATCCCTACAGCGGCTTGTATAATGTTCCTTTTCAAAAGTGGCAACTTGATATTAGTTACTTCTTTAAACAAGGGATAAATGGGTAGATAAGTGTTGATTGCAAAATAGTATTGTTGACAAACCGCATTCAACAAAGCAATCTTCCTGTTGAATGAGGGAAAGCTCAGTTTGTTTTGAAAGTCTATTGAAAAAGTTTGGTTACTAGCTAGCTACCTCTTTGAGTTTGGATCCCGCGACGCTGGTTGGCATCAGTTGCTTGGACCGCTACGATCTGTCCAGTGATCCTGCCAGGTCTGAGGAGCTAGCCTAGCTGCTTATCAAGTTAGCCTAGCTGCTTATCAAGTTAGCCTAGCTGCTTATCAAGTTAGCCTAGCTGCTTATCAAGTTAGCCTAGCTGCTTATCAAGTTAGCCTAGCTGCTGGCTAACTGCCTGTCAAGCTAGCCTAGCTGCTAGCGTAGCAGCCTAGCGGAGCAGCTGGCTAGTAGCCTAGCGTAGCAACTGGCTAGCTGCTAGAGTAGTAGTGAGGACATTGACTGGTTTTCATCAAGCTGTCTGCTCAAGAGGAGGCTTCTCACTGTAACTAGTGCCTGTAATCTGGTTCAGGTTATTAATCAACCTACCAGGGTGTTTACAAACACTACAGGAAGAAGATCATCCACATGTATTAATCATATTTATACAAATACTGTATAACTTTGTTCTAAAGCTGTATCCGTACCCATTTGGATGCAGTGATCACAATATAGTGGCTATATCCAGGAAAGCCAAAGTTCCCAAAGCTTGGTCTAAATACTGTAATATTGCTGTGACTCTTATGTGGATGATGTTGATAAAATATTTGTTGGTCTGATGTGATTTATTAAGGAGCATCCAGACGCTGCACTTAAGGAATTTATGCAATTGCTTCTTCCAATTATTGATAAACATGCACCTGTTAAGAAACTGACTTTTAGAACTGTTGGATTGATGAGGAATTAAAAACTGCATGGCTGAAATGGATGGGACAAAAGAAGGGGCTAAGTCTGGCTGATTGGCTGACTTACTGGAAATTGAGAAATGATGTGACTAAACTCTACAAAAATAAGAAACTGTATTATGAAGCCAAAATCAATGAAATACAAAACTATGGGGAAAAACTTTGGAGTACTTTAAATTAAATTATGGGCAGAAAGACAAATTAAACTTCATTAGACTCATTAGCTTATTCATCACAACCATTTAATGTTGCCAATTATTTTAATGATGACTTAATTGGCAAAGTGGGAAAACTTAGGTAGAAAATGCCAACAATGAACAGTGAGCCAAATGAAAGAAAAGCATTGCAAGTTTGAATTTTGTAAAGTTGGTGTGGGAGAGGTGGAAAAATGATTATTGATCAATAATGACAAACCTCCTGGCATTGACAACTTAGATGGCAAGATAGGAGTGGCTATCTGTCATATCCTTAATCTGAGCCTAGAGTAAAGTATTTGTCCTCAAGCCTGGAGGGAAGCCAAAGTAATTCCGCTACCCAGGAGTGGTAAAGCAGCCTTTTACTGGTTCTAGCAGCAGACCTATCAGCTTTTAGCAAACTGTTGGAAAAAATTGTTTGACCAAATACAATACTATTTCTCTGTAAACAAATTAGCAACAGACTTTCAGCATGCTTCTAGAGAAGGGCACTCTATGTACTGCTCTGACACAAATTACTGATGATTGGTTGAAAGAAATTGATACTAAGAAGATTGAGGGAGCTGTACTGTTAGATTTCAGTGCAGCCTTTGATATTATTGACCATAACCTGTTGTTGAGAACATGTTATAGCTTTTCAACCTCTGCCATATAGTGGATTCAGAGCTATCTATCTAATAGAACTCAAAGGGTTTTCTTTAATGGAAGCTTCTCTAATGTCAAACATGTAAAGTGTGGTGTACTGCAGGGCAGCTCTCTGGGCCCTCTAATATTTTATATTTTTACCAATGACCTGCCATTGGCATTAAACAAAGCATGCATGTCTATGTATGCTGATGATTCAACAATGTACACATCAGCTAATGAAGTCACTGAAACCCTTAACAAAGAGTTGATCTGTTTTGGAATGGGTAGCCAGTAATAAACTGGTCCTGAACATCACTAAAACTAAGAGCATTGTATTTGGTACAAATCATTCTAGATCTCAGCTGAATCTGGTAATGAATGGTGTGGCTGTTGAACAAGTTGAGGAGACTGACTTACTTGTTGTTACCTTACATCAACATATAGATTCAATGGTTATGAAGATGGATGAGAGGTCTGTTTGGGGATAAAGGACTCTGCTTTTTTTGACACCACACTCCACAAAGCAAGTCCTGCATGCTCTAGTTTTGTCTTATCTTGATTATTGCCTAGTCATATGGTCAAGTGCTGCAAAGAAAGACCTTGTTAGGCTGCAGCTGGCTCAGAACAACGTCTTGCTCTTCATTGTAATCAGAGGGCTAATATTAATACTATGCACGCCAGTCTCTCTTGGTTAAGAGTTGAGGAAAGACGGACTGCGTTACTTCTTCTTTTATAAGAAACATTTTGTTTGAAATTCCGAATTTGTTTTCATAGTCAACTCACACACAGCACTGACACGCACACTTATGACACCAGGGGTCTTTTAACAGTACCCAGGTCCACAACAAATTCAAGGTAACGCACAGTATTATACAGAGCCATGAATGCATGAAACTACCATCTTTTATATAGTGCAAGTGAACAGCAAACCTTGTTTCAAAAAACCAATAAGGCAACACCAAGGTGCAATGCCTCTACCCCAATGTGACCTACTTGTGTGTTTTTTTAATATTTTTTTTTAACCTTTTTATTTAATTAACTAGGCAAGTCAGTTAAGGACAAATTCTTATTTTCAATGACGGCCTAGGAACAGTGGGTTAACTGCCTTGTTCAGGGGCAGAATGACAGATTTTATTCCTTGTCAGCTCGGGGATTCAATCTTGCAACCTTTCGGTTACTAGTCCAACGCTCTAACCACTAGGCTACCTGCCGCCCCAGTACGTGTAACTGTTAGATGCACACACACTACATGTTAATGTTTTTAAATGTATATCAATTGTAAAGTCTTGTCTTTTTCATATGTGTCAGACCCCAGTAAGATTAGCTGTCGTCATTGGCGTTGGCTAATGGGATCATAATAAATCAATTGTTGTGGCAATTTGTGAAAAGTGATAGGTGCACTCTGACTTGGAATAATATAACTCTTGAAACTTCCATTTCCTTCGTGTTTAGGTCGTTCTTACCAATCAGATGACTACAAAGGTTTGGAATGGCCAATCGAAGCTTGTCCCTGCCTTAGGTGAGAAGGACTGTTGTGATGCACTGACTGTAGATGCTACAAACAATAATACCTACCTCCCCTTAAACTGTACATGAAAAGGATGTAAAAAAACGGTTAGGGCCAAGTATTACAGTACATTTTGCAATTCAGCCAATCATATACCTCTCCCAATTTTTAAACCCAACTCATTTACCATACTGTAACATTAGCTTTCACCTGAGGCTCATAAATATTTCTTAGTGTCATGTGTGGCTGTGCTAAGTAACTGTTGTTAAATGTGAGCGTGTTGATGATGCATGGGGTTAGGTCACTGATTTTAGACGTGGTTAACATGGCTCTGTGTGGGTGTCTGTGGTCTTGTAAATCTGCAGGTGAGAGCTGGGGTCACGCTGCTACACAGAGACTCATCCTACACTGGGAGGGCACACACAGGTACTGTACTAACACCCCTTTACAAGGATGGTCTCTGGAAGGAAGCCTACATGCTACCACATTTATTTGTCCCTGCCAGAGTTTCTGTTAGGAAAATTTGGCACTGGACAACGTGACCGGCAATATTTACATTTACCAAACATTTGAGAAATTACCGGACATCCATATGCATTGGGTGCGTAACGCATTAGGGCGTCCACCCACGGTGCTCAAAATCGCATGTAGATTATTGTAATTAATTTTAACTGAATATAAATTAGCCTGTAAAGTCATATTGAACAACGTTCTTATATCCACATGACCAGTTTTATTGAAAACAAAACATTGCCCGTTGCATATTCATCCCTGCTTTAAATCATAACTGAATATCATTGGGAAAAAAATATATTTAGCCTAGAAGAGCAAGTTGCCTACACAGTAATGAAACACAACTTCAAAATATAATATTTGTGTAATATAATTTGCAAACGACCTGTCCTATAGGCTATTTGTATGAACATTTTAATTAATGAATAACAAAACACAGCTGTTTTGAAATACTGTCTAGGGCTCTCTAATTTAATTTAGCCTTGGCATGAACAAAACACTGCTGTCTACGAAAACCAGGGCCAGCCCGCCCCATTGCCGCTGCAATTCAGCACCACGGCAGTGGAAAGAGGCCACTCTAGGCGGCCACAAAATGAGAGAAATTATATAAAACTAATGTTGGACAATCAAATTCTATATGTAAATTAACAATTCGTTAAGGCTGGTTCATTGAGGGAAAGCTTATTTTGCAAGGCTCCTGTGAAACGAGGTCTGCACCATACATTTATGAAGTACTTGTTTCCAAAGCTCAAATGATATCACTTTTTTTAGTTTTACTGGATTATTGTCATTTGAACTATCGTGGGGTCGTGACTAGTGTTTTTTTTAATATATAACACACACACTAACAGACACATCTCAACATCAACTGTTCAGAGGAGACTGCGTGAATCAGGCCTTCATGGTCGAATTGCTGCAAAGAAACCACTACTGAAGAACACCAATAATAAGAAGAGACTTGCTTGGGCCAGGAAACATGAGCAATGGACATTAGACCGGTGGAAATCTGTCCTTTGGTCTGAGTCCAAATTGGAGATTTTTGGTTCCAACCGGCGTGTCTTTGTGAGACGCAGAGTAGGTGAACGTATGATCTCAGCATGTGTGCTTCCCACCGTGAAGCATGGAGGAGGAGGTGTGGGGGTGCTTTGCTGGTGATATTTTGGTGATTTATTTAGAATTCAAGGCACACTTAACCAGAATGGCTACCACGGCATTCTGCAGCGATACGCCATCCCATCTGGTTTGGGCTTAGTGGGACTATAATTTGTTTTTCAACAGGACAATGACCGAACACACCTCCAGGCTGTGTAAGGGCTATTTGAACAGGAAGGAGAGTGATGGTGCTGCATCAGATGACCTGGCCTCCACAATCACCCGACCTCAACCCAATTGAGATGGTTTTGGATGAGTTGGACCGCAGAGTGAAGGAGAAGTAGCCAACAAGTGGTCAGCATGTGAGAACTCCTTCAAGACTGTTGGAAAAGCAATCCAGGAAGCTGGCTGAGAGAATGCCAAGCGTGTGCAAAGCTGTCATCAAGGCAAAGGATGGCTACTTTGAAGAATCTCAAATATAAAATATATTTTGATTTGTTTAACTTTTTTCATTACTACATGAATCCATATGTGTTGTTTTATAGTTTTGATGTCTTCACTATTATTCTACAATGTAGAAAATAGTACAAATAAAGAAAACCCCATGAATGAGTAGGTGTCTAAACTTTTTTGACTGGTACTGTAGATTGATGGGGGAAAATGTATTTAATCCATTTTAGAATAAGGCTGTAATGTAACAAAATGTGGAAAAAGTCAAGGGGTTAGAATACCTTCCGAATATACTGTATATGCCTTTTTGAAGTTGGCGCACATTGACTGGTATTACCATCAATGAATAAAAAGCATTATTTTGCAATGGATAATATTTTGGTCCTAGACAGTTTGGCCGGCAATTTTTATTAATATAAAAATATCGGCCAAAAGCCGGCATTTGCCGGCTAATGGAAACCCTGGTCCCTACGTGCAGCGATTTCTTCTGTTTGTCCAACTTTTTTTTTCAAGCCTTACATAAGAGAGGCTGCTCTACTTTTTTTTTTTTCTCTGAAAGCTCAAAAGTTCCCCAAAATACTCTAGAATAACAATGGGAGGCAATGTCATTCTTCAGATTTGTTTGTTTTTCATAAGTGAAGTTCAGCCTGCTCAGAAAAAATGACTGTTTCGTGTTTGAAGTTTTTGGTCCAGAGCTAGTCCATTCTCATAAATGTAGTTTTCATTTTGACATGTTGACAGATTTATATCTAAGCATAAACGCAGTCCTGTGCACCCCTTCCAAAGCGAAATGCCAGTCTTGGAACCAAGGGACAGTAGCACCCAATGGACACTTACTTTTCAGGCCACCTGGCTGGCGTAAGTGTGTGTTTGAGTGTGCTACTGCTCAAACACTTACAATAGTTGGAGGTAAAGTGCATCACTTTGCAGATGGAGCCAGCCTGCCTTTTGTCACCTGGCTTTCTCACTACAATGGCTGCTGCTGCCTATCAGTCAGTGGAGAAAAGCTCAGTGTCTATAAAGCCCAAGGTCTCTTGGTTGCCGGCGGCACGGCTCTTCTTTAGTGTGTCATTGTGCCCTGTAGTTTAGCCTCGCTCTGTTTGAAAGGTTAGCAAGTGTGTGCTGCCAATCTCCCTCTCTCTCTCCACTAAATGAGAAATGGACAGACAGACAGGCTGACTAACATCATGTTCTATATGAATGGCTGTCTTAATGAGGTGTTAACGTGTGTCTTGCCCTTGTGAAAGACTGGAGCTCCTCACACAGGGTTTGATACTACACCCAAAACAGTCACATTTGCTACTGTTTGATTTGGCAGTGCGACACATTCTGAAATGGTCGCAAGGGTACCAGTGAAAAGAATGTGCCAAGTCATCAGGGGAGTGCTGAGTAGTCAGACAAAACAAGTATCATAACGGATATGGGCAATTTTCTGGATACGATTATGATCCAAGTATTTTTTTTGGTAATAATCCGTGATAAATATATTTTTGGGGGGCGCTAGCATGCAACTTTATGTCGTGTTTTGATTCTACGTGGTCTAAATAACTGGATAGTTTGGATTTAACACTGATACAAATGCATCTGTAAAAGGCTTATATCGGCCAAGTTTTGAAATATATATTTTTTATATTGGTGAACCAATAAATCGGTCGGGCTCTGAGTAGAAAGTGTACTTGTTTGCCTTTTGGACTGTGCTCATCAAGCATCAATGAGGTTGTAATCGGAGTATATCTATTTCACAAAATAGATGGCATAATGAGGAAGGACAATGATGTGGTTATATTGAAGCAACATCTCAAGACATCAGTCAGGAAGTTAAAGCTTGGTCGCAAATGGGTCTTCCAAATGGACAATGACCCCAAGCATACTTCCAAAGTTGTGGCAAATTGGCTTAAGGACAACAAAGTCAAGGTATTGGAGTGGCCATCACAAAGCCCTGACCTCAATCCTATAGAAAATCTGTGGGCAGAACTGAAAAAGTGTGCGCGAGCAAGGATCCTACAAACCTGACTCAGTTATACCAGCTCTGTCAGGAGGAATGGGACAAAATTCACCCAACTTATTGTGGGAAGCTTGTGGAAGGCTACCTGAAACGTTTGACCCAAGTTAAACAATTGAAAGGCAATGCTACCAAATACTAGTTGCGTGTATGGAAACTTCTGACCCACTGGGAATGTGATGAAAGAAATAAAAGCTGAAATGAAACATTCTCTACTATTATTCTGACACTCCAATGTAGGCCTACATTACATGAGACTTAAAAAAAACGTGCATGCCTTAACCTGTTTATCCACTTGTCCTTCAGACAGGGAATTTTTACTAGGATTAAATTGCTAATAAATGGATTTACGGCTACATGATTCTATTTCACTATATAGGCTTGCATATCTGTTAACTTTTTTTCCTTTATTAGCCACCCTAATTCATCAAGTCTTCTAGCTAAACTACAAATGGTTACTTGTTTTACGTTATAAAAAAAATCATACTTTTATTTTTATATATATAAAAATGCTGCTTAAGAAACTCCATGCTGCCACTCGCCATTATGCTCCAGGGAGGTGAACGGCCAATGAGATTCTCTGTGGGTCCTGTTTTTTGTTACACATACGTGGGCTTATCAAGATTAAAAATGATAAATTACATGAGAAACATTGACAACACTAACTATTCTCTCTTGGAATTTGAACGTCCTAAATTGTCCTATCAAACGTTCCAGCTGTTTTGATATCCTAGCAAGAAACCACATTGACATGGCCAACGCTCCAAGAAACACAGGCTCCATAAGGACGAACATAGAATGCAGAACCATTTGTACAAACGGGCTGCTTTTTCATCAGCCCCAAACAAAACTAAAAGGTGTAATCATAATGATACAAACTCCAAATCACCATCTTTGTTAAAGGTGAAGACCGAGAATGTAGAATCACTTTTCTTAAATGTATCCATAATGGAAAGAAATGGCCTTTTTTAATGTGAATGCTCCAAATTCATATGATCCTACGTTTGATTTTCTGAACAGCATATTGTGAGAATTAACTGAATTCCATCAGGTTATTGGGACCAATGTTCCCTAAAAAAAATGTCAGCAAATTTCAGGTCTGCTGAGCGCAAACATGAACATTGTGGAAATTCTGTCCAACTTCCAGCGTGCGTTTACTGTAGACACTGAGGCTGTACCTGTTTGCATATAGGCCTACTGCATCTGATTGTTTATGCCGCACCGGTCTGTGTAGAGTACGGGCTGAGTAATGCGTGTCAATGCAATAGAATCCTACTCCGATGCGTTCTGCCTACAACAAAATCTCTTGCATAGTTTGTTTTGTTGCCTTGAAAGTGGCTAACATTGCGTTGATTCGATCACAATTGCCACAATAAAGGGAAAGGTTGATAGTGTTAACAGGGAAAACTCTAGAACGGTGGTCACCAACCTTTTTTGAGTCAAGATCACTTTGAATCAAAATGCAAGCCAAGATCTACATGATTGGTGACCACTGTTCTAGAGTTTTCCCTCTTAACCTATCAACGTTTCCCTTTTACTGTGGCAATTGTGATCGAACCAATGCAATATTAGCCACTTTCAATGCAACATACCTAAACAAAACGAACTATGCAAGAGATTTTGTTGTAGGCAGAACGCATCAGAGTAGGATCCGGTGCCCATTTGTTTTGAAAACGCCACCACAAGTGCTCTACAGAAACCTCTAGCCACACCACTGTCTGGCTGGGGCACACGTGAATTAAAGAGTAATAACTACACCATTTTTATTTTTCCCAGACCTAAAAAAATGGTCCCCAAATGTGGTTTATGCATTGTTGTGGACTTAAAAACAAGAATGGGATGTTCTATTTAAAAAAAAAAAATGCAAAAAATGGGGGAAATCAGTCCTTCTCCCCGCTTTCGTCCGTGGTATAGTTTTGATATTTTATTTTATTCTGCCCCCTCTAGAGGATTTCGCAGAAAATAACACGTGGTGCAATAAATACATTTTGCACTTTTTATTTTAAGTCCCTTTGTTACAGTAAATATATCCAAATCAATGTAAGAACACAAGGGCATGCTAATAAAAAAAAAATAGCTGTTCATTACTAGCCTTGTTCTGTATAGAATGCAGGTACATTATGGGACACAGGCCATTGTAAATTATTATTTTTGTTCTAAAGATGTTAGTTTAGTACCCTGTCCTCACCTCTGTTTCCTTCTCCTAGACTTGCATCCCTGTACAAGTCGCCCAGCCAAAGGGAGGCCACAGTACCCTACCAGATCACTGTGAGTACACAACACTGGCTTTCTCCCAGCACTCTCAAATGGCTTCCTTTCCCCACCTCCTGTCCATCATGATCAGTGATTGGTGAAAAGATTGGATAGTCCACTTCCAACCATATTGCTTTTATCTATCTTGTCCTTCCAAACCAGTGGTAATGAAGGAAAGGAGTTGGGCCAAATGTATGTTGTTTATGAAATAACTTTGTGTACCAACTATTTTGCACCTGGAAAACTGGAGGCATCGCCTCTGTGAAGGATCTCTATGGAATGTTTTCAGCCCCTAAAACCATTTTGGATATAATTTGATTACTGGGGGAAAATACACTAGCTGTGTTTGAATACCCATACTGAGTATATACTATTAGTTCATTTTAGTATACTGTAAACTAATGGTATCGTTTCAGTTGAGCGTACTAGCACTTCGCCTGTCTACCGGAAGTTGATGCTGTTGCGATGCAACCTCTTGCTAGCTTGTTAACATAACAAATGACTAGCTAGACATTTTACGATTTCGGGTATGTTCATAAATTCAATCTGGAGTGCTAGAGTGCACTCTGGGAGTTCGTAAATTCAGAGCGTTTCGCTCTCGGAGCTTTCAGAGCACACACTCATTACTTTTTTACATTGCTCAACATTTTCTTAACATTTGTCATAATTGGTTAAAGCAATGAATTTGTATCCGCTTTCATCGGACTTTGGCAGCATTTTCTGCCATTTTCTTCAAATCTGAAAATGTTGTGAAGCCACGCCCATTTTCTGAATTGCATTATGGGCCCTAAATGCACAGAAATAGTGTCCACTGCTTGAATAATTCGTATTTTGGCGAATTTTAGTACGACATCCGTGAACTTTTGGAATACTAACTATATTCATAATATGACCAATAAGCATACTATATACTCAATTTCCATCACAAATAGTACGGTTAATATGAGTATTTGAACACACCTATTATGTTGATGTATGACTGTGTATAATAAATACTGCAATGCCAACAGCTGTGGTTGAATTGAGCTTTAACACTCTTAATCAAAGTTTATTTGTCACGTGCACTGAATACAACAGGTGTAGACCTTACAGTGAAATGCTTACTTACAGGCTCTAACCAATGGTGCAAAAAAAGGTATTAGGTGAACAATAGGTAGGTAAAGAAATAAAACAACAGTAAAAAGACAGGCTATATACAGTAGCGAGGCTTTAAAAGTAGCGAGGCTACATACAGACACAGGTTAGTCAGGCTGATTTGAGGTAGTATGTACATGTAGATATGGCTAAAGTGACTATGCATATATGATGAACAGAGAGTAGCAGTAGCGTAAAAGAGGGGGTGGTGGGTGGGACACAATGCAGATAGCCCGGTTAGCCAATGTGCGGGAGTACTGGTTGGTCGGCCCAATTGAGGTAGTATGTACATGAATGTATACAGTGGGGGGGAAAAAGTATTTGATCCCCTGCTGATTTTGTACGTTTGCCCACTTACAAAGAAATGATCAGTCTATAATTTTAATAGTAGGTTTATTTGAACAGTGAGAGACAGAATAACAACAAAAAACACATGTCAAAAATTTTATAAAATGATTTGCATTTTAATGAGGGAAATAAGTATTTGATCCCTCTGCAAAACATGACCTAGTACTAGGTGGCAAAACCCTTGTTGGCAATCACAGAGGTCAGACGTTTCTTGTAATTGGCCACCAGGTTTGCACACATCTCAGGAGGGATTTTGTCCCACTCCTCTTTGCAGATCTTCTCCAAGTCATTAAGGTTTCGAGGCTGACGTTTGGCAACTCGAACCTTCAGCTCCCTCCACAGATTTTCTATGGGATTAAGCTCTGGAGACTGGCTCGGCCACTCCAGGACCTTAATGTGCTTCTTCTTGAGCCACTCCTTTGTTGCCTTGGCCGTGTGTTTTGGGTCATTGTCATGCTGGAATACCCATCCACGACCCATTTTCAATGCCCTGGCTGAGGGAAGGAGGTTCTCACCCAAGATTTGACGGTACATGGCCCCGTCCATCGTCCCTTTGATGCGGTGAAGTTGTCCTGTCCCCTTAGCAGAAAAACACCCCAAAGCATAATGTTTCCACCTCCATGTTTGACGGTGGAGATGGTGTTCTTGGGGTCATAGGCAGCATTCCTCCTACTCCAAAAACGGCGAGTTGAGTTGATGTCAAAGAGCTCCATTTTGGTCTCATCTGACCACAACACTTTCACCAGTTGTCCTCTGAATCATTCAGATGTTCATTGGCAAACTTCAGACGGGCATGTATATGTATTCTTGAGCAGGGGGACCTTGCGGGCGCTGCAAGATTTCAGTCCTTCACGGCGTAGTGTGTTACCAATTGTTTTCTTGTTGACTATGGTCCCAGCTGCCTTGAGATCATTGACAAGATCCTCCCGTGTAGTTCTGGGCTGATTCCTCACCGTTCTCATGATCTTTGCAACTCCACGAGGTGAGATCCATCATGGAGCCCCAGGCCGAGGGATATTGACCGTTCTTTTGTGTTTCTTCCATTTGCGAATAATCGCACCAAATGTTGTCACCTTCTCACCAAGCTGCTTGGCGATGGTCTTGTAGCCCATTCCAGCCTTGTGTAGGTCTACAATCTTGTCCCTGACATCCTTGGAGAGCTCTTTGGTCTTGGCCATGGTGGTGAGTTTGGAATCTGATTGATTGCTTCTGTGGACTGGTGTCTTTTTTACAGGTAACAACTCCCTTTACTTCCCTCATTAAAAATGCAAATCAATTTATAACATTTTTGACATGTGTTTTTCTGGATATTTTTGTTGTTATTCTGTATCTCACTGTTCAAATAAACCTACCATTAAAATTATAGACTGATCATTTCTTTGTAAGTGGGCAAACGTACAAAATCAGCAGGGGATCAAATACTTTTCCCCCCCACTCTAGTTAAAGTGACTATGCATATATGATAAACAGAGAGAGCAGCAGCGTAAAAAGAGGGGCTGGGGTTGCACACAATGCAAATAGTCCGGGTAGCCATTTGATTACCTGTTGAGGAGTCTTATGGCTTGGGGGTAAAAACTGTTGAAGCCTTTTTGTCCTAGACTTGGCACTCCGATACCGCTTGCCATGCGGCAGTAGAGAGAACAGTCTGTGGCTGGGGTCTTTTGACAATTTTTAGGGCCTGACACCACCTGGTGTAGAGGTCCTGGATGGCAGGCAGCTTAGCCCCAGTGATGTACTGGGCCGTACGCACTACCCTCTGTAGTGCCTTGCGGTCAGAGGCTGAGCAATTGCCGTACCAGGCAGTGATGCAACCAGTCAGGATGCTCTCGATGTTGCAGCTGTAGAACCTTTTGAGGATCTCAGGACCCATGCCAAATCTTTTTAGTTTCCTGAGGGGGAATAAGCTTTGTCGTGCCCTCTTCATGACTGTCTTGGTGCGTTTGGACCACTCTAGTTTGTTGTTGATGTGGACACCAAGGAACTTGAAGCTCTCAACCTGCTCCACTACAGCCCCGTTGATGAGAATGGGGGCGTGCTCGGTCCTCCTTTTCCAGTAGTCCACAATAATCTCTTTAATCTTAGTTACGTTGAGGGATAGTTTGTTATTCTGGCAACACCCGGCCAGGTCTCTGACTTCCTCCCTATAGGCTGTCTCGTCGTTGTCGGTGATCAGGCCTAGCACTGTTGTGTCGCCTGCAAACTTAATGATGGTGTTGGAGTCATGTCTGGCCATGCAGTCATGGATGAACAGGGAGTACAGGAGGGGACTGAGCACGCACCCCTGGGGAGCTCCAGTGTTGAGGATCAGCGTGGCAATGTGTTGCTACCTACCCTCACCACCTGGGGGCGGCCCGTCCGGAAGTCCAGGATCCAGTTGCAGAGGGAAGTGTTTAGACCCAGGATCCTTAGCTTACTGATGAGCTTTGAGGGTACTATGGTGTTGAACGCTGAGCTGTAGTCAATGAATAGCATTCTCACATAAGTGTTCCTTTTGTCCAGGTGGGAAAGGGCAGTGTGGAGTGCAATAGAGATTGCATCATCTGTGGATCTGTTTGGGCGGTATGGGTTCTTGGGCACAGGGACTATGGTGGTCTACTTGAAACATGTTGGTATTACAGACTTAATCAGGGACATGTTAAAAATGTTAGCGAAGACACCTTCCAGTTGGTCAGCACATGTCCTGGTAATCCGTCTGGCCCCGCAGCCTTGTGTATGTTGACCTGTTTAATGGTCTTACTCACGTCAGCTATGGAGAGCGTGATCACACAGTCGTCCGGAACAGCTGATGCTCTCATGCATGCCTCAATGTTGCTTGCCTCGAAGCGAGCATAGAAGTGATTTAGCTCGTTTGGTAGGCTCGTGTCACTGGGTAGCTCGCGGCTGTGCTTCGCTTTGTAGTCTGTAATAGTTTTCAAGCCCTGCCACATAAGACGAGTGTCGGAGCCGGTGTAGTATGATTCAATCTTAGCCCTGTATTGACACTTTGCCTGTTTGATGGTTCGTCGCAGGGCATAGCAGGATTTCTTGTAAGCTTCCGCGTTAGAGTCCCGCACCTTGAAAGCGGCAGCTCTACCCTTTAACCTGTTTAGGATAGGGGGCAGTATTTTCACGGCCGGATAAAAAACGTACCCGATTTAATCTGGTTATTACTCCTGCCCAGAAAGTAGAATATGCATATAATTATTTGATTTGGATAGAAAACACCCTCAAGTTTCTAAAACTGTTTGAATGGTGTCTGTGAGTATAACAGAACTCATATGGCAGGCCAAAACCTGAGAAGATTCTATATGGGAAGTGCCCTGTCTGACCAATTCTTGGCCTTCTATAGCCTCTTTATTGAAAATAGAGGATCTCTGCTGTAATGTGACATTTTCTAAGGCTCCCATAGGCTCCCAGAAGGCGCCAGAACGTGGAATGATAACTCTGCGGTCCCTGGGCGGAAAACAGTAGGGGTTTTGGGAAGTGGTCGTTCTGAGAACAATGACACTGGGGCGCGCGTGCATGTTAAAACTCCATTTTCTATTTTGAACGGATACAACGTCTCCCGGTTGGAATATTATCGCTACTCTATGAGAAATCGCATAAAAATTGATTTTAAACAGCGTTTGACATGCTTCGAAGTACGGTAATGGAATATTTTGAATTTTTTTGTCACGATATGCGCCGGCGCGTCACCCTTCGGATAGTGTCTTGAACGCAAGAACAAAACGCAGCTATTTGGATATAACTATGGATTATTTGGAACCAAAACAACATTGGGTGTTGAAGTAGAAGTCCTGGGAGTGCATTCTGACGAAGAACAGCAAAGGTAATCCAATTTTTCTTATAGTAAATCTGAGATTGGTGAGTGCCAAACTTGGTGGGTGTCAAAATAGCTAGCCATGATGGCTGGGCTATCTACTCAGAATATTGCAAAATGTGCTTTCACCGAAAAGCTATTTTAAAATCGGACACCGCGATTGCATAAAGGAGTTCTGTATCTATAAATCTTAAAATTATTTTATGTATTTTGTGAACGTTTATCGTGAGTAATTTAGTAAATTCACCGGAAGTTTTCGGTGGGTATGCTAGTTCTGAACGTCACATGCTAATGTAAAAAGCTGGTTTTTGATATAAATATGAACTTGATTGAACAAAACATGCATGTATTGTATAACATAATGTCCTAGGAGTGTCATCTGATGAAGATCATCAAAGGTTAGTGCTGCATTTAGCTGTGGTTTTGGTTTTTGTGACATTATATGCTAGCTTGAAAAATGGGTGTGTGACTATTTCTGGCTGGGTACTCTCCTGACATAATCTAATGTTTTGCTTTCGTTGTAAAACCTTTTTGAAATCGGACAATGTGGTTAGATAAAGGAGAGTCTTGTCTTTAAAATGGTGTAAAATAGTCATATGTTTGAAAAAATAGAAGTTTTGGGATTTTTGAGGTGTTTGTAATTCGCGCCATGCTCTATCATTTGATATTGGTGAGGCGTTCCGCTAGCGGAACATCTAGATGTAAGAGGTTAACTCATGTTGCCTGTATCCATGGCTTCTGGTTGGGGTATGTACGTACAGTCACTGTGGGGACGACGTCCTCGATGCACTTATTGATAAAGCCAGTGACTGATGTGGTGTACTCCTCAATGCCATCGGAAGAATCCCGGAACATGTTCCAGTCTGTGATAGCAAAACAGTCCTGTAGTTTAGCATCTGCTTCATCTGACCACTTTTTTATAGACCGAGTCACTGGTGCTTCCTGCTTCAATTTTTGCTTGTGAGCAGGAATCAGGAGGATGGAGTTGTGATCGGATTTACCAAATGAAGGGCGAGGGAGAGCTTTGTACGCGTCTCTGTGTGTGGAGTACAGGTGATCTAGAATTTGTTTTCCCTCTTGTTGCACATTTAACATGTTGATGGAAATTTGGTAGAACTGATTTAAGTTACCCTGCATTAAAGTCTCCGGCCACTAGGAGCGCCGCCTCTGGGTGAGTGGTTTCCTGTTAGCTTATTTCCTTATACAGCTGACTGAGTGCGGTCTTAGTGCCAGCATCTGTCTGTGGTGGTAAATTAACAGCCACGAAAAGTATAGCTGAAAACTCTCTAGGCAAGTAGTGTGGCCTGCAATTTATCACAATATACTCTACTTCAAGTGAGCAAAATCTAGAGACTTCCTTAGATTTCGTGCACCAGCTGTTGTTTACAAATATGCACAGACCGCCCCCCCACGTCTTACCGGAGTGTGCTGTTCTATCTTGCCGGTGCGGCGTGTATCCAGCTAGCTGAACATCCATGTCGTCAGGTCCTGAGCGCTCTGGAGCAGGTTTTCATCAAGGATCTCTCTGTACTTTGCTCCGTTCTTCTTTCCCTTGATCTTGACTAGTCTCCCAGTCCCTGCCGCTGAAAAACATCCCCACAGCTTAATGCTGCCACCACCTTGCTTCACCGTAGGGATGGTGCCAGGTTTCATCCAGACGTGTCGCTTGGCATTCAGTTTGAGGGTTTTTGGTGACAAGCCGAATTTCTTCAGCCTCCTGAGGTAGCGCTTCTTCACCACGCTGTCTGTGTGGGTGGACCATTTCAGTTTGTCCGTGATGTGTACGCCGAGGAACTTATAACTCTCCACCCTCTCCCATCAATGTACCCTGTTGATAGCTGATGCTAGGAGACAGTACCCTGTTAATACCTAGTGCTAGGAGACAATAGCCCTCCAGCATCCAGTTTCCGGATGCTGGAGTGAGTTGTCGTGCTGCACCTTGCTCCGCGGGTAATATTACATTTCATTACATTACATTGGAACGATTTATTAGTGTATTGTTAGCTAGCTACATAGTTGTCTCTGCTGTCTTTGTATCAAGGATTAAGGTGTAGCTCTGAGGAACTAACAAGGTTAGCTAGCCAGCTGTATTCGTTCGTGCCATTTTCGAAAGGGCGTCAACACCATAACACCACAGCTAGCTAGCCAACTTTACCAATTAGCAGTACTGTAGAAACTATATACATTACAACGGAACAATTTGACTAGTGTAATGTTAGCTAGCTACATAGTTGTCTTTGTATCAAGATAAAGGCGTAGTACAGAGTAACTATCGAGGTTAGCTAGCCAGCTACATTTTCTAACATAGTCAACAACGCGCCCACTGCTAGCTAGCTAGCTAACCCTACCAGCTAGCTGTATCAATTTTAGTCAATAAGATTTTTGCAACGTAAGCTTAACTTTCTGAACATTCGAGATGTGTAGTCCACTTGTGTAGCTAGCAGGACTGACTTTGTGTTAGCTAGCCAACGTTTAATTACTTCTGCGTTATGAACTAGACACAGACACGAATTATCCATTGGTAGCTTGTTGTTACCAAGTATTGGTGCTAACCGTGTGTTATAGGATGCTAGCATGCTAGTTAGCCACGGCGTCATAGGACACGGTGCACTAGGTGGGTTTTCACAGAAGAATACTGTACCAAGTTATCTAGCGGAATAAACTAAGTTTATGGAAACATTGAACCACTGTAGTTTACATCAATTTTAATTTCTAGTGGTAGCTAGAAAAGTTATATTTTAGCGTTTGGCAGTGAATTGTTAGTGAGGGAGGCCCTGCTCTCTCGCTTCCCCAGTTGTTTAGTTAATTTTCATGCCAATCTCCTTTGCATTAGCGTAGCCTCTCCTGTAGCCTATCAAGTATGTGTCGGTCTATCCCTGTTCTCTCCTCTCTGCACAGGCCATACAAACGCTTCACATCGCGTGGCCGCTGCCACTCTAACCTGGTGGTCCCTGCACGCACGACCCACATGGAGTTCCAGGTCTCCGGCAAACAAGGCAGAGTTCATCTCAGCCTATGCTACCCTCCAGTCCCTCGACTTCTTGGCGCTGACGGAAACATGGATTACCACAGAAAACACTGCTACTCCTACTGCTCTCTCCTCGTCTGACCACGTGTTCTCCCACACCCCGAGAGCATCTGGTCAGCGGGGTGGTGGCACTGGAATACTCATCTCTCCCAAGTGGACATTCTCTCTTTCTCTCCTGACCCATCTGTCTATCTCCTCCTTTGAATTCCATGCTGTCACAATCACTAGCCCATTCAAGCTTAACATCCTTACCATTTATCGCCCTCCAGGTTCCCTTGGAGAGTTCATCAATGAGCTTGACGCCTTGATAAGTTCCTTTCCTGAGGATGGCTCACCCCTCACAGTTCTGGGTGACTTTAACCTCCCCTACATCTACCTTTGACTCATTTCTCTCTGCCTCCTTCTTTCTACTCCTCTCCTCTTTTGACCTCACCCTCTCACCGTCACCCCCTACTCACAAGGCAGGCAATACGCTTGACCTCATCTTCACTAGATTCTGTTCTTCTACTAATCTCACTGCAACTCCCCTCCAAGTCTCCGACCACTACCTTGTATCCTTTTCCCTCTCGCTCTCCTCCAACACTACTCACTCTGCCCCTACTCAGATGGTATTGCGCCGTCGCAACCTTCGCCCTCTCTCTCCTGCTACTCTCTCCTCTTCCATCCTATCATCTCTTCCCTCTGCTCAATCCTTCTCCAACCAATCTCCTGATTCTGCCTCCTCAACCCTCCTCTCTTCCCTTTCTGCATCCTTTGACTCTCTATGTCCCCTATCCTCCCGACCGGCTCGGTCCTCCCCTCCTGCTCCGTGGCTTGACGACTCATTGCGAGCTCACAGAGCAGGGCTCCGGGCAGCCGAGCGGAAATGAAGGAAAACTAGCCTCCCTGCGGACCTGGCATCTTTTCACTACCTCCTCTCTACATTTTCCTCCTCTGTTTCTGTTGCTAAAGCCACTTTCTACCATTCTAACTTCCAAGCATCTGCCTCTAACCCTAGGAAGCTCTTTGCCACCTTCTCCTCCCTCCTGAATCCTCCCCCCCCCCCCCCCCCCTCCTCACTCTCTGCGGATGACTTCGTCAACCATTTTGAAAAGAAGGTCGACGACATCCGATCCTCGTTTGTTAAGTCAAACGACACCGCTGGTCCTGCTCACATTGCCCTACCCTATGCTTTGACCTCTTTCTCCCCTCTCTCTCCAGATGAAATCTTGCGTCTTGTGACGGCCGGCCGCCCAACAACCTGCCTGCTTGACCCTATCCCCTCCTCTCTTCTCCAGACCATTTCCGGAGACCTTCTCCCTTACCTCACCTCGCTCATCAACTCATCCTTGACCGCTGGCTACGTCCCTTCCGTCTTCAAGAGAGCGAGAGTTGCACCCCTTCTCAAAAAACCAACACTCGATCCCTCCGATGTCAACGACTACAGACCAGTATCCCTTCTTTCTTTTCTCTCCAAAACTCTTGAACGTGCCGTCCTTGGCCAGCTCTCCTGCTATCTCTCTCAGAATGACCTTCTTGATCCAAATCAGTCAGGTTTCAAGGCTGGTCATTCAACTGAGACTGCTCTTCTCTGTGTCACGGAGGCTCTCCGCACTGCTAAAGCTAACTCTCTCTCCTCTGCTCTCATCCTTCTAGACCTTCTAGACCTTTGATACTGTGAACCATCAGATCCTCCTCTCCACCCTCTCCGAGTTGTCCGAGTTGGGTATCTCCGGCGCGGTTCACTCTTGGATTGCGTCCTACCTGACAGGTCGCTCCTACCAGGTGGCATGGCGAGAATCCGTCTCTGCACCACATGCTCTCACCACTGGTGTCCCCCAGGGCTCAGTTCTAGGCCCTCTCCTATTTTCGCTATAAACCAAGTCACTTGGCTCTGTCATATCCTCACATGGTCTCTCCCATCATTGCTACGCAGACGACACACAATTTATCTTCTCCTTTCCCCCTTCTGATAACCAGGTGGCGAATCGCATCTCTGCATGTCTGGCAGACATATCAGTGTGGATGACGGATCACCACCTTGAGCTGAACCTCGGCAAGACGGAGCTGCTCTTCCTCCCGGGGAAGGACTGCCCTTTCCATGATCTCGCCATCACGGTGGACAACTCCATTGTGTCCTCCTCCCAGAGTGCTAAGAGCCTCGGCGTGACCCTGGACAACACCCTGTCGTTCTCCGCTAACATCAAGGCGGTGACCCGATCCTGTAGGCTCATGCTATACAACATTCGCAGAGTACGACCCTGCCTTACACAGGAAGCGGCGCAGGTCCTAATCCAGGCACTTGTCATCTCCCGTCTGGATTACTGCAACTCCCTGTTGGCGGGGCTCCCTGCCTGTGCCATTAAACCCCTACAACTCATCCAGAACGCCGCAGCCTGTCTGGTGTTCAACCTTCCCAAATTCTCTCACGTCACCCCGCTCCTCCGCACACTCCACTGGCTTCCAGTTGAAGCTCGCATCTGCTACAAGACCATGGTGCTTGCCTACGGAGCTGTGAGGGGAACGGCACCTCCGTACCTTCAGGCTCTGATCAGGCCCTACACCCAAACAAGGGCACTGCGTTCATCCACCTCTGGCCTGCTGGCCCCCCTACCTCTGCGGAAGCACAGTTCCTGCTCAGCCCAGTCAAAACTGTTCGCTGCTCTGGCACCCCAATGGTGGAACAAGCTCCCTCACGACGCCAGGACAGCGGAGTCAATCACCACCTTCCGTAGACACCTGAAACCCCACCTCTTTAAGGAATACCTGGGATAGGATAAAGTAATCCTTCTAACCCCCCCCCCCCCCCAAAAATGATATTGATGTACTATTGTAAAGTGGTTGTTCCACTGGATATCATAAGGTGAATGCACCAATTTGTAAGTCGCTCTGGATAAGAGCGTCTGCTAAATGACGTAAATGTCATTCAGCCACGATTCCGTGAAACATAGGATATTACAGTTTTTGATGTCCCGTTGGTAGGATATTCGTGATCGTACCTCGTCTAGTTTATTGTCCAATGATTGCACTTTGGCGACTAGTATTGACGGTAACGGCAGCTTTTCCAGGCATCCAGCTCTTTGTCCTCTGTACCTGCGTCACTTCCTCTTGCAAATAACGGGGATGTCGGCCCTGATGGGTGTTTGGAGAATGTCTTGTTTGTTGAAGAAAAATTCTTTGTCTAATCCAAGGTGAGACTATTTTAGAATAGGCTCATCCATCTCCACACCCCTATGAACTAGAGGTCGACCGATTATAATTTTTCAACACCGATACCGATTATTGGAGGACCCAAAAAAGCTGCTACCGATTAATCGGCCGTTAAAAAAAAAAAGAAAAAAATTTTATTTTTATTTTTTTTAATATTTATTTTTTAAATGTTGTTTTTTTAAAGAAATTATTATTTTTTATTAATTTTTTGTTGATGTTGTAATAATGACAATTACAACAATACTGAATTAACACTTATTTTAACTTAATATAATACATAAATACTATCAATTTAGCCTCAAATAAATAATGAAACATGTTCAATTTGGTTTAAATAATGCAAAAACAAAGTGTTGGAGAAGAAAGTAAAAGTGCAATATGTGCCATGTAAAAAAGCTAACGTTTAAGTTCCTTGCTCAGAACATGAGAACATATGAAAGCTGGTGGTTCCTTTTAACATGAGTCTTCAATATTCCTAGGTAAGAAGTTTTAGGTTGTAGTTATTATAGGAATTATAGGACTATTTCTCTATACGATTTGTATTTCATATACCTTTGACTATTGGATGTTCTTATAGGCACTTTAGTATTGCCAGTGTAACAGTATAGCTTCCGTCCCTCTCCTCGCTCCTACCTGGGCTCAAACCAGGAACACATTGACAACAGCCACCCTCGAAGCAGCGTTACCCATGTAGAGCAAGGGGAACAACTACTCCAAGTCTCAGAGCGAGTGACGTTTGAAATGCTATTAGCGCGCACCCGGCTAACTAGCTAGCCATTTCACATCGGTTACACCAGCCTAATCTCGGGGGTTGATGGGCTTGAAGTCATAAACAGCGCAATGCTTGAAGAATTGCGAAGAGCTGCTGGCAAACTCACGAAGGTGCTGTTTGAATGAATGTGTACGAGCCTGCTGCTGCCTACCATCGCTCAGTCAGACTGTTCTATCAAATATCAAATCATACTTAATTATAATTTAATAACACACAGAAATACGAGCCTTTGGTCATTAATATGGTAGAATCCGGAAACTAAAATTTCGAAAACAAAACATTTTTTTCTTTCAGCGAAATACGGAACCGGTCCGTATTTTATCGAACGGGTGGCATCCCTAAATCTAAATATTCCTGTTACATTGCACAACCTTCAATGTTATGTCATAAGTTATGTACAATTCTGGCAAATTAATTACGGCCTTTGTTAGGAATAAATGGACTTCACAGTTCGCAATGAACCAGGCAGCCCAATCTGCTGTATATACCCTGACTGCTTGCACGGAACGCAAGAGAAGTGACACAACTGCCCTAGTTATAAGAAATTCATGTTAGCAGGCCATATTAACTAAATATGCAGATTTAAAGATATATACTTGTGTATTGATTTTAAAGAAAGGCATTGATGTTTATGGTTAGGTACATTGGTGCAACGACAGTGCTTTTTTCGCAAATGCGCTTGTTAAATCATCACCCGTTTGTCGAAGTAGGCTGTGATTCGATGAGAAATTAACAGGCACCGCATCGATTATATGCAACGCAGGACACGTTAGATAAACTTGTAATATCATCAACCATGTGTAGTTAACTAGTGATTATGTTAAGATTGATAGTTTTTTATAAGATAAGTTTAATGCTAGCTAGCAACTTACCTTGGCTTTTTGCTGCCCTCGCGTAACAGGTAGTCAGCCTGCCATGCAGGCTCCTCGTGGAGTGCAATGTAAGGCAGGTGGCTAGAGCGTTGGACTAGTAACCGGAAGGTTGCAAAAACGAATCCCCGAGGTGACAAGGTAAAAATCAGTTTTTCTGCCCCTGAACAAGGCAGTTAACCCCCGTTCCTAGGCCGTCATTGAAAATAAGAATGTGTTCTTAATCTCAAAAATACCGATTTACCTATTGTTATGAAAACTTGAAATCGGCCATTCTGATTAATCGGTCGACCTCTACTATGAACCAACAGTATAGACCCTACTTTGGTATCTGTCCTTCTGTTAGCTGTGTTATGAAAGCATCCATTTATTAGGGGCTTTGTGAGTAATCAGGTTGTACTAATGGTCAAGCTCTGCCTCACCTGTGCTGTTCTTTCATTTAATGCCAAGCAAGGCCACTTGTGGTGAGGTTGGCAAGTTGTCTGCTCATTTCAACCACTATTGGCTTTGTGACAGAGTTCCCTTTCACAAAACCCCAATTCTGTTCTACTGCAATCATGTGGAAAGAAAGCCAGGTCCACTTGGAGTTAGGGCTGTTGTGGTGACTTACCGCCACACCGGCGGTCACAAGCCAGGAAGGCAGTCAAATTCCACATGACCGTTTAATCACTGTTATTAGGCTTCTCCAAACTCTGATGCTGCTAGTCATTTAGTAGCCTACCAAACTGCCTGGTACTCAGCACTCTATTGTCCCTCTAATCACTTTGACATCAACGCAAATGAATTTGAAAATCTAATCAAACCCTTCATGAGAGCCCATGAGCTCATGTTGTGCAACATTTCTATAGGCTATGCAATTATGTGAGAAAACAGTGATGGCCTCTAATAAAAAAAAGGATGATCCCATGAGCTTTCCATAGGCTAGGCCTACTATTTATTTCTCAGCTAAACCATGGGGAAAAGCATCCTCCATTCACTATTTAAGTGCATAGATGACATGCATTTTTTTCCCTGCTGGCCCTGTTTCAATACAGGTGCATGATAAGTGTAAATCAAAACAAATGTCATACGTGTATGTAAAGACAAGATTAAATCAAGAATAGTCTGATGGGTGACGTATCACTTGTGAATTATATATTATCATTTGTGAATGATGCCAAGCATAAACAATGCCTTTTTTATTTATTTATTTATTTTGTGACTTGTTCTAATCATAGTTGCACACCTCATGTAGCCTTGCCCATAGGCCTATATGTTTTAATAATGTTTATCACAAGTAAAGTGGCCAAATAACTAATTCAAATTAAGCACGTTTAATCTGCTTTACAAGGGGTGTAGAGTTTAACTGGCATACATAAGCAGCGAGTTTTTCAAGTTTGGGGAAGAGAATTTTAACCATGAAAATGCACCTTTTATAATAAAAGCATTACATGCATAACTGCATTTGCGGTCACTTTTGATGACGGTGTTTTCCGTTATTGGAACATTTGGGTTTATAGCCTACTAACGTGTGCATTGCTGCACTTGTAGTATGAAGAAATAGCCTAATAGTTTATCAATATTCTAAGCTAAATGTTCTGTTGCGTCAGCCACATTGCATTAAGTTGGAAAAAAAAATATTATGCTAGTGGTTATATTAATTTGGGATCTATTGTATCCCACAACTGTCCCAGAATGTTTTGGATTATTTATTTATTGCACAGAATAGAAGAGGTCAACTTTTGTACTATGGGGGATAGTAGAATGACATTGGTTAGTGCTTTTGCTGTTCGTTAGGCTTACTCATCTTGTTGGCAGACAAAGTAAATGTGGATAGTTCTTCAAATATCTTCAATATGCACCTCGGAATTGGATAAGGACGCGCGCAGTTGCGTGATCACGTGACTGAGAGCCATGTGAGTGAAGGGTGTTTCGGTTTGCGCAGCACACTCAGGGAGAAGTATGTAGCACCAAACAGATTTTTTTTTTATGGTGCATTACAGCCACAAAGGGGATGCCGCTGTGAAATTCGAGGCATTATCAAATGCTTGTCAAATTGTGAATGAGAGACTTGATGTCTGTACAGCTTGTGCAAATTACAAAGCAGAGCTCATGCCTTTCAAGCAACGTTTTTAAAATCATCATTAGTCTCATGCAGCCTTACAATGTATTCAAAATCAAAACATACAGCCTAACGTTTGTAGAACAACTAAAGTTACATTAATTACTCTAAATTAAGCATATAGGATTACATATTTATTTATTACCGCTCAACACAGAATAGCCGCATGTGCGCAATCCCTCAAATCGTTTTGGAGAAAATATTTGTATTTTATACAGCTTTGATCAATTGGATTCTTCATACTATAATATAAAATAGTTCCACGGAATTATAAGAAAATCTTGTCTACTAAATGAACTAGTACAGTCCACAGCCAGGACCTAACATAAGGACAACTCAGAGTATGCAATTATTTCCTTCTGAAATAGACTACATTTTCTTCATATCATTCTTCTTTAGACCTGTGTAAAATAAAAAATGGATTTTAAAATGGCATGTAGGCTATGCGTGGAAGACAGATGCTAAATGTGTTTGTTAATTTATAGTCAATTACCGTGATACCGACAGTTATTTGCTTGACAATCACTGCCACAGCCCTACTTCGAGTCAATTCAAATTATATTCACATTCTGTATCGGCAGGACAGTTGAAAAGTTACACCTTCTGGCTGAGGATTTTAATGCAGGGAAACTGAAATCTGTTTCACCTAATTTCTTCCAACATGTCTCCAGTGCAACTAGAGGTGAGAAACTCTAGATCACTTCTACTCTACACAAAGAAATCTGACCATAACTCCATCTTAATTCGTGCATACAAGCAATAACTCAAACAGGAATACCAGTTATGCGCTCAATACGGAAGTGGTCTGATGAAGCGGATGCTAAGCTACAGGACTGTTTCACTAACACAGATTGGAATTTGTTCCGGGATTCATCCGATGGCATTGAAGAGTTTACCACAAGTCACCCCTTCAGTAATAAGTGCATCGACAACGTTGTCCCCGCAGTGCTCATACATACCCTAACCAAAAGCGATGGGTTACAGGGAACGTCCGCACTGAGCTAAAGGCTAGAGCTGCCGCTCTCAAGGAGCGGGACCCAAATCCAGCCGCTAATAAGAAATCCCGCTAGGCCCTCCGACGAACCATCAAACAGTCAGTGTCAATACAGGACTAAGATCGAATCCTACTACACCAGCTCTGACACTCGTCGGATGTGGCAGGGCTTACAAACCATCACGTATTACAAAGGGAAACCCAGCTGCGGGCTGCCCAGTGATGCAAGCCGACCAGACGAGCTAAATGTCTTCTATGCTGGCTTCTAGGCAAGAAACACAACCATGCATGAGAGCACCAGCTGTTCCAGACGACTGTGTGATCACGCTCTTTGTAGTCTGTAAAACCTTTAAACAGGTTAACATTCACAAGGCCACAGGGCCAGACAGATTACTGGGATGCATACTCGGAGCATGCACTGACCAGCTGGCGCGTATCTTCACTAACATTTTCAACCTCTCCCTGACCCAGTCTGTAATACCCATATGTTTCAAGCAGACCTCCATAGTCCCTGTGCCTAAGAACGCAAAGGAAACCTGTCTAAATTACTATCGCCCTGTAGCATTTGCATCTGTAGCCATGAAATGCTTTGAAAGGGTGGCCATGGCTCACATCAACACCATCGTCCCAGACACCTTGGACCCACTCCAATTAGCATACCGCCCCAACAGATCCACAAATGATGCAATCTCTATTGCACTCCACACTGCCCTTTCCCACCTGGACAAAAGGACCATCTACGTGAGAATGTTGTTCATTGACTACAGCTCAGCATTCAACACAATAGTGCCCTCCAAACTCATCACTAAAGTAAGGACCCTGGGATTAATCACCTCCCTCTGCAATTGGATACTGGGCTTTGACGGGTCGCCCCCAGGTGGGGGTAGGCAAAAACCCATCTGCCATGCTAAACCTCAACACGGGGGCCACTCAGGGGTGCGTGCTTAACCCCCCTCCTGTACTCCCTGTTCACCCACGACTACGTGGCCCCACATGACTCCAACACTATCATTAAGTTTGCCGACTATGCGACGGTGGTAGGCCTGATCACCGACAACAGGGAGGAGGTCAGAGGCCTGACAGTGTGGTGCCAGGACAACAACCTCTCCCTCAACGTCAGCAAGACAAAAGAGCATGCCCCCATCAACAGGACTGTAGTGTTTGGACCTATCATGGTCCAAACCTACCAGATCCTCAAAGCTCTACAGCTGCACCATTTGAGAGCATCTTGACTGGCTGCATCTCCGCTTGGTATGGCAACTGCTCGGCATCCGACCGCAAGGTGCTACAGAGAGTAGTGCGTACAGCCCAGTACATCACTGGGGCAAAGCTCCCTGTCATCTAGGACCTCTACCAGTCACTCCGACTACCTCGTACCCCAGTACACTGACTCTGTACAGGAAACTCCTTGTATGTAGCTTTTATATAGCCTCATTATAGTTTTGTTACTCTTTTCTTCTATTTGCTAATATTCTAACTGCATTGTTGGGAAAGGGCGTGTAAGTAAGCACTTCATGGTGAAGTCTACACTTGTTGTATTTGGCGAATGTGACAAATAAAATGTCATAATCTAAACCTACTTTGTGGCTAGCACTACAAATCGCCATAAAACACACAGAAAATACTGAGCTGTGGAAGAAAAAGCTCAGACCTGCAGAGCAATGGAAGGTATTGGACCCCATAGTGAAACATCATGTACCAGCCACGTAGAGCACTATTAAAGTTTCATAACATATCTGACGTTTCTTATGGTTATGTACTTTTAAAAACCTAATTTCTACATGTCAGTCATATTGCACCTTGAAATATGTTATTACTTTAAATGATTTTATATTATGATTTTTGTTCTGTTAACTGATTATACAACCCCGCTGAGGGAATAAATCGTTATGCTTTGTATTTGGCCAATTCCTCACTCCCAGGGTCAAGGCTTTCGAGACGCGCCCCCCTCAGACCAACCAAAGGCCTCAGATGACCCCTCTGTGAGAGAATCGGGAAGCTTGAGCAAGCGTCCCCGGATGGAAGACGACCAATCTACAAGAAAGTAGGGAAACGAGTGGTTTTAGACCATGAATGTGAAATATTGTTTTGTTTGAACGGTATTATACTTAGAACAAAAACCCAATATACTCTTGTCTGCACAGTTTGTTGCTGAATATTTTTGCTCAACACAATGTACAGTATTTACACTGAGTTGAAATACAATATTTGCCTCTGTCAATAGCTGCCCTGTAATTACTGCATGTTATACTATCATGTACAGGTAACTGCAAAAATAAAGGAAACAAACACCAACATAGTGTCTTAATAGGGCGTTGGGCCATCACAACCTGCCAGAACAGCTTCAACACGCCTTGGCATAAATTCTACCAATGATTGTATATATTGTAGGAATGGACAAAGCCATTAATCACGTGACACCATTAATTCCTATGTGAAGACACAAAAGCGCATTGAAGACAAATTAAGTCGGTTAAGATGGCATTGCATAGAGGCATAACATGCTCAGTTTGAGTTGCTCCAGGAAGTGCCGTTGCAGGCTAGCTCAGTGCTGCCCTCTTTCATTGAGTAAAGGTTTCCTATCCGCATGCTAAGGTTCGGCTGGCGCCTAGGCGAACTTGGCTAGGCGAACCGAACGAGTGTGCTCGCAGACCTTCGCTTGAAAAAGAAGGCGACAATGGTGCTGTTTGTCCGTATTGAAACGCCGTAGACAGTATACACTTCCTCAAAATAGTCAATTAAGATCTTAGTTGTGCAATTTTACATCTTACGAGGAAGTGAAAAAATGTGCATGAAAACGAATCAATTGTTGAATGACAATAAGCACTTCATTGAAGAATCCTTACTGTTGACCAATCAGTGACGAAGGGGCGTCGACTTTGGCTTCTGAACTTTGGCTTGCCTCAAATTATTTTTGTGTGTATGAACAGCCGAAAAAAACTTTGCCGAAGGCCAAAATGAACAAAAACGTCACAATGTCATCATAATACACTATATATGCAAAAGTATGTGGACATTAGTGGATTGTGCTTTTTTTAGCCACATCCGTTGTTGACGGATATAAAATCGAGCGCACAGCCATGCAATCGCCATAGACAAACATTGGCAGTACCTTACTGAAGTGCTCAGTAACTTTCTGCCCTGCTAGAGCTGCCCCGGTCAACTGTAAGTACTGTTATTGTGCAGTGGATGGCACAGCTGCGACGTGGTAGGCCACACAGAACGGGACTGCCGAGCGCTGAAGCGTGTGGTGCATAAAAATCGTCTGTCCTCAGTTGCAACACTCACTACAGAGTTCCAAACTGCCTCTGGAAGCAACGTCAACACAAGAACTGTTCGTCGGGCGCTTCATGAAATGGGTTTCCATGGCCAAGCAGCCACACACAATCCTAAAATCGCAATGCCAAGTGTCAGCTGGAGTGGTGTAAAGCTCACCGCCATTGGACTCTGGAGCAGTGGAAACGTGTTCTCTGGAGTGATGAATAATGCTTCACCATCTGGCATGGGGCTGGGCGATATGGCCTAAAAATCATCTTGATGTATTTTATACGTGTGTGTGTGTGTGTGTTTTTTATTTATTTTTTTATTTTTTTTAGAACACCTACTCATTCAAGGGTTTTTATTTATTTTTACTATTTTCTACATTGTAGAATAATAATGAAGACATCAACACTAATGAAATACTACATGATTCCATGTGTTATCCAACAAAAAGTGTTAAATATGTTTTAAATTTGAGATTCTTCCAAGTAGCCACTCTTTGCCTTTATGACAGCTCTGCACACTGTTGGCATTCTCTCAACCAGCTTCATGATGTAGTCACCTGGATTGTATTTCAATTAACAGGTATGCCTTGTTAATTTGTGGAATTTCTTTCCATCTTAGTGTTTGAGCCAATCAGTTGTGTTGTGACAAAGTAGGGGTGGTACACAAAAGATAGCCCTATTTGGTAAAATACCAAGTCCATATTATGTAAATAACAGCTCAAATAAACAGAGAAACGACTGTCCATCATTACTTTACTTTAAAACATGAAGGTCAGTCAATATGGAATATTTCCATCAAGCGCAATACTGAACATTTCCATTTTCGTCTCTCATGAGGACCGCCACAGGAAAGGAAGACCCAGAGTTACCTCTGCTGCAGAGGATAAGTTCATTAGAGTTACCAGCCTCAGAAATTGCAGCCCAAATAAATCCTTCACAGAGTTCAAGTAACAGACACATCTCAACATCAACTGTTCAAAGGAGACTGTGTGAATCAGGCCTTTGTGGTCGAATTGCTGCAAAGAAACCACTACTAAAGGACACCAATAAGAAGAAGAGACTTGCTTGGGCTAAGAAACATGAGCAATGGACATTAGACCAGTGGAAATGTGTCCTTTGGTCTGGAGTCCAACACCGAGACGCGGTGTGGGTGAACGGATGATCTCTGCATGTGTATTTCCCACCGTAAAGCATGGATGAGGAGGTGTGATGGTGTAGGGATGCTTTGCTGGTGACACTGATTTTATTTATAATTCAAGGCACACAACCAGCATGGCTACCACAGCATTCTGCAGCGATACGCCAGTCCCACTAAGCCCAAACCAGATGGGATATCATTTGTTTTCAACAGGACAATGACCCAACACACCTCCAGGCTGTGTAAGGGCTATTTGACCAAGAAGGAGAGTGATGGAGTGCTGCATTAGATGACCTGGCCTCCTCAATCCCCCGACCTCAACCCAATTGAGATGGTTTGGGATGAGTTGGACTCTAGAGTGAAGGAAAAGTGTACGTGGGAACTCCTTCAAGACTGTTGGAAAAGCATTCCAGGTGAAGCTGGCTGAAAGAATGCCAAGACTGTGCAAAGCTGTCATCAAGGCAAAGGGTGGCTATTTGGAAAAATCTCAAAAAGCAAATATATTTTGATTTGTTTAACACTTTTTGGATACTACATGATTCCGTATATTATTTAATAGTGTTGATGTCTACTATTATTCTGCAATGTAGAAAATAGTAAAAATCAAGAAACCCTTGAATGAGTAGGTGTTCTAAAACTTTTGAGCGGTAGTGTATGATTTTTTTAAAATGTTTTCTCTAAGCTTTACTGAACATCTTGGTAAAATATACTGCATTTCAAACAGTCAGCAATGATTTGAATTATTTCAGGGATTGTGAAATTATACCTAAACTAAAAATAAGCCTTCCACAACCATAAGACCCACGAATTATTTAAAATCGCAGCTTTTTTTGCAATAATCACTGATCTGGCTTTGTAGTCCATCTATGAAAATGACTATGTTTCAAATTTAACCAGAACATGCATAATGCATATTAACTAATAATGACTAACTTCTTGTAGCAGGCATTATAGAAAATTAACAAATAGCCAGTTCATCTTTTATATTTCAAGTTTAGCCAACTTGGATTTATTTGCTAGCTAACAAGGTAGAACAGTTGAATTGTTATGAACATACCCTTCTGTCCATCTCAACTGTTTGAACAGCATGCTAGCCTGTCCACTTTGTTCAGATATTGAAATCAAGTGGCCTACATTATTTCTCTGAATGAGAACGAGTTTCCAATTCCTTATACAAATGCATATTTCGCATTTTTAAACAGACTAGACAGCTGGTATAACAATCTTTGGCTGAAATGCTGCTATAACTGTACTGCAATGCAAGCGTAACAAACTGAGCATTCATTTTCCAGAACCAATGTTCATTGATACTCCGATTTTTAGTTGTGTGTTCTGAGCGCAATTTGAGTAGTTAAGACATAAAAACGTAACTTCTCCTCTGAGACATTATTTTACTGTAAAATGTGTTTCAGTGTCCATGTGACCAATTCTGTTGGATCAAACCTCAAATGCAGATAGCGAGTTGAAACCGCTTGTCACAAAGAAGTGATTTCTTATCTTTGTTGTGTGAGAGCAGAGAGGAAGAGGCGAAACGAGAAGTTTCACTCTCGCCAAAATAACCTCAATGCATTTCTATGGGCTTATTTTGGAACTAAGCTTGTCACCTGCTTGCCCGCCTTTCAGACGACTCCCATTGTTAGGGCGGAGACATGTGCATCACGTCATTTATATAAAGTTCTCTGGTGTAAATGTAAAGTTGCACAGAAGGAGCAAAAGACACGAGACAAAAAAATAACATGAATAAGCGGAGATCAATACTCAACGAAAAATAACCAAACCTTGATTCTTGCAATACAGGCATTTGGAATCTCTTGCAAAAACAAATCTGAATGAATTAGATTTATTGCCCAGCCCTAATCTGGCAGTCTGACTGACTGACTAATCTGGGTTTGGTGAATTCCAGGTGAACGCTACCTGCCTCAATGCATAGTGGCAACGGTAAAGTTTGGAAGAGGAATAATGGTCTGGGGCTGTTTTTTATTTTTTATGGTTTGGGCTCGGACCCTTAGTTCCAGCGAAGGGAAATCTTAACGCTACACCATACAATGACATTCTAGACGATTCTGTGCTTCCAACTTTGTGGCAACAGTTTGGGGAAGGCCCTTTCCTGTTTCAGCATGACAATACCCTCTGTGCACAGGTCCATACAGAAATGGTATGTTGAGATCAGTGTGGAAGAACTTGACTTGCCTGCGCAGAGCCCTGACCTCAACTCCATGGAACACCTTATGTGAGCCAGGCCTAATCGCCCAACATCAGTGCCCGACCTCACTAATGCACTTGTGGAAGCAAGTCCCCGCAGCAGTGTTCCAACATCTAGCGGAAAGCCTTCCCAGAAGAGTGGAGGCTGTTATAGCCGCAAAGGAGGGACCAACTCCATATTAATGTCCAAAATGTGTGAATGAGATGTTCGTGACTGCAGGCTGCCATTAGCAACTAAATGACCATTAACTTCTGTGTGATTTAAAAAAAAGAATCTGTTCAAGGACATACAGTACGTCTGGTGTATTAGAACCTATTATTGGTATCATGACTGTCGTCTAAAAATGTTTTTATTTACACAAAGATTGACCACGGCAATTCCCATTTGCCCATTCACTATAATGGGGGATCCTGTTTTCTGCTAACAATGCCTGCAGTACCGCGGTCGACCTCGAACTTCCGTGGCCGACCTCGAACCTCCGTGGCTTCAATGAGAGGGGGCAGTCTTTCTCGCTGGATTTTTACAAGTGTCTGGAACTCTACTGTAGGGATGCGATGCCGTTCTTCCACGAGAAATTCCATAATTTGGTGTTTTGTTGACGGTGGTGGAAAACGCTGTCTCGGGTGCCGCTCCAGAATCTCCCATAAGTGTTCAATGGCGAACGTACATAAAGATGTCAGATTTCAGCATTATCCACTGACTTTTAACCTACGCCATATGTAACGTATACTTAGGCTCGCTCTCTCTCCCTCCAGAGCTCACTCTACTCTGGATGAGATGCTGCAGGCCATGTTGGTGGAAAGGGCCGCTGGTCACAGAGTTCTGAAAAGTCCAGGTCTGGTTGCACACCCCAAACAACAGTGAGTGCCCATCCATTAGCATACAACCTAATCCAATATCCACAGTTGAAGTCAGTCCAACATGCCGATAACGATATTTTCCTTGCCAAAAAAACCCCGATACAAATATTACCATTTTTTGCGGACTTTTAAGCAATCTAAACTCGGCAAAAAAGAACCGTCCTCTCACTGTCAACTGCGTTTCTTTTCAGAAGACTTAACATGTGTAAACATTTGTATGAACCTAAGATTCAACAACTGAACAAGTTCCACAGACATGTGACTAACAGGAATTGAATGTGTCCCTGAACAACGGGGGAGGGGGGTGGTCAAAATCAAAAGTAAGTTAGAATCTGGTGTGGCCACCAGCTGCATTAAGTACTGCAGTGCATCTCCTCCTCATGAACTGCACCAGATTTGCCAGTTCTTGCCGTGAGATATTACCCCACTCTTCCACCGAGGCACCTGTAAGTTCCCGTAGATTTCTGGAGGGAATGATCCTAACCCTCCGATCCAACAGGTCCCAGACGTGCTCAATGGGATTGAGATCCGGGCTCTTTGCTGGCCATGGCAGAACACTGACATTCCTGTCTTGCAGGAAATCACACACAGAACGAGCAGTATGGTTAGTGGCATTGTCATGCTGGAGGGTCATGTCAGGATGAGCCTGCAGGAAGGGTACCACATGAGGGAGGAGGCTGTCTTCCCTGTAACGCACAGTGTTGAGATTGCCTGCAATGACAACAAGCTCAGTCCAATGATGCTGTGACACACCGCCCCAGACCATGACGGACGCTCCACCTCCAAATCGATCCCGCTCCAGAGTACAGGCCTCGGTGTAACGCTCATTCCTTCGACGATAAATGCAAATCCGACCATCACCCCTGGTGAGACAAAACTGCGACTCGTTAGTGAAGAGCACTTTTTGCCAGTCCTGTCTGGTCCATCGACGGTGGGTTTGTGCCCATAAGCGACGTTGTTGCCGGTGATGTCTGGTGAGGGCCTGCCTTAAAACAGGCCTACAAGCCCTCAGTCCAGCCTCTCTCAGCCTATTGCGGACAGTCTGAGCACTGATGGAGGGATTGTGCGTTCCTGCTATAACTCGGGCAGTTGTTGCCATCCTGTACCTGTCCCGCAGGTGTGATGTTCTGATGTACCGATCCTGTGCAGGTGTTGTTACACGTGGTCTGCCACTGTGAGAATGATCAGCTGTCCGTCCTGTCTCCCTGTAGCGCTGTCATAAGCATCTCACAGTACGGACATTGCAATTTATTGCCCTGGCCACATCTGCAGTCATCATGCCTAAGGCACGTTCACGCAGATGAGCAGGGACCCTGGGCATCTTTCTTTTGTTATTTTTGGTCATTATGGCCAAACAGTTCTATTTTTGTTTCATCAGACCAGAGGACATTTCTCCCAAAAGTACGATCTTTCTCCCCATGTGCAGTTGCAAACCATAGTCTGGCTTTTTTATGACCGTTTTGGAGCAGTGGCTTCTTCCTTGCTGAGCGGCCTTTCAGGTTATGTCGATATAGGACTCGTTTTACTATGGATATACACTGCTCAAAAAAATAAAGGGAACACTAAAATAACACATCCTAGATCTGAATGAATGAAATAATCTTATTAAATACTTTTATCTTTACATAGTTGAATGTGCTGACAACAAAATCACACAAAAATAATCAATGGAAATCCAATTTATCAACCCATGGAGGTCTGGATTTGGAGTCACACTCAAAATTAAAGTGGAAGACCACACTACAGGCTGATCCAACTTTGATGTAATGTCCTTAAAACAAGTCAAATGAGGCTTAGTAGTGTGTGTGGCCTCCACGTGCCTGTATGACCTCCCTACAACGCCTGGGCATGCTCCTGATGAGGAGGCGGATGGTCTCCTGAGGGATCTCCTCCCAGACCTGGACTAAAGCATCCGCCAACTCCTGGACAGTCTGTGGCGCAAAGTGGCGTTGGTGGATGGAGCGAGACATGATGTCCCAGATGTGCTCAATTGGATTCAGGTCTGGGGAACGGGCGGGCCAGTGTATAGCATCAATGCCTTCCTCTTGCAGGAACTGCTGACACACTCCAGCCACATGAGCTCTAGCATTGTCTTGCATTAGGAGGAACCCAGGGCCAACCGCACCAGCATATGGTCTCACAAGGGGTCTGAGGATCTCATCTCGGTACCTAATGGCAATCAGGCTACCTCTGGCGAGCACATGGAGGGCTGTGCGGCCCCCCAAAGAAATGCCACCCCACACCATGACTGACCCACCGCCAAACCGGTCATGCTGGAGGATGTTGCAGGCAGGAGAACGTTCTCCACGGCGTCTCCAGACTGTCACATCTGTCACATGTGCTCAGTGTGAACCTTCTTTCATCTTTGAAGAGCACAGGGTGCCAGTGGCGAATTTGCCAATCTTGGTGTTCTCTGGCAAATGCCAAACGACCTGCACGGTGTTGGGCTGTAAGCACAACCCCTACCTGTGGACGTCGGGCCCTCATACCACCCTCATGGAGTCTGTTTCTGACCATTTGAGCAGACACATGCACATTTGTGGCCTGCTGGAGGTCATTTTGCAGGGCTCTGGCAGTGCTCCTCCTGCTCCTCCTTGCACAAAGGCGGAGGTAGCGGTCCTGCTGCTGGGTTGTGCCCTCCTACGGCCTCCTCCACGTCTCCTGATGTACTGGCCTGTCTCCTGGTAGTGCCTCCATGCTCTGGACACTACGCTGACAGACATAGCAAACCATCTTGCCACAGCTTGCATTGATGTGCCATTCTGGATGAGCTGCACTACCTGAGCCACTTGTGTGGGTTGTAGACTCCGTCTCATGCTACCACTAGAGTGAAAGCACCGCCAGCATTCAAAAGTGACCAAAACATCAGCCAGGAAGCATAGGAACTGAGAAGTGGTCTGTGGTTACCACCTGCAGAACCACTCCTTTATTGGGGGTGTCTTGATAATTGCCTATAATTTCCACCTGTTGTCTATTCCATTTGCACAACAGCATGTGAAATTTATTGTCAATCAGTGTTGCTTCCTAAGTGGACAGTTTGATTTCACAGAAGTGTGATTGACTTGGAGTTACATTGTGTTGTTTAAGTGTTCCCTTTATTTTTTTGAGCAGTATAGATACTTTTGTACATGTTTCCTCCAGTATCTTCACAAGGTCCTTTTGCTGTTGTTCTGGGATTGATTTGCGCTTTTCGCACCAAAGTACGTTCATCTCTAGGAGACAGAACGCGTCTCCTTCCTGAGCGGTATGACGGCTGCGTGGTCCCATGGTGTTTATACTTGCGTACTATTGTTTGTACAGATGAATGTGGTACCTTCAGGCGTTTGGAAATTGCTCCCAAGGATGAACCAGACTTGTGGACGTTTACCATTTTTTTCTGATGTCTTGGCTGATTTCTTTTGATTTTTCCCATGATGTCAAGCAAAGAGGCACTGCGTTTGAAGGTAGGCCTTGAAATACATCATCAGGTACAACGCCAATTGACTCAAATGATGTCAATTTACTTATCAGAAGCTTCTAAAGCCATGACATCATTTTCTGGAATTTCCCAAGCTGTTTAAAGGCAGAGTCAACTTCCGACTTCAATTGTATGTGTGGTGTACTTACCTGAAGGAAGGCATTGTTTTTGTTTTGATATATGTATAATTGGTGGGATTATAGATTTGGTGTGGGACAATTGTATGAGTTGAGTGCATTTGATAACAGTGAATGGATATATGCTAGTCAATATCAAGAATTTCTATGTACTGAAATAAATCTAGACTGGTATAGACAGTAAGTATTTAAGACTAGTACAAGAAAGGGATACATTTGTGAATTGCGTATTGGGAAAGACATGTGAGTTTACTCTTCCATTACATCCACAAGGGAGGAGACAGGGAGACCCGCGTACTGAAGTTAAAATAGAATTGAAACCAATTGTGGTTATTTACCACACATGTGGAACCATTTACAGTAGCGTGGTTAGTGAATGAATGTAGTGAAACTAAAGAAGAGGGGTTAGAGAAAATAGAACTGCGTTGGGTATATCATCCTATGTTAGGTTCTACTACCCATATACGGGGATAGAACTGGGGTTTTCTACAGTACCATACAGATAAGTCAGTAAGTCCACATTACATAGAACCTGATTAAAACAAAATCACAGGGCTCAATGACAGATTCAACCAAAGGCAGTGCAGAGACAGTGGGTCCCACACCAATTAAACATATTAGTCCTAAACAATATTTACAGGACAAATATCCCTACTTGAAAATCGACCTGGACTGGGTGTTTTGTAAATGGACAATCAAAGAAGAAAAGTACAGATATCCGGTCACAGGAACATTTGATAAGACTAAGTGTGATGTGACATAGTCAAGGGAAGGCAAGCCAGTAAGAAGAAGAGTAATAAGAAGGTTACCATACTGTCAGCCACTATATTGGGACTAATTTGGACTGAAGGACAGACGTTTTATGCTCAAAGTCAGTTGAAACAGTTGAGTCAAAGGGTAATGGAACAAGGGAAAAAGAGACCCAGGATTAGTCCCAATATAGTGGCTGACAGTATGGTAACCTTCTTACTGGCTTGCCTTCCCTTGACTGTCATTTATCACATCACACTTAGTCTTATCAAATGTTCCTGTGTGGGCCCCTTCACCCTACAGCTCCCCCACCTTATGAAGATAAAGAATGAGGTGTGGAAGTGATAGCTACTTGTACAAAGGTAATTATTAAGGGGGAACTAATGAAAGAAGATGAAGAGGGTGAGAGTCTACAAACGGGAAAAAAGAATAGAACGAGATGGAGAAAAAAGTTTCAGTAATTGGCAGAATTAGGGTCCCCCGGGTCCTTGTCAACCCCTCTAGGAAACCCAGACAGACAGGAAGATTCCGCATATGGCCAGCAGTTCATATAAGGGCAGTAGTGGACCCTGGGATCCGGAGAAGGACTGGGAAACAGGCAGTAAGAAAAAGATCCCATACAAACCAGTGAGAACTGCCAGACATGATGGAAGAACAAAGTTTGGAAAGAGTAAAAGAATACTGTATTTTCAAAGAACAATGGAAAGACTTAAGGCGTAAAGTCCGCGAACACCGAAAACAACTGAGGGAACTACAGAATGACGATTCTGAGGAAAACAGGAGACAATATGACAAACTAAAGGTGAGCCTGACATGGTGACGATGAACACTCCTGCTCCTACAGCAACCCCAAGTGGACATGCGCTGCAACCACAGCCCATAGTGCCTTTTCTACAATTTCCCCCTCAGACCTATGGGAACCCACAACCATGGGGCCCACCATCACCCAGAATGCCACCTATGCAATGCTGGGGGTGTGGACAATTTGGACACATGAGAAACCAATGTCCACAAAATCCTCAATATCAAGAATGGGCTACAACACCTGGAGGGAGAGGAAATTTCAGAGGAGGAAACAGGAGGATGCCAACAACAAGGTGGAAATTAGCAGCAACCCCAAACCTATGGAGGACCTCCCCAGCAGGCACAAGGAGGTTACAAGCCTGGTCCTGGCCACCAAGGAGGATGTGGAGAAAATCAACCACAGAGGGGGGGGAAGAGGTGGTGTCTGGCCATAAGGAAATCAGAACACCAACAGTTCTTATTTTCCTGACGATCAGCAATGAAGAGGCCCAGACCCTTTCCTCCAGTGTCCCCAGTACATATTCGAAGATGATGGTGGGGGGGGGGGGAGAAAGGACCCAATAATCAAACTTTGGGTACATGGCAGAACTATCCCATTCTTAATTGACACTGGAGCCTACTGTTCTTGCTTAGGTGCACCAGCCTGACCTCTGACACTGCCCTGACTGCCGTTGACGGTTCTGCATATATAGATGAAACTACAGGGATGAAACATGCAGGGTTTGGTATTGAGACAATTGATAGAACCACTCACATACAACAACCATTACCAGATACTTTCTCAGCTCAACAGGCTGAACTTTTGGCACTAACGACTGCCTGTAAAATGGGAGAAGGGAAAAGGGTTACAATTTTCTCTGATTCTGCTTATGCAATAGGGGTTTGTCTCTCCTGGTGTGGTGTCTGGAGGAGTAGGGGTTTTCACAATGCTTGTGGAAGTCCTATATGTAATAGAACTATGGTTTTAGATCTCTTGGAGGCTATGATGCTGCCCTCTGCTTTGGCTATTGTGAAGGTTGCTGCTTACACACGGGGGGGATTTTGTGAGTATGGGTAAAGTCCATGGCAGATGAGGCTGCTAAATTGGCTGCCTCAGTGTCATGGCCACTCCATGTTGGGAATGACATTGATGATTTGGAATCTAAACAGGCTTTGGATGTTGGTTCTCATTTGGTATGGCAACAGTAGGGTTGTAAACTTGACCCCGTTTCTAAAATTTGGAGACAGTCTGCCAGCTTGTCGTATCGTCTCTGTATGCCAAGTGGCCCATGGTATGGCCCATTTGTCAAGGGGGGATATGATAGAGGCAATTTCTTTGGATTGGTCTTGTCCAAATTTGACTCAGCATGTGAAACAGTTTCTGTTTCGATGTGCTACGTGCATGCAATTTAACATTGCTAAAGGAACACCTCTGAAACCAGGACTGTTTGTCCATCTTGCCATGGATTTTATAGATCTTGCAAAAAGAAAGGAAAAGGTACCGTTTAGTCCTTATTGACTGGTTCACCAGGTGGGTGGAGGCATTTCCCACCACACACTGTGATGCTAAGACAGTAGCAAAGCTACTAGTGAGGGAGATAAGACCTAGATTTGATGTTCCTGAGGTTTTATCTGCAGACAATGGTACCCACTTCACTGGTGATGTAGTGAAGCAGGTAGCCATAATGATAGGAGTGGACCAGAAGTCGTCTGTGTCCATCTACCACCCCCAGAGTAATGGGGTTACCGAGAGAGCTAACCAATCTATTAACTTAAACAAGGGTAAGCTAAGGTATGCCACTCCACCAAGAAATCATGGGTGGATTGTTTACCACTGGTGTTAATGAAAATGCTCAGTAGTGTTAATAAAGGCCTGGGGTATACACCAATGCCATGATTACTGTGTATATGTGATAACCTTTGTAGGCTTGCAATGCGCAATGATGGAAAAGTACTGGGTAAATGGAGATGTACTGCTTTAGTTCTCAGGCTGAGAATTGTCTGCACCTGCTGATAGTCACTCAGGCTCAAGACTGGGATAGTAGAGTGAGAAACCACAGTCTAGACATGTTTTTCTCATCTTAGATACTTTGTATCTAATCCAACGCAACAATGTTAAGATATGATTGACAGTAAGTTGTATAAAGAGTGTGGTCTCCTGTTTCGCGACACAGATCTTTACTATAGACTACTGAGGTACTCTGTATGTGAATCTGTCTGCAATTGCATTTTATTACTAAAGAGTTTCATACCAAGGTTCCTGTGTCTGTGTCAAAGGACCACCCAACAACTCCCAATCACGGCCGTTTGTGATACAGCCCAGGATCGAACCAGGGTCTGTAGTGACGCCTCTAGCACTGATAAGCAGTGCCTTAGACCGCTGTGCCACTTGGGAGCCCAAAGTAAAAAGCACATGACAGCCCTCTTGCACCTAAAGGACTCTCAGACCATGAGTAACAAGATTCTCTGGTCTGGTGAAACCAAGATTGAACTCTTTGGCCTGAATGCCAACCATCACTTCTGGAGGAAACCTGGCACCGTCCCTACGGTGAAGAATGGTGGTGGCAGTATCATGCTGTGGGTATGTTTTTCAGCGGCAGGGACTGGGAGACTAGTCAGGATCGAGGGAAAGATGAACGGAGCAAAGTAGAGATCCTTGACGAAAACCTGCTCAAGACCTTAGACTGGAGTGAAGGTTCACCTTTTCAACAGGACAACGACCCTAAGAACAGCCAAGACAATGCAGGAGTGGCTTCGGGACAAGTCTGAGTGTCCCACCCAGAGCCTAGACTTGAACCCAATCGAACATCTCTGGAGAGACCTGAAAATATCTGTGCAGCGACGTTTCTTATCCAACCTGACAGAGCTTAAGAGGATCTGCAGAGAAGAATGGGGAAAAACTCCAAAATACAGGTGTGCCAAGACTCGAGGCTGTAATCGCTGCCAAAGGTGCTTCAACAAAGTACTGAGTAAACGGTCTGAATACTTATGTAAATGTGATATTTACGTTTTTTATTTGAAATAAATTTGACAAATATTCTAAACAGTTTTTTCTTTGTCATTATGGGGTATTGTGTGTAGATTTAGGGGGAGAACAATGTTATACATTTTAGAATAAGGCTGTAACATAACAAAATGTGGAAAAAGTCAAGGGGTCTGAATACTTTCCGACTGCACTGTATGCTAGTGATATTTATTAGTTACTGCACAGTGATGGCAATTTTCCCAGCTTTAAAGCTTATTTTAAAGCTTATTTTAAAGCATGTGGTTTATTTAATCCAACAAGTATCTATTATATTGACAGGAAAGTCGTGTGACCACTCTTACAATGGAACTGCATGTCCTCAAAGATGGAAGTCAGGCGAGATCAGGTGGGACAATTCTAGCCAATGAGAGGGCAGATACGCGTGTGAATAAGAGGCACAAGTCCGATATAAATTCGTTTTTTTCCTAAGTTGCCGAAATGCCACGTGCATCCACTTATATCAGTGCATTCGTAACAACCTAACCATTACGACACTTCTATTCGATCAAATAAGCTTCACGTAGCAAATTAGTAATAGTTTGTTTTAACAAATTCGACACTCATTGACCTCCATACAAGAATTCCTCACTTTGATCTTTTTTTCGTGGTGATTCTTGTACGTGCGCGTTCCCAAACCTGACGCTTCCTCCCTTTTATCAACAAAATTCCTCCCCTTTCCTATACGTTGTCATCACCCACCCACCCTCTTCTGTGATTGAGCGAAAGCCTTGTTTACGCGCGCGCGTTCCCAACCGGCACCAGTGGGGTGCTGTCCAGCCAGCGATTTGAAGTAGTCTTCTTGCCCGGCTACTGCTGTCTCTTGTCTGTCCAGGAATGAGAAGTGATGGCCGGCTCTGCAACAGAGGAGAAAACCTTCCGAAGGTTCTTGGAGCTCTTCCTCCGAGAGATGAGGCCACCACTCCAGGAGAACGACCCTGTCCCAATGCGCCCTTTATCGGACCTCACCTCGGAGGACGAAGTGGAAGGGGAATGCCTCGATATGTGTCTTCAGCACCTGTGCAAATAGTAAGTACCGATTTTATAAAATATTTTGTGTGCAGCTTAAACAAACGGTTTGTGTTGTTTGCCTTTTGCATTACCAGTTTCAACTAGAATTGGTCAGGAACTTGGAGTCAACCTAAGTGAACGTACACTATAATTGTGTTGGCTGTAGTCTATTTTACAATAATTTGCTATGACTGATTTTACGGAAACACAGTTAATATAAAATATAAGCTACCGATAGCCTACAGTGTTAAAAAAAAAAAAAAAAAAAAAAAGCAGCCTTTTACATTCTGTGAGCAATTTGGTTGCTACAGAATTGCTCTCTGGTCAGTTTTGCCGGGTGGCCTGTGAAGCCACTTGCAATGTCCTGACATCGTCATCTCCCATGTTGCCGCCGACGTCATTGGATGGCTTATGTTATGACATATGTAAGAGAGGATAGACGAACTTCAAATAGATTTCAGCTGTACTATGGTTCCTGTCCTTCCATTCGTGCATCCAAGTTATTCGAGTTACGGTTAATGTGAATTCAACCTCTCTTTTTGCGTCGCACGACGTCATTTCATTCGTAGGAAGGATCTATTGCATTCCTCATATTAACCATAGCAGACTTTCCGATTCATACAGTTTAGTTGTACAGTCATGACAACAGTACGGAGGTAACACTATACACACTTTGTTCACTATGTCCTGATTTGCATTTTTTTTCTTCTCCATTTCTGTCTATTCGTAACCATCTTTAGCTCACGAGCGCAGGCTCCACAGTACATTCAATTCAAAGCAAAATGTGTGTGGTCAGGTTTGAGCATTTTTAGATATATTACGTCACACTCGCATCCATAAATAGTACATCAAACCACCGAAGAGACCGAAAAGACAATTGTGAATTTCTCAAGCATGTCGAGGATGATTGCAATTTGATACTTGTAATTTTGACACCACCAATAAACGACACAACAAGAAGCAAACATAGCCCAATAAGACACAACAAGAAGCAAACATAGCCCAGTCTAAAATAGAGCCATTTAATTGCCACTATAAAAGGCACCCAAGTGTTTGGTAATAATGAATACTTGACCTTGTAAATGTGAGCTTTCATTGTATCATGTTTGCTCTGTGTTTACTTTACATAGAGCTAGTGAACTCAATGTTGAATTGGAAGTGCTGTGTTGGGTTTCGTGTCAGTAGTTTACTGAACCTATTCCATATCATACAACAGTATTTTGATGTTCACTCCCTGCCCCATTTCAAAGACCTAATCTTGTTGTGCCAATGCCACCCATTCCGAATGTTTGGGAAGAGACTGAAGCGTTGAGATGAGTTGTTGTAGCAGTATCAGTCTGCTAGATCTGCTTTGCACAAAGAGCTTATTGTCTGTGACTGTTTGTTTTATTCAAATGTGCACCCAGCTCTGGATGCTGCCAGAGCCTACACTACCAGAACAGACAGTAGGCCTGGTGTTTATATATTGACAGATATGAAATGTAATTGACCCCATGGATAAGCCTACGTTTATCTAATGAGAACTCACATATTATGCATTTATTACACAAAAACAATTTCCATTTGTGGATATTTGCAGTGTTTCCTGGTTCCCTCTCTCTAAAGTTATCATAGTTTGATTATTTGTTTTCCACTGTGTCATTCCTGCAGCTCTAATGATAGTATTTTTAAAGGAGAGCAATGTCTTAATATGGCACAAAGTGAGACACATTCTCACACACTGCTGCAAGCATCAGCTCCTGTTGTGTTTCAGATGAACGTGTGATTATTTTCTCTCTGGGTTGAAGATCTAATAATAGGCCTGGGAGAGAGGTGGAGATCCCCTTTGCTGCGTGCGTGTGTGTGTGTGTGCGTGCGTGCTCACAGTGTGCGTATGTGTGTATTCGAAATGGTGGAAATGAACGCAGATGTGGATTTGTGTGTGTGCGTTTGCAATGACGCCAGTGTGAATACGATTTTGTCACATTACCATCCCTGCCTGAGAGATTATAGGCACACATTTGAAAGGTAGAGAAATCAGCTAGGTTTCACACTTTGTGGGGGGGGCATTGTGACAAGGTACACCCGGGCCAACGTCAGCCGGCTCAGTGTGTGGGTGAGACGCAACCCTCGTCTCAAACTGTCATGGCTGACATGTAATGATACTTCTGGAGGATAAAGGAATCACGACACCGAAATGGGACTGCGCTCTCTATCGTACATGTCACATTTAATGAGAACTCACTTTTGAATTTACCCTACTTTTTTTTGGTTATGATTGTCACGATTCAAAAACATTCAAGTGACAGGAATGCTTTGGCTTTGCGAACAGGAAGCATGTGCTTATTGTCTGTCTGTATTTCTGAAACACTACACAAAGATCATGTACTTATGCAGCCATCAAACAGTTGATCATTATCCAACCATCAAACACAAGTAAGACCATTGACCTTCATTTGAATTTGTACCTACTCTGTGATTGACAGAATATGCTGGAAGCAGCACTGTCGGAAGCAAAGTAGGATGCAGACCTCACTCAGTTATTGTTAACGAGTGGCCACCTCTGTCCCGCTACAGCAGTGCACTTCCCGGGAAGTGTGTGTGTGTGTCAGAGCAGCTGACTAATAACCTTATAACAATGTTAATGATGAAAGCAGCTCGGGGTTGCAAACCCAGTCGGCTTGTGTTTTGAAGCCGTCACCATCTCATCTGACAAGGCACTTTGAAGCTGGGTGAACTGAGCAGCTTGTCAGGTGTTCCTTACACCCCTTAATGATGGCTGTTGACAAGTGAGTGGGAGAGAGAGGAACAAAATGGATACATGTCAGCAGGCTCATTTGTTCTCACAATTCCACCATGTCATTTTAAAGAATAACCACAGGAGGAGCCTATGCAATATATGCAATGCATAATTCAACACATGCTGTGGTGGCTAAAGATAGACATTACTTACTGCCTGACAGCTAGTTTTGTTGGAATGGCTGTAGAGGCCGTCTTGAGGATGGGTAAAAGTCAGTAGTGGTGCATGGGTAAAATCACTGGGGAAGTCAACCCCTCCACCCCCAAATGCCATATTACAACCTATGTCTTGTGATAATTTATTGTTTGCTCTACAACCTGTTAATTCATATGCCTTGTGACTGTCTCTGCCTTTAGGCCTATATTTCACAATCAGAAGACCTAGTAGCAGAATAAATTCAACCACACTTTTTTGTTTTATCACAAAACCGGATAGCAACCTCTGTCCAGTGAAGTCCACAAAGCATATTGCATGTACAGTAACATACAGTTACATGACCTACAGCATGGTCAAGCAAGTTCATGTTTCTGACATTTTCGGACTACTAAACATCTATTGATTTAAAACCACAGAGAGTTAAGAAAACAGGAGCTGCCTCCACTATTCAAGCACCATTTCAACTTCAACAATTTAGTCCAATCAACATAAGCTAAATATGATGTGGATTTCTGTTTGCATGTGTGCATGCGTGCGTGTTCGTGCAAGTAGAAAAACATGTTGACTCACCCTACGCCAATGCCATCCCCCTCTCTTTCATGTTGACGAAACGGTCTATCACTCTGTCATACATTACATGCTTTTATTTTTGTTGTCCTGGGCTAACTGGCTAAAATGCTTGCTCGGTAGCCTAACTTCCATTCATGGGCAACGTTAGCTAGTTAACATTAGCCTTCTACATCTAGCTACATATTGAACTTCCATGCTATCAGGCCAGAAGCACAACAAGTTATGAATTAATGGTTGGATCAGAATCGCTATTATAATCTTTGGCCAGTCTGGAGAATTAAGTAAAACCAGAAGCCCAAATCCCTATCTCCATTCCTGGAGAATTTAGGAAATGGCCAATTTTAGATGCAATAATTCAGGTTTTTCTGTCTGATGTATGCTCTCAATGGGATTTGATAGGAGTGAATGCCAGCCTCCCGGTGTTGCCTCTTCACTGTTGACGTTGAGACTGGTGTTTTGCGTGTACTATTTAATGAAGCTGCCAGTTGAGGACTTGTGAGGCGTCTGTTTCTCCAACTGGACACTCTAATGTACTTGTCCTCTTGCTCAGTTGTGCACCAGGTCCTCCCAGTCCTCTTTCTATTCTGGTTAGAGCCAGTTTGCACTGTTCTGTGCAGGGAGTAGTACACAACGTTGTACGAGATCTTCAGTTTCTTGGCAATTTCTCGCATGAAATAGCCTTCATTTCTCAGAACAAGAATAGACTGATGAGTTTCAGAAGAAAGTCCTTTCTTTCTGGCCATTTTGAGCCTGTAATGGAACCCACAAATGCTGATGCTCCAGATACTCAACTAGTTTAAAGGCCAGTTTTATTGCTTCTTTAATTAGAACAACAGTTTTCAGCTGTGCTAACATAATTGCAAAAGGGTTTTCTAATGATCAGTTAGCCTTTTAAAATGATAAACTTGGATTAGCTAACACAACGTGCCATTGGAACACAGGAGTGATGGTTGCTGATAATGGGCCTCTGTACGCATATGTAGATATTCCATAAAGAATTAGCTGTTTCCAGCTACAATAGTAATTTGCAACATTAACAATGTCTACACTGTATTTCTGATCAATTTTGTTATTTTAATGGACAAAAAATTTGCTTTTCTTTCAAAAACAAGGACATTTTTACGTGACCCCAAACGTTTAAACGGTAGTGTACATTCACCCTCTTGCAAATAGAAGGAAAATTATGAAACGCAGAGAGACTAAATATAAATGATTTTCTTCCCTTGGCATCCATGAATACATGCCACTGGTAACAATAGAGAAGGGATGGATGGATGGATAGATGAGCCATGACTTGGTTTCAATCTCAATACCCCCCTTAGCCATGAGTGTCTCTCGGTGGGGGAATGTCCCTCCAAACGGATCAACTAATGGTAGCGAGAAATAATAAATAACCCTATGAAATTGGACATCGCTACATCACTCACGATCAGCAGAAGCCACCAAGGCATTGCCTATACCACGCAATTCATTGACGATGACTCTTGTTTTTCACAATGCCTGTACTGGCGGCAGTAATAACTTTCCTTATATTTCTCATGCAACAAATACGTACTTACCATATGAGCAACAAATGAGAACTGCAAAACAACAATGTGCTCGTAATGTGCCCATCCTCTGGCTGTAGTTCAATGTGGAGTAGTACTGAAGCAGGACTTTCATTCCATAATAGCAGTTTTACATGTAACAATTGCATTTCCTTCACACAGTAATTTTCTGCAATTTCTTGGGGATTCATGATTAACCAGTGGAAGCAATTAAAACCTGTGTGTGTGTGTGTGTGTGTGTGTGTGTGTGTGTGTGTGTGTGTGTGTGTGTGTGTGTATACACCAAACGTTTTAGGGTCCATAAACATATCAGCTGCATAGCTACGCATCCATAAGCATACAAGTATTTTTATCCTCCACTACAGAATAAGCAAGAAAAGAGTTAGCTACATTACTTCAGCTTTATTGCATGACAAATATCTGCAATCTCTAACATTTGAAATGACTACAATAAAGAACAATGACAAGTGATTGACTTAAAAAATTTTATGAACAGTAAGGCATGCATACAAAATATTTTATACAATTTGCAGATGATGCTTTAGCTAGATTACAAGCTAGATTACATCCACTGGGTTTCACAAGATGACAGCCTGGTTTGCTAGAGTCCCTAAAACATTAAACAATATGTATTACTAAATGTATAGCTATCTGGCTAATGTCAGCTTGTAAATAGCTATTTTTGTAAATTACCTTTATGACAAAAATATGCATAATTGTTTGACTACTGTATTTTGTTGTTGTTGCATGATTCATATGAAGTTTTACTTACATTTGCTTCCATCCTAGTATTATTCTAGAAACTCGCCAGGGTTGGTTCACAGAGCTTCATGAGAGTTTTGGGAAACACTTGATAGAAAGTCTGCATCTCAATTCGCTTCGTTTGGAGGGCAGACTAGAAGGCTGAAAAGGCACTACGCCTCGCTCAAAGTTGAATTGGGATACCACTCCGACTTGATGAGGCTTGCGGGATCACGCAAAACAGAGGGGGAGTGCTAGGGGTGGGGGTGTGTATTGGGATTGAGCCTAAGCCTCCTCCTTCCCCCATTCCCTCCACTCCCTTGTCTCCTGCTGCCCCCGGTACCCCCACTGGGAGGGCTGATGGACAGTAATTGAGAGGAGAGCTCTCCTAAACCTAATTAAACAGGCACGTCTCACACAGCTGTAAACAGCCATGCGCACATTCGGATTCCTCCAAGAAATGCATTCGCGAGTGCGCTCTCACACACACACACACACACACACACACACACACACACACACACACACACGTTTGCTTTGCTGTAGTAACAGTGTGTGGTGTCGGAAGCGCTGCAACTGACGGCTGCGTTAATGAGCACTGCTGTGCTACCGGATTGGACGTCAGAAGAGCAGGGGAGACATTCGCATGTTTCACACTCGTTTCAACCACATCTCCTCATTTATAACGCAGCAGGAAGAGGGGGGGCTCATCTGTTCCCTCAGTCCTAATGGACTACCACAGCGTCGCAGAGTTGTACTGGATCAAGCGTGGTTTTCCATTCACATCTTAATAACTACAATGTAATTACAATGTTAGTGCAATCTTGCAGTTGTTCAGGATTAATGAGACAACTGTAATCAGGCCTACAATTTGTCCATCTCACACAAGCCTGATGAGATGCTCTGTTCCGAATGATCAATTCTACTCATTTTTCAGCTCTCACATCAAAGAGTGCTTTACATGAAAACAAATAATGTATTTATGCACGAGTACCCTGATGAAATTGTCCTGTTCATTTTTTGTGTCAAGCCAAAATCTGGCTAAGAGCTTTTTGGCATCGAATTAAAGCGTGATTGTTCTTCAGCAACACTGACAGCAGCTGCTCCCAAAACACACACACACAAAATAATTAGATAGAGAATTTACAGAAGACATATTGCAGGCATCTGGTTTAGAGAGAAAGGAGTCCGTCAGCCTCCCTCATTTGTCATAAATCTCGAGACGAGCAGTGGCGATCCGTCATTCAGGGCAGGTGAGAGCCCCACCTGTTTTTTGCATGTTATTTTGGCAATAATTAGTGTCCACATATCAGTTGGTTAACAATTTAAAAACACATTTATTGAGTGAATAAAGCCTCATACAAACATGGTATCTTTCTTGCTTTCTTGAGTAAGGCGGCTCCAAAATGCAGGTGTTTCAGCCTAGCTCTGCTTTCTGTAGGCGTTGGTAATCTTCTCTAGTTGCACCGTGATTTGCTCAGTGCACTGTCATTCATGGAGACACTACGTCACCGCAGAATCTACAGGGAGAGCTAGGCAGTTCAAGCCCCCTTGGGTGATGCCATAGATTTACATTAGAAGTGCTCATCCAAGAAGGGTCTTCCCTGTGGCTCAGTTGGTAGAGCATGGTGTTTGCAATGCCAGGGTTGTGGGTTCGACTCCCACGGGGGCCAGTACGGAGGGAAAAAAAGGAAAAAAAATGTATGAAATGAAATGTATGCATTCACTACTGTAAGTCGCTCTGGATAAGAGTGTCTGCTAAAATGACTCAAAATGTAAGGGTCAAGGTCATTGGCCACAGATATAATGTGATTTGACGTCATTTTATCTATGATTGGACTGATTTATGTCAACATCATTGAATTTAATTTATTTTGGGTAAAAGACATCTACAACAAAATGTGCGATGTGGACCCAGAGGATATCACTTGAACGTATTAATTAAAACGCTTGTTTACAAAGTGGTCCTCGATGGTAAAAACAACACATATGATTAAAAGGCAAGACAAAATTACAAACAACCATAAATAGATATAGATAGATAATTTATATTGACATCCTAAAAAGTGGCAATATTCACTGCACTTCTCCCTAACCTTAAAAATCAACCCTATTCATTTCACACTAAAACAATCTATTCATTGCACATCATTCAAATAAATACACCTGGCCAGCAGTAGGGGGCACAAGGGGCAGTGGTGTGGTTTCTCTTACTTAGATAACCTTGTCCATATTAAAACCTTTCCCTGCTTTTTCTACTTTTTCTTTGCTTGATCTCCAGGGGGAGGCTATTCTATAGACAAATGCCTGTATAGAAAAACGTGCTCCTCGCAGTACTGTTTACTCTTGGGATTTTACAAGACAACGCTAGCTCTGGTATTGTAACTGTGTTGGTTATAGACCATATCAAAGTGGTTTTTCATATAAGCTGGGGCACAATCATTTAAGATGTCAAACATATGAGTAAGTTTAAGTTGGTCCACTCTGGACTCCAAAGGCAACAAGCCCACCTACCGGAACTCAAGTACCCCTATGTGGGTCCTAGGGGACATTCAGCATATACCTGATAACATTATTTTGCATGACCTGCATTTTCTTTTTCAGCTTTTTTGATAGTTCTTAATACCAAGCAGAGCAGGCATGATCTAAATGACACTGGATCAAGGTTGAGACTAGCAGTTTCTTAACTTTGATGTTAAAATATCTAGCATTAGGATATAAACATTTCGATTTATTCACCATTTTAGAAAGAATTTGGCAGCAATCAGGTCTTCAGAAAGGCACTGATCTAGGGACACACCAAGATAAGTTAGATTCAATATCCTTGCCTGCACAGTATGCCTTTATCTTGTCAGCCCTAAACAATCTATGTTTTGTTCCAAACAAAATCGATTCAGTTTTTCCCAAATGTAGCGACAATTTTTTGTCAGTTAACCAATCTCTAACAAAATGGAATTCCTTACTCAGGGTCTCCTCTGTGTAAACTATATCCTTCCCTGATACCAGTATGGCTGAGTCATCTGCATAAAGCAGGAGGTTGCACTTTACTGTATCTGGAATGTCATTAACGTATATAAGAAATAAGAGAGGCCCTAAAATTGATCCCTGCGGTATTCCACAGGATGCTTCTTTGGCCTCTGACAGAACATCACCAACATTACATACTTGTGTTCTGTTGGTCAGATAAGACCTAAACCAATTAACTGCTACATTATTTAGACCCATGCATTTCAGTTTCATCAGGAGAATATCATGATCCACAGTGTCAAAAGCTTTCTGCAAGTCTAACATGACCCTATCTGTATAGTTCCTCTTCCCACTTCCCTGCTTAATGTGGCCAAAAAGGTGGATAAGGCAAGTATTAGTGGAATGAGCTGTTCTAAAGCCAGATTGGAGTTCGTAAAGTAGTTTGTGCTCGAAGGTATCCCTCAAGTTGATTAAAAAATGAATCTCTCAACAACTTTGCATAAGGTGCTGAGGATCGACACAGGCCTATAGTTTCCTTCATATGTTTTTCTGCTCTTCTTGTGGAGCGGAACCACCCGGGCTGTTTTGAGATCATTGGGAAATGTTCCACTACTAATAGAAAGGTTTACAATAGTCGTTATCATTTTAGCAGTGACACAAGGACTATTCTTTATGAATCTTGCAGGAAGGTTATCCAGCCCAGTTGCTTTGTTTGTGCTCATTAAGCATAGTAGATTGGAAACTTTGTCCTCTGTTACGATGCACAGCTCAAACAAATAATTAGTGATACCTTTGCTATGGTAAAAGTTGTTCATGAAAGACTGGCCATAGTGTCCAGAGCAGGTCGGTAACTTCTTAACCAGAGATAAGGCTATAGTGGTAAAAAATGTGGTAAAATAATTTGCAACCTTTTCCTGGTCATAGCATAAAACATCATCAATATCCAGGCCAACACAATAGGATTTTACCTTTTATGGGGAGTTTTTGAGCCATTGTCCTTTAAAATGTTCCACAGTTTACAAGGCTGATGTAAGTTGTCATTAACAGCGTCTTTGTAATGTTGGGATTTGGCCTTATCCATTTTGTATCTTGCCTGGTTTCTACAGTTAATATAACCTTCATAATCTTGTTGAAGATTTGTTCTTCTGAATTTGGCCAGGTAGCGATCCCTTTTCCTTAAGTGATCCATTTCCCTGACCGCTGTTTGATTTGAATTTGTTTCATCGGCGCTAGAGTCGAGTGAGATACCAAGCTTGATCAACATCACAGCTTAGTACATGAGACCAATATAAAATTCCAAGTACTTCTACAAAACGTTCCTTTGAGTATTGTTTCATAGACTGTACCTTCATGTAGTTTTTACCTGGCTCAGGTAGCATTTTGGATTTCTTACGGATACATTAGTTTACTAAATGAGCACTAAAACTATTATTTTAGACTCCTGACTGACAGACGTTCTCTTGGTCTGATACAATAATCAAATCCAAAGTTGATTTAGTGTCAATACACACCTGGGTTGGCTCAGCAATCAGTTGTTTTAGTCCAAATAACTGATTAAAGTTATACAGGGAAATCTCAGACTTCAGTGAGTTCAAGACAACTGGGAACTCGGGGGAAAAAAACGAGCTTCGACTGGGAAAATACATGTAACCCCTTCACCAGGCTTGAATTTGATTCTCACAATATTACTTAGAAGATCTCAACAGCATGGGATGTTAGGTGAGAAGGACATCTCCAATAAGAATAATCATTGTAAACTCACTAGGGTGATGACAACTAGGATATTAACTTCAGATAGAATGATTAGAGATTTTTGTTATTATGTAAGGATATGGTTTCCCATGCATTAAATGACATTGAAACAGTAAATGACTCCACCAATGCAACAGACATCAGGTTCAAGATGTATATTACCACATTTTCAATGTACCACATCAAAAGAAATGAAAATAATTAACCCCGATGATTTTTCACAACCCATGTCCAAATTACTTGCAAGCTTGGTTAAACTTGTTGGCATGCGTTGGAGCTTAAAAAGATTGACAACATACATAAAGTCCCAAAACACCCCACCGTTGTGGTTACTCACTACTAGTAGACATTTCCAGACGAGGTAACTTATAGCAGTTCTGTGCAGGTGTCACAAGATCCACAGCAAGCACAGCTATCAATGCAGACAGTACTCCTTAAAAGCAATAAATATCCCATGGAAACATGAACTCGTTTATCTTCCACAAGCAATTCTCTCCAGGTCTCGCACGATGCTAGGCTAACCTCGAGGCTGTCAAATACCTCCACGATGAGATGGTACGTCAGTAGCTTCAGTCTCTACTAAGTCTTTCTTAACTTCTTAAAGTATAGGGGGCAGTATTTTCACGGCCGGATGAAAAACGTACCCAAATTAACCTGTTAGGGCTAGGGGGCAGTATTGACACGGCTGGATAAAAAAACGTACCGATTTAATCTGGTTACTACTCCTACCCAGTAACTAGAATATGCATATACTTATTAGATATGGATAGAAAACACCCTAAAGTTTCTAAAACTGTTTGAATGGTGTCTGTGAGTATAACAGAACTCATATGGCAGGCCAAAACCTGAGAGATTCCTTTACAGGAAGTGGCCTGTCTGACCATTTATTGGCTTTCTTTGACATCTCTTTCCAAAACAAAGGATCTCTGCGGTAACGTGACACTTCCCACGGCTCCCATAGGCTCTCAGAGCCCGGGCTGAAACAGCCCCAGGCTGAAACACATTATCGCCTTTGTCAAGTGGCCGATCAGGGGACAGTGGGCTTAGGCGCGTGCACTGGTCGCCCCCGTCTTTCTTTTTTTCCCTCTATTTACCGAAACGCAGATTCCCGGTCGGAATATTATCGCTTTTTTACGAGATAAATTGCATAAAAATTGATTTTAAACAGTGGTTGACATGCTTCGAAGTACGGTAATGGAATATTTAGAATTTTTTTGTCACGAAATGCGCCATGCTCGTAACCCTGATTTACCATTTCGGATAGTTTCTTGAACACACGAACAAAACGCCGCTGTTTGGATATAACGATGGATTATTTGGGACCAAACCAACATTTGTTATTGAAGTAGAAGTCCTGGGAGTGCATTCTGACGAAGAACATCAAACGTAATCAGACTTTTGTAATAGTAAATCTGATTTTGGTGAAGGCTAAACTTGCTGGGTGTCTAAATAGCTAGCCCGTGATGGCTGGGCTATGTACTTAGAATATTGCAAAATATGCTTTCACCAAAAAGCTATTTTAAAATCGGACATATCGAGTGCATAGAGGAGTTCTGTATCTATAATTCTTAAAATAATTGTTATGCTTTTTGTGAACGTTTATCGTGAGTAATTTAGTAAATTGTTAGTAAATTCCCCGGAAGTTTGCGGGGGGTATGCTAGTTCTGAACGTCACATGCTAATGTAAAAAGCTGGTTTTTGATATAAATATGAACTTGATTGAACAAAACATGCATGTATTGTATAACATAATGTCCTAGGGTTGTCATCTGATGAAGATCATCAAAGGTTAGTGCTACATTTAGCTGTGGTTTGGGTTTATGTGACATTATATGCTAGCTTGAAAAATGGGTGTCTGATTATTTCTGGCTGGGTACTCTGCTGACATAATCTAATGTTTTGCTTTCGTTGTAAAGCCTTTTTGAAATCGGACAGTGTGGTTAGATTAACGAGAGTCTTGTCTTTAAATAGCTGTAAAATAGTAATATGTTTGAGAAATTGAAGTAATAGCATTTCTAAGGTATTTGAAATCGCGCCACAGGATTCAACTGGCTGTTACGTAGGTGGGACGATTTGGTGCCACCTAGCCCAGAGAGGTTAAACTGGTTACTACTTTGGCCCAGAAACTAGAATATGCATATTATTAGTAGATTTGGATAGAAAACACTCTGAAGTTTCTAAAACTGTTTGAATGGTGTCTGTGAGTATTACAGAACTCATATGGAAGGCAAAAACCTGAGAAAAATCCAACCAGGAAGTGGTTGGATTTCTTCTTTTGAATCTCTACCAAAACTACAGTGTCTGTGGGGTCACGTTGCACTTCCTAAGGCTTCCATTGGCTGTCAACAGCCTTCAGAAAGTTTTTTTTTCATCCGTCTCCTGTCACTGGGCAGAGAATAGTAGCTCAGTCAATCAGTGGACTGCCTGGGGACAAAGGGATTGGATATGCACGATCCCACGAGCGCGCCGTTCCTTCTTTTTCTTCTTGAATGAAGATGCTATTGTCCGGTTGGAATATTATAAAATTTTTTACGTTAAAAATACCATAAAGATTGATTTTAAACAGCGTTTGACATGCTTCAAAGAACGGTAATGGAACATTTAGACTTTTCATCTCTGGTACCGCGCTCGCGCGTTATGCCTTTGGATAGTGCTCTGTACGCACGAACAAAACGGAGGTATTTGGACATAAATATGGATTATTTCGAACAAAAACAAAATTTCTTGTGGAAGTAGCAGTCCTGGGAATGCATTCTGACGAAGATCAGCAAAGGTAAGAGAATATTTATAATACTAATTCTGAGTTTAGGTGACCCCGAACTTGGCGGGTGTCTGTATAGCTTGCTGTGATGGCGAGCTATGTACTCAGAATATTGAGAAATGTGCTTTCTCCGTAAAGCTATTTTAAAATCTGACACAGCGGTTGCATCCAGGAGTAGTCTATCTATAGTTCTTTAAATAATTGTTATATATTTTGTCAACTGATGAGTATTTTTGTAAATTGATGTGCACATTCACTGGAAGTTTTGGTGGGAATACATTTTCTGAACATCACGCGCCAATGTAAAATGCTGTTTTTGGATATAAATATGAACTTTATCGAACAAAACATACATGTATTGTGTAACATAATGTCCTAGGAGTGTCATCTGATGAAGATCGTCAAAGGTTAGTGCTTCATTTAGCTGTGTTTTGGGTTTTTGTGACATATGTCCTTGCTTGGAAAATGGCTGTGTGGTTATTTTTGTCTATGACCTGTCCTAACATAATCTAATGTTTTGCTTTCGCTGTAAAGCCTTTTTGAAGTCGGACAATGTGGTTACATTAAGGAGAAGTGTATCTTTAAAATGGTGTAAAATAGTCGTATGTTTGAGAAAGTGAAATTATGATATTTTTGCTGTTTTGTATTTCGCGCCATGCTATTTCACTGGCTGTTGAATAGTGTGGGACGGTCACGTCCCACCTTGCCCAGAGAGGTTAACAAAAATAAAAAATAACTTGTTAAATCAAATCAGTATTTCCCATCAAAACTCAGTAGATATGGGTTTTGTCCTATTTTTGTTGTCTTCTTTCATAGTTTGTCTTCACCAACACTGATAATGTCTCTCCATCTCTCAACGTCTCGCCCTCTTTTTTCAACGTCTCTTTCTCCAAGGCCTCCTGTTAACCAGGTCAACTCTCCCATTGGCCACAGCTTAACAAGCTACCTTATTGGTCAAAACTTAAAAGTAAACCAACCCATTCACTTGTAGATTTAAATAAATATTTCTTAAAAATAAATGCATTAACAACATTACAATTCAGGAGCAATTCGATCACCTTTTAAATCTAATACCAATTAATTATAACAAATAAACTCTATACTTGGTTTTAACAAGGGTATTACATACAGTTTGAACGGTCATCCAACTCGGGAACTTTCTGAAGATCACTGACGTCATGATTCAACCTTGTTTTTTTCCGAGTTCCCAGTTGTCTTGAAAGCACCATAAATCCGGTGAATGCCAGACTTTGATGTAAAGGTTTGATGGCAAAATTTGCCCACAAGAAGGACCACCGTGCCGCCTTCCTGTTCAAGTGAGCACAGCACAACGGTGGGTCCAAAAATGTCTTGTATGATCTGTATAAATAATGTAATATGCCAGGGAGATATGTATACTGTAGCTAAAAAAGTAATACTAAGTGTATGTTGTGTAGTAAACTCACCCTAATAATTTGGTCTATTTCCCCTTAAGAACTTAGTCTACTGTTCTGACAGTAGAGCATGTTTTAGAGAAATGTCATCATTGAATATTGTAAGAGCTTTCTTTGTCTGCTTATATGCCCCCTTTATTTATCCTACGGTTCTGACTTGGTGTACAGGAAGAATACTGTAAGAACGGCCCATGCTCTGAATTCTGTTGTTGTACATTTCAAAAGTGCTGAACAAATGGTTGTATTGACTACGTACATCTTAGCTCCCTCATTAATGTCTTAATCGAAGTTACGGATTGTCTTTTATCCGCCCATCTTTCCCTTATGCCATAGTTTGTACATCTCAATTGTTATAGGCCTATTGCTTATGTAGGTCTCTCGGTATCTTATTCATCATTTTAGGCAATGTTGCAATAATTTCATTGTTTTGCTTACTTTGTGTATTATAATTAGCTTGTGTGCTTTTCTTGAAGAGGGGGAGATACTATATAATGTTGTTGGGTCTGTAACCATGTTTGCCAGTGACATTCTCATCCCATTCAAATATTTGTTTTCAACAAAAAGTTCAGTAATAGACCCATGTAATTCCAGTTGATATTGCTAGGGTTGTTTTGTTTGCGGAATGCGCTGTCTGTGCAGCGGTATATTGTATATAAAAGTGGATCCTCATGATTGTATTTACTTAAAATGGTAGGCCGAGTGCCTCAGTCTGTCTGTGTGGGTGTGTGTGTGTGTGGTGACTTAAAGAAGAGTAAAGTTAAGGCCTTAACATCTTGCTGAAATTATCTGAACTAACATCTATCAGAATTTCTGTCAGTGTCCATTTTGAAAGTGCTGAACGAATAGGCCTACCTCATCGCAGCTTGTTTGCTTGCACTTGCTTTTTACTTAAAGCTTAGTGTTAATGATATAAGAATAAACGTTATGAATTTATTTAACATAAATGTAATGTTTGTATGGTTCGAGTCATTTAATTTATTTAAACCCCTAAATTACCCTCAAGTTTTACAGTTGGTAAAGCATGGTGTTTGCAACGCCAGGGTTGTGGGTTCGATTCCCACGGGGGACCAGTATGGAGAAAAAATGTATGAAATGTATGCATTCACTACTGTAAGTCGCTCTGGATAAGAGCGTCTGCTAAATGACTAAAATGTAAATGTAAAATGTTACTGATAGACTTATAGGTCTACCAATTTACAGACTGGGGTGCTAGAGAAGTTGATCCCAGTGAGAATTGGTGGATAAAAGCGACCAAAACATTTGATCTCAACAAATCAATAGGGTGAGATCATGACACATTACCACAGCAGAGAGAGGTCATTAGTACCCGTGATTTCCAAGCAGGGTTAATCTCCACTACACTCTTTTCCAATTAAGGCAGATGCATTGCTTAATGGGAGTGATAAATCAAAGCAATGAAGCATTAGTGGTCATGCTATGCTATGTCATACCTTGACCCATAGCATGAGTTCAGCAATGTTGCGCAATCAATAAGATCTTATGTAATGTGTTCTTAGTATGCTGTAACACCGTTTTTCTATAAAAAAAGAGATACTGTGCACAGGCACAGCAGTTCAGGCCTGTTGAATCCTAGGAAACAGGTAGTAGAAGTGAACACGTCTCCTCAATGCCTGTTTCCTTTGTAGCCAAAGGCAGAATTAACTGGGGTTTTTTGCACTTGCAATTGATACTGCTCAATTTAGAATGCTAGGCTAAACAAGGGCTACAGAGAGCCAGAGAAAAAGGCTCCGCAAGGATTCACAAGTCATCACTTACAAATCAGTGAAGGCTTCCTCTGCTTACTGTATATGTACTGCCATTAATGATCTTGTTCCTCCAAGGCCGATATTAATTAGGACTTCATACCTTCTGTCTCCATGGAGGATTGGGGTTATCAATGAGTCTGGGGGGAGAGGTTTTTGTCTGCTGTGTTGTAGCTCCTAGAGAACAGTGTCCCTCTGCCCAAAGGGAGCTGTGTTCTCTTTTTCAGACCACTGGAGGTCTCTGACTCTGTGCCTCTCTCTGCCATAGACATTAAAACAAGTAGATGGTGATAGAGCTGACGTCATCCACGTATTCCTATGGAAAACTCCTGATGGCGCATGAAAACAGAAGTATTTGAATTTGAAGCATGCCATATTGCTGAATGGCACCAAAAATTGCTAAGGATCATGGTGAAAGTGGCCGTAACTAGCAAAATATCATGGGCAACGTAGTCGTTTTCATCCTGCCTGAGAGAGTCAACCCAACTTCTGTTTTAATGTCTATGGCATGAGGGCGTGAGCCTCCTCGTAGGTCTGTCAGCATGTGGTTGTGTGTGACAATGTGTAGCAAACTTTTAAATAATTCACCATGGGGATCATCACAAACACTTTTTAGAGGCCAAAACGTCCGTCAAATGTTTTGGGGTTTCTAGGCCAGACCAGGACTTTTGGCACTGCCAGGCTGCTACACAGTCGCTGACCAGCAGAGCTTGTGACTTCACACTCCAGACAGGACACTGGGGGCCTGCTCTTGTCTCTCTGACACTAGTGAGGTCTCTGCGCTTTGCTTTAGACCTGAGGGCCTCTTTCCATTTCAGGTGATCTGATGAAGCATTTACCACCATCTTTGTTAACTTGTCTTTCGTTTTAGAAGGGCAATTGTCTGGCAATAGGCCTTCACTTACAGTAATTGCTATAGTAATCTTCAGCCAACACTTACACTGACCAAAAATATAAACGCAACATGCAACAATTTCAAAGATTTTACGGAGTTTAAGGAAATCCGTCAATTGAAATAAATTCATTAGGCCCTAATCTATGGATTTCACATGACTGAGGTGACCATTAGACTGAATATGTTTGAGGGGACAACTGTTTTTTAAAATTAAATTCACAATTTACCACTCACGTGCTCATTTCTGCCCAATATAAACCAACAATGTGCTACCTTTTTGTAGCATTTCTGACAATGCTAACATCTTTTCAGCCGAATCTGAGTTCTTAAACCGGGTTCAACTCGGTTGATGCACAACAGTAGCAGTTAGCTCGTAGAAGGCTAGCAGTTGTACTGTAGCTAGCTAGATAACACCAGTTAGATGAGAAGCAAAAGGAAGGTAGCTAGCTAGCTAGGTATATTTTACTATGGAAGGTTTTTCATATGGGTGAAGTCGTCTGTGTAAACTGCTGACCTGGACACTTGGGTGTAATCAGTACGCTCCCTCCACTGTCAATGCCATTCTTGTCATTATAATCCAAATTTGCACTGACCTGATCAACACAGTGTCAGGTTATTTTTCAATCTGTTCCCGAAAACCTGAAGTTACCAACAACGATGAGACAGCCTACAGTGAGAAGGTGAAGGCCCTGGGAGTGGGGTGCCTGGAAAATAAGCTCTCACTCAACGTCAAAAAAACTAAGGAGATGATCGTGGACTTCAGGAAACAGCAGAGGGAGCACCCCCCTATCCACATCGATGGGACTGCAGTGGAGAAAGTGGAAAGCTTCAAGTTCCTCGCTGTACACATCACTGACAAACTGAAATGGTCCACCCACACAGACAGTGTGGTGAAGGAGCAACAGCGCCTCATCAACCTCAGGAGGCTGAAGAAATTTGGCTTACCACTTAAAATCCTCACAAACTTTAACAGATGCATAATTGAGAGCATCCTGTCGGGCTGTATCATCGCCTGGTACGGTAACTGCACCGCCCACAACTGCAAAGCTCTCCAGAGGGTGGTGCGGTCTGCCCAACGCATTACCGGGGGAAAACTTCCCGCCCTCCTGGACACCTACAGCACCCGATGCCATAGGAAAGCCAAAAAGATCAAGGACATCAACCACCCGAGCCACTGCCTGTTCACCCTGCTATCATCCAGAAGGCGAGGTCAGTACAGGTGTATCAAAGCTGGGACCGAGAGACAGAAGCTGTTTTCAATCTCAGGGCCATCAGACTGCTAAACGGCCATCACTCGCGAGGCGGCTGCCTATAGACATAGATTAGGAATCACTGGCCATACTGTACTCCATACTATTCTACGGTATCTTAGTCACTTTAAGATATTTACACACAATTAGTCAAATGCCGCTCTGTCATATATGTATATATTCTTAATCCATTCCTTACGTAGATTTACGTGTATTTTGGGTATATGTTGTGAAACTGTTAGATATTACTTGTTAGATATTACTGCACTGTTGGCGCTAGAAGCACAAACATTTCGCTACACCCGCAATAACATCTGCTAAACACGTGTATGTGACCAATAAATTCGTTTTTTTTATTTTTATTTGATACAATCATAATGATCATTGCTTGCTTACTTGACCTGTGCTCAGTCAAAAGAAAAACCCATGTTTGCTAACTTGGTTACCTATGTGATCAAATATAACTGTTTTGAACACAACTGTTTTAGACAATTTTTTTAACCAAGCAAGATAAATAAACGTTCACTCAGTACTGAGTGAATAAACAAAAACATTTTGGAATGAACCCGTGCTGTTATCACCAGACTGTCCATTTAAATAGTGTCAAGTTGACATATCTATTACAGGGTTCGTAGCGTAATGGTTGGTGTCATCGCCCTGGGACTTGAAGGTCCTGGGTTTGACTAACGGGATATTTTGACAGTTCTCTTTTGTGTATAGTTTTTGATGGCCCCATACTTTTCCCGACACAGACGCACGGTGTGTGTTTATTTTCATTTATTAGGTATCTTGTAAAATAGCCTTTTGGATTTGTTGGGCATTGTTGATTGGCAAGGGACAGGCAGTGTGGTGTACTAGTGCTTCCGTCTTGATACTACGGAGGTGAGAATGTGGAGAGACCAGCTCTCAAACTCTCAAGGAAGACATTGTTGCCCTCATCTGCCAGATGCACACCATCCCTACGGTACAAATGCACACGATAAGTTGCACAGGTTGTGAACGCCGCTTTCTGTCATTTGAGAGGTTAAGAAATTTGTCAAGCTGGCCCACGTGGAGCTGACAAACGACTTAAGCTTATTCATATGCACACAGTACATCGCACACTATCAGTAGCCCTTATGTATGTTCTGTTACAAATGCTGTGAGTACTCCCATCTGTTTTCATATGTATACTGTCATTTATAAATGTGGGAATGTGTGCTCTTTTATTATAGTTGAACAGCTGTGTACAGCATTACTAAGAACATTTGTAGCTGGAGCACCTATCCAATGTCAGATTTGTAAATATGTATTCTTAAGGGTTTTGTTCTTGTCGAATGACTTTGTATTTTACAGTGTTTCTCAGAAGTTTATCATTTGTCAGTGTTTGTATCAGGAGTTACCAAAATTGCTATTGACGAGCCTATGCAGGCTTTTTGTTCAAGCCCAGTGTTACCACACCTGATTCTACTACTCAGCTGTTCATCAAGACCTCGGCCGTTCATCAAGACCTCGGCCGTTCATCAAGACCTCGGCCGTTCATCAAGACCTCGGCCGTTCTTCAAGACCTCGGCCGTTCATCAAGACCTCGGCCGTTCTTCAAGACCTCGGCCGTTCATCAAGACCTCAGGTGTTCAAGACCTCAGCCGTTCATCGAGACCTTGAATAGTAGAATCAGGTGTGGTATAACTGGGCGTGAACAAGAAAGTCTGCATAACCCTGTAGCTCTTCAAGAGCAATTGTGGCCATCCCTGAATTATATGTACAAAGTTGACTATATCTGATGAATATACTGGAAATTGAGCTGTTAATATGTATAACTACATTATTTCTGTTGTCATTTGTCATTATTGTGTACTTTTACTTTACTTTTACTGCATAATTTTTTTGTGCTATAATGTTGTATAATAATGTTGTATAATCACATTCCGGTGTAAAAACCATGGAAAGTAATCATTATTTTTTTTTATATATAGGCCTATTGTAAATGTGTATAATTGTATCGTCATCTTTATTGCCAAAGTAAACTTTAAGCTACATAGTCATTTGACAGAGGTAATGAACTCTCCATTGTTCAGCACAGCAATTGATAAAACAGGACCATTTAGAAAAACAGTTGTGTCAAGTTGGCTGGATGTCCTTTGGCTAGTGGACCATTATTGATACACACGGCAAACTGTTGAGCATGAAAAACCCAGCAGTGTTGCAGTTCTTAACACAAAGCGGTGCGCCTTGGACCTACAACCATACCCCGTGCAAAGGCACTTAAATCTTTTATCTTGCCCATTCCCCCTCTGAATGGCACACATACACAATCCATGTCTCCGTTGTCTCAAGACTTAAAAATCCTTCTTTAACCTGTCTCCTCCCCTTCTTCACTGATTTGAAGTAGATTTAACAAGTGACATCAATAAGGGATCATAGCTTTCATCTGGATTCACATGGTCAGTGTCATGGAAAAAGCATGTTTTGTACACTCTGTATATGAGTGACTGTGTCGAACATACCACACATCCTGCTTTTTATGTTAGGTACCTGCTGACCAAAAAAGATCTTTAGGAAAAATATTTATTTTTCAATGATATGTATTGTTAAAATAAAGGTTTAAGGAAATACAGACAGGCACCAAATTTGTACCGACAACAAAAAAAACAGTTCACTCAATCAATTCTGATGGTGTTGTAAGTATAAAAGCAAAGCATGCTTTCATGGATGAAAAAAGTATTGAAAAGGTAGTGGAATGGGTTAATGTCTTTGTCGGGTGTGAAGAATGCCATGCATTACCTTTGTAATGAGTATAGATTAGCCTGTTTGAGAAGGTTTGAATCCTAAGCAACCTGCCTACACATTGTTGGAAGTATAGTAGACCAACATAGGTACTGTAGTAAGTCAAAGCTGTGTGCTGGAAAATCTTGGTAGAGCATGGATGAAGTTTGCATTGTGGTGCTCGTGAATTTCATTTATTTTTCGGCTTCAGACCAATGTCTACTTCCCACTTAAAACAGTTTTTAGTTTTTAATTATAAGCCAAATCTAAAATGTTCTTATTACATTTATCACTTTTTAGCCTAACAATCAATGGTTGCATAATTCTAAACCAGTAAAGTCAATGATCATCTCTCAAGGTCTTGTTTGAAAATGTTTATTTATGTCATTGGGGTTTTCAAACACCTAGGGAAAAATAGAAAAGGTTCAAATGAACAAAACCACTTTATAAAACCAATTTAGGGTACATCTGGGCCTAACGGCCTACGTTGGCCTATTAATAGGAATGCTAGGCAATGATAATTAAATAGGCTAAATAAATCAACACCAAACATACAGTAGCCCAAGAATAAATGCATGTCCAAGTTTTGTCACATGCAGAAGTACAGAGAAATGCTTAACTTGTATGCTCTAACCAACAGTACATTAACCTATCAAAATAGTATAACTAATACAAATTATAAATATTTATAATAAAGAAAACAAGAAATAAGATTGGAAGCTATATACAGGGTTAGTGCCAATATCAAATTTACAATATGCAGGGATACATGAGTATAGATATGGTGCATTCGGAAAGTATTCAGACCCCTTGACTTTTTCCAAATGTTGTTACTTTACAGCCTTATTCTAAAATTGATTAAATGTTTTTCCTCATCAATCTACACACAATACCCCATAATGACAAAGCGAAAACAAGTTACTAATAATAAAAAACAGATACCTTAGTTATATAAGTATTCAGAGCCTTAGCTATGAGACTCGAAATTGAACTCAGGTGCATCCTGTTTACGTTGATAATCCTTGATGTTTCTACAACTTGATTGGAGTCCAACTGTGGTAAATTCAATTGATTGGACATGATTTGGAAAGGCACACACCTGTCTATATAAGGTGCCACAGTTGACAGTGCATGTCAGAGAAAAAAACCAAGCCATGAGGTTGAAGGAATAGTTTGTAGAGCTCGAGACAGAATTCTGTCAAGGCACAGATCTGGCAAAGGGTACCAACACATTTCCGTAGCATTGAAGGTCCCCAAGAACAGTGGCCTCCATCATTCTAAAATGGAAGAAGTTTGGAACCACCAAGACTCTTCCTAGAGCTGGTTGCCCGGCCAAACTGAGCAATCGGGGGAGAAGGGCCTTGGTCAGGGAGGTGACTAAGAACCCGATGGTCACTCTGACAGAGCTCCAGTGTTCCTCTGTGGAGATGGGAGAACCTTCCAGAAGGACAACCATCTCTGCACTCTACCAATCAGGCCTTTATGGTAGAGTGGCCAGACGGAAGCCACTCCTCAGTAAAAGGCACATGAGCGCTTGCTTGGAGTTTGACAAAAGACACCTAACCCAGGGGTTCTTAACTTTTTCAGCTTGGGACCCAAATGACCCAAGCTTAGGAAAATAGGCAACTATACATACATATCAGTACATTTCATTGCCCTTATGCCTAAAACAAATGCAATAAATACAAAAACAAATAACAATTAAATTAAATATCCATATAAATATCTATTCATGTTTATTGCCCCCCATTAAAAACACTATTACATATCTGTCTAGGTTGGAACTGTTGCTGTTAAAATACAATACATAATTTTCATTCTGAACTGGAATCAACCGATTGATCACATCACACAGATGAATAACAGAACACACACACACACACACAGGCTTTTTGATGGTGCAACCCTAAGTAACAGTACAGGTGAAAAATGATCAGACCTACTGTACATCTTACTGTAGAAATTATTGTAGAAAGAAAGTCTAGGTTGGAACTGTTGCTGTTAAAATACAATACATATTTTTTATTCTGAACTAGAATAAACTGATTGGTCACAGCACACAGATGTAGACCAGAAAAAAACACAGTCCTAATGAGGGCATGTCTATTCTGGGTTCCGTTTTTGACAGTGCAACACAAGTCATGCTCAGCCTTGAAACTGTTTCTGTACTTGTTTTTTTAAGTATGTCAGAATTGAGAACCCTGACTCGCATAGGTATGTGGTGCCAAACTGGACCAGAACATCTACTGCTTTCTCAGTCAGGCAGGAGACCGCTTCCTGCTGTAGATGAACAACCCAGAACTGTGCGAGTGTGTTTGCCTCAAAAAGCATCTTGCTGCAGTTTATTCCAGTTAAGAATACTAATTATTTTAGTATTTTAACAGAAACAGTTCCAACCTCGACTAGTTTTCAACAATAATTTCTACAGTAAAATGTACAGTAGGCCTGATCATTTTTCATCTTCATCTGTACTGTTACTAGGGTTGCACTATCACTAGCTAGCTTGCTTTTGCGAATGTTAGCTATTAGCTGTGTACAAGGCCAGGGAATTGTTTGAAAGATAAACTCACATCTACTACTATGACAGTTAGTTAGTACTCTCTTATTTCTGCTGATCAACCTGTTATAAAATGACAACAATGCCTTGCTAGCTGACTTACTTTTCCACTGTCGAAGCACTGTTTCCTGAAGCATTCTGCCCTGTTCTGAAAGAACTCCCAGGGTTTACCATCATGCTGTGGATGTTTCGTCAGGACGTGTCGTTTTATTAATATGTTCATTATGAGAGACTCATTACTAAGCACTTACCCGCACAATACACATTGTGGGCGCTCCTTGTTATAAGTTTGTATGAAAGAGAGAGAAAGTTATCGCTGTATATGCGTTTCATGACAATTGAACTCAGTCAGAACTTGTGGCTAGCATAAATTCATTTCATGACAGCAGTGAGTGCTGGCGAGTAGGAATAACAAGTCAGTGGCTTGACCGACAGCGCTGCATCGTGTGTGTCGCGGAGTGATCTTCAAGAAAACTGCAGAAAAAAGATCCGGTAAACCGCGAAGCACACGGGCTCCCTCACACTCACGCAGCTGACAAACTGAGCAGAGGCCGCTGCAAAGAGCGCAGATGCACTTGGCCAAATCAATTCCAGTAATTAATGAAATAATAATACATTTACTCTGACACGCGCGACCCACCATTAAAACAGAGGTTACTGAAGTGGCCCATACTTTAAGAAAGGCTGACCTATAGGACTCTCAGACATGAGAAACAAGATTTTCTGGTCTGATGAAACCAATATTTAACTCTTTGGCCTGAATGCCAAGCGTCATGTCCAGGGGCGGAAATCCCGGGGGGGACGGGGGACACACGACCCCCCCACCCTGGGAAAAATATGATTTGTCCCCCCCAATATATCACTGAAACATAACTATGTAATTTAAATAATATTAATAATACGCAATGAAAGCAATTGTGCTGATTATAAACACTTAATAGCGTGTTTTTAAGTTTCAAAAGATTGCGACCCCCCCACCCTTTGCCTCACAATGGTTTGATCCACTGCCAGTTCCTTAGTTGGCAAGGTAACAGAGGGGTCATATCTACTGTCTGAAAGGCACTCAATGAACGTAACTGACGTGAGGTTAATCGAGTCAATCGCGCACACACACTAGCTGAATATGCAGAGCTAGCACGCAAATATTAACTATTAAGCTAGCTAGTACCTATTCCATTTATGTGGCATCGTCAAAGATGGAATCTTTGCTATCGTCAATTTATTCCAAGATCAGCATGCAGATGATGTAAGTTAGTGCTTCAAAGTCCCTGTGATAAGGTTAGCGATAAACTGAAGTCCAAACTGAACAGAACTACACTCTCTTCTACCATTGTCTTAAATATATTTAATGGTCTCGTTGCAAAAGCTAAATTGTCGCAAGGGAACTTTTATTTATTTATTTATTTTATTTCACCTTTATTTAACCCGGGTAGCAAAGATTATAGCAAACACCACTGAAACTGAATTGGTGCTCGCTAGCTTTGCAAATTCAGCTATTGTTGGAAGCCAGCCAATATGAAACAAACTATTAAAATTACAAAAGGTTGCAACATATGTTGTGTAAATGGTGAACTCATACAGCTGTCAACTCGTCATTTTAATCCGTTTCACATTTGCTAGCTACCTTTTAGATCGAAGCCCAACTAGAATGATAGAAGATGATAGAAGCCCATCTCCTACTGTAAATAACCTACACTGTGTGTGTGTGTGTAGCCAGCCAGCCAGCCAGGTAGAAAAATGGCAGAAAAATAAAAGACGGACATCAGAGTATTTTTCAATACACCAAAACGCATAGTAAGAACCCTAGTAGCCTAATATCTCAAAGACTAGTTGATAAAATGTTCATAAGAAAGAATTGAAATTCTAATGGAAATGTTTCACAATGATGTCATTAGGCAGAGCAGGCAACAGATGGCACGCAGACAGCAGAGTTGGGGACAGATATACAGGGACAGACTGGCAGAGACAGGGAGTCTCAGGTAAGTTTGTTGAGTCTTTGTTTGGCAACATTATGAAAGGTTCTCAATTTTTTTTACTTGTAAAATAGGAACATAATTGGAAAATGCCATGGATACCCCCACTCTCAACTTAAACTGGTGACTGAACTAAGATTTGTTAAAGGCAATGGTATTGCTGTTGTGATTAGTTGTGTAGTTTTGGGTACCGGTAGTTAGGAGTACGGCAAACACCTTATTTCATTGGTTCCTCAATATACATTTACCATATTACAATGTAGGCTATGTGTTACAGCACTACTTTTGGTGTCCCCCTCAGGAATTGCTCTTGAGAAAATTTCATGTAATTGTCCCCTCCAAAGTTGATATCAGATTTTCGCCCCTGGTCATGTCTGGAGGAAACCTGGCATCATCCCTACGGTGAAGCATGGTTGTGGCATAATCATGCTGTGGGGATGTTTTTCAGCGGCAGGGACTGGGAGACTAGTCAGGATCGAGGGAAAGATGAACGAAGCAAATTACAGAGAGATCCTTGATGAAAACCTGCTCCAGAGCGTTCACGATCTCAGACTGGGGCGAAGGTTCACCTTCCAACAAGACAACAATTGTCCTTGAGTGGCCCAGCCACAGCCCGGATTTGAACCTGATTGAATATCTTTGGAGACACCTGAAAAGAGCTGTGCAGCGACACTCCCCATCCAACCTGACAGAGCTTGAAAGGATCTGCAGAGAAGAATGAGAGAAACTCTCCATATACAGGTGTCCCAAGCTTGTAGCGTTATACCAAAGAATACTCAAGGCTGTAATCGCTGCCAAAGGTGCTTCAATGAAGTACTGAGTAAAGGGTCTGAATGCTTATGTAAATGTGATATTTCAGTTTTATCTTTTTAATACATTTGCAAACATTTCTAAACCTGTTTTTGCTTTGTCATTATGGGATATTGTATGTAGATTGATGAGGGGGGAAAAAAACAATTTAATCCGTTTTAGAATAAGGCTGTAAAGTAACAAAATATGGAAAAAGTCAAGGGGTCTGAATACTTTCCAAATACACTGTAGATAGATACTAATATATACAGTGCCTTGCAAAAGTATTCATCTCCCTTGCCGTTTTTCCTATTTTGTTGCATTACAACCTGTAATTTAAATTGATTTTTATTTGGATATCATGTTATGGACATACACAAAAAGTTTTACTTGTTTCAGAAAATTCTAAAAAATAACAAATGGAAAAGTGGTGTGTGCATATGTATTCACCCCCTTTGCTATGAAGCCCCTAAATATGATCTGGTGCAACCAATTACCATTCAGAAGTCACATAATTAGTTAGATTGCACACAGGTGGACTTTATTTAAGTGTCACATGATCTATCACATGATCTCAGTATATATACACCTGTTCTGAGTCTGCAACACCACAAAGAAAGGGGCACCACCAAGCAAGCGGCACCATGAAGACCAAGGAGCTCTCCAAACAGGTCAGGGACAAAGTTTTGGAGAAGTACAGATCAGGGTTGGGTTATAAAAAAATATCCGAAACTTTTAACATCCCGCGGAGCACCATTAAATCCATTATTAAAAAATGGAAAGAATATGGCACCACAACAAATCTGCCGAGAGAGGACCACCCACCAAAACTCACAGACCAGGCAAGGAGGGCATTAATCAGAGAGGCAACAAAGAGACCAAAGATAACCCTGAAGGAGCTGCAAAGCTCCACAGCGGAGACTGGAGTATCTGTCCATAGGACCACTTTAAGCCGTACACTCCACAGAGCTGGGCTTTATGGAAGAGTGGCCAGAAAAAAGACATTGCTTAAAGAAAATAATAAGCAAACATGTTTGGTGTTCACCAAAAGGCATGTGGGAGACTCCCGAACGTATGGAAGAAGGTACTTTGGTCAGATGAGACTAAAATTGAGCTTTTTGGCCATCAAGGAAGACGCTATGTCTGGCACAAACCCAACACCTCCCATCACCCCGAGAATACCATCCTCACAGTGAAGCATGGTGGTGGTAGCATCATGCTGTGGGGATGTTTTTCATCGGTAAGGACTGAGAAACATGTCAGAATTAAAGGATTGATGGATGGTGCTAAATACAGAGAAATTCTTGAGGGAAACCTTTTTCAGTCTTCTAGAGATTTGAGACTGGGACGGGGGTATAGTTATGCACGCTCAAGTTTTCTGTGTTTTTGTCTTATTTCTTGTTTGTTTCACAAAAACAAATATTTTTAATATTCAAAGTGGTAGGCATGTGGTGTAAAGCAAATGATATCAACCCCCCCAAAAAAATCTATTTTAATTTCAGGTTGTAAGGCAACAAAATAGGAAAAATGCCAAGGGGGTGAATACTTTCGCCAGCCACTGTAAATGTGAACGGGAGTAATAGTGACCAGTAGCAAGATAAAATAGATACGTACTAATGGTAATGACAGTCAATAATCAATGAACACTAGCATAATGGTAGTAATAAATCTAATCAATAATAATTTTAGCAGCAACATAGGTTGGAGGGGGAGCAGTACAGTAGTTGTTAGCCATTTAACTTTTCACAAAATAAAATGTTGGTCAAAACACAGGCTTGCCTACATCGTATCCAGGGGCGTCATTTCAACTAAACAGGGTATGGTAAAGTGAATCCACCCCCCCACAATGTTAACTAAAATGCAATTTAAAGAACAGAAAAAAACAACCAAAATGTACTCTATCCAAATATCACCTTGGCTGGTGTAACTTCATTCACCTCAGTTGATACAGGACAAACACGTCATACACCAATTATCTGCTATGCACTAGCTCAGCACCGGGACCAAAAACTCTAGTTTCATGTCAAGTCAGACAGCAGTTACCTGGCTAGCCATCTACAGCCATCTTCCACCTCTGCTCTGTTTTGAGAGCAAAGTTGCGCTGTCCATAGTTCTAAAGCCAGCTAAGCCTTCCCGCCCTGCTCTGAGCCGTCTGCATGTTCCTAAAGCCAGCGGTCAAATACTGCTACACTGCATTTCCCTTTTAATCAGGATTGGAATGATTTTAGTAGCCTATTTTAAATTGTTGAGCTAGGCGCAGGGGTGGGAAATTCCAGTCCTCAGGGGCCTGATTGTTGTCACAGTTTTGCCCCAGTCCCAGCTAACACACCTGACTCCCAATAATCACCTAATCATGATCTTCAGTTTAGAATGAAATTTGATTCATCAGCTGTGTTTGCTAGGGATGGAGAAAAAGTGTGACACCTATCAGGCCCCTGTGGACTGGAGTTGTCCACCCCTGAGCTAGGGTATGGTGACTGCCATATTTTGCCATACCCAATTGAAGCCCCTGATTGTATCCAAATATAGCCATAGAATAAAATAAATGAAACATGAGCCTTCTGGTGACACAAACTTGGTGTTGAAGAGGAAGATGGGGAACACGAAGAAACAGACACCCAGTTAGAGCTGAGAGGGGAGCTGCGCAGCACAGTGGAGAAAGTGAAGAAACTTGTGTTTCACTTTGGCAAGTTAGTCATTGGTCAGTGATGACAAGCTAAAAGGGGTAGGCTACGTGAAGGAATAGTTCAGGAAACATCACAAGATGAACTTAGACTGCTGCACACGGGGAACAGTCGCAGATATGGTAGATATTGTGTGTAGCACAACACTGTTTGCAATGGCATGGTAGGAGAACCCGTTGCTCTCAGCCATTTCTTCTAGGAGGATTTACTGCTAAAGCCCCCTCTGCACATGCCTAGCAAGTGTTACTTGGGGGTGTAGGCCTGCACATATTAATCTGTGTTATCAGATTTAGCATTTTTCCTCTGTAGCTCTAATTTTTGTGAAGCTCTGTTGGAGCCGTAGGTCTACTAACTGCATTTAATTCAAGGTCACGTGTGAAGTTACAGCATAAACAATGCGTGTGCTTTCAATTTATGATGTGACTTTGTAGACCTAAATACCACAGGCTACAACAGTACACACACTCACAGATACACACTGAACATTGGTGATTGATCATACAGAGAAGGATGTGTTTGGGTTATGATTGTATCTGTCAGTAGGCCAATTAAAGGCACTGATTTTTGCAGATGAGAAAATAGTTGGCATTTACAATGTTTGTTTGTGTGTTTAAACAAGCTAAAAACACCTAGCACCTGGATGGGAACCTTACATAAGAGCCGCAGACCACAAGAAGCACTCTGTTTCAAAGTGCTGTGCTTGGCAATTATTATAAAACAAAAGGACGCTCTCAAGGGTCCTCCAAGGTTGTCTCTCCTCCAAGCTTTTCATTTGTGTAAAAGAGGTCTGTCACCCTCTTTGCGATGCCCGGCTAGCTAATTGGATGGAAATATTATAGATTTTGCGGCTCCTGCCAGTCACACAGCAATTACTTGTGTGTTTGATGGCAGTTTCCGTCTATACATCTTCTGCAGTTCAAATATGGTTTGCACTACAATTAGAATGTCGAAGGTCACTCCCAGGGCCGCAGTGCAGCATACATTTCAAATATCAAGTCACCGGAATGTCAGCTCAGCACATGATTTCAAAGCAGAACAGCAAGTGCATTCAGATGTTAGGGCAGAACCAGTGATCGGTCCTTTTCCATGCCCAAAAAAGGGGCTTGCCTTACTTTATCCAGATTTTACTAAACATGATCTTCACACACAAAGTAAAAGCCTTTCAATAAGCAGTGCATATCAAGAAAAATGGATTTGCTGCAGTTGATTATCGTTAGAATATTTTGGCATTTACTATTTTGGCATACTAATCAGAACATCCACTTGAGTCCCTAATGTACTTTACAGGATGATCTGACCTCTTTTTGCATTGAACTAGTTTCAGAATCTAAAACAATGGATCACATTTGGAAAAGTTAAAAGGACCAATTTATAGTGCATTCGGAAAGTATTCAGACCCCTTCGCTTTTTCAACATTTTGTTACGCTACAGCCTTTTTCTAAAATGGATTTGAAATTATCCTCATCAATCTACACAAAATACCCCATAATGACAAAGCAAAAACAGGTTTTTAGAAATGTTTGCAAATGTATTAAAAATAAAAAAAACAGAAATATCACATTTACATAGGTATTCAGACCCTTCACTCAGTACTTTATTGAAGCACCTTTGGTAGCGATTACAGCCTAGAGTTTTATTTGGTATGACGCTACAAGCTTAGCACACCTGTATTTGGGGAGTTTCTCCCATTCTTCTCTGCAGATCTTCTCAATCTCTGTAAGGTTGGATGGGGAGGTACACTGCACAGCTATTTTCAGGTCTCTCCAGAGATGTTCGATCATGTTCAAGTCCAGGCTCTGGCTTGGACACGCAAAGACATTCAGAGACTTGTCCTGAAGCCACTCCTGCGTTGTCTTGGCTGTGTGCTTAGGGTCGTTGTCCTGTTGGAAGGTGAACCATTTCCCCAGTCTGAGGCCCTGAGCGCTCTGGAGCAAGTTTTCATGAAGGATCTCTTTGTACTTTGCTCCGTTCATCTTTCCCTCGATCCTGACTAGTCTCAAAGTCCCTGCCACTGAAAAACATCCCCACAGCATGATGCTGCCACCATCATGCTTCACCGTAGGGATGGTGCCAGGTTTCCTCCAGATGTGACTTGGCATTCAGGCCAAAGAGTTCAATTTTGGTTTCATCAGACCAGAGAATCTTGTTTCTCATGGTCAGAGTCCTTTAGGTGCCTTTTGGCAAACTCCAAGCGGGTTGTCATGTGCCTTTTACTGAAGAATGGCTTCCGTCTGGCCACTCTACCATTAAGGCCTGATTGGTGGAGTGCCTCAGCGATGGTTGTCCTTCTGGAAGTTTCTCCACTCTCTACAGAGGAACTCATCAGGTTCTTGACACCCTGACCAAGGCTCTTCTCTCCCAATTGCTCAGTTTGGCTGGGTGGCCAGCTCTAGGAAGAGTCCTGGTGGTTCCAAACTTCTTACATTTAAGAATGATGGAAGACACTGTGTTCTTGGGGAACTTCAATACTGCAGACATTTTTTGGTACCCTTTCCCAGATCTGTGCCTTGACACAATCCTGTCTCGGAGCTCTACGGACAATTCCTTCGACGTCATGGTTTTTGCTCTGACATGCACTGTCAACTGTGGGACCTTTCCAAATCATGTCCAATTAGTTGAATTTACAACAGGTGGACTCCAAGTTGTAGAAACATCTTAAGGATGATCAATGGAAACAGGATGCAACTGAGCTCAATTTCAAGTCTCATAGCAACGGGTCTGAGTACTTAGGTAAATAAGGTATTTAAAAAATAAATCAATTTGTAAACATTTCTAAAAACCTGTTTTCACTTTGTCATTATGAGGTATTTTGTGTAGATTAATGGAGGCATTTTATTTACTCAATTTTAGAATAAGGCTATAACGTAACAAAATGTGGAAAAAGTCAAGGGGTCTGAATACTTTCCAAATGCACTGTATATCAAAATGTCAAAGATAAAATAATTTTGAAATGGCCTCCCAAAGTAGCACATAAACCCAATTGTACATTCCTGATAAATTCACACCCAATATGTTGACATTAACATCAGTGCTGCAGACTATACAAGAACTATAGTGAAAACAATGGGGTGATGAATAGTGAGCAATCTGGCAGTTGTTGTTCTTCTACCATGGCTGCTTGCAGGTCCATGTCCAAGGCAAGGACATGAAACATCTGAGGCCTCGTTGTGCACGCAGTGTTCCACTAACATTTTTACCCTCTTCAATCATCCCATTTTAAGCTGTGGTTGAGATTTCAGTACTCCCCCTGTCAGATACCCGGTAACTGTTGGGTCTGCTGTGAAGAAGTTGGCACAGAGAAATTCTAGAGCATGCCACGGAAAATTGAAGCCACAGAGGTCCCATCGGCACATGCCTCCCCTTAGACTCCCTCAGAGCTCTCCTATCTTAGTGCTATTTAGGCCCGGCGCTGGCAAGCACGCTCTGTCTGACACAGTTACTATTGTTTAAAGGGCCACTACCCAGACAGTGACGGCAAAGGCTGCTCGGCGATCCTGGACAAGCTGTCCTGGTTTCTGCTTATCTTTACCCCAGATGTAGGTACAGGGGTGTCTAAGCTCCCCCATATCTGCTCTCCCTTAATCCCTTGTCCTTTATCATCCTCCTCTGGGTCATTGAGTGACTGTCAGTGACTGACATAACAAGAGAAAAACTGAGAGAAAATGTAGGAATTGCACTTTTTGTATTCTAACTATAAACAGACCCCAATTGTATTCTAACGCTTGAGACTCTGACTGAGTTCCTATAAATCTAAATATTATAGCATTTTTTTTACTCTGACCTGTCGCGACCCACCATTAACATGTCACCACCCACCATTAACATGTCACGACGCACCATTAACATGTCACGACGCACCATTAACATGTCACCACCCACCATTAACATGTCACCACCCACCATTAACATGTCACCACCCACCATTAACAATGTCACGACGCACCATTAACACAACCCATACTTTAAGAAATTCTGCTTTAGGGAATAGCATTCATGTTTATACATGGGTATACCCAGTCTGAGGACCATGTATGTTTCACTAAAACATCTTACTGTTCTCTACCTGTGCTGATGGATATCTACTTGGGCTCACTGTTGAGTTATGAGTTATTAACACGTTGGCAGTCTGGGTCCTTAAGTATACTGTGCTTGAAAATTTCAGTCCAGTTTTATCTCAGTAGCAGTCTGGTAGATATTCGTAGTGTTTTGGAACACCAAATCTCTGTTTACCTGGCAACGCTAAATCTTAGTCTTATACAGAGGAATGCCAAAGGCAGTAAGTACAGTTAATCTCCGTTAAACCCAACACTTGATTTACCAATCTGTCCTGACAAAAAAAAAAAAATCCCCCTCCTTTCTAAACAGGTTGTTGCACTACGCTTGTAATAATACATCACATTCGCTGAGTCACAGTGATTCTCAGCCATGCCTTGCTTTTGCACTGACTTGATTGAAGAGTTCAACACTTGTTTGGTCCCTCTGCCTGAAGTCTTATTTGGTCATTGTAGGCACATGTAACACTACATTTACATAGATGACAGCTATACATAGATGAGTTGTACACAACAAACACTTGACATTGTGTTTCCATCAGAGGTTGCTGTGTTTCTATTAGAGGTTGCTGTGTTTCTATTAGAGGTTGCTGTGTTTCTATTAGAGTTTGCTGTGTTTCTATTAGAGTTTGCTGTGTTTCTATTAGAGGTTGCTGTGTTTCTATTAGAGGTTGCTGTGTTTCTATTAGAGGTTGCTGTGTTTCTATTAGAGGTTGCTGTGTTTCTATTAGAGGTTGCTGTGTTTCTATTAGAGGTTGCTGTGTTTCTATTAGAGTTTGCTGTGTTTCTATTAGAGGTTGCTGTGTTTCTATTAGAGGTTGCTGTGTTTCTATTAGAGGTTGCTGTGTTTCTATTAGAGTTTGCTGTGTTTCTATTAGAGGTTGCTGTGTTTCTATTAGAGGTTGCTGTGTTTCTATTAGAGTTTGCTGTGTTTCTATTAGAGGTTGCTGTGTTTCTATTAGAGGTTGCTGTGTTTCTATTAGAGGTTGCTGTGTTTCTATTAGAGGTTGCTGTGTTTCTATTAGAGTTTGCTGTGTTTCTATTAGAGTTTGCTGTGTTTCTATTAGAGGTTGCTGTGTTTCTATTAGAGGTTGCTGTGTTTCTATTAGAGGTTGCTGTGTTTCTATTAGAGGTTGCTGTGTTTCTATCAGAGGTTGCTGTGTTTCTATCAGAGGTTGCTGTGTCTCAATAGGTTGAACTGGGTCTGTGGAGCACAAACCTCCCCAGACCCAGTCGGACCAAACTTGAGTGATGCACATGACCTGGTCTTGTCTGCGAGTTTTCTTCCTCTGGCTGTTCTCTACCTCCGCTCCTCAGGCAGTGGAAAGAGGATTGTTTGGAGGTGGGAGATGGCAGCCCTACATTCACAAGCAGCTAACGCTTCCAGGATTGCATTGCCTGCTTTCCTTAGCCTCTTCTGGGTTTAAAAACATTCTTTTTTTAGCGCCTCTCTGCCAGCATGTTGCTTGGAGCTTCCAGTCCCGTCCCCCCCCCCACCAACCGGCATCAGTGGTTTACTCATAAATGCTCTTGAGTGTCTTCTGTCCCCTGAGAGACCTAAAGGAAAAGGAGTGGTTGGACAGCCAGCATGTGGATTCTTAACTATTATTAATCTCTTACCCAAGGTAAACAAGTGCCCAGTGTCACTAATGGGCACTTTCCTCAGCTCTACTGGCGGCGACAGTAAGGTTAACCTGGTGGATTCAGGGGCAAGGATGGACAATGTGATTCTGGGAGCAATGACGGTTCATTTATAAATGGGATTTTTTGGGTCATATGGTTGCATAACTCTGACACCTGCTGTATGTCCAAAGCTGCTGCTGTAGAGGGGAATGTAATAATGTCACCACTTCTGAAACGGTAGTTCTATCACAGTAGGTCTTGCCCTTATTTTTCACACTAAAATCCTAGCAATCTTTTCAATAGTCATTCAAGTGTTGAGTCCAGGTTATTTTATTTTCTAAATAGTCAGCTGGTGCCCCAATTGTGGAAGTGAAATGACCTTCAAAACCTCCTGAACTGTTCAACTGTATGTCCTCTTGTCTCTCTCCCTGAAACAATATTATAGATACATGTGCATATGTTTTTCCTGTCTTCTCTTGGCCAGTGTATGCAGCCTCTATGTTTATGAGCAGCCCAATGTCAAATGTTGAGTCTTATGTTTGCAGTAGAAGAAGCAAATGCAAAGCAGTTTTTCCGACTGACAGACTGGAATCCCTACTTGCCCACCTAGTGTCTACCCTGGCAGAATGCAAATGATTGCCATTGAATAGAATGCAAAAGGAGGGAGACTGCCTCCAGCAGGAAATATGCCAGTGCACGTACAAATCCAATCATGCGAAAAAGGCACCTTATTGCTCTGAACATAAATGCATAAAAACAAGCCTTACTTCAGAGGAGAGCAAGTAAATAGGTTTCATTAAAGACATGCTTCGGAACTTTTGCGACTAGTAAGTACACTGACCAAAAATATAAACTCAACATACAACAATTTCAAAGATTTTAGTTACAGTTCATATAAGGAAATCAGTAAATGTAAATTAATTCATTAGGCCCTAATATATTGATTTCACATGACTGGGAAGACAGATATGCATCTGTTGGTCACAGAAACCTTTGAAAAAAAGTAGTTGCGTGGATCAGAAAACCAATTAGTATCTGGTGTGACCACCATTTGCCTCATGCAGCGCGACACATCTCTTTCGCATAGAGTTGATCAGGCTTTTGATTGTAGCCTGTGGAATGTTGTCCCACTCCTATTCAATGGCTGTGCGAAGTTTCTGGATATTGGCAGGAACTGGAACATGCTGTCGTACACGTCGATCCAGAGCCTCCCAAACATGCTCAATGGGTGACATGTCTGGTGAGTATGCAGGCCATGGAAGAACTGGGACATTTTCAGCTTCCAGGAATTGTGTGTAGATCTTTGCAGCTTGGAGCCGTGCATTATCATGCTGAAATATGAGGTGATGGCAGCGGATAAATGGCAAGACAATGGGCCTCAGGATCTTGCCACGGTATCTATGTGTATTCACATTGCCATTGCTAAAATGCAATTGTGTTCGTTGTCCGTAGCTTATGCCAGCCCCTACCTTAACACCACTGCCACCATGGGGCACTCTGTTCACAACGTTGACATCAACAAACCACTCACCCACACAACGCCATACACTCTGCCATCTGCCCGGTACAGTTGAAAATGGGATTCATCTGTGAAGAGCACACATTTCCAGCGTGCCAGTGGCCATTGAAGGTGAGCATTTGCCCACAAAAGTCGGTTACAACGCCAAACTGCAGTCAGGTCAAAACCCTGGTGAGGACTACAAGCACACAGACGAGCTTCCCTGAGCCGGTTTCTGTCAGTCTGTACAGAAATTCTTCGGTTGTGCAAACCCAGAGTTTCATCAGCTGTCCGGGTGGCTGTTCTCAGACGATCCCGCAGATGAAGAATCCAGATGTGGAGGTCCTGGGCTGGCGTGGTTACAAGTGGTCTGTGGTTGTGAGGCCGGTTGGATGTACTGACACATTTTCTAAAATGACGTTGGAGGCAGCTTATGGTAGAACAAATGAACATTACATTCTCTGGCAACAGCTCTGGTGGACATTCCTGCAGTCAGCATGTCAATTGCATGCTCCCTCAAAACTTGAGGGATCTGTGGCATTGTGTTGTGTGACAAAACTGCACATTTTAGAGTGGCCTTTAGTTGTCACCAGCACAAGGTGCACCTGTGTAATGATCATACTGTTTAATCAGCTTCTTGATATGTCACACCTGTCAGGTGGATGGATTATCTTGGCAAAGAAGAAATGCTCACTAACAGGGATGTAAACAAACCAAATTTGAGTGAAATAAGCTTTTTGTGCATATGGAACATTTCTGGGAAATTTTATTTCAGCTCATGAAACTTGGGACCAACACTTTACATGTTGCGTTCATATTTTTGTTCAGTGTATTTTTTTTAAACCTCCCGCGTTGGGCTGAATGTATGCAGAATTACTGTTAGCCACAAAATCCCTAGTTTGAAAGCCAATGTTTACTGGAAGCTATGCTGTGCCATTGGTGTAATTGACTGCTGTTAGCTAGCACAGCTAATGTGAGCGCTGTTCAGGTCTGGATGAGGTCTTTCACACTGACCTCCCTAACAGTGATGGAATTTACTGTGGTCAATGAACGACTGGACATTTAAAAAAAAACATGTTTTCACTTTGTCATTAGATGGGTTAGAAAAAAATATTGAATCCATCTTGAATTCAAGCTGTAACATGGTAAAATGTGGAATAAGTGAAGGGGTATGAAAACTTTCTGAAGGCACTGTATGTGACGTAGTACGCAATTTTTGGGAACCACTTTTGGCTGGTGAGTGCTACTTTCAGAACCACTGGCTAAAAGGTATACAAAGTACTGCAGAATCTCTAAGAAATACCAAAAGTGAATATCACCCACGTGTGTTAAGCAATCATGCATTATAAGTAAATAAATCAGTGGTCACCAACCGGATCGACTAGTCGATCACCAAACATTTCTGTAAAAAACCCAACAATAAAGCCTTGCGTTCCTATTTCTTTATTTGTTTTCGCGCTGTTGGCGGTAGGTGCACTTGATTCAGCAGCCCTAGCGCCAGGAAGGTAGAACTCTGCCTACCCGGCAGGCCTAGAGAGCAAATCAAGTGCACCTATAGGCCTACAGCTGGCCAATCAGATAGCTCAGATCACTGTGTCTGCACAGTTTCCTTGAGCCATAGACTGTAAAAAAAAGTTGACACTGAGATTTCAAAACATTTGAAGCCATGACTAGAGACTCAACGAATACTCATAAAAACAGCAGCTCTTTGTTGTAAGTTCGTGTTTAAGTTGTTATTCAGCACTGTCAATGCTTTGTTCAACATTTCCATTAGCCATAAAATGCACATTCACGCTACAACTCACGCTACAACCAGCACTGCAGCTTCAATGAATGAGTATTGCAAAGTGTTCGATAAATTTGCAATATTATTAGCGGCTTGTCTTTTTTAATATCGATAAATATTTAAATGTCTTTGGTCATAGGAGTAACAACAACAATTGGTGCATGAGGCAGAAATAATGCAATGCGACTTGAGTTTCGACATCAGCTGGAAGACTGTGTCCCCATTTCTCAGCAGAGGGAGGGAGAGCGGAGGGACGTTGAGTCGGGTGTGAGGCAGCCTCACCGTGGTGCCTCACAAGTAATACAACAAATGATCTATTACCAGTGTGATCATATACCAAACTTTTTACAAATATAATTTCTAAATGGTCTGAGAATAATATCATTTTCCAGGGCAATTCAAACATAGCCAATATGCAGTGATTATGTATTGGGCCTATACCCTAATGCACAAACCTCATTACTACACAAATATTTTGTATAGGCTTATGTTTTTTAAGTCATGTTTTAAAAAAATCATTTTGACTCAGAAATGGTTGGCATCCATTTTAGATGTGCTTACGTGCCCAACAAACTACAGTGCATGACTGCTACAACAATATGTATTTTGTAGTTTCTATAGAAACACAAAAAATAAAACATTTAGCTGACCGTATGACAACAAAATGAGCAGTGTAGCAGAATGACAGTCCTCTGAATCGCTGGATTAACTTGAATGTGTGCTGTTGATTCATTGCTTGTCTCAATTATTCCTCTGAAAGGACAGTCAGCTACACCTAATACATTTAATGTGTGGATGACACATTACACCAGGGGAGATTTCCCTCCCACCAGAGCACATTGCCCAGTCTGGCCCATTGTGTTAGATGGCAGCTGTCTCTCTTACCCAGTCCCAGCCTCTAAGTAGCTTTACCCTCTGTCCTTTGCTGTGGGATAGACATACAGTACATGTGGTATCCTATGACACCACAAAACGGGATGGGGAAAGTCTGCATTATTGAGGCAGCTGCCACCCAGACCTACATATTTAATAGAGACACTGTGCTATTAACTTACAGCACTCACTCTCCACCATGACGAAAGCTAAGCCCCCTCTCTGTTAATTGTCCTTGCTGCATGGTTATCAGGAGTGTGTTTTGCCTTGGAGCGGATTGATGTAATTTGTGAACAAAGGCGATTTAGTGATAACCAGTATTAGAAATGCACAATACCTCACACAATTGGTGTAATTAGCTGTGCTAGCTAACAGCAGTCAAAGTGAGCGCTGTTCAGGTCTGGCTGAGGTCTTTCACACTGACCTCCCTGACAGTGATGGAAATTACTGTGGTCCATGAATGACTGGACACGGACCTACTGCCTCAGTTTCTCCATCCAGCCCTCCGATAGACCAGGTGGCTTGTTCACTAACGCGTGCCCAACAAATCAGCAACTATCTCAGTCTTTGCCATGATGTTGTCATCCGCTGAGTACAAGCCATTGAGCTCACCCCCATGGCCCCTATGGTCACTTAAAATGTGTTTCTCTCTAACGTGTGAAATAGTCCATGTTGGCTTGGACAACCTCTGGAAATTGCAATGGCTTGGGTAACACAGACGTGTTAGTGTGGCAAGTTGCAGTGTGGCACACAGACAGACCTGCGAGGACCCCTCCGGTCGGGTGCTGGGCTGCACACGGTGAACATGAGCCCACACTATTAACACCGCCTCTGCAGTGGCGCTCACATTGTCAGCACCCAGAGAGAGGGAGAGGGGGGTAGCAAGCTAGCACTATTTGAGGGCTGAGTCATAATAGTGTGTGTGCTGACGGGCTGAGCCGCCCCAAAGCCCAGCGATTAGCTGCTTCGCTTTAGTCAAGTGAGCTTTTCATGTACAGAAGCCATGAGTAGGGCTGTGGGGGTCACGAAATTTCGCCAGGCAGTGATTGTCAAGCAAATAACTGTCTTTCTCATGGTAATTGACCGTTAACTAACAAACACATTTAGCATCTCCTGGCTTCCATATATAGCTACAAGCCATTTTAAAAAGTCTAATAAATCCATGTAATATAGCCTACACCTTTAGGCTGTATCACATCCAGCTGTGATTGGGAGTCCCATAGGGCGGCGCACAATTGGCCCAGAGTCGTCCGAGTTTGGCCGGTGTAGTAAATAAGATTTTGTTCTTAACTGACTTGCCTAATTAAATAAAGGTAACATAATTTTTTTTAAATAACAATAAATCCATTATTTATTTTAGACAGGTCTAAAGAAGCATGATATGAAGAAAATATAGTCGATTTCAGAAGAAAATATTAGCACACTCAGTTGTCCTTGTGTTAGGTCCTGATGTGGCTATGCCAAATGGCAGTGGGTTCGTTTAGCAGACAAGATTGGCTTATAATTCTGTGGCATTATTTTATAGTATGAAGAACACAATTGAACAAAGCTGAATAAAATATAAATATTTTCTCAAATGATTTGAGGGAGTGCGCACATGTAGCTATTCTGTGTTGAGCGGTTAACAAATAAATAGGTACTCCTATATGCTTAATTTAGAGTTATTAATGTAACTTTAGTTGTTCTACAAATGTTGGACTACATGTTTTGATTTTTAATACATTGTAAGGCTGCATGATGAGACCTATTGATGATTTTTAAAAAGTCACTTGAAAGGCATGAGCTCTGCTTTGCTTTTTTGCGCAGGCTCTCATTCCCAATTTGACAAGCACATGATAATGCCTCGAATTTCACGGTGGCATCCCCTGAGTGCTGCATTGTGCCCTTCTCCCTGAGTGTGCTGCACAATCCGAAGCGTCTCTCACTCACACAGCTCTCCGTCAAGTGAAGGGTCTTTCTCACAGGCTACAAGTTAAGACAGACACATTGGGGACGCAACTGTGCGCGTCCTTATCCAATTCCGACATGCATATTGAAGATATTGGATGAAATGTCCACATTTACTTTTTGTCAGCCAACAAGATGAGTAGGCCTAACGAAGAGCAAAAGCACTAGCCTATGTCAATCTACTATCCCCATAATACAAAAGTTGACCTATTCTGTGCGAGAAATACATTTTCAGTCTGGGACAGTTGTGGGATGCGATAGATCCCACATTAATACAACCACTAGCATAAAAAATCATTTTTTTATTCAATGTGGGTGATGCATTAGATCAGAACTTTTAGCTTAAAATGTTGATAAAATATTAGGCTTCTTCACATTATAAGCGCAGCAATGTGCACATGGTAGTAGGCTATAAGCGCAAATGTTCCATTAGCGGAAAACACCATTATCAAAAGTGACCGCAAATGCAGTTATGCATAGATGCTTTTATTATAAAGGTGCATTTTTATGGTGAAAATGATCTGCCCCAAACTTGAAACCCATGCGCTGCTTATATATGCCAGTTAGCCTCTACACACCTCGTAAAGCAAATTGATGTGCTTAATTTTAAGAAGTTATTTGGCCACTTCATTTGTGATACAAATCTTATTAAAACATATAGGCCTATGGGCTAGGCTACATGAGGTGTGTGACTATAATTCGAACAAATTGCAAAAAAAGTAATTGTTTCTTATGCTGGGCATCATTCACAAGTGATAATATATAATTCCCAAGTGATAGGCTAATATTGTCACCGATCAGAATATTCTTGATTTAATCTTGTCTTTACATATACTCAATAATACATGATTTAGAATGGACCATTATCATGCAACTGTATCGAAACAGGGGCAGGGGAAAAAATACATGTAATCTATGCACTTAAATAGCAAATGGAGGACGCTTGTCCACGTGGTTTAATTTCATGCCAGCCAGGTACACTATACTCCTGTTGTAAATATAAGCAATGTGCTTAATATTAGGAAAGTTGAGAAAAAAATATAGTAGGCCTAGACTATAGAAAGCTGATGAGATCATTCTCTTTTTATTAGCGGCCATCACTGTTTTCTCACATAATTGCATAGCCTATAGAAATGTTGCACAACATGAGCTCATGGGCTCTCATGAAGGGTTTGATTAGATTTTCAAATACATTTGCGTTGATGTCAAAGTGATTAGAGGGACAATAGAGTGTTGCGTACCAGGCAGTTAGCAAGTTTGGTAGGCTACTAATAACCAGCAGCAGCAGCATCAGAGATCGGAGAAGCCCAATTCCCGTCACTAAATGGTCATGTGGATTTTTACTGCCTTCATGACCCGTGACCGTAATACGGTCACCGCAACAGCCCTAGTCATGAGTCGCCAGTGAATAACGGGAGACATGTCCCCCAGGTATTGGCAGTGATTCAGTGTGGCCTTCGCTGGCTTTATCCTCAGAAGGGTCAACAGCGCCTAAAGTTTTAGGGACTAACACCCTAGCCTTTTTATTTTTTTTAAATGTTTATTTTTTATTTCACCTTTATTTAACCAGGTAGGCCAGTTGAGAACAAGTTCTCATTTACAACTGCAGCCTGGCCAAGATAAAGCAAAGCAGTGCGACAAAAACAACAGAGTTACACATGGGATAAACAAACATACAGTCAATAACACAATAGAAAAATCTATGTACAGTGTGTGCAAATGTAGAAGAGTAGGGAGGTAAGGCAATAAATAGGCCATAGTAGCAAAATAATTACAATTTAGCATTAACACTGGGGTGATAGATGTGCAGATGATGATGTGCAAGTAGAGATACTGGGGTGCAAAAGAGCAAAAAAATAAATATGGGGATGAGGTAGTTGGGTGTGCTATTTACAGATGGGCTGTGTACAGGTACAGTGATCGGTAAGCTGCTCTGACAGCTGATGCTTAAAGTTAGTGAGGGAGATAAGTCTCCAGCTTCAGTGATTTTTGCAATCCGTTCCAGTCATTGGCAGCAGAGAGCTGGAAGGAAAGGCAGCCAAAGGAGGTGTTATCTTTGGGGATGACCAGTGAAATATACCTGCTGGAGCGCGTGCTACGGGTGGGTGTTGCTATGGTGACCAGTGAATTGAGATAAGGTGGGGCTTTACCTAGCAAAGACTTATAGATGACCTGGAGCCATTGGGTTTGGCGACGAATATGTAGCGAGGGCCAGCCAACGAGAGCATACAGGTCGCAGTGGTGGGTAGTATATGGGGCTTTGGTAACAAAACGGATGGCACTGTGATAGACTACATCCAATTTGCTGAGTAGAGTGTTGGAGGCTATTTTGTAAATTACATTACCGAAGTCAAGGATCGGTAGGATAGTCAGTTTTACGAGGGTATGTTTGGCAGCATGAGTGAAGGAGGCTTTGTTGTGAAATAGGAAGCCGATTCTAGATTTAATTTTGGATTGGAGATGCTTAATGTGAGTCTGGAAGGAGAGTTTACAGTCTAACCAGACACCTACAGCTGAAGTCGGAAGTTTACATACACTTAGGTTGGAGTCATTAAAACTAGATTTTCAACCACTCCACAAATTTCTTGTTAACAAACTATAGTTTTGGCAAGTCGGATAGGACATCTACTTTGTGCATGACACTGTAACGGCTGTCGTCAGATTGAGACCAAGGTGCAGCGGAGGATGTGTTCATGTTAAGGATTTTAATAAATGAATGAACACTATACAAAAGAAAACACGACAAGGAATGACAGCCAAACAGTCCTGTCAGGATGAACAAACCTAGACAGAAAACATTCACCCACAAACACCAAAGAAAAAACAGGCTGCCTATGTATGACTCCCAATCAGCAACAACAATCTACACCTGTTACTGATTGAGAGCCATACACGGCCGAAACAAAGAAAACCACCAACATAGAAAAAGAAACCTAGAACGCCCACCCATGTTACACCCTGGCCTAACCTAAAATAGAGAACAAAAAACCCTCTCTATGGCCAGGGCGTTACAGACACAAGTAATTTTTTCCAGCAATTGTTTACAGACTATTTCACTTATAATTCATTGTATCACAATTCCAGTGGGTCAGAAGTTTACATACACTAAGTTGATTGTGCCTTTAAACAGCTTGGAAAATGGCTTTAGAAGCTTCTGATAGGCTAATTGTGGATGTATTTCAAGGCCTACCTTCAAACGCAGTGACTCTTTGCTTGACATCATGGGAAAATCAAACGAAATCAGCCTAGACCTCAGAAAAATAATTGTAGACCTCCACAAGTCTGGTTCATCCTAGGGAGCAATTTCCAAATGCCTGAAGGTACCACGTTCATCTGTACAAACAATAGTATGCAAGTATAAACACCATGGGACCACGCAGCCTTCATACCGCTTAGGAAGAAGACACATTCTGTCTCCTAGAGATGAACGTACTTTGGTCCGAAAAGTGCAAATCAATCCCAGAACAACAGCAAAGGACCTTGTGAAGATGCTGGAGGAAACAGATACAAAAATATCTATATCCACAGTAAAACAAGTCCTATATCGACATAACCTGAAAGGCCGCTCAGCAAGGAAGAAGCCACTGCTTGAAAACCGTCAGAAAAGCCAGACTACGGTTTGCAACTGCACATGGGGACAAAGATCGTACTTTTTTGGCGAAATGTTCTCTGGTCTGATGAAACAAAAATAGAACTGTTTGGCCATAATGAACATCGATATGTTTGGAGGAAGAAAGGGGGACGCTTGCAAGGCGAACACCATCCCAACCGTGAAGCACGGGGGTGGCAGCATCATGTTGTGGGAGTGCTTTGCTGCAGGAGGGGCTGGTGAACTTCACAAAATAGATGGCATCATGAGGTAGGAAAATTATCTGGATATATTGAAGCAACATCTCAAGACATCAGTCAGGAAGTTAAAGCTTGGTCGCAAATGGGTCTTCCAAATGGACAATGACCCCAAGCACACTTCCAAAGTTGTGGCAAAATTGGCTTAAGGACAACAAAGTCAAGGTATTAGAGTGGCCATCACAAAGCCCTGACCTCAATCCCATAGAAAAGTTGTGGGCAGAACTGAAAAAGTGTGTGCGAGCAAGGAGGCCTACAAACTTGACTCAGTTACACCAGCTCTGTCAGTAGGAATGGGCCACAATTCACCCAACTTATTGTGGGAAGCTTGTGGAAGGCTACCCGAAAAGTTTGACCCAAGTTAAACAATGTAAATGCAATGCTGCCAAATACTAAATGAGTGTATGTAAACTTCTGACCCACTGGGAATGTGATGAAAGAAATTAAAGCTGAAATAAATCATTCTCTCTACTATTATTCTGACATTTCACATTCATAAAATAAAGTGGTGATCCTAACTGACCTAAGACAGGGAATTTTTACTAGGATTAAATGTCAGGAATTGTGAAAAACTGAGTTTAAATGTATTTGGCTAAGGTGTATGTAAACTTCTGACTTCAACTGTAGGTATTTGTAGTTGTCCACATATTCTAAGTCAGAACCGTCCAGAGTAGTGATGCTAGGCGGTCGGGCAGGTGCGGGCAGCAATCAGTTGAAGAGCATGCGTTTAGTTTTACCAGCATTTAAGAGCAGTTGGAGGCCACCGAAGGAGTGTTGTATGGCATTGAAGCTCGTTTGGAGGTTTGTTAACAGTGTCCAAGGAAGGGCCAGATGTATACAGAATGGTGTTGTCTGCGTGGAGGTGGATGAGAGAATCCCCAGCAGCAAGAGTGACAACATTGATATATACAGAGAAAAGAGTCGGCCTGAGAGTTGAACCCTGTGGCACCCCCATAGAGACTGCCAGAGGTCCGGACAACAGACCTTCCGACAAGCCTCGTCTCTGTCCCCCATCCACCTTGTCTTTCTGTATCCCCCTGGCCACTTTTGGCCTACCAGCACCATTGGATCCTTTTCTTAGGCTTGGATAGGATTAGATCAAGTGTTTTGATAGTGTATGGTCAGGACGCAGGAGTGAAGTAGCCCTGGCTATTCAAGATCTCGATTAGGCAGGCCACGGAGACGTTCTAGCTACCCCATAGGCTATTATAAGACAACTGATCTGCCAGCTGGTGGATTATATAATACTATTTTGAGGCCCTGTGTGGAGCTGCACAATGCTCGCTCAAGTGCCTCCGAGGGAAGTATATTTAACTTTCCAATCTTTTACTGGAGGCCTGGTATGGGAATGTGTTTTGCTGGATCATTGATAATGGAAACTGTGCACACTCATGCCAGGTTAAAAGATACAATATACATTTCTAATTTGTCTTGCATGTCTTAAGTTTTATATTTAGTATTTCTGCTCTCAGTCCCATCAACTGGCTCGTACAGTATATATGTGCCTAGGTGTGTTTCTCCATTCAAGAAACACACCTTAAAAAGGATCCATTTAAACGGTAGTGTGGTGTCATAACCTGAATAATCTTTGTGGTAAAACAAACAAGAGTCAGAAGTTACGAGAGTCAACTACACACCAGACTTGCCTGTAGAGGCAGAGTCTACTGTATCCCATACTGAACATCTTATTGCGTATGCAGAGTAAATGCATTCTCTGCTGAGTCTGTGGCGTCAGCAGCCATTCCAGCAGCCATTGCCTCCCCTGCTCATAGCGCACAGCATAGCATTACATCAGCAGCGCTCCATCCTGGAGCTCTGAACACTGCCAGTGCTTCTTGGAATCCAAGGGAAGGATGCAGAACATGTACCGACCAAGAGCCTCTTCCTTATGTCAGTTCATTGGGTATGGGCTCATGGCAGGGTAGCTCTCTCCTCAACCTGGCCTGATGTACGACTGCTGACAACTTCCTGTTGAGTACAGTAGACACAGCATCATGATGGAACAGCTAACACACTGAATGCTAGCATCCACCAAGGCAAACTCATGAGGTCTCTTTGAATGCAAGATGACAGCAGGTATCGAGTGGGTGATTTTATACACCACAGGACACTGATTGTGCTGCCAACTGAATGTGATATTTTCATCACTACCTGCAGCAAGAGTGAGTCATTTTAAGAGAAGCATAGTTGCCTTTGCAGCTGTCTCATCTGATTTCATGCCTCTTTATCATGCAGCTACTGAAAACCGCTAATCATGTCTTTAATATGTTCAGAACTCTGTGTACAGTACTCTGTGGAACAGTTTGATAGTGAATGTTTCTGAAAGACCCAGATTAGAGGCGAGTTAAGATGAGCGCCAGTGATCCGTTCTGCGTGTATAGAGTATAAATCCCCTGCGGGCTTTCTATGGAAACTAGCCGATCAGTAGCCTCTACCGTTCAAAAGTTTGGGGTCACTTAGAAATGTCCTTGTTTTTGAAAGAAAAGCAAATTTTTTGACCATTAAAATAACATCAAATTGATTAGAAATACAGTGCAGACATTGTTGTAAATTACTATTGTAGCTGGAAACGGCAGATTTTTTAAAATGGAATATCTACATAGGCGTACAGACGCCCATTATCAGCAACCATTACTCCTGTTTTCCAATGGCACATTGTTAGCTAATCCAAGTTTATCATCTTAAAAGGTTAATTGATCATTAGAAAACCCTTTTGCAAATATGTTAGCACAGCTGAAAACTGTTGTTCTAATTAAAGAAGCAATAATACTGGCCTTCTTCAGACTAGTTGAGTATCTGGAGCATCAGCATTTGTGTGTTCGACTACAGGCTCAAAATAGCCAGAAACAAATAACTTTCTTCTGAAACTCATCAGTCTATTATTGTTCTGAGAAATGAAGGCTATTACATGCGAGAAATTGCTAAGAAACTGAAGATCTCGTACAACACTGTGTACTACTCTCTTCACTGAACAGAGCAAACTGTCTCTAACCAGAATAGAAAGAGGAGTGGGAGGCCCCGGTGCACAACTGAGCAAGAAGACAAGTATATTAGTGTCTAGTTTGAGAAACAGACACCTCACAAGTCCTAAACTGGCAGCTTCATTAAATAGTACCCGCAAAACACCAGTCTCAACATCAACAGTCGACTCCGGGATGCTGGCCTTCTATCCAGGATGCTGGTCCCTTCTTACATTTTACTCATTTAGTAGACGCTCTTATCCAGAGCGACTTACACTAGTGAATGCATACATTTAATTTCATGCATTTTTTTTTGTACTGGCCCCCTGTGGGAATCGAACCCACAACCCTGGCATTGCACACACCATGCTGGCGTTGCAAACACCATGCTCTACCAACTGAGCCACAGGGAAGGCTTCTTCACTGTTGGCGTTGAGACTGGTGTTTTGCGGGTACTATTTAATGAAGCTGCCACAGTCGCCAGGTGAACGGTATTTTCTTCGATACATTGGTGCGGCTGGCTTCCGGGTTAAGCGAGCATTGTGTCAAGAAGAAGTGCGCCTTGGCGGGGTCATGTTTCAGAGGACGCACGGCCCTCGACCTTCGCCTCTCCCAAGTCCGTACAGGAGTTGCAGCCATGGGACAAGACTGTAACTACCAATTGGATATCACTTATAATTCTTCACATTATAAGTGCAGCACTGTGCACATGGTAGTAGGCTATAAGCGCGAATGTTCCATTAGCGGAAAACACCATTATCAAAAGTGACCGCAAATGCGATTATGTATGTAATGCTTTTATTATAAAAGTGCATTTTATGGTGAATATTATCTTCCCCAAACTTGAAACTCATGCACTGCTAATGTATGCCAGTTAAGCTCTACACCCCTTGTAAAGTGGATTGATACAAATCTTATTAAAACATATAAGCCTATGGGCTAGGCAACATGAGGTGTGCGACTATGATTAAAAAAATGTGGGAAAAAAAGGCTTTTTTTCTTATGCTAGGCATCATTCACAAGTGATAGGCTAATATTGTCACCCATCAGACTATTATTGATTTAATCTTGTCTTTACATATACTACATAATATATGTGTGAAATCTGTTTTGATTTAGAATGGACCATTATCACGCACCTGTATCAACAGGGGCAGCGGGAAAAAATACATGTCATCTCTGCACTTAAATTGCGAATGGAGGACGCTTTTCCCTATGGTTTATTTTCGTGTCAGCCAGGTAGGCTATACTCCTTTTGTAAATATAAGCAATGTGCTTAATATTAGGAAAGTTGAAAAATAATTATAGTAGGCCTAGCCTATAGAAAGCTGATCCTCCTCTTTTCAGTAGAGGCCATCATTTTCTAGCACAATTGCATAGCCTATTGAAATGTTGCACAACATGAGCTCATGGTCGCTCATGAAGTGTTTGATTCGATTTTTGAATACATTTGCATTGATGTCAGCGTGATTAGAGGGACAATAGAGTGCTGAGTACCAAGCAGTTAGCGAGTTTGGTAGCCTACTAATGACGATCCGATCCGCAGCATCAGAGCTTGGAGAAGCCTAATTACCTTGACTAACCGGTCACATGACCGTTTGAAGAACCCTTTTTGGTTCCAGGTTCCTTTCCCGAGAGGGTTCTACATGAAACCAAAAAGAGTTCTACTAAAAAACCAAAAAGAGTTATCCTATGGGAACAGCCGAAGAACTCTTTTAGAACCCTTTTTTCTAAGAGTGTATAAATCTCATGCGGACTTCCTATGGGAACTAACCAATCAGTAGTTGGTTCACTTCTGCCTTAACAATGGATCAATGAACCTCTACCTTACATGGTTGGGATAATTTGCCTAATGAATTCTCATTAAAATGAGGTACAATTTAAACAACCACTTAAGTAACGGACACATTTGAACATATAGGTTTTTTGAACACTTCACATTAAAGGAAGTGGTATTGAAAACTGATTATGATGTGAAAGAGGTGAACGAAAAGGATCTTGGGATGACACGTGGCTTTCTAGCTCTGAGCCTTCTAGCAATGGTCTTCCCGACGACGTTCAAGTGAACAACAACTAAACTACCCTTTTGCCTAATGACAGTCTCTGTAGTGTAATTAAGAAAACACAAGTGGGTGCTCCAGAGAAAGCAATAACTGATGAAGGAAGGAATTAGTCAACTGAACCAGTCAGGAGACTGAAGGTATTGGAATGAAATCATGTCAGTACACATCCTCTCTGACAGTTAAAGTGACAGCTTAAAGGGACAGCCATGGGTGTGTTTTGTGTGTCTGCATGGCAGGTGATGGTTCATTTGTATTTCAGCCTTATTTACTATATACAGTTGAAGTTGGAAGTTTACATACACTTAGGTTGGAGTCATTAAAACTCGTTTTCCAACCACTCCACAAATTTCTTGTTAACAAACTATAGTTTTGGTAAGTCGGTTAGGACATCTACTTTGTGCATGACACAAGTCATTTTTCCAACAATTGTTTACAGACAGATTATTTCACTTATAATTCACTGTATCACAATCCCAGTGGGTCAGAAGTTTACATACACTAAGTTGACTGTGCCTTTAAACAGCTTGGCAAATTCCAGAAAATGATGTCATGGCTTTAGAAGCTTCTGTTAGGCTAATTGACATAATTTGACGTCAATTGGAGGTGTACCTGTGGATGTATTTCAAGGCCTACCTTCAAACTCAGTGCCTCTTTGCTTGACATCATGGGAAAATCAAACGAAATCAGCCTAGACCTCAGAAAAATAATTGTAGACCTCCACAAGTCTGGTTCATCCTTGGGAGTAAGTTCCAAATGCCTGCAGGTACCACGTTCATCTGTACAAACAATAGTACGCAAGTATAAACACCATGGGACCATGCAGCCTTCATACCGCTCAGGAAGGAGACGCATTCTGTCTTCTAGAGATGAACGTACTTTGGTCCGAAAAGTGAAAATCAATCCCAGAACAACAGCAAAGGACCTTGTGAAGATGCTGGAGGAAACAGATACAGAAATATTTATATCCACAGTAAAACAAGTCCTATATCGACAACCTGAATGGCCGCTCAGCAAGGAAGAAGCCACTGCTCGAAAACCGCCATAGAAAAGCCAGACTACGGTTTGCAACTGCACATGGTGACAAAGACCTATTTACCACCACAAACCGCACTCAACATGATGCTCTCCATTTGGAAAATATGACCACAACTCTATCCTCCTGATTCCTGCTTTCAAGAAAAAACTCAAATGGGAAGTGTACCAGCTCAATACGGATGTGGTTAGATTAAGGGGCGGCAGGTAGCCTAGTGGTTAGAGCGTTGGACTAGTAACCGAAAGGATGCAAGATTGAATCCCAGCGCTGACCAGGTAAAAATCTGTCGTTCTGCCCCTGAACAAGGCAGTTAACCCCCTGTTCCTAGGCCGTCATTGAAAATAATAATTTGTTCTTAACTGACTTGCCTAGTTAAATAAATGGATGCTAAGCTACAGGACTGTTTTGCTAGCACAAACTGGAATATGTTCTGGGATTCATCTGATGGCATTGAGGGGTTTACCACATAAGTCACCCCTTCATTAATAAGTGCATGTACGATGTTGTCCCCACAGTGACCGTATGTACATACAGTATGCCAACCAGAAGCCATGTACATCTGCATTGAGCTAAAGGCTAGAGCTGCCGATGTCAAGGAGCGGGACACAAATACGGAAGCTTATAAAAAATCCTGCTATGCCCTCTGATGAACCATCAAACAGGCAAAACATCAATACAGGATCAAGATTGAATCTTACTACACTGACTCTGACGCTCGTCGAATGTGGCAGGGCTTGCAAACTATCGCGGATTACAAAAGGAAACGCTGACTAGTGACGCAAGCCTACCAGACGTGCTAAATGCCTTCTATGCTCACGTCGAGGCAAGCAACGCTGAACCATGCATGAGAGCACTAGTTGTTCTGCATGACTGTGTGATTACGCTCTCCGTAGCCAATGTGAGTAAGACCTTTAAACAGGTTAACATTGACAGAGCCGCAGGGCCAGATCGATTACCAGAACGCTTACTCAGAGCATGTGATGACCAGCTGGCAAGTGTCTTCACTGAAATGTTCCACCTCTCCCTGACTTAGTCTCTAATACCTACATGTTTTAAGCAGACCACCATAGTCCCTGTGCCCAAGAACACCAAGGGTAACCTATCTAAATGACTATCGTCCCTTAGTACTCACATCTGTAGCCTTGAAATGCTTTGAAAGGCTGGTCATGGCTCAGATCAACACCATCATCCCAGACACCCTGGACCCACTACAATTCACCCAACAGATCCACAGATGACGCAATCTCTGTTGCACTCCACACTTCCCTTTCCTACCTGAACAAAAGGAACACCTATATGAGAATGCTGTTCATTGACTACAGCTCAGTGTTCAACACCATTATGCCTTCTAAGCTCATCCCTATGCTAAGGACCCTAGGATTAAACACCTACCTCAGGAACTGGATCCTGGACTTCCTGACGGGCCGCACCCAGGTGGTGAGGGTAGGCAACAACACATCCGCCACACTGACCCTCAACACTGGGGCCCCTCTGGGGTACGTGCTTACTCCCCTCCTGTACTCTCTGTTCACCCATGACTGCTTGGCTGCGCACGACTCCAACACCATCATTAACTTTGCAGACGACACAACGGAAGTAGACGACAATGAGACACCCTATAGGGAGGAGGTCAGAGACCTGGCAGTGTGGTGCCAGGACAACAACCTCTCCCTCAATGTCAGCAAGACAAAGGAGCTGATCGTGGACGACAGAAAACGGAGGGCAGAGCACGCCACCATTCACATTGACAGGGCTCTAGCGGAGCGGGTCGAGAGCTTCATGTTCCTCTGTGTCCACATCATTAAGGACCTATCATGGTCCAAACACACCAACACAGTAGTGAAGAGGGCACGACAATGTCTCTTCCCCCTCAGGAGGCTGAAATTTGGCATGGGCCCTCAGATCCTCAAAAAGTTAAACAGCTGCAGCATTGAGAGCATCTTGATTGGCTGCATCACTACTTGATATGGCAACTGACTGGCATTCGACCGCAATGCGTAACAAAGGGTAGTACGTACGGCCCTCACTGGGGCCAAGCTCCCTGCCATCCAGGATCTCTATACCAGGCGGAGTCAGACCCAAGGCCCTAAAAATGGTCAAAGACTCCAGCCACCCAAGTCATAGACTGTTCTCTCTGCTACCGCACTGCAAGTGGTACCGGAGCGCCAAGTCTGGGATCAAAAGGCTCCTGAACAGTTTTTACCCAAAGACTGCTGAACAGTTAATCTAATGGCTACCCATCAATGACTCTCTTGCACTGGCTCTATGTACATTCACTGGAGTCTTCCCACACATACTACACTGACACTCCAACACACACACTCACACACTCCATATACTCGCACACACAAAAGACACACACACATGCATATTGACGCCACACACACATTCACACAGACACTCTTTCACACTCTTCACATACGCTGCTGCTACTCTGTTTATCTATCCTAATTGCCTAGTCACTTTTACCCTTACCTATATGTACAGTACATATTACCTCAATTACCTCAACTACCTCGTACCCCTGCACATTGACTCGGTACCTGTACTCCATGTATATTATTGTTATTTTATTATGTTACTATTTCATTTATTTATTTATTTTGTGCACATTTTTCTTACTTTTTAACTCTGCACTGTTGGGAAAGGGCTCGTAAGTAAGCATTTCACGCTAAAGTCAACACCTTTATGTTTTCTGCACGTGACAAATACAATTTTATTTTGATTTGATTATTATGCTTTTCATCCAACAATTGTGTCGTCTGTCATTGTGAAACAAAGGCTATTAGTCAACCTTCAAAATCCTTTTCAGATCGTCTTAAATGACTCAATTAATGTTCTCAAATGACTTTATTGAATGTTCAGCTCGCACTGATAAAATGTTTTACTCGCACAGCCAAGTCAGAGGGTCACAAAACATTGCAATGAGAAGCTTAACAATTCTGCTAATGTCATGCATGCTTTTGATTTGACCAAACAAATAACACAAAAAAACTCTCAATCTCTCCAAAAATTATTGTCCAGTCCATTTTAGTCAAAAATATCATTTTGTCTTGTTTCCGTCAACTGAAATGAAACATCTTTTTAGTTTATTTATAGTTTTTTCTGGATCTATTTAGTCAGTTATCTTCTTGTCAATTGCTACTGAAAAATAGGTGTTTGACTAATATTTTTGTCACTATTTTCGTTGACGAAATTAACACTGCATTACGTATCTGCTGTCTCGGAGGAGGCAGGCAGGGACATAATCTCCATGACACTGTTTCAGAAGCAGAGTACTTCACAGGCCAGCATAATTCTGAATTTGCCATTGAATGGAAAGCGGTTTCTCAGAATCTCGGGCCCTCTGGCTTTCATTGGCGATACATTTGTTCAAAATAGTATATCCCAGAGATTAAGCCTGTAATCCCAGGCTAGGACACAGAGGGAGATATGGCTCTATGGCCCCTTTGTGTAGCTGATTTGTTTCCTTGAAACCCGGCAGGTTACTCAGCACCTGAGTGCTATCTAAAGATTTACCTCTGTCATTAGGTTTTAGTGACCTGGAATTCAATCACATTTTCCAATACAATTCCACACGCACAGGACATTCAAAACAACAAGACTATAGAGCTATGTTATGTGGGGAGATTACATGTCAACTGTGGATCTGTCTTTGAATGGTATTATCTGTAGCACTAGAAATATGATGCATTCTTTAACTATGTGTAGATATTTCCTCTTAAGAGTTATTTGATAAAATCATAGAAATGGACTGACAGTTTGATATCATTCCATTCCATTGTAATAGTCCTCCATTTGTGGCAGTGCTCTCAATGCTCAGAGCTGCTTCAGATTGGATTTTCCAGAGACACTTGGCTCAGTATTCCACCTCCCCGTGCAAACACACTCTGGAGAGGCTTTTAGTGGTGATTAGTGAATAGAGCTGAGGGAAATGAGTCTAACCCACACTAATAGTAAAACCCCATGAAGAGCCACCAAATGGCTTCTCCAGGTGAGACGAAAAACCTCCCTGCCCTCATATGCTGTTGTTGCTGGGAAATGTCAATTTGGTCTCAAATTATCCAAAATGGCTCTGAAGAGATGTGATTGTTGCGTGTTTGTGTTGTGTGGTTCCATCTGGTTCCTCTGATTCAAGCTCGTGTTAACATCAGAGCCGTAGTTGACAATTCACATAGGTCATGAATGCAAAAATATCTGAGACTGTGGGCTACAATGACCTAATTTTGTGTGTCAGCACAGGGCACACTCTTTTCAGGCTTAGAACTCTGCATTGTTATTATCTATGGAAGTACAATGGCTGTCATGCCTGGAGTCAAAGAAAGAGAAGATCGGTCTTTCCAAAGGCCTGAATGATTTTCATTTTGAGAACATTCCCTAGCTGTCTTTCATCATCAGCCTCCATTCCTCACCCCTACACGCAATTGACTGATAAGATCATCTACCCATCCAGCTGAAATCGGGAAATGTGTATGTCAGATCAACGTAATGGAGATTTCCAATGTGGATTTCACATGAAAGAGCAGATCGACTGATTTAATGACTGTGATCTGTAAAAAAAAGTCTGACCTATTTATTCTCTTGAAATTAGAGAATCATTTGAAAGAACTTGGCAGTTGGAGCTAATTTTTTTGTCAATTTCAGTTCAAAATGACAAAGATGACTAACTGTCGGCTTCAGGTATCCGAGTTACCATGGAAACAACCTTGATATTTTACCTGTAATTGCTAGTTTTTCAGAAAGAACAATTGCTTGGGCATAACAGTAAAAAAAATGACTCATGTATCAAGTACTGTACAAGAGTACTTGTAGAGTCCTCTCCAAAACACCTCATAGCATTGAAGCAATTTCTCTCCATTTTATTGGTACAGCCGGTAAAAGCTCCCTGTAATATTGTGGCTAAATATAGCAGTTGGTGAAAGTCATTTATGAAGGATCGAAATAAACAACAGCGGATGCAGTTGGAAAACAAACAAATGAACTCTGACCCGTCGCTATGCCATTTAAAACAAAAGAATGAGAGCATTTCTTCCCAGTGCAACTTGTCTTCCAGAAAGCCAGCCATCCTATTTGACTGTACAATGAAAAGTGGACTGCGACTACCAGCTTCCCCGACCCCGGCATAGAGCGTCACCAGTACTAGCCCAGAGCTTTTGTGACCTTACAAACCCTGCTTTCTCTTTCATATGCCAGTATATAAGTATTTGTTTTAGTCTTTGTGTGAGTTCGACTGGAAATTGATAGAGGCAGCTATTTCAGGCTTCTAAAGCTGCAGGTGAAATATCCTCAAAAAAAGGTAGCGAGCTTGGAATGTCACTCAAGAGCTCAAGCTTATGTAACTGTTTTGCCCAAACCAAAGTATATGACACAGAGAGTTCTTATTCTACTCAAATCCAATTAGGGCACCATCTTAGACAACTGTGTGAAGAGCTGATTTGAGCAGTAGCGGTGTGTGGGTAAAATCACCAGCCAAGCCAAGCCAAAAAAAAGCCATATTACAAACTATGAGTTGTGATGATTGCATTGCTTGCTCTATAACCTGTTAGTTCATATGCCTTGACACTGTGATATATAGGCCTAAGGCCGAGTCAGTAAGAAAGCACAATGACAGAATAAATTCAACCACTCATTTGCATTACAAAACTGGAGAGCAACATCTGTCTGGTGAAGTCCACAAAACATATTGCATGTAACAAACAGTTACATAACCTACAGCATGGTCAAGCAAGGTAATGTTTCCGACATTTTTGGACTACTAAACAACTATTGATTTAGAGTTACCACAGAGAGTTACCACAAGTCGCAAGAAAACAGGAGCTGCCTCCACTATTCCAGCACCATTTCAACTTAAACATGTCAACATCATCTAATAACCTATACTTAGTCTAATACAGTGACAACAAAAAAATACCAAAAACGATTTAGTCCAATCAACGTAAGCTAAATATGATGTGGCTGTTCATGGTACTGATTTCTGTGGGTGTGCATGTGTGTGCAAGTAGAAAAAACATGTTGACACACCATACGCAAATGCCATCCTCCTCTTTCATGTTGCCTACACAGTCTATCACTCTGTCATACAGTACACACTTTTAGCTTTTGTTGTCCTAGGCTACCTGGCAAAAATGCTTGCTCGCTAGCCTTACTTTCTTTCATGGGAAACAATATGCCAAGCCAGCTAGTTAACGTTAGCATACTACATGTAGCTACATGTTGAACTTCCATCCTCTCAGGCTAGGGGCACAATGTATGAATTTATGGTTGGATCAGAATTGCCGTTATAATCATTGGCCAGTACGGATAATTAAGTAAAACCACAAGTCCAAATCCCTATCACCATCCATGGCTAATTTAGGAAAGGGCCAATTTAAGCTAGCTAGCTAGCCACCGAAGGACAACAACACAACAACGAGACGTTTGGCTTCTGATGTGACTGTAACCGATGTGAAATGGCTAGTTAGTTAGCGGTGGTGCGCGCTAATAGCGTTTCAATCAGTGACGTCACTCGCTCTGAGACCTGAAGTGGTTGTTCCCCTTGCGTTGCAAGGGCCGCGGCTTTTGTGGCGCGATGGGTAACGATGCTTCGTGAGGTGTCAGTTGTTGATGTGTGCAAGGGTCCCTGGTTTGAGCCCAGGTTGGGGCGAAGAGAGGGACGGAACCTACACTGTTACATGACTGGTCTGAAGCCAAATCCAAACTGGCATCTCTTGACACTTTTTTTTTTGTGCGCCAGAACTATTCACAGCTGAGCTCACTTAGTTTAGCTCAACGCTTATTGGCTATTATTATATAACATTTTTTATCAAGGGAGGCCAAATGCTCGCTGGCTTCCCTTGCATACAATGCTACGAACAGCAACAATGTCATACTCTTGCTTTAAGGCAAAGTCAATATAGAATCAATACATTCCACCCCAGTTCATCTGTTCTCCATACTGTAATTGTTGTTCAGATTATATGAAAACAGACTATAGGGTATGTCACTGATGTATAAGATGCAGCTATGGTTGTGATGCATAGGGATTTTCGACCATACTCTTTATTTTAGTGCCAAAATACCAGGATGCAGGGCTCCTCGTCCTTCAATGTCACAACAGCCCAAATAATTGTTCTCTTTGGCCCAACTAGGTCACACTCTCCTAAATAGAGCCAGTCTCAGTGCTCGGTTAATCTCAGAGCTGACACGTCTCACCTTTTTTAACCCTTCACTACTCTAGAAGAAAGAAAAAATACTAAACACATATAATGTGAACTACATATACTTGCTACAGTAACAAACAGACATCCATCTAATGATTCAAATGTATCTATAGTATGTCTTCAGAATTTGAACCAAGGTAGGCTTACTATTCACACTTGGCTCCAAATCTAAGAACATCTTTGTTTGTCCATAATGACATGTTGGCGTGTCCTCTAACCCAAACCAGACATGCAGACATGTAAAACTAGTGTGCTCTTGGTTCTTCATTGGCTGATCGTTGGCTGATCTTCTGACGTGCAGTGTGGTAATAAGCACCCTGTCCTAGCAACCTACATGTTACCTGACCAGAGGGACAGGCATGAGAGGGAGAACTGTTTTGATGTTGTTGGCTCGATGAGTCAATATTGAAGGGGGCTGTGCTTTTACTGATTGGTTCTCCTCCGTGTCTTTCTCACTCAAACATCCACAGGCACAGCCACACACAGCCCACGAGCTCCCTTTCATTGCATCGGTTGGATTTTCAAAGCCAAACAACGAGAGGTCTCAACCCCCCAGGAAAAAAACAACATTTGAGAGACCCAATCAATGAGTCTGCTTTTACAACGGCCTCCTGTCCAGACAAGTGTGTCACAGCTCTCCCTTCGTTATGAGTCACGTGAGTCGCGTCTGCCAGGCTAAGTTTCCCAATCTTTTGCGGAAAAATACTTTGAAAGTATAGGGAGTGTTACTTTTTCCCCACGACTGGCGATCAGAGTTTACCCACCAATTTTTTACCACTCCGTCACTGGTAGTAGTCAAAGTTGAACCTTCTTGATGGTCTTACTACCACAGGGATATCAATGTATTGTTCCAAAGATAATAGCTATGTGACCTGTCCTATAACCTTTGAGGGAACATTTCCATTTTCTAATCCATGAGAATCTTGAGCAAAGTTAATAGCTGTGGCATCTGAACATAATGTTACGGTCCGTCGTGATCTGCTCCCGAGCTTTCAGCAAAGCTTGCTCTGGGCGTGTGATGGCTCTACCATACAATCTACTGCTGAATCCACAATATGACCTCGGTATTAACCCATAACAGTCTAAGCCCTGTCTAAGCAGGGGGACAGGGTGGGGGGGTTCTGCTAAACTATATGGAATTGTTTTGAGAAAATCATACCAAGGATCATTTAGCTATTTGATTTAGAATTTGATTTAAAAAAATTGAAGTATTAAAAAAAAATTGTATGATTAAAAAAACTTATTTGGCCTTACTGCTATTAGCGCATACAAATGCATTGAACAACATATTCACTTCATGGAACTACAAATATTCCCCCCAAAAATCTAAAGGAAGTTTGTTCTGAAATGTCTGAGAGATTTAAGAAATATAATTTTTTTACATGTATTTAACCCCTTATTTTTGGCACTAAATAGTCTACATACAGTTGAAGTCGGAAGTTTACATACACCTTAGCCAAATACATTTAAACTCAGTTTTTCACAATTCCTGACATTTAATCCTAGTAAAAAGTCTCTGTCTTAGGTCAGTTAGGATCACCACTTTATTTTAAGAATGTGAAATGTCAGAATAATAGTAGGGAGAATGATTTATTTCAGCTTTTATTTCTTTCATCACATTCCCAGTGGGTCAGAAGTTTACATACACTCAATTAGTATTTGGTAGCATTGCCTTTACATTGTTTCACTTGGGTCAAACTTTTTGGGTAGCCTTCCACAAACTTCCCACAATAAGTTGGGTGAATTTTGGCCCATTCCTCCTGACAGAGCTGGTGTAACTGAGTCAGGTTTGTAGGCCTCCTTGCTCGCACATGCTTTTTCAGTTCTGCCCACAAATTTTCTATAGCATTGAGGTCAGGGCTTTTTGATGGCCACTCCAATACCTTGACTTTATTGCCATTTTGCCACAACTTTGGAAGTATGCTCGGGGTCATTGTCCATTTGGAAAACCCATTTGCAACCAAGCTTCAACTTCCTGACTGATGTCTTGAGATGTTGCTTCAATATATCCAGATAATTTTCCTACCTCATGATGCCATCTATTTTGTGAAGTGCACCAGTCTCCCCCACAACATGAGGCTGCCACCCCCGTGCTTCACAGTTGGGATGGTGTTCTTCAGCTTGCAAGCCTCCCCCTTTTTCCTCCAAACATAACGATGGTCATTATGGCCAAACAGTTCTCTTTTTGTTTCATCAGACCAGAGGACATTTCTCCAAAAAGTACGATCTTTGTCCACATGTGCAGTTGCAAACCGTAGTCTGGATTTTTTTCTGACGGTTTTAGAGCAGTGGTTTCTTCCTTGCTGAGCGGCCTTTCAGGTTATGTCGATATAAGAGTCGTTTTACTGTGGATATAGATACTTTTGTACCTGTTTCCTCCAGCATCTTCACAAGGTCCTTTGCTGTTGTTCTGGGATTGATTTGCACTTTTCGCACCGAAGTATGTTAATCTCTAGGAGACCTTCCTGAGAGGTATGATGGCTGCATGGTCCCATGGTGTTTATACTTGCGTACTATTGTTTGTACAGATGAACGTGGTACCTTCAGGCATTTGGAAATTGCTCCCAAGGATGAACCAGACATGTGGTCTCCAATTCTTTTTCTGAAGTCTTGGGTGATTTCTTTTGATTTTCCCATGATGTAAAGCAAAGAGGCACTGCGTTTGAAGGTAGGCCTTGAAATACATCCACAGGTACACCTCCAATTGACTCAAATTATGTCAGTTAGCCTATCAGAAGCTTCTAAAGCCATTTAATCATTTTCTGGAGTTTTCCAAGCTGTTTAAAGGCACAGTTAACTTAGTGTATGTAAACTTCTGACCCACTGGAATTGTGATACAGTGAAATAATCTGTCTGTAGACAATTGTTGGAAAAATGACTTGTGTCATGCACAAAGTAGATGTCCTAACCGACTTTCCAAAACTATAGTTTGTTATCAAGAAATTTGTGGAATGGTTGAAAAACGAGTTTTAATGACTCCAATCTAAGTGTATGTAAACTTCGTAAACTTCCGACAACTGTATATATAAATAGTCTACATAAACTCAGCAAAAAAAGAAACGTCCTCTCACTGTCAACTGTGTTTATTTTCAGCAAACTTAACATGTAAAAAGATTCAACAACTGAGACATAAACTGAACAAGTTCCACAGACATGTGACTAACAGAAATGAAATAATGTGTCCCTGAACAAAAGGGGGGGGGGGGGTGTTAATATCTGGTGTGGCCACCAGCTGCATTAAGTATTGCAGTGCATCTCCTCCTCATGGACTGCACCAGATTTGCTAGTTCTTGCTGTGAGGTGTTACCCCACTCTTCCACCAAGGCACCTGCAAGTTCCTGGACATTTCTGGGTGGAATGGCCCTAGCCCTTACCCTCCGATCCAATAGATCCCAGACGTGCTCAATGGGATTGAGATCCGGGCTCTTCGCCGGCCATGGCAGAACACTGACATTCCTGTCTTGCAGGAAATCACACACAGAATGAGCAGTATGGCTGGTGGCATTGTCATGCTGGAGGGTCATGTCAGGATGAGCCTGCAGGAAGGGTATCACATGAGGGAGGAGGATGTCTTCCCTGTAACGCACAGCATTGCGATTGCCTGCAATGACAACAAGCTCAGTCCGATGATGCTGTGACACAGCCCCCCCCCAGACCATGACGGACCCTCCACCTCCAAATCCATCCCGCTCCAGATTACAGGCCTCGGTGTAACGCTCATTCCGATAAACGCGAATCCGACCATCACCCCTGGTGAGACAAAACCGCTACTTGTCAGTGCAGAGCACTTTTTGCCAGTCTTGTCTGGTCCAGCGACGATGGGTTTGTGCCCATAGGCGACGTTGTTGCCGGTAATGTCTGGTGAGGACCTGCCTTACAACAGGCCTACAAGCCCTCAGTCAAGCCTCTCTCAGCCTATTGTGAACAGTCTGAGCACTGATGGAGGGATTGTGCGTTCCTGGTGTAACTCGGGCAGTTGTTGTTGCCATCCTGTACCTGTCATGCAGGTGTGATGTTCAGCTGTACCAATCCTGTGCAGGTGTTGTTGCACATGGTCTGCCACTGTGAGGACGATCAGCTGTCCGTCCTGTCTCCCTGTAGCGCTGTCTTAGGCATCTCACAGTACAGACATTGCAATTTATTGCCCTGGCCAAATCTGCATTCCTCATGCCTCCTTGCAGCATGCCTAAGGCACGTTCACGCAGATGAGCAGGGACCCTGGGCATCTTTCTTTTGGTGTTTTTCAGAGTCAGTAGAAAGGCCTATTTAGTGTCCTAAGTTTTCATAACTGTGACCTTAATTGCCTCCCGTCTGTAAGCTTTTAGTGTCTTAACGACCGTTCCACAGGTGCATGTTCATTAATTGTTTATGGTTCATTGACCAAGCATGGGAAACAGTGTTAAACCCTTTACAATGTAGATCTGTGAAGTTATTTGGATTTACGAATTATCTTTCAAAGACGGTCCTGGAAAAGGGATGTTTCTTTTTTTGCTGAGTTTATATACTTCCATTCATTTTTTTCAGCTCGTACCGGGGGACCTTGTGAGGCCTGTGGGCATTCTGACATTTATGTGTTCATGAGAGTCTCGCCTTGCCACTGAGGGGTAATATTAGTGTGTAGCCTAAACCGTTCAGACGCTAACAATGATTTTGTGAGAAGACTGATTTTTGGGATGTCTCATGGTCTGACAAACACTGCTCTAGCTCTGTCACCTTTCACCTCAGATGTGGGAAGTGCGACATCAGCAGATGCGGTGGATTGAGAGGCATCCAATGCAAAAAAACAGATATCTCTAGCTTAAATTGACAGATGTGTATAATGATTTTTTATTATTATGCTAATTGTAAATATAGAACAAAAATAATACTTTTTAAAAGTTTGTGCGTTTTTATATGTTTTCACTACATGAGTGCCTTGATTACTTCTGGAAGTTTGGCTGCATGAAGGCTTTTTCAGCATTGTTTACTATCCAGCATCAACTTCTTTTTGTTCTGTAGTATTTCATCCTATGATCAAAGAGCACATGATGGATTAACTATAACCAAAGAAGCGTCCTCTCCTGTGTCTCTGGCCCTCATAAATGAGGACATTTGAGGGTCATAAATTGACAAGATGTTCATTGACACGTTGAAGACAGGGATTCAATAGGCCTAACATTTTCTTTAAATCTCTTAGATGTCTTCCTTTTCCATGATCAATCTAATTCACACTATATTCTGTTTCCCTGCATTCCAGGGACAAACATCAACTTCCTAGAATCTCAATGCTCAGTTTGACTAGTGATGCATTTCCAGTGTTCTGATCTTTTGTTAAAGGTTATTACCTTTCTGTGATCTGAACCCTTCACAATAGAAAATGTAAATAAATAATAGCAAATAAATAAATAAAAATATGTTAAAGAGCAGCTTAAACTTACCTATTCGGCGTGTTTTTTTTGCTGCTCATTGAGAAAAAATAGATTTGCATCTTCGGGGTGTGGTTTGATGTTGGTGTGTTATGTTCGCTATATCGTCCGCTGGCAGTTATTGTTGTTTGTCCCTCTTTAGTCACGGTAGCAACATTTCGCCCTCAAAATAGAATGAATCTAAGATGAATCAACAAATCTTTAATTAATTTGGAAGTTTTTCAGAGTAGGTCTTAGTCCTGCAATTTTACATTTAGTTAAGGTGTTAAGTGCAGTATTTCTCACATAATTTTTTTTAAATGAAAACTAGTAGTGCACTCACTCCAGACAGTATCAAGTCAGCTGCCGTGCAGGACTGATTTCTGAGAACCTGTCTACAACTTCATCAGCAAGGTGTCACAAACTATCGTAAATAAAGCACAAGCTACACAATGTTTATCAGTTCCCAAAATCACTAGCTAGCTAATTTCCATCTCTATTTTTGTCAATGAAGCTAGATAGTAGCTAACAGGCACATTGAGCAGGCAGGCGACGCTAGCTAATTCAGCTTATCAAGTCAGTGGCAAATTGTGGCAAACTTTCTCACTATCTATTACCGTGTGAGTCTGTCTGGCAGTGTTTCATAGCGAATCATGTTACAAAACAGGTCGTGGCGGAACACAAGATGCTCGCAAATGAGTTGTGAATTTTGTAATATTGACAAATGGCAGCTGGGATACAAATGCGCATCATCTAAATTCTAATTTTTCCCAAAACAGTGGCAGACCATGATCACTATCAAACACATCAGCAAGTGGTCACTCGGGGCCAAGTGTTCTTTTAACATAACATTGCCGATTTGTTGTCTTGTGTAAACAAGTCCGAGGCGCTGTGTATTTCACTGTTTCACTGTCAGGTCTGTTTCACTGTCTGTAGGTTCTACCGTACAATTGAATAGAGCGCATTCAGCACAGCTGTTTCTCTGTGCATGACAATTCTCCCTAGGCGTTATCACCCTGTGTTAGTGGGCAAGTGGGCATGGTTGAAATCAAAACCCAACCCTCAAATATCCAAGGGCTCTATGAACATAACAGCTTCCATAAATCTTGCAATTCGTTGTTTTGGAAGATTCTATTAGCAAAATGATGCTGTTTACCCTTTGTAGTCAATGTTTACACTAGAATCAATGTTTCTGCCTAATACTGATAAGTTGTTTTTTTAGTTCAGCTGCCATTTAAGGAAGAGAGGGGGCTTGCCGTTACGAGTAAAAATAGCCATTTGCCTTCAAGAGTCTTTATGAAGCATTCAACAGTAGACATTTAGGGAGTGACAGGGAGTGATACTAAAATCAGCCATCCCAATAGTTTTAGGGGACCAATATCACTGAGAGAATGAGAGTCCATCCTCAGCCAGCCTATTAGAGCTGTCTATTCCAAGTGCCAGGAACACAATTTATTCCATTTATGTTGTTCCTGAGTCAATAAGCATAGCTCAGTCTCTTCTTTTCATTTTCATGCAACACAGTGCTAGTTGCCAGAGCCTTGATAGAGTCCCTCAGCCATGTTACGGGTTCATGCTAGACTGTAAAGTAGCCAAGATGCTCACTTTGCAACCTTTTCTTTGTGTAAAGATTTCCTACTGCCTAGCTGTAGATATCGGTGAGCATCATATGCCAATAGTGCCCAGGAGGAATTGTAGCAGAGTCCTGTTTATGTGGATCATGGCAGATTGCTTCTCCACCAGTGGAGGCTGGTGGTAGGAGCCATAGGAGGACGGGCTCATTGTAATGTCTGGAATTGAATCACTGGAATGGAGTCAAACATGTGGTTTCCATATGTTTGATACCGTTCCATCAATTCCATTCCAGCCATTACAATGAGCCTGTCCTCCTATAGCTCCTACCACCAGCCTCCTCTGTTCTCCACAGAATGTCCTCTTTGAGACTGACTCCGCTGTCATGCGACGATGGATACGATTTCATTCCGCCATATTTAACAAAACCCCTAGGGGAACCTCCTTGATACGAGGCATCCATAACAATGTCTACTTATTGTGCTTGCAAGCTCCTTCCACATGGATGGATGGATTCATTAATAACTTAATGGCACTGTGCTAGCAGGGAGACTAACAAATCCAAAACACACAAACAGGCCATAAAACAAACCAAATCTAAACATGTCTACATTTAGTGGTTTTATGTGATGTTGACAGTGTTATGGCCCAAAGTTGACCACTTGTTGACCACTTCTCATATCTTGGCCCAGGTCTTCGTATTTACTTTTTTTTCGTATTTAATTTTTGAGTCCCAGTTAGTCTGATTGAGCTTCTCCCACCCTCCTTTTCCCCAGCCATAGTTGTTTCTAAAATGAAAAGCGCACACACACACACAACCCTGCTGTAGATAACCTGCTCAGCTAAGGGAATACAGAGCCCCCCAAACCCCCTGTGCCACAGGAGGGGAATTAATAAGGAAAAGAGAAGAACTCAGGTTTGCAAGAAAGAGAGAGAGAGAGAACATCCAGAGAGGATTCACTGGGATCCTTATGGACATTATGTTCATTTTCCAGTGAGAGACGTCTCTGGGAGACTAGAACAATGGAGCTGCCAGCAGTCTTTTACACTTGATAAATATGCTTCAGAGAGAGGTACTAGTTCTCAATCTGAGGTTATGCTGAGTCTCTTTCTCTCTCCCGCTGTCCCTCCCTCATCCTGTCTCTGTCGTTCTGTCTCTTCCTCCCTCTGTGCAGTAGTGAAGCCGAGCTGAGCCTCCTCTCTCTCAGTATGACGTCAAAGCAAGGCTCCCCGACCCAGATCTTTCACCTCCACAGACAGCAGCTGCAGTAAGCTGCAGTAAAGCCATCTATGCTACACTCTGTCTCTCCCAGACTCACAGCTACGCTATGCATGTCAATAGAGATCTACACCATGCAAACAGTAACATCGCCCATGATGATAACGAATGGGGGAAAAGCTTTTTGCTATAGACTAGCTGGCACGGGGAGAATAAAAAACGCTCCTATAGGGCCTCAATTATAGATATGGAATAAACTGTATAAACTGCCTTCAGAAAGTATTCATACCCCTTGACTTATTCATTGCTAGACAGCCATTTTCAAGTCTTGCCATCAATTTTCAAGGCGATTTTAGTCAAAACTGTAACTAGGCCACTCGGGAACATTCAATGTTATCTTGGTAATTAACTCCAGTATATGGCCTTGTATTTTAGGTTATTGTCCTGCTGAAAGGCAAATTTGTCTCCCAGTCTGCTGGAAAGCAGACTGAACCAGGTTTTCCTCTAGGATTTTGCCTCTGGTTAGCTCTATTACGTTTCTTTTTATCCTAAAAACTCCCTTGCCAATGACAAGCATACCATAACATGATGCAGTCACCACCATGCTTTAAAATATGAAGAGTGGTACTCAGTGATGTGTTGTGTTGGATTTGCCCCAAAAATAATTATTTCTATTCAGGACATAAAGTTTACTTTAGTGCCTCATTGCAAACAGGATGCATGTTTTGGAAAAATATGTATTCTGTACAGGCTTCCTTCTTTTCACTCTGCCATTTATGTTAGTATTGTGGAGTAGCTATAATGTTGTTGATCCACCCTCAGTTTTCTCCTTTCTCTGTAATTGTTTTAAAGTCACCATTGGCCTCATGGTGAAATCCCTGAGCAGTTTCCTTCCTCTCTGGAAACCGAGTTAGGAAGGGCGTCTGTATCTTTGTAGTGACTGGCTGTATTGATACACCATCCAAAGTGTAATTAATAACTTCACCATGCTCAAAGGGATATTCAATGTCTGTTTTTTTTTGTGTTTTTTTCATCTACCGATAGGTGCACTTCTTTGTGATGCATTGGAAAACCTCCCTGATCTTTGTGGTTGAATATGTGTTTGAAATTCACTGCTCGGCTGAGGGACCTTACAGATAAATGCATGTGTGGGGTACAGAGATGAGGTAGTCATTAACAAATCATGTTAAACACTATTATTGCACACAGTTCATGCAACTTTTTATGTAACTTGTTAAGTAGATGCAAAAGCGTTTGCTTGATGCAAACACCAGCATAGTTGAAAATATGGAAAGTGGTACTCAGTGATGTGTTGGATATGCCCCAAACATAACGCTTTATATTCAGGACAGAAAGTTAATTACTTTGCCACATTTTTTGCAGTATTACTTTAGTGCTTTGTTGCAAACAGGATGGATGTTTTGGAATATGTTTATTCTGTACAGGCTTCCTTCTTTTCACTCTGTCATTTAGGTTTGTTTTGTAAAGTAACTACAAAGTTGTTGATCCATCGTCAGTGTTCTCCTATCACAGCCATTAAACTCTGTAACTGTTTTAAAGTCACCGTTGGCCTCATGGTGAAATCCCTGAGCGGTTTCCTTCCTCTACGTCAACTCAGTTAGGAAGGACGCCTGTATCTCTGTAGTGACTCGGTGTATTGATACACCATCCAAAGCTTAATTAATAGCTTCACTATGCTCAAAATATTCCGTGTCTGATTTTTTTTATCCATCTACCAATCTGTGCCCTTCTTTACGAGGCATTAGAAATGCTCCCTGGTCTTTTTGGTTGAATCTGTGCTTGAAATTCACTACTCGACTGAGGGACCTTGTTAAGCAAATGTTTACTCCTCAACTTATTTAGGCTTGCAATAACAAAGGGGTTGAATACTAATTGGCTCAAGACATTTCAGCTTTTAATTTTGAATTGATTTGTAAACATTTCTAAAAACACAATTCCAATTTGACATTATGGGGTATTGTGTGTAGGCCAGTGACAATCTCAATCCATTTTAAATTCAGGCTGTAACACAACAAAAAGTGGAAAAAGTCAAGGGGTGTGAATACTTTCTGAATGCACTGTATATAGAAATAACCCAGTAAAGGAGTTGTCAGCCAATAGATGAAAAAAAACTGCAAGATGTGAAGCTCCAACACATTGTATCTGTTGTCGTCACTATGAAAAGCAATGCACGTTGTTAGGTTTGTAAAATAGAATTCACAGAGAATTGTGTGAAAAGAGCCTCTCTCTCCTCCTCATCCCCATTCCTTCACACTGATCTGACTTCACTGCGTAGCACAAGCAGAGGGCGGACCTTATTGGCTGCTGACGAATGTGCCGGAGTCCCTCAGCCAATGAGGGCTACCCACGTCGGCACACACCCCTCTTAGCAAGGCAGTGACAGAGTATGTGAGCTAGCGAGAGAGAAAGAGTGAGGAAGAAGGACAGAGAATTTCTATGAATGGAAACGTGGAGGAGGTGGACTAGCAAAGATGGCGGCATGGCAGCTTGGGACCGATGAGGCAGTTAGCATCTCTCTCTCGCTGTAGCGCTGTCATCCATATAATCGCATATAAGGAGACCATGCCTTACCTATGTCATGTATTTTTTTCACACACATAAACACACACACACACCACTTAACCACAGATCCACCCCACATTCTCTTCCTACACACACATACACATACAATACTGTACACTCATACCAACACACACGCCTCCCACCACACACACAACCTCAGGCCATCTACCCACTCCCTGTCCTCTCCACATTCAGATAGAGTAGTATTTTTTTATGAGCAAGTGGGTCCAACTTGAAAGAGGGTTTATTTGAGAGTTAGATTGTTGGTGAATAAAAGGATACCAGAGAGGAATCAAAAATGTGTTCAGTCAAAATAGATTTTGTACTGTGTTTTAAATTGACTCATCTCAGCACTCAACATTAATGCATTGAATTGTAGTGGTTTCAGAATAATCGTGACTCTTTTGAAAAACACCAGTGGTGCAGGAGGCCTTATGTTTATCTCCAACTCGTTGTAAGCATGTGTCATGGGATGACCTCACTGCAGTACGTGTGTGGGTGTCAGGAAAAGCTCTCTACTTCTCTTGTCCAGCTCTCTACACACACACCACCAACTTTAAACCCCAGATAATATCCTGCTAACTGCTCTCTAGTAACACAGGAGTTACATAAGCACTGATACTAGCATTGTACGGCGTAAACTGTCTGTGCCAGATGCATTTTGCCAAACTAGGCTACCTGTACAACTTCGCTCAGACCATTAGAGTCTAGTACACAAGCCATCTTAATTTAGAATACAACACATCTCCTCTGTAGCTCAGTTGGTAGAGCATGGCTTTTACAACGCCTGGATATTTTGGGGTTTGATTCCCGGGACCACCCAGATGTAAAAAATTGATGCACGCATGACTGTAAGTCGCTTTGGATAAAAGCGTCTGCTAAATGGCATTTATTATTATTATTATTATTATTATCATTATTACATTAACCAGCAATTAGTAAAATAATCTGTGCCTGAGTTAATGGGCTGTAGTATCTGGAGTAGAGATAATAACATTTTAGGCTTAAGATCAACTTTGACTCATTCTTAATTTCTCGATCTAAATTAGAATATTGTGCAGTTAAAGATAACCTATGACCTTGTGGAACAGTGTAGGTTCCGTCCCTCTCTTCTTGCCCTAACAGAGGGGGGGTACTTTTATAAGCAAGACATTTTAGTTCTAAAAAATATATAAATCAATTGTAAACATTTATTGAATTTTCTTTTCACTTTGACACTTTTTTTGTAGATCAGTGAAAAAAAATCACAATTAAATCCATTTCCATCCCACTTTCTAAATCAACAAAATGTGTAAAGAGCAAAGGTTGAGTGAATACTTATGATAGGCACGCACTGTAAAGGCGTCCACATACTTCCCAGCTGAAACAGTTCGGGAGAGTTCGTGCCTATATTATGACGACATTTTTTTCAGGTCGCAGTTGTAAATGAGAAATTGTCCTCAACTGGCCTACCTGGTTAAATAAAGGTGGAAAGAATTATAATAAAATAAAAAAAAGTGATGTTTTTGTTTCGGTTGTTCGGGGACACAACTTTTTTTCTGGAGGCAAGCCAAAGTTCAGAGCCGAAGTCTACACCCCTTCGTTGGTGATTGGCCAACAGTATGGATTCTTTGAGCGACTAAGATCTCCTCGGAAAAAAAACGTCAAAATGAATGACATATTATCTTAGGTTATTTCTGACTATTTTGAGGAAGTTTATACTGGCTATGGCGTCTCAAAATGGCCAAACAGTACTATTGCCGCTTTTCCCTCATTTTTCAAGCGAAGGTCTTTTAAGGGAGTATGCAAGCACACTCGTTCGGTTCGGCTAGGCACCAGCCGAACTGAAGCATGCTGACACATTAAGATCTGGCCTGGTTACTGGGGTTACCCTCATGAGCAGCCTGTCATTGGACTGTCCTTGTGTGAGAATGTTCCTCATTCCCCTCGCTGCCTGCACTCTTAGAAAAAAAGGTGCTATCTAGAACCTAAAAGGGTTATTTGGCTGTCCCCATAGGATAACCCTTTGAAGAACCCTTTTTGCTTCCAGGTATAACTCTTTTGGGTTCAATGTGGAACCTTTTCCACAGAGGGTTCTGCCTGGAACCAAAAAGGGTTCTCCTATGGGGACAGCTGAAGAACCCTTTTGGAACCCTTTCTTCTAAGAGTGTGCTTCTCCACTTCCTTTGATGAGGGAAGAGCTTATCCCTGCCTCCTCCCTCCCTCCTTTCTCTCTTCCTTTATCCCTTCATCCTCACCCCCTGCTTTGTCTCAGGGGCTATAGTGGCTACGTATGGCCACCCCCTGCTGCATATGCACACACAATTCCTGTAGCCGTCAGAGGTAGACCGTGGGCACGCCGCCTGCCCGATGAACCACTGTACCTGCTACCGTCAGGCAGTGTTGTTGTCATGGCAACCCCGTCATCAGCTGTCAACACACTGGGTGCTTCAGGTTACCATGGGTACAGGAGCTCGGAGCCACAATGGTGTATAACCTGCCCAGATTAAGGCAGCACCTGGTCCAAGGTTACGTAACGGCAGCATCGCATTAGTGGAAACCAAGACTGATTTCAGGGCAGACTTTCATTGTAGCTAGATATGTTTGAGTCGTGTCAGGGACAATTTTAGCCAACCCTAACCCTTTTCCTAACTTTAACCTAATTCTCCTAACCTGCCACGTCAATTCTCCTAACCTGCTACAAAAAGTAACTTCTGCTCTTCAAAACTGGCAGACCCGCCCTGAGAACAGTCTTGGTTTCCCCTAATGCGATACAGCTCAAAGCAGACTTGAAAAGTGTCCATTGCACTGGGCAAAGAAATACTGTAGCTCATTATAGGTCTCCTCTCACACATGGTCAGACACAATTCAAATGTTCACAAAATTCTCCTAACCTGCTACGAAACATAACTTCTGTTAGTCAAAACTGGCATAACCGCCCTGAGAACAAAATTACCTGTAAATGTCGATCTCGTTTTAATGTGGAACTTCCGCGGTCCGGATTGAATCTAAGCCAAGGTCTCTTTGAAGGGAGCACATTGCTTTACAGTGTCTTCAGAGAGTATTCATGAATTTTAATTTGTATTTTAGATAAGTATTCAACCCCCTAAGTCAATACATGTTAGAATCACATTTGGCAGCAATTACAGCTGTGTCTTTCTGGGTAAGTCACTAAGAGCTTTGCAAACCTGGATTGTACAATATTTGACTATTATTCTTTTTAAAATTCTTCAAGCTCTGTGAAGTTGATTGTTGAACATTGGTAGACAGCCATTTTCAAGTCTTGCCATAGATTTTGAAGCCGGTTTCAATACTAACTAGGCCATTCAGGAACATTCAATGTCGTCTTGGTAAGTAACTCCAATGTACAGTGCATTCGGAAAGTATTCAGACCACTTTACTTTTTCTACATTTTACATTACAGCCTTATTCTAAAATGTATTAAAGTGTTTTTTTTCTCATCAATCTATACAAAATACCCCATAATGACAAAGCAAAAACAGGTTTTTAGAAATTTTTGCATATACAAAAAAATAATAAAGAAATAAGTATTCAGACCCTTTACTCAGTACTTTGTTGAAGCCACATTTTTTGCAGTATTACTTTAGTGCCTTATTACAAACAGGATTCATGTTTTGAAATGTTTTCCTTCTTTTCACTTATGTATGTATTGTGGAGTAACTACAATGTTTTCTCAGTTTTCTTCAATAACAGCCATTTAACTCTGTAACTGGTATAAAATCACCATTGGCCTCATGGTGAAATCCCTGAGCGGTTTTGTTCCTCTCCGTCAACTGAGTTAGGAGGGACGCCTGTATCTTTGTAGTGAGTAGGTGTATTGATACCATCCAAAGTGTAGTCAATAACTTCACTGTGCTAAAAGAGATATTCAATGTCCGCTTTTATTTTTTTACCCATCCACCAATAGGTGCCTTTCTTTGCGAGGCATTGGAAAATCTCCCTGGTCTTTGTCATTGAATCTGTGCTTGAAATTCACTGCTCGACTAAGGGAATTTACAGATAATTGTATGTGTGGTGTATAGAGATGAGGTAGTCATTAAAAAGTCATGTTAAACACCATTACTGCACACAGAGTTAGTCCATGCAATTTATTATTTACATTTTAGTCATTTAGCAGACGCTCTTATCCAGAGCGACTTACAGTAGTGAATGCATACATTTCATTTCACACATTTTTATTTTAAATTAAACACCATGCTGGCGTTGCAAACACCATGCTCTACCAACTGACTTTTAAGCAACTTTTTACTCCTGAAGTTATTTAGGCTTGCCATAACAAAGGGGTTGAATGCTTATTGCGGGGGGGGGGGGGGGGGGGCAGGGTAGCCTAGTGGTTAGAGTGTTGGATTAGTAACCAAATGGTTGCAAGATTGAATCCCTGAGCTGACAAGGTAATAATCTGTCGTTCTGCCCCTGAACAAGGCAGTTAACCCACTGTTCCTAGGCCGTCATTGAGAATAAGAATTTGTTCTTAACTGACTTGCCAAGTTAAATAAAAGTAAAATAAAAAGACATTTCAGCTTTAGATTTTTTATTAATTTGTAAAAATGTCTAAAAACATAATTCCACTTTGACATTATGGGGTATTGTGTGTAGATCAGTGAAACAAAGTAGGCAACTAGGTAGGCAACTAGATTCAGCCGCAGACTGATGGGTCAGGGGTCGGAACATAGTTATAATAATTTGTTCAATACAAATTGACCCCAACTAAACCCCAAAAGAGATTGTATTTGAAAATAGCAATAATTTCATACTTTGATTACATTGAGACACGATGACATATGTCCATTTTTTATTTGTGGGAATACTTGGTAAACAGATTTAATAAATTAAACACATTTTTAGCTGAATTCCTGGTGATTTTCTTTTTTTTTAACCAAAACTAAAATCCTTCTAAAAACTGTAGGGGGCCAAAAAAATAACAGGTGTAGACCTTACAGTGAAATGCTTACTTACAAGCCTTTAACCAACAATGCAGTTTTAAGAAAAAATAAGTGTTAAGAAAGTATTTACTAAATTTACAAAGGGAATGTGTTGAAAGAAATAAAAGCTGAAATAAATCACTCTACTATTATTCTGACATTTCACATTCTGAAAATAAAGTGGTGATCCTAACTGACCTAAGACAGGGAATTTTTACTAGGACTAAATGTCAGGAATTGTGAAAAACTGAGTTTAAATGTATTTGGCTAAGGTGTATGTAAACTTCCGTCTTCAACTGTACATTTTACATATACATTTTGCATACACATTTTACATACATGGTACTTTTATATAAAGTAGTCACATAACAATAATACTTTACCAAACATACGTAAACTCTTTAAACTCAACCCTCAGCCACTCTCAGCCCATCCCACCTATCACCATGGACCACCCTCGTTTGGTTTCCATGTGCCATATTTTTTTCAATTGTGCTGTGATGTTTTACATAATTTTTTTTACCTTTCTAATCGTATAGTTTCCACAGATTGTGAGCTAAAGATGAAAACCTTTCCTACAAGTATTATTATATTATTTATTGACTAAGTATGGCTTTCGAAATCGCCCAACACTGCTATTTGTAAGGTTAATTTTAATTGCATGTTGTGATTTTTTTAACCATTCCTGAACCTGTGACAAGAAACAAGCTAAATAGGAGCAATACCTGAATAAATTATGTGTTGATTCTGTCTCTTCGTAGCAAAATCTACAGAGCTGAGATTGTTGTATGCCCCATATATATAGCATTCTGTTGGTGGCAAGAATTTTATACACTGCTCAAAAAAATAAAGGGAACACTGTAAACAACACAATGTAACTCCAAGTCAATCACACTTCTGTGAAATCAAACTGTCCACTTAGGAAGCAACACTGATTGACAATAAATTTCACATGCTGTTGTGCAAATGGAATAGACAACAGGTGGAAATTATAGGCAATTAGCAAGACACCCCCAATAAAGGAGTGGTTCTGCAGGTGGGAACCCCAGACCACTTCTCAGTTCCTATGCTTCCTGGCTGATGTTTTGGTCACTTTTCAATGCTGGCGGTGCTATGCACATACATTTTCGCCTCACAACATTGAAGTGTTAGAGGCCTCCAGTTTTTAAAATGGACTGGATCATTATACTTACCACCAGGGTCCTGTTTTAGTAGTAATGAAATCAGACCTTTTTGTTGAGTACCTGAAAGTCTACCATTTGTATAAGAGGAATTAGAACATGCTAATAATGGATCTTTGAGTACATCAAAAAAGGTCTGATGTACCTCTACTGGTATACCATCAAGCCCTGGTGTTTTTACAGACTGAAAAGATTTTATTGCCTCAAAACGTTCCTCTTCTGTAAGTTGGCCTTCACACAGGTCTTTCTGTACATTTGTTAATTTTACATTATTATTATTATTATTATTATTAGGAAAGAAATCCTTACAGTTAACCTCATTCAGTGGAAATGGAGGAGACTGCATAATCATGGATAACTCCATCATTTGTAATGAGTTTCTGTAAAAAGAAATTGGTAGAATTTCTATGTTGAAGATTTTCCATCCATTTCGCTTTATTTTTGTAATACATTACACTTGATCGTTCTTGAATAAGCACCTCCATTTCTTTTTGTTTTTCCTCTAACCTATGTTGTGCCTCTATAGTACAGTTTCCATTACCATCTACCTGTGCTGTTACTTCCTCTATTTCCTTTATTAGTCTAATCTCTTTTCACCAAAACTGCTTTTGTTTTAATGATGAGTATTGTATTAAATGGCCTCTAAAAGTACATTTGAAAGTGTTCCATACAATAAGGGGATCTGCTGTACCTAAGTTGTGCAATTTTGTTTTATATATTAAATGTAGTACACGTTAATATAAACCACATGGAACATTTAAAACATCCGGTTTTGACAGGTGCATACTCTGTGACTTCTAGGAAGATTTTAACCCACTTAACCCCAACACTTCTCCAAGTTTTCACATTATTATTTATTTCTTATGATTAATGATTCATTTTAAGGTAAAAAAAAAAAAAAAAACACAAAAAACCTGTCCCTCATTTTAAGGTCAACCCTGTTACGTGAACTGAACTCTTATTTTAATATGGTGAAACTATTCCTTTTAAAAACAAAACATTCGAAAGGAACTTTGAACATCTAATAGTCAAATCTACTATTTTGGGCAATTTTCTGGTGTTTTTTGGTGGAAACCTGAGCAGGTCGAGCATAACATGTCAACACCGTTACCAATTGACAGACATCTCTGCAGAGGGCGAGTATTTATCAGACACTTCTCATCTGATTTGTTGCTTTTCTTTTCTTTTTTGGGTTGAGTGGACCAGGACCATTGGAACAACAGAAAGAGGACATACTGTATCTTGCAGTCAAGTTTGCATTTAGGAGCTTCTAAATTAATGTGGTATTTCACATTTCAAGTAGTTTCTTTTGTCTTTTGTTGGTTTCTCATCAGTCAAGTAAGGATTTCAGAATGGTTGTATACAGTCTTTACAAAGCATTGTACTTTTAGCAGTGATAGTCAATATAACAACACTTCAAATGGGATTTTTCCACTAGGTCTCTGAGCCAAGTTGCTATGGGGACTAGCCCCAATGTGACACTTGTAGTATAGTAATCACATTAGGACTAGATCAAGGGCCTCATTAATATTTTTATTGCAATATAAGATTGAATTTAAACTGTTTGACATTGCATTTTTAATCAATCCAGGGGCTTCACCTTTGTTAGCTCACCAAGAAAGGGCTATTGTATGGAACTAGATTTTCCCCTATGTAAACATATTAAATCTCCCGTGGTATCTACTGTTGATACAATGGAACAACATGAGAGCTCTGCCAGGCTCAAGTGCGAGGACTAGATTTCATAATACACTCAACGCTTGGTAGAGTGCCTATACACAACTAAAAGAGCCATAATGGAATGGTGGCAGAACAATGCTCAGGATCCCCCACAAGTGTTAGGAAACTCCCCCATTTTGGATCCCAAAGGGTGGCTGGTTCACTCATCCCCCAGAAAAAATTGGTTACGAAACAAGCATTTGTTTCATTATGGCAACTTTTCTCCTCCGCTGAACTGATTAATGACTGAGCGAAAAGCCTAGGCGGCCAAACTGATAGTAATTACATGAGAGCCGTTGATTGTGACAGTGTTCAGTCAGTGGAGCAATTGGAACGTGGAGAATTAACAGGCCTGTTTCAGGCCAAAGTACAGCCAGACAGATTTCCTCTCTGGGATTGGTTAAAGCTGGTAAATAGAGGGAATTTCATCAGACAGTCAAATTAATTGATATATGAGGTAGGCCTAATTATTCAAATGAGAGCTGATCATTGAGGACTGTAGGACCATAGGCTGGTCTCATTGGAGTATGATAGCTCAAGGAAGCTTGATGGGGACATTACAGCCATAACCTACCACTCTCTCCCTCTCTCTGATTCAGTCTCTCTCAATCTCTATGGTATATGACTGTTATATCTGGTTGCTATAATCACCCTATACCTTCTTCCCTCTATTCCTCCCACGCTTTGATCTCTCTTCCTTCCTGTTATAACTCCTCCATTTTCCTTTTTTTCTCTCCTACAGTAACTGCCCCTTCTCCCTGGCGGCTGCCCTGGCACGGGCTACAGTAGACAGTGTTCTGCAGAGTGACCTCTCCACCTACCACGTCCAGAAGACTGTTGAGGATGGAGTAGACCCTTTCCCCCGTGAGTCCCCTGTCAGCCAACGCCTGACATGCATAATCAGGTCATGTACTGACTTAGCTAGGCTACTGTATGGACACAGTTACTTTTTATACAATATATTAGCTTAAATTCAAAGCCTTTGTCAGTTTAGGTGTTGTTTCAATCAACACCATGGACAAATGAGAAACATCACCATTTGTATACTCAGCTAATACTTAGCATTAAAACAGTTGCTCTTCCTGGCTCACTTTTTCATACCACAGTTTGATGTCATCCACTGTCACTTAGAATTCCATTTACTTTGTTAGTGACAAAATAAAGCACTCTGTGGAGCGAACAAGCGAGAGCAGAGGTCTTTTAGAAGAGAAGGAAACAGCAGTCTAAATAACCCTGCAACACTCCTTTAAGATCTGTGTTTTTGCCAGGGAGAGAGAGAAAGAGGCAGAAAGAGAATGCAGGGGAAATATATATATATATATATATATATATATATTATATATATATATATTATATATATATATATATATATATACACACACACACACACACACACACACACACACACACACACACAGTTGAAGTCGGAAGTTTACATACACCTTCGCCAAATAAATTTAAACTCAGTTTTTCACAATTCCTGACATTTAATCCTAGTAAATATTCCCTGTCTTAGGTCAGTTAGGATCACCACTTTATTTTAAGAATGTAAAATGTCAGAATAATAGTAGAAAGAATGATTTATTTCAGCTTTTATTTCTTTCATCACATTCCCAGTGGGTCAGAAGTTTACATACACTCAATTAGTATTTGGTAGCATTGCCTTTACATTGTTTAACTTGGGTCAAACGTTTCAGGTAGGCGTCCACAAGCTTCCCACAATAAGTTGAGTGAATTTTGTCCCATTCCTCCTGACAGAGCTGGTGTAACTGAGTCAGGTTTGTAGGCCTCCTTGCTCGCACATGCTTTTTCAGTTCTGCCCACAAATGTTCTATAGGATTGAGGTCAGAGCTTTGTGATGGCCACTCCAATACCTTGACTTTGTTGTCCTTAAGCCAATTTTGCCACAACTTTGGAAGTATGCTTGGGGTCATTGTCCATTTGGAAGACCCATTTGTGACCAAGCTTTAACTTCCTGACTGATGTCTTGAGATGTTGCTTCAATATATCCAGATAATTTTCCTGCCTCATGATGCCAACAACAAACCAAAAAAATCTCCATCCTCCTCACTGTGCGTGGGGTCAATGTAGACACACGTCCTCTTCCAGGCAGATTGTTAACATCTCCAGTTACTTTAAACTTCTGGAAATAGGCATTTTCAACCATTGAGCTATTTTCTTATAGCCATTTTTGTCACACATAATTACTGTATTCTTGGGTCTTTCCCATAGTGATGGATGACTATGGGAACTTGGCCTGTGTGTCACCTCATATTTATACCCCAGTGAAATAGGAAGTCATGGCTTACCACTTAAGTGTTCCTAGTCACTCAGGTGAATTTAAAAACGTTAAATATTAATTGGAATATACTTAAGTTAGATTTTACTTTTAGAATTTCTAGGGGTGCCAATAATTGTGACACATATGTTCATAGAAAAATATTTATTTCACTTTTTCACATTTATTTTTTTCAATCATTTTACTTCAATTAAAGGTTTGATTTTTGTAAATCATTTGAATGAAATACCAAGAGGTTAAACAGCAAAGAGTTTTATTTTCACAGCCCATTTTGCTCATATTTGCCAAGGGTGCCAATATTAGTGGAGGGCACTGTATATATGATTTTGGCTCAAGTAATTTGTGTGACGAGGTTGCTGTCTTGGGACGGAGGGTGGGTTGGTGAAAGCCATAATGAGAGTGGGTAAGAGGTGGTAAGAATGGAGGATACCAGTCAGCCTGGCCGTTTAGCCCCAAGGCAGAGGAGAGACACACAGACAAACACACACACGCAGAGCTCATACTGCTCCCTGACAGGGTTCTGGGATGGGAGGTTAAATTTAACTACAGAGCCTGGGGAGCTAGGGAGAGGAGGAGAGGAATGGAGAGAAAGGGAAGAAAGGAGTGTGAGGAGTGGAGGGTGGAAAGAACAAGTCCTTAGTTCCACTAAGTGGAGCAGAGAATTCATTCAACATGACGTCGTCCAGATATCCATTGCAGGGGGCTATGGAATCTTAAGGCTCTTACGATGAATCTATAGGACTCTATAAGAAGCATCAGATCTTCTCAAGAGGAGTCAGTTCCCCTACTATCCTGTAAGTTACTAATGAACAATTAACCCTTTGCAACAAAGAGCCCGTCCTCCCCAATTAAGGTGCCACCAACCTACTGTGATGGGAACATCACACATTAAGACGTTTTAAAACGTACAGAAATAACAAACATCCACATTGAAGCTGAACTGAATGTTTGATGAGTTCCGTTCAAATGCGGCAGATACAGTAGTTTAGCGTTTACTGCAATGGCTCAGTAGCCGAAAGGTCGCTGGGTGGAATAAGCGAGCCGACAAGGTGAACAATCTGTCGATGTGCCTTGAGCAAGGTACTTAACCCTAATTTGCTCCAGGGGCGTCGTACTACTATGGCTGACCCTGTAAAACAACACATTTAACTATATACAGTACCAGTCAAAAGTTTGGACACAACTTGTAGAATAATAGTGAAGACATCACAACTATGAAATAACACATATGGAATCATGTAGTAGCCAAAAAAGTGTCAAACAAATTCTTCAAAGCAGCCAACTTTTGCCTTGATGACAGCTTTGCACACTCTTGACATTCTCTCAACCAGCTTCATGAGGAATGCTTTTCCAACAGCCTTGAAGGAGTTCCCACTTATGCTGAGCACTTGTTGGCTGATTTTCCTTCATGCTGTGGTCCAACTCATCCCAAACCATCTCAATTGGGTTGAGGTCGGGTGATTGTGGAGGCCATGTCATCTGATGCAGCACCATCACTCTTCTTGGTCAAATAGCCCTTACACAGCCTGGAGATGTGTTTTGAGTCAAAGCGCAAACCCAGATGGGATGGCGTATTCCTGCAGAATGCTGTGGTAGCCATGCTGGTTAAGTGTGCCTTGAATTCAAAATAAATCACTGACAGTGTCACCAGCAAAGCAGCCCCATACCATCACACCTCCTCCTCCATGCTTCACGGTGGGAACCACACATGCGGAGATCATCCGTTCACCTACTCATCCGTTCACCTACGGCTGAAACCAAAAATCGCACATTTGGACTCATCAGACCAAAGGACAGATTTCCACCAGTCTAATGTCCATTCCTCATGTTTCTTGTCCCATGCAAGTCTCTTCTTCTCATTGGTGTCCTTTAGTAGTGGTTCCTTTGCAGCAATTCAACCATAAAGGGCTAATTCACACAGTCTCCTTTGAACAGTTGATGTTGAGATGTATCTGTTACTTGAACTCAGTGAAGCATTTATTTGGGCTGCAATCTGAGATGCTGTTAACTCTAATGAACGTATCCTCTGCAGCAGAGCTAACTCTGGGTCATCCTTTCCTGTAGCGGTCCTCACGAGAGCCAGTTTCATCATAGTGCTTTATGATTTTTGCGACTGCACTTGAAGAATTTTTAGAAGTTCTTTCAATTTTCCAGATTGACTGACCTTCATGTCTTAAAGTAATGATGGATTGTCGTTTCTCTTTTCTTATTAAAGCTGTTCTTGCCATAATATGGACTTGGTTTTTTACCAAATAGGACCATCTTCTGTATACCACCCCTACTTTGTCAAAACACAGCTGATTGGCTCAAACACTTTAAGATGGAAATAAATTCCACAAATTAACTTTAACAAGGCACACCTGTTAATTGAAATGCATTCCAGGTGACTACCTCATGAAACTGGTTGAGAAAATGCAAAGAGTGTGCAAAGCTGTCATCAAGGCAAAGGGTGGCTACTTTGAAGAATATAAAATATATTTTGATTTGTTTAACACTTTTTTGGTTACTACATGATTCCATACGTGTTATTTCATAGTTTTGATGTCTTCACTTTTATTCTACAATGTAGAAAATAGTACACATAAAGAAAAACCTTTGAATGAGTAGGTGTGTCCAAACTTTTGACTGGTACTATATAAACTCAGCAAATAAAGAAACGTCCCTTTTTCAGGACCCTGTCTTCCAAAGATAATTAGTAAAAATCCAAATAACTTCATAGATCTTCATTGTAAATTGTATAAACACTGTTTCCCATGCTTGTTCAATGAACCATAAACAATTAATGAACATGCACCTGTGGAACGGTTATTAAGATACTAACAGCTTACAGACATTAGGCAATTAAGGTCACAGTGATGAAAACTTAGGACACTAAAGAGACCTTTCTACTGACTCTGAAAAACACCAAAATAAAGATGTCCAGGGTCCCTGCTCATCTGCGTGAACATGCCTTAGGCATGCTGCAAGGAGGCATGAGGACTGCAGATTTGGCCAGGGCAATAAATTGCAATGTCTGTACTGTGAGACACCTAACACAGCGCTACAGGGAGACAGGACAGACAGTTGATCGTCCTCGCAGTGGCAGACCACGTGTAACAACACCTGCACAGGATCGGTACATCAGAACATCACACCTGATGGACAGGTACAGGATGGCAAAAACAACTGCCCGAGTTACACCAGGAACTCACAATCCCTCCATCAGTGCTCAGACTGTCCGCAATAGGCTGAGAGAGGCTGGACTGAGGGCTTGTAGGCCTGTTGTAAGGCAGGTCCTCACCAGACATCACCGGCAACAATGTTGCCTATGGGCACAAACCCACCGTCGCTGGACCAGACAGGACTGGCAAAAAGTGCTCTTCACTAACGAGTCGCGGTTTTGTCTCACCAGGGGTGATGGTCGGATTTGCGTTTATCGTCGAAGGAATGAGCGTTACACAGAGGCCTGTATTCTGGAGTGGGATCGATTTGGAGGTGGAGGGTTCGTCATGGTCTGGGGCGGTGTGTCACAGCATCATCGGACTGAGCTTGTTGTCATTGCAGGCAATCTCATCGCTGTGCGTTACAGGGAAGACATCCTCCTCCCTCATGTGGTACCCTTCCTGCAGGCTGATCCTGACATGACCCTCCAGCATGACAATGCCACCAGCCATACTGCTCGTTCTGTGCGTGATTTCCTGCAAGACAGGAATGTCAGTGTTCTGCCATGGCCAGTGAAGAACCCAGATCTCAATCCCATTGAGCACCTCTGGGACCTGTTGGATCGGAGGGTGAGGGCTAGGGCCATTCCCCCCAGAAATGTCCGGGAACTTGCAGGTGCCTTGGTGGAAGAGTGGGGTAACATCTCACAGCAAGAACTGGCAAATCTGGTGCAGTCCATGAGGAGGAGATGCACTGCAGTACTAAATGCAGCTGGTGGCCACACCAGATACTAACTGTTACTTTTTTTGACACCCCCCCTTTGTTCAGGGACACATTATTCAATTTCTGTTAGTCACATGTCTGTGGAACTTGTTCAGTTTATGTCTCAGTTGTTGAATCTTGTTATGTTCATACAAATATTTACACATGTTAAGTTAGCTGAAAATAAATGCAGTTGACAGTGAGAGGACGTTTCTTTTTTTGCTGAGTTTATATATGTAATCTATTTACACTGAGTGTACAAAACATTAAGAACACCTTCCTAATATTGAGTTGCACCCCCTTTTGCTCTCAGAACAGCCTCAATTCGTCCGGGCATGGACTCTTCATGGTGTCAAAAGCGTTCCATATTGACTCCGTTGCTTACCACAGTTGTGTCAAGTTGGCTGGATGTCCTTTGGGTGGTGGACCATTCTTGATACACACGGGAAACTGTTTAGTGTGAAAAACTCAGCAGCATTACATTTAAGAATATAATCATAGTGTTACTCCTCACAGGCAAACAAAAGACAGGGGTTAGCCAGGGGAGAGAGACATGAGAGGGTAGGTGTGCAGACAATAGGTGACCTATTCCCATGACATCTGGTAGGAGTGCAGTCTGCAGCACACAGACGGAGACAGCGTGGAAGAGAAAATGTCAGCTGTCCCCTCCGGGAGACCCAGCCGGAGAGATCACTTCTCATGACATCCTCTTTTCCCCTCCTTCCTCCATCTCTCTGTCCTTTTCCCCAGCCCCCAACCCATTTGCCAGATCGCCTCTCTTGCCCACTTGTCCTTAATTCCACTGGAACCATCTTCTCTCTTCCATTGAGCTGTTTCCCCTTGTATTCCCCGTGTAAGGCCCCAATGTTAGCTTACATGAGTGGCTTTGGGTTGGTTCAAGTGTGACAGATCTCAAGTATGGAAAACAGGGGTTCCCAGACTAACGGGTCATTTGGGACTGAATGCACACAAGTGTGCGTGTGTGAGAGAGGGCACACATTTGGGCATAGGAGCACATTGCTGTGCCTTTCTTTGATTACTTGTGTGTGGTTGCATGTCAGACAACAGGTCTCACATTCAGGTAGCCTAGCAGCAGGTGGCCTAGTGGTTAGAGCTTTGGACCAGTAACCAAAAGGTTGTTGGATCGAATCCCCGAGATGACAAGGTTGTAAATAACAATTAGTTCTTAACTGACTTTCCTAGTTAAATAAAAACATGCGTGTATATTATTCAGCACATTCTTTTCATGTGACTATATGCATCTGTTTGCCATTCTTTTCACCAGTGCACCAATGCATCCATGTGTGTAATGTGTAGTGTGTAGTGTGTAATGTATAGTGTGTAGTGTACTGTATGTGTATGAGTCTGTGGTTTGATCACGTGCCGTTTGTGTGTTTGTTCATGCGTGTCGTCTTTTAGAGATTGAGTCGGTGGCATTTGCCAGGCTCATTTTCAACAAACTGTGTGAAACATGCTGCCTGTGGCTGAAAGACTTCCCTTACCGCCGCCGGCCTCAGCCCTACTACGAGACTTCCATCCACGCCATCAAAAACATGCGCCGCAAGATGGAGGACAAACATATCGTCATCCCCGACTTCAACACTCTCTTCAACATACAGGTAAGCATGAACAGAGTAGTCATTAACCACAGGTCTAGGATCAGTTCAACATAGAGGTAAGCATGAACATAGTAGTCATTAACCACAGGTCTAGGATCAGTTCAACATACAGGTAAGCATGAACAGAGTAGTCCTTAACCACAGATCTAGGATCAGTTCACTCTAGCATGGTTAATGAGGATAGAAGATTTCAACCACAGATCTAGGACCAGATTACCCTTCAGTTCTAACCATAACCATTAGGGGGATGTGGATTAAACTCTTTAAATGAAATGACCATTGAAGTGGTGTTTCTGGTTAAGCATAAGAAGAAAGGGTGGGAAAGGAGGGCTCTAGTACTACTATAGTCCTGCCCTATGGCTTCTCCCTAGTGGCCTTAAAAGTGCTTACTCTAAAAGAGCTCTCTGGAAACCCCAAGACACACGGCATATGAGCACAAAATCAATACATTGTTCTTGGCCCCACTCATAACATTACCCTCCTATCAAAGATGGACTTCAGGATTTATGTCCTTGTTTGAATGTTTCTTGGCAACGTTTGGCCTAAAACTTGATGCAGGAACAATAATACACAGTATCACCATGTGATATAGCGCATTTCAATTCAGGAAATAACCGGACATTTCTATTCCAAATTCTTCTCTTCAAAATCATTGTCCACTGGCTAAAAAGAGACTAATTCATTCTTCTGTGTATATCAGCTAATTAAGAGACTAAGTGGGTTAACCCAGTGTGTAAACCCAGTAGGCTAGTCCGGTGGGCTAATCCAGATGCCCTGCAGGGAAGCTACCATCTCACTTCACTATAGGGAGAAGATCAATAAAACTCCACTATCCAACGTATTCCCAATACAGCCCCAATGAGAGCAGTAAATAATAACACATTAGGTGGCTGCCAGTGAATTAAATGCTTCTAATAGCATTATTGGCCATAGTGCTCTAAATGAAGCAGAACAACACACCTTAACAGCCCCCCCCCACACACACACACACACACACACACACACACACACACACACACACACACACACACACACACACACACACACACACACACACACACACACACACACACACACACACACACACACACACACACACACACACACACACACACACACAAGTCTGATAATAGTATGTTTTCTGAGCCACACAGAGTCAATCAGATCTGTCATTGAAATCCTATCCTTATTGGTTTGCCAGTCATCCCAAATGATTATGGACACTTCCCTCACATCCCTTCTGAACCAACCGACCAATGAGACATCCCAGACAGGCAGACGCACCAGCTCAAAGATCCTCATATAATGACATAATTATTCCGTCGGATCAAATGTTTATCCATTCTATTAAGTGTGCTAGTGGTGGGTAACCCGGCTAATTGGCATTAAACCCCAGTTAATTAAAGCAGATGGATGAGTGGAGACACAAACCGGTTATATTTGGATTTGCATATTCGCGACGAGGCACTACACATGCCATTCATGGGAAACGCACAACATCATGAGAGTGACACACAACTATGCTGTATACGCAATGGTAATTTAGAATTTACTATGACCAGTTAAGTTTGTTTATGGAACCTTGTTGTAAAGATGATTGAGATTGGACAGATGAATGCTTTGCATTGCTTCATACTCTGATGTTTACAAAGCATGAGAGTCACTATACATGAATCACCATCATGTTAGAACAAGTGATGACTCCAATGAAGGGAAGAAATATTGAAGCTATATGACATTGCAGGTCATACTGTTTTAACCTTTGACCTGTGTGTTTGTGTTTTCAGGACCAGGAGGAGCAGGCCTTCTTCGCCGTGTTCGATGGCCACGGGGGCGTGGACGCTGCCATCTACGCCGCCAACCACCTCCACGTCAACATGGTGCACCAGGAGTGCTTCAGCCAGGATCCAGGGGAGGCCCTTTGTCGCGCCTTCAGAGTCACCGACGAACGCTTCATTCGGAAAGCAAAAATGGAGGTAAGGGCTCAAACATTGGCCACATTAATCTTGAAGGTTTAACTTCAATACTGCTGGTATTGTAGAACTGCAGAGAGGCAGGTTAGTTCAAATGTCTAAGCATTTGTTATTACTGTTCAGAATTTGCTTCTAATAGATGTAACATTTCTGTGAATCATAGTAAACAGTTATTACTGTACACATGTTTGTGTGTTTGTGTGTGTGTGTGTGTGTGTGTGTGTGTGTGTGTGTGTGTGTGTGTGTGTGTGTGTGTGTGTGTGATGTGTATGTGTATGTGTACGTGTGTGTGTGTGTGTGTGTGGTGTATGTATGTGTACGTGTGTGTGTGTGTGGTGTGTATGTATGTGTACGTGTGTGTGTGTGTGTGACAGAACCTGCGCTGCGGCACCACAGGGGTGGTGACCTTCCTGAGGGGGCGGACCCTGTACGTGGCCTGGCTGGGGGACTCTCAGGTCATGCTGGTCAAGAAGGGCCAGGCCGTGGAACTGATGAAGCCTCACAAACCTGACAGAGAGGTAATGCACACAGACACACACACTTAATCACTGTTCACTTCACACACAGGCGCTGACATCACTTGAGCAGAGATGTCTGTCACATATCCAAGCACATAGCGTTAATAGCATCTTTCTCTCTCCCTCTACAGGATGAGAAGCAGCGTATTGAAGCTCTGGGAGGCTGTGTCATCTGGTTCGGCACATGGAGGGTTAATGGCAGCCTGTCTGTATCCAGAGCCATAGGTACACCAACAATCACCATATGCCTTATACAATTACCATATATAGTACAATATACAGACTGCAGCTGCTGTACCATGCCTGTTGCTGAGTCCCCCCTGGACTTCCTCTAACCGGGGGGGGGGGGGGGGGGTGTTTTACCTTGGTCACCGCCAGCGTGAATGAGAGGAGTATTGACAGAATTGAGAGGTCAGCAAGGGGTCGGAGTATGTCGTGTAGGTGTGTCCTGCAGAGAGTGCGTATGTGTGCCTGCATACTTAGCAGAAGGCCCATAATCAGTCTAAACTATTTGGGTGATTATGCGTGCGCCAGAGCATAGAGGTCATGACAGAGTTTAATGGGCCACAGCCAAAGGCCAGCTGACACAGAGCTGAGTGGGAGACAGCAACCCAGAGGTGGGGGTGAGGGTTGCCTGTACCTATATGCATACACAAGTGTACGTAACCAGTCTGATTTCCCAGCAGCTATTTAAATCTTAATGGGATTAGATGGAACAATCTCACAGCTCCAATACTACAACATCACTGGCATCAACATAGGAATTCACTGTAAAGACTGCCTTAGAATCCATCCTGTACCTATTCACATACACAACAGGGCTGGGGTCATTTCAAATTGAAGTCATTCTATTCAGGAAGGGATTTTCATTTTTAAATAGCTTAGATGTACTTTTTTCAATTATTGAGTTGGAATTTCAGTTAACTGACCTTTTTTTACCCCTTTTTCATGGTATCCAATTGATAGTTACAGCCGTGGGTCCTCCGAAACACAACCCAACCAAGCCGCACTACTTCTTGACACAATGCCCACTTAACCCGGAAGCCAGCCGCACCAATGTGTCAGAGGAAAACACCGTACAACTGGTGACCGTGTCAGCATGCACTGCACCCTGACTGCCACAGGAGTTGCTAGTGCGCGATAGGACAAGGACATCCCTGCCAGCCAAACCCTTCCCTAACCCGGACGACACTGGGCCAATTGTGCGCCGCCCCATGGGTCTCCCGGTCACGGCCGCGACAGGGCCTGGACTCGAACCCAGAATCTCTAGTGGCACAGCTAGCACTGCGATGCAGTGTCTTAGACCACTGCGCCACTCGGGAGGCCACTGACCTCAATTCTAATTGACCTCAAGCACTGATTCACAAGGCAACTTGAGGCTAGCTTCTAGTCTTATTTCCCGGTAGCTATTTTAGAGGTGGCTAGTGAGGAAGCCCTACTGTGACCTTCTGTTCCCAAATCCTAAAGCTTCCCTAATCTGATATCAAAACAACTACTTCCTCGACAGCAAATACTGTAGCTGCTACATTAGAACTGTTTCCTACTGCATGAAGGAGAGGAGAGAGGACAGATATTGCTACACTGATATTCATTTATATGTTTATATAAATACATTAGTCACAAATGGCTGAACAGAAAGTAGAGGTAACAAGGCGGCAAGCAGCAGATATTATATTATTATTTATTAAATTAAAATGTATTATTTGTTTTTCTACACCTTGATTTCAAAACAGATGCATAGCATGGTGGACTTGACAGAAACAGCAGCACTGAATATCAAATGATATTGCTTTCAGCTCTTTGGGGTGTTTATGCCCAGGTTGCTGTTCAGCACTTTGACAAATGTTTTAATGATAACATTTTTTACAATATATGATTTGTTTCCCTCGTTTCTTATCTCTCTTTCTCTTGGTGATTGACAGGCGACAATGAGCACAAGCCCTACATCTCTGGCGATGCCGACCACCACATAGTCACATTGGATGGCACGGAGGACTACCTGATCTTGGCCTGCGACGGCTTCTACGACACAGTCAGCCCTGATGAGGCGGTGCGTGTGGTCAGCGACCACCTGACGGAGAACAGTGGCGACAGCACCATGGTGGCCCACAAGCTGGTGGCCTCGGCCCGCGATGCTGGCTCCAGCGACAACATCTCCGTCATTGTGGTCTTCCTTAGAGACCTCCGCGCGCCCCCCCCGGGAGAGGAGGAGGGGGCAGGGGAGGAGGTAGAGGATGAGGAGGTGGAGGAGGAAGGGCAAGGGGAGATGGCATGCCAGGACGGCGGCACTGCGGACGTTGGGGGGAAGGGTCACTGTTTCCTGCAGCAGTGCTCGGCTCCAGCCGACCTGGGCTATGAAGACCGCATGGACTCGTTGACGGACAGAACCAGCCTAGGCCTGCTGGGGCCCACGCTGGGAGAGGAGGGTCCGATCAGGCTCCCCCTGGCCAGCTCACACCCATCCCCGTCCTTAGGCCTCACCCAGAACCTCATGCCTGCCGATGGCCATGGGGCGGCCTGGTTGCCCTGTCTAGAAGAGGGGCTAAAGGGCTCCAGGCACAAGCCCCGGCCTAAACTCCGAGTCCCCACCTGCCAGGAGCCCAGCTCAGACGGACAATGGCCCCTGGCGGCCGCCCTGTTTGGCTACGCGGGGAGGCACACACGGAGGATGGAGTGCGTGAGCCCCAGGTGGGGGTGGGGGTCCCGGGATTGGGGCCGAGCGCCCAGGGAGCTCCCCGGCCTGCTGCACTCCACCCGTAGTGTGCCCTACCCCCTGCGCTGCCCTGAGAGAAGGCCTGGAGTGGCCCTCCCCCACCTACCCAACGGCAGCAGAGTCTGATGATGTGACGTAATCTCCACTAGCTCCTCTCTCTCCTGTCCCTTCCTTTATCTGACTACAGTCATTCATTCATCCATCCATCATAAACTCCTCATCCAGGACACTGGCACCACCCCGTCCGTCCATATCTACATGCACCTACCCCTCCCCATAGCCACACAGCCCCATTCAGGAGGCCGGACATAACAATTTACTGCTCCTGGCCCATATTGCAAACACACACTGTACTGTACTCTCAGATTCATAATGGAATACACATTATCCACTCACTCCATCTCCATAAATGGGAGTAGTTAATACAGGATTATAAGATTAGTGGTCACTTACCTGAATAAATCCAACATATATAGACTGATATGTATTCCAGATGGGGTTACAATAGAGGATAATGGCATCTAAAAGGGGATATTATTAAGAAATGATATTCTATTTATAATTTTGGGGATGACGTCATCCAAGAGCGGGCATTAATCAGTCCTTGCCATGCCTGTCAAATTGATGTTTACATAACACTAAACACAAGATGTGTTCTCATTGACGAGAAGTCTTTCCTAACAGGTTGGGTGTGAGTGAGTAAGTTCCCTATCAGGCATTGCAAGACTTACTGGGCCAGAATAGTTCAGACAAAGCAGCAGAACATATGCCTTCAATATCTGTCACTTAAGACCATTTCCTGAAAAAGAAAAATGGATGGGAATTTTGAGCCTCAGTCGACAGAGTCCCTTCTAAGCTTCCCATTACAATGCGGACCCATGTGTGTCATATCACTTACATGGGATGCTTAACCAATCACTATGCTGCTTTAGAATTTCACTAACAACAATGGAGCATAAGAATGATCAATGTCAAAGTCTTCATCTCTGGTTTGACAAATATAGTAAATGAATCTTAATCTCATTATCCTTTCAAATGTGGTCAGAGCATTGGACTAGTAACCAGAAGGTTGCTAGATTGAGCTGACAAGGTAAAAATCTGTTGTTCTGCCCCTGAACAAGGCAGATAACCCACTGTTCCTAGGCCGTCATTGAAAATAAGAATTTGTTCTTAACTGACTTGCCTAGTTAAATAAAGGTTAAATTAAAAAAAAATGTAAATGCTATCTAGCAATGACTAGGTTCTATAAAATGTGCCTCCACTCTCCTGGCCCAGGCAACCACCATTCAATATTTATCAAAGAAGGTTAATTCTCGCTGTTGGAAAAACCCATCTTTATACCCTTAAGAAAACAGGAATTGTTGGTGCCATTCCTGACATTTTCAACTTTTACTAACACATTGTGCCATTTCCATACTTTTGTTTAAAAACCTCACCCGCTCCCGTCCTCCCCAGTCTCATTGAGTTCCCAGGGGCAGGAGACAAGGACACAGGAAACAAGTGACCAAACCACCTCAGTGACCCACAGTCACACGGAGAAACACCCCCAGCCAGTCAGTCAGTTCCCAGTCACTGTCATTGCTTACTGCTCCTCTGAAACAACTAGTCGTCTGGTCGCCTGCTGGCCTCCCCACTGAAAAGCATGGTAGTCATTTACAGAAGGCCATTTGGACAGTCACCATTATGCATCTCCAGAGAGCAGAATGTATTCCAGTTTTAGAATGTACATGGAGCCCTCCCGGGACCTTCATAGACGGGCCAATAGGACTGAGACAGTAGTGGTGTTCTGGACTTGTAGCGACGCTCCCTGTGTGGATGTAAGAAAATAATTTCTGGATGCAGTACACCTGGAGGACAATATTCTGGAGGTGTTTTGTTGATCGTGGGAGAGGAAATAATGTATAATTTATCTGCTATCAGCCGTATCCTCAAAAATCTGAGCATTCTATCCTGGTGTTCCACTCTGAAGGAGCAGGATGTGAATAAGCGTACTGCCTCCCGGGTTAAAAGATGCCCATGCTTCTGCATCTTTCTCTTTGCGTAACCAACACCTGCATTTCGACTCTCTGACCAATTATGAAAGACAACCATAAAGTTGAATATATAAAGGTAGTTATCGAATGCCCCGAGTCCCCCCAACCTCAGCCCCACCCACATCACCTGCTTTTTTGGAGCTTTCTGCTTCTTTTTGAGAGCAAAAAAAGTGCACATCTTTCCCTAAACATTCCTCACACGGGGCACCAGTTGCTTATTGAAATAGTACTACATTCATATTATGTACATGTAAGTATGAATGTGTGCAGGCGTGTGTGTACGTGTTGAGAGTATGCATGTGGTCTGTCTTATACGTCTGCTATATAAAATCACCACTGTAAGGTCACCAGGATGGTGGCACAATATTCTGTGTTGATATCAAGCTTCACAGCCCCCAGCAATGTACTGTACTGTTCATGTGACACATTTGGAATGAGAGTCGTATACGTTAGCAGTGCTTGAGTGACAAGGGAACATGGGAATTGAAATGCTCCTCAAGGACCATCCACTGAAATGTCAAAATGGTCACCCCCTCAGTCTATAAGACGCTGAACCTTAACCAAGCCATAAACAGAAAAGCGAACTCTATGGTTTCTCAGCTAAACTTGCTGGCTCGCTTAACCCACAGTTCTTCTCTTTCTCACCCACTGCTGCGGTACAAAGGACCCCCCCATGCCAGTATGACACTTTCCCTAATGATAGTAAAAAAAACACACAGATCAGGTCTCTTCCCCTCTCTCCCCTCCCCTTTCCCATGTCACTCAATTGCTCTCATGACTGCACTGTGTCCACAAAACGTTTTGTTCCTGTAAGCAATAATGAATCTTTATGAGTCGCGCGTGGAAAGGCTCTCTCAGAGGGTTTGTCTTCACTGAGAAAGGCAGAGCTAGAGCCAGATCAAACTAACAACAGTCACCCTCCTAAACTCTTACCAGTGCTCACATTGACATGAGCACACACCACTTTACTTCTGCTCGATGGTAGTATGGGACACAATCTATGATGTACCCCTTGGACAGTTGTCGCTGTACACTAATATGTTTGGTGGCCAAATTGAATTAGTCCCAATGACAAACACAACAAAGGGCTCTATTCAATCTGTATAACTGAAGTGTTACAGATCGCGCAATAGAAATGTAAAGGTCATTTCCGATTGAGCTGACAAATGCATTGTTTACCGTGAATGCAGTTTCCACTAACATGGGAACATTGCCTTTAAATTTCAATAACGCTGTAACGCAATACCTCTGTGATATGGATTGAATCCAGCCCAAAGTGTCTCTAAGCTTGGCCAGCCTCCTCTCACAGGGCGGTTCAAACTCTGTCCACCAGGCATCCCTGAAGACAAACCCATGACCAGCTGTTCCCCAACCTGCAGGTTAGGTAAACCAGTAAAAAGTTTCAGTATCTGTATTTTCTGTGTTCTTCTCGTAATATAAATATGTGTGTGTATCTTAACTGGTAACTAGTATAAAGATTAAACCAAGTCTTTTGTCTGAGTTTTATTTGACCTCTTGTACAACCAGATGGAGTTTAATTAGGCCTATGGAATTCTCCTGTGTGTGTGTGTGTGTGTGGTGTGTGTGTGTGTGTGTGTGTGTGTGTGTGTGTGTGTGTGTGTGTGTGTGTGTGTGTGTGTGTGTGTGTGTGTGGTGTGTGTGTGTGTGTGTGTGTGTGTGTGGTGTGTGTGTGTGTGTGTGTGTGAGAACCCTTAGCTGTGTGCTGTACTCTTGTCGAGACTCCAGTGGCTCCACTTAGAGAGCCAGGAGACTTAATTAGTGTCCTTAGCCTCCACCTGTCAAGCCTAGACCCTAGCAATAGAACAGCCATATTTAATTAACTACCCAAGATTATTTTTAATCAAGGCCTCCAACTGTCCTGTGGTGATATGCGCGTATGCCCATGTATGTACACGATGGCTAGTGTTCACAGTTCAGGTAATTGCCAGCACCCTGTAAAGTGTGTCCAGCATTCTTAAGATAGGGATGGCAAGCTACAGCATTTTAATAAAATATACTGGGGAAAAAAAGAAAGAGGGCACTTCCTTGTTAACATCCAAGCAGAGAAACAGAAACATTGCTATGTTTTTATTTCACCCTCCAGGTGGAATGAATGGTGTGCAGTCAGATGTCTATTTATCTGTTCTCTGGCATAAAACATTCATCATCATCATTACTTATTCATGTGTACTTAAAAAAAAAAAAAAAGAATTCTACATCAAGAACACTTCACAAATTACAACTGAATTTCAGAAGCAGCTTTTCAGACTTACTAAGTACAAAGTTTGTGCTCCACATAGCACATGGTATGGTATACTATTTACAGATGGAAATACCTGCGGACTCAAACATTTGACATTATGTAGCAGCACCACAGCTGAGCTTTTGCTCATGGCCTTTCTTGCTGCAAGGTTTAAGGCACACATGAAAGTCATGAGGAGAGTAAATTCCTGCTGTTGTTCATCAGCTTGAGGACACACACACACACAACTTAATTACTATGACCGTGACCATATCTGGTGCAATTTAGCGTCTGACATAACAGATGAGTGAGCGTTAATATCCACCAGGTTTCACAGAAGATTGCGGGTTCCAAATGTAATCGAGAGTCACCCCCACAGGAAAAGCCATGGCTTTAATCTATGTCACACTAGTGATCGATTAAGGGACATTCAGGGCATCAGAGACCAAATAGACCCATTTTCTCATTTAGGGGAGTGCTTTCTGGGAGCCTGCAAATAAGGTTGGACGATGAAGTGTTGTGAGAGGGACATTAATTGAAGGCTGAAATAGGGACTACTCTAATGGAGTCTGGCATTACACAAAACACTGTCAGAGCTGCTTTGCTCAGAAGTTAAACAGACTCCTGTTGCTATAAAAACGAATCAGCTCAACACTTAGGGCTAGATTCTATCAGATCCGCCCTAGCTGACACTCGCATAGCGGTTGTTTTGATGGTGTCGGAGGTGGAACTGTGTTAGAGCTGTCAAATCCACAAGCGGCTCCCAGCATTATACCTAAAGCGGACATTGCCATTGGCAGCACAGAGTTGCATTAAGATAAATCCCATGCAGCACTGTTTACAAGTTTGAACACAAAAATGTGAGATGTATACATATATCTTGATTAGGCTGATTGAAAATAATTAAACAAAATAATGAGGATTTCTATTTGAGCGTCATTATTTCTATATAGCCTACACTTTGTTCTTAACTTCTAACACACGTGTCAAACTCATTCCACTGAGGTCCGAGTGTCTGCGGGTTTTCACTCCTCACTAATACTTGAATTAAGGTCACTAATTACCTCACCTGGTTGTCTAGACAGACACTAGGCCCTCCATGGAGTGGGTTTGACACCCCTGTTCTAATGTAAATGGGTGGGTGTGACTTTGTGACAATGATCACAAGAGCAGCTGCTCACCGATTTGACAGCTCTATCGCAGTTACACCAACACCGTCAAAACAAAACTATGCATGTGTCAGCTATCGCCGGTTAACGCTTGATCTGATCGAATCAAGGCCTTAATCTGGATGTATTCGATCTGCTGTTCTAGTTTGGGTGAAATCAATGAGTGATGAAATTCAGGGGTAAGGAAAAGGGGGATAACAATATGGACATTTTCAGTGGAAGAGCTGAGGCACTTCCTGAACACAACCTTAACAGATATCAAAAACTATCATAACATGATGGGAAGAGACATTACAGGGTACATTATGACCTGTACATTGTGGCCTTATTGACGACACACTAACCAACCTGTTTTAGACCTAGAAAGCTGTCCAAATCCGTCAGCAGTTCAAAACAACTTATTCATGACAATCAATTCAAACTAATGTGAGCAATTACCCAAGAAAACATTGGTATGAAGTGGAGCACTAGTGATGGCACTTTGAAGTAGCTTCGTAGCACATTACATATGTTGGTAATGTGAATACATATACAACATTATGGGGTGGTTAGAAATGGGATGAGGGAAACCTGCTAAACAGACTATTTACCTGTAGTAGGATAACAGTAACTTGAGTCATGTCAATTCTTATGGGGCTTTCTGGGCTGCGGACTAATGTGCAACATGTCCTCTCCAATCTTCCTAAATAAAGCCCCGCTTCTTGGCATGGTGGTTTTCTGAAAGAGGGAAGAGTTGGTGCTGGCCGGATTCAAGCAGGACATGGCCAGTGCCAACGTTCACTCACCCAAGTAATCTCTGTTGAGCTCAATCTCTAGCCACGCCAACCTGGCAGACTGAGCCCCTACCGCCCACCCTCCTATACAACGCAGACCTCAAGAGACGTGGAGGCAACCACAACAGTGGGAGTTACCCCTCATCTGCAATGGAGCTCTCATACAGTTGATGTTCGATAAAACAAAAACAGGATTTTCATTGTTACATAAATTCAGCCATTTCATAAGTATTTCCATATTTAGGTAACACACACACACACACACACGTTCAGTTTCAAGAAACCATAAAATATTTTATTTGTTAAATGTCATATTCTATTAGTTACAACAAAAAATGACATACATACCCAACAAATAAAAATCCCACTGCATTCTGGGACAATATAAAATAAACACTCATGGTAGACACAAAGGAAAGCATGAACACTTGAAACCATCTAATCACCCTCTTTCTAGTACCTTTCCCACTCAGACAAACACACAGCTAAAACCTGGGCACAAACAGAAATGTGCATAGTGAACAGACAGTGAAATAGATACAATTAGACCATATCAGGATGAATCTGGAGCTGTATATACAAGTGCACAATAAGAGGTTTAAAGCATATTGTCCACCCTCCATCTGCCTGTTCAACTCCATTGAAGCCATGCGGTTTTAGGCACACATGATGGAACATTAGGAGGCTGTGCAGCTGGGGGTAAACATCAGGCATCCTACAGCTGAATGAAGATATTTATAGTGTAAACCAGAGCTCTCCATTCAGGCATTTAGAACATATTTCCTTATTAGTCAATGCACACCAGTATACTTCGAGACACCTTACACATCTCCCTTTCAAGGGATAGAAATGTTTACAGATTCAGTTGGGTCACCTCTTCAGTGTACATTTCAATGAAGAAAGTCTGTCAATGTTCATTGTTCTCCATGGTACAAAGAGTACAGTTTCTGCTATGATGTCCATGTGGATGCTAGTGTGGTCGTCAGATTGCTTTTCAAGGGTTGAAAATAATAAAATGTTACTGTGTAAATAAAATGGTCCACGGTCACACAGCAAAGCTCAACTACAAGGAAGAGTTGGCACCCTCTGATGGGTAAAAAGGATATTGAATGAAAATCGCTCTAATGACATGCTTTAAAGAACAGAACACTTTACATCACTGTTGGGAAGCCTTTGTACAAAACACTTATTTACACGTCTCTGTCAAACAAATGACTTTCCAAATATTGCCTTGGTCAAATTTTGCCCAGAAAACAAGCAAAATAAAATAATCTAGAATCAAGACGACAGAATGTGACATTTGGGTCCATTTTTTGAAAAGAGAAAGGAATCCACCAAGTTGAAAATGAAATTACATCTGCTTCATAGAAGTGAAAATGTGTGAATTTTCATGGACCCATTTTTTCAAAGACGAGCAGAATAGCTGAACTGGGAGGAGTTGCGCACACAATACAGAAAAAGAGTTAAGATAGCATCAGGGCAGAAAACTCAAAAACACCACCTACATACATGCCTATGTTACAGAGCTCATCTTGATTTGACAAGGGCTGCAGAAAACACTTACTGGTGAAAGAAAGAACCCTGTATGTACGGATAAGGTACATCAGCTTTGATGTTAAATTACGAGATCAGGTTAAAAAGTACTTGAAGCCCAGACTGTCAACCAAGAAAGTTCAGTGTGAATAATCAATTCGGTCAAAATCCACTACTGTGAGCAAGAGTCATGCCTATTTCTCTACTAAGAAACTACTCAATACACATTCAGAAGGTAGCGATCTCTTACACATGCCAGAGAAGGATGTACCATTGATACATCCTTCAATGTGTCTACACAGCAGCAAAACTGGTTCTTGTTCTGAAAGATTTACTGGGGGGCAAGCAACTCCAATCTACCGGGGGTAGCAGACGAAATACAGTAGTTTGCATTGATAAGATTTGCACAGAAAGGGACTTCCTAACAAGTTTTAAGTCAATGGTGATACAGGAATAAAGGTACTAAATGCGTCCACTTCAAGGCGTTCGCTCAGACTGTTTTCAAGAATGGGGTGTTCATTACAGCACTGTGTGATGCCTACCTGACTGTGCTCCTCCACACAAACACATCAATAGCACCTCATTGAATCAGAAAGGCAGAGAGATTTTAAGGTTCTCTTTCTGTTGTGAAGCAGGTGCACTGTGCTTATTTCTCAAAATTCCCCAGAGCTCACGATGTCCAGACCAAAGCCCAATCAGAATATTTAGACGTTGCAAACATCAACCATGAGGTTAGTTACATATGATAAAATGTTACTATTTTACTTTTCACAACGACAGCCTAAAGAATGTCTCTCGCAAATATATTGTTCCTCGCCTCATTCTAACTCATATTTAATCCAATTTACATTTAAATATAAATGGAGATTAATAAAAGTGATCAAATATATTTACATATTTTGCAGTCATCATCAAGGTGCTCACTTAGTGAGTTGTAGCATTCTCATTGCATTTGGGGTTGCCGGTGACGAGAATGACTGCATGCAAATGTCTACACAAGTGCTTGTGTACATTAAAGTTATATACACTGCTGTTTAGACCGGCTGTGGACGCCATGATGGAGGGGAATCACCTCTCGGTGTTCTCTCCTGTGGTGAAGCACAGGTCGTCAGAGTTCAACTGGGCCCCTGGGAGGAAAGAACAGAAGCATTTAAAACACTGAGCTTAGCATTCATTTCCTTCCACGGTACTGGCAAGCTGATTTGAGGCTAAAATGTGTTAAGTGTGCAGAAATGAGACCCCACACTAATGTATGTCTGTTTAAGTGAAGGGGTTACACATATATACGTGTGTGTGGCAGGTAACAATATTGACCTGCACAGGGCAGTGTTTGGGCATCATAACGACAGTCTCCAGCCTCCAGGGCCACCACCTCATCTTCGTTCTCCGTGTCACAGTCGATCTCACTGTCACTGCTCATACCTGGCAGCAGCACCACCGTCTGCTTATGGACAAGATGACCTGACAGACAGAAAGAGCGGGGGGCACAAAGGATAAGGGAAAACAGAGTGACAGAGTGGGACAGAAAGGAAAACAGCAGAAAGATAGAAAGAGGGAGAAAAGGTACATGTAACAGAGTGGGGGAACCACCAAGACCAATATAGCGGCATCTCAGAGGTAAGGGAAACACCATCATCGCCAAGAGCACACCTCATCCTGCACAGGGCCGAATAGACACCACCTCTCTCTCTCTCCCCCTCTCTAGACACCAACTCATCCCCAAGATCATTAGGGGTAAAACTGCAGAATAAACATCCTTTCAAATTCCCTTCAACAAGAAGCTTTTAACTCTACCTCCAGTATGGTATTAGATTACAGTATATTTTATCCACAGATGAAAAGTGGGGGGGGTTAGAGCAGTAGGGCTCACTTTCGTCAGGGTGTGAAGAGGGTCCCTCTGCCAGGGAGAGCAGTGACTGGCGGACCTCAGCCGTCTCCTCCAAGTCACAGTCCAGAGAGCTGTCCGTCAGCAGGCCGGACCTAAGGGAGGTTGAGGTTGATTTGCCATTTGTTTAAACCACATGATATTGATTTCAATTCACATGGGAATCATTTTCTTCCTTTCTAAAGGTACTGTTGGGATACTTTTGGCAAGAGAGAGAAAGCAAATAATTTCACCACTCTAGTTGCTGGTCTATTTCAAACCTAAACAGTTTAGAGAAAAGCTCACTCTCAGCCCTGCTTGGTCTGTTGGGAAAACCAATTTAATACCAAAATAAGGTGGTGCATAAATTCATAAATTCCAGTCTAGTTACAGTGGAGGAAAAAAGTATTTGATCCCCTGCTGATTTTGTACGTTTGCCCACTGACAAAGAAAGGATCAGTCTATAATTTTAATGGTAGGTTTATTTGAACAGTGAGAGACAGAATAACAACAAAAATATCCAGAAAAACGCATGTCAAAAATGTTATAAATTGATTTGCATTTTAATGAGGGAAATAAGTATTTGACCCCCTCTCAATCAGAAAGATTTCTGGCCTCCCAGGTGTCTTTTATACAGGTAACAAGTTGAGATTAGGAGCAGACTCTTAAAGGGAGTGCTCCTAACCGCAGCTTGTTACCTGTAAAAAGACACCTGTCCACAGAAGCAATCAATCAATCAATCAATCAGATCCCAAACTCTCCACCATGGCCAAGACCAAAGAGCTCTCCAAGGATGTCAGGGACAAGATTGTAGACCTACACAAGGCTGGAATGGGCTACAAGACCATCGCCAAGCAGCTTGGTGAGAAGGTGACAACATTTGGTGCGATTATTCGTAAATGGAAGAAACACAAAAGAACTGTCAATCTCCCTCGGCCTGGGGCTCCATGCAAGATCTCACCTCGTGGAGTTGCAATGATCATGAGAACGGTGAGGAATCAGCCCAGAACTACACGGGAGGATCTTGTCAATGATCTTAAGGCAGCTGGGACCATAGTCACCAAGAAAACAATTGGTAACACACTACGCCGTGAAGGACAAATCCTGCAGCGCCCGCAAGGTCCCCCTGCTCAAGAATACATATACAGGCCCGTCTGAAGTCTGCCAATGAACATCTGAATGACTCAGAGGACAACTTGTGAATGGGTTGTGGTCAGATGAGACCAAAATGGAGCTCTTTGACATCAACTCAACTCGCCGTTTTTGGAGGAGGAGGAATGCTGCCTCTGACCCCAAGAACACCATCCCCACCGTCAAACATGGAGGTGGAAACATTATGCTTTGGGGGTGTTTTTCTGCTAAGGGGACAGGACAACTTCACCGCATCAAAGGGACGATGGACGAGGCCATGTACCGTCAAATCTTGGGTGAGAACCTCCTTCCCTCAGCCAGGGCATTGAAAATGGGTCGTGGATGGGTATTCCAGCATGACAATGACCCAAAACACACGGCCAAGGCAACAAAGGAGTGGCTCAAGAAGAAGCACATTAAGGTCCTGGAGTGGCCTAGCCAGTCTCCAGACCTTAATCCCATAGAAAATCTGTGGAGGGAGCTGAAGGTTCGAGTTGCCAAACGTCAGCTTCGAAACGTTAATGACTTGGAGAAGATCTGCAAAGAGGAGTGGGACAAAATCCCTCCTGAGATGTGTGCAAACCTGGTGGCCAACTACAAGAAACGTCTGACCTCTGTGATTGCCAACAAGGGTTTTGCCACCAAGTACTAAGTCATGTTTTGCAGAGGTGTCAAACACTTATTTCCCTCATTAAATTGCAAATCATTTTCTAACATTTTTGACATGCGTTTTTCTGGATTTTTTTGTTGTTATTCTGTCTCTCACTGTTCAAATAAACCTACTATTAAAATTATAGACAGATAATTTCTTTGTAAGTGGGCAAATGTACAAAATCAGCAGGGGATCAAATACTTTTTCCCCCCACTGTAGCTAGATCAGCAGTAGTCCAAATAGGTTGGCACAGTAAAGTAATAAAAAAAAAATAGTATCACTGTGGCTCAAAACAAATATAACGCCTAAAACAGATGTTTAAATTGGAGAGGCTTTGGCAGGGGGGTAAACACTTGATAAATAAATTATGACCAAAACGTCAGTTTAAAGGGAGTTTATTTTCTCAATTGTCAAGTATACTTTCCAATTATCATGTGCCCTTCTCCAAGCACCTGGACTATAGAAAAAAATCTTTTTTGAAGTGGGGGAAATGGAATTTCAATCCAAGCACTTTGGATCGCCACTAATGCATAAGGGCTAGGGTTAGATTTAAGAACAGGGTGTTAGTCTTACCCCATGGGCTGGGTCCTGGGTCGTGCTATGGTGGAGGTGGAGATGCCGTTGAGGCCCCCCAGAGCGTACAGGTCGGCCCCGTAGAGCTGCTCCTGGTCGTGTTTGGAAATGCAGGGCTTGCTGTCGGAGCAGGACGATGAGCTGCCCAGAGAAGGAGGGGAGCTCTGCATGCTGTGTGGCTTCAGGGCTCCTACAGTATGACACAGCACAGGGAAACACTGCTCAGTCAGAAGTCATTCGCTTTTGGTGCATTGCATGAATGTTTTACAAATTAGTGTGACACGTGACAACCATACATTTGGGTACTTAGGTGGAGCCATGGCGGTGTGTCATCACTGGTGCAGGTCTAAACACTGCTAACCCAACCTCTACCTGGGTTTACTACTGACCTTCTGATCCGTTGGGGGTGGACAACTCTTCACCGCTCTGGCCTCTCGACTCCTTCTCCACTCCGTCTGTAGCTCTCCTCAGGCCCAGCCCACTGCACTCCTGCTTGGGAGACAAGGCCTTCTTCCCTCCTGCCACACAAACCACAGCATCACAGCTGGATGAACATCTGACTGAGCAGTCGATAGCTCCCCAGCTACCTGTTTAGAGTCAACCGTAGAAAGTGCTGTGCTGTGAAATGCTATCCAATTCCACAGATTGTAGAGTGTATTGTGTACAGTGAAGGTGTGGAGCACCAACAGGGTTGGGTAAGTTACTTTCTAAATGTTATCTGTTACAGTTACCTGTCCAGAATTGTAAACTTAACTGGGGACACTAAAAGGCAACTAAAATGTGCAATTTTGCCCCACAACATAATGCCACATATGTCTCAAGTTTTGAGGGAGCGTGCAATTGGCATGCTGGCTGCAGGAATGTCCACCTGAGATGTTACCAGAGAATTTAATGTTCATTTCTCTACCAAACTCACCTCCAACATCGTTTTAGAGAAATTGGCTGTACGTCCAACAGGCCTCACAACCGATGTCAATGTTGTGGGATTATGGTATGGGCAGGCATAAGCTACGGACAACGAACACAATTGCATTTTATCGATGGCAAGTTGAATGCACATAGATACCGTGATGAGATCTTGAGGCCCATTGTCGTGCCATTCATCCACCACCATCACCTCATGTTTCAGCATGATAATACACAGCCCCATGTTGGAAGGTTCTGTACACAATTCCTGGAAGCTGAAAATGTCCCAGTTGTTCCATGGCCTGCATACTTACAAGACATGTCACCCATTGAACATGTTTGGGATGCTCTGGATCGACGTGTATGACAGTGTGTTCCAGTTCCCGCCAATATCCAGCAACTTCGCACATCCATTGAAGAGGAGTGGGACAACATACCACAGGCCACAAACAACAGCCTGATCAACTCTATACAAAAGGTGTCATGCTGCATGAGGCAAATGGTGATCATACCAGATACTGACTGGTTTTCTGATCCACACCCCTACCTTCTTTTTAAGGTATCTGTGAACAACAGATGAATATCTGTATTCCCAATCATGTGAAATCCATAGATTAAGGCCTAATGAATTTATTTAAATTGACCGATAGTCATATATGAACTGTAACTCAATAAAATCTTTGAAATTGTTGCATATTGCCTTTATATTTTTGTTCAGTATAGTTAAATAAGAGCGCAGCAGTGTGATTCACATCAATGCTCCATGTAGTTATCAATAATAAGTGATATCCATATCGCCCATAGGCCAGACCACTGCTGTCATCCTTACCTCCAAGCGTTTATTCAGATTGGATAATCTTTGGATGCCGACAGCAGTCGCACCAGTGGAAGACATAGCTTGGACTGTAGCCTACAAAAGCCTATTCCTGCTCTTTTCCCGCATTCCATCAACACATTTGGTGTGTTATCATAGTGGTCTCTGACTTGTGGTCAGACTTGCTCAGGCGGGAACAAACTTAAACATGCCTTTTTTTCCCAATGCTAATTTGAATGTCATTAAGAAAACAGAAAAGTTGTCCAAGATATTTAAATGTAATCTGTTACTCCCCAACCCTGAGCACCACTCACCAGACCGACAGTGTCTGGAGGCCCCAGGACCTTTCCCCATCAGATCCAGCTCTGTGGACTTTCTGCTGGGTCCCAAGTCTGAGTCTGCGTGGTAAGAGGGCCCCTGTTCCCCTGTGGCTCCGCCAGAGGGTCCTGCCCTGACCTCCCCCCGCGCCTCCAGCTGAAACTTGACATCCGTCATCTTACTGCGCACCTCAGCCATCTGGGCCTTGAGCCGGATCAGGACCCCTGAGTCTGGGGCTCCCCTCCTCACTGCCTGAGGCCGGCGCTCGCCCCGCTCCTTTCTGGACTGGACTTGGACTGAAGAGAGGTATAGAGGAGACGGACAAGCACGATGAAGAGATTAAGTGGCTATTAGCACTTGTCCTTATGTTTGTGACTGTGCCCTAGCTTGGCTACCCAGTACAGAGTAGAAAAAAAAAGATGTATTGTGACATACACCGGATACGCCGTGAGAGAGACCACCTACCTTGGCTGTGCAACAGGGAAGCAGGGGGTCTGGGCTGTAGGCCCCATAGTGACTCCACGTTGCTGTGTTCCTTCAGGTCCAGTAGCTGGATGAGGATGACTGGGTCAATCTCCAGCAGACTGTTGTTGCTGCCAGTGGAGGAGAGACCTCCACCACGCCTCAGACACCTGGCCCCATGGTTAGAGCCTCCTGGGAGAGACAGGGGAGAGTCAGATGTACTTTCAGAGATACAATGGTGAGGGGACAGTTGCAAAGGGGAAATGGAGACCAAAGGTGAACTATACTGGATGCTTCTATCTATCGAGTGCAGTAGAAGTACCAAGGGGAGTCAACTGATGCTTTGAATGAGTTTGGAATAGGGCATAGTGAATACTAGTTGCAAAAGGAAATCTTTATTTATTAGGTTTATCACACAGAGGAGTGCTATGGCTGCTCAACAGCTCACGCTCCATTATGAGTTACAGTAGACCCATTTCAGACAAGATAACGCCTCCACAAAGATTAAATTAAACTCTAGCCATGTCACGGGGCAGCAGGTAGCCTTGTGGTTAGAGCGTTGGACTAGTAACCGAAAGGTTGCAAAATCTATCCCCAAGCTGACAAGGTATAAATCTGTCGTTATGTCCCTGAACAAGGCAGTTAGCCCACTGTTCCTATGGTGTCATTGAAAATAAGAATTTGTTCTTAACTGACTTGCCTAGTTAAATAAAGGTTAAATAAAAAATGAAAATAAAAACTGCAGTACTGAGTCAGCCAGTGCACAGCTATGAGAGAGCAGCAGAAAAATCATTAAGGTCTGCATACAATGAGCAATTGAGAAGGCAAGAGATAAGAGATTGGAAATGGCAGCGGGGACAATAATCCACTTTGCAACCAATGTTTAATGAATAAATGTAAATAAACCAATGTGAGGCATGGGGCATGTAATAATGGATATTTTCCTTTCAGACGAGAGAGTCAGATAGTAAGTAAAAGAGACGGCCAACATGTCAGAGTTTAAGGGCGGCCAATACTGAGTTGCTAAAGTTGAAATCAGTTATCAAAGTACTGAAGAGTAGGCTTCTAACAGGACACACTTCATGCATGCAAATCTAAGCATTGTTATGCAGCCCTTTACACTCCCCTTTGGTTGCGTTTTAATCCACTGCAGCTACCACCTTTCCACACAACACACTTAAACCATTCCACATCAGCACCCATGACAAGTCCTCACACTGACAATGAGTCATCGTCTTTAAGCCCCATTACACTAAAACACACACGAAAGAGAGATTTGATGAGTGAGATAGAGATAACTAGATAGAAAAGAGGAGAGAAAGATGGCACAGAAAGAAAGGAGAAGTAGGGAGAGAGGATGAGAGAAGGGGATAGAAAGAAAAGGAGGGAGGGGGAAAAGGAGGGAGTAGAGAGAGAGAGAGAGAGACAAAGTGGAGGAGGAGGTTACCTGCTGCCCCTGCCACATCGTCAGGCAGTTCTCCCTCCTCCATCTCCAGGTTCCCACTGAACTCCACATCATTCTCCCCAGACCTGAGAACCAGAGACCATCAATGTCTGGACTGGGAACAATGTTGCTACAATGTCAGGGTCAAAATAAGACTAAACCTTTAGCTGACAACTACCAGTAAAACTGACGGATGCCTAAACCATGGCAACACATGAAAAGGGTCTACCTATCATTTCAATTGACTGAGCTGATCAATTGGTTTCATTTGCCGATTTATTTTTACAAGAAATGACCATTTGGGGACATTTGGTTCCCTACATGGGCCTCTTAAGGATATAGAAACTTAAGGAACATCCAGTTCCTTGGTCAATACTAAGGCCGGGAGATGACATTATGAGACAACTAATAAATCAGCTTACGCAAGACCTTGGCTTGACCAGCAACTCAAATTAGAAAGTGTGTCCAGGACTCCCTAAATCACAGAGAGAAGTGTTCCCTCATCAATAAGCTTCTTAGGGTGATTAGACACAAAGTGCTCTGTGTTAGAACAGACCAGCCATATACAGTGCATTCGGAAAGTATTCAGACTCCTTCCTTTTTTCCACATTTTGTTACATTACAGCCTTTTACTAAAATTAAATAAAAAATGTTTCCTCAATTTACACACAATACCCCATAATGACAAAGCGAAAAACTGGTTTTAGAAATGTTAGCACATTTAATAAAATCAGGCCTTTATGGTAGAGTGGCCAGATGGAAGCAACTCCTCAGTAAAAGGCACATGGCAGCCCACTTGGAGTTTGCCAAAAGGCACCTAAAGGACTGACCATGAGAAACAAGATTCTCTGGTCTGATGAAACCAAGGTTGAACTCTTGGCCTGAATGCCAAGCGTCACATCTGGAGGTAACCTGGCACCATCCCTACGGTGAAGCATGGTGGTGGCAACATCATGCTGTGGGGTAGGTTTCAGTGGCAGGGACTGGGAGACTAGTCAGGATCGAGGGAAAGATGAACCAAGCAAAGTACAGAGAGATCCTTGATGAAAACATACTATAGAACACTCAGGAACCTCAGACTGGGATGAAGGTTCACCTTCCAACAGGACAAGGACCCTAAGCACACAGCCAAGACAACGAGGGAGTGGCTTCGGACTTGAACCCAATCGAACATCTCTGGAGAGACCTGAAAATAGCTGTGCAGCGATGTGCCACAACCAACCTGACAGAGCTTGAGAGGATCTGCAGAGAAGAAATGGGAGAAACTCCCCAAATACAGGTGTGCTAAGCTTGTAGCGTCATACCCAACAAGACTTGAGGTTGTAATCGCTGCCAAAGGTGCTTCAACAAAGTACTGAGTAAAAATGTGAATGTAAATGTGATATAATAAAAGATTTTATGTGCAAAAATGTCTAAAACCCTATTTTTGCTTTGTCATTATGGGGTATTGTGTGTAGATTGATGAGGGGGGGAAAAACTATTTAATTCATTTTAGAATAAGGCTGTAACGTAACAAAATGTGGAAAAAGTCAAGGGGTCAGAATACTTTCTGAATGCACTGTATCTCTACTGATGAACTGGATGGACAGTGCACTGCAATGTTCTCTCTGGAATGGTACAGCTTCATGACAAGTCATTCAGTTCTTTTAGCAGCCCAATGGCCCCATAGGATGTGCTCGCCCATTTGAGAGTATTCAAGTAAGGTGTCCGTGTGTCTGCATGTACTTAATGCATGCTGGTATACGTTGGTCTGCTTAAGAAAGCCCTGTACACGTTCCTTTAGGTATGCCCTGGGGGAGAGGAGGGGATAACAGGGGAAACACAGCAGCTATTGTATCACACTCCAGTACAACATGAGTCAGATCTCCAGCAGAGCGTCTCACTCGCCGTCGCATCACTCAGCGCATTTATAGACAGGGGAACGGCGGAGCAACACATCCCAGAGCATCTGTCCAACCAGAGAAAAAATTTGAATAAGCTCTACAGGACCTACAGCATTTGAGTGAGTGAGAGAGAGAAGTGCCTTGTGGGCAGAGAGTGGGGATGTCAATTGACTGTAGTTTCCCCCTACAGGCATGGGAGATTGGACAATGTGTCTATTTCTGTGTGTGTGGGGGGGGGGGGGGTTCTCTATGTTGTGTGTATATATTTGTGCATCCATGTCTGTATGAAGACGTAGGAAGCCCTTCTGTGAGTGTTTATGTATACGGTCCATATGTGATAATGTGTAGGTACACTCAGTGTCCCGCTTGTTACACACCCCATTCATGAAAATGGGTCGCTCCTACAGACAGTGAGTCACGTGGCCGTGGCTTGTTATATAAAGCAGACAGGCAGAGGCATTCAGTTACTGTTCTATTGAACGTTACACCTAAGCGACTTTGAGCATGGTATGATCGTCAGTGCCAGGCGTGCCGTTCCAGTATCTCAGATATGGACAGCCTCCTGGGCTTTTCACACATGACAATGTCTAGTGTTTATCGACAATGGTGCGACAAATAAAATAAACATCCGCTGACTGGCAGTCCTGTGGGCGAAAACAGCTTGTTGATGACAGGTCGAAGGAAAATGGCAAGAATCGTGCAAGCTAACAGGTGGGCCACAAACATGCAAATAACGGTGCAGTACAACAGTGATGTGCCGAATGGTATCTGGAAACACACAACTCGTCTGTCCTTGTCAAGGATGGGCTAATGCAGCAGACGACACACCGGGTTCCACTCCTATCAGCTAACAACAAAAAGAAGTGGCTACAGTGGGCACCCGATCACCAACACTGGACAATTGAGGAGTGGAAAAACATTTCCTGGTCCAAAGAATCTTGGTTCCTGTTGCGTCATGCTGATGGCTGAGAATTTGGTGTAAGCAGCGGGAGTCCATGGCACCATCCTGCCTGGTTTCAACGGTACAGACTGGTAGCGGTGGTGTAATGGTGAGGGGAATGTTTCTGGTACACGTTAGGTCCCTTAATACCAATTGAGTAATGTTCCCATGCTCCGAAGAATTCAGGCTGTTCTGGAGGCAAAAGAAGTCTGACCCAGTACTAGTTGGGTATACCTAATAAACTGGCCTTGGGGTGTATGTATGCATGTACAGTTGAAGTCGGAAGGTTACATACACTTAGGATGGAGTCATTAAAATTCGTTTTTTCAACCACTCCACAAATTTCTTGTTAACAAACTATAGTTTTGGCAAGTCAGTTAGGACATCTACTTTGTGCATGACACAAGTAATTTCTCCAACAATCGTTTAGAGACAGATCATTTCACTTACAATTCACTGTATCACAATTCCAGTGGGTCAAAAGTTTACATACACTAAGTTGACTGTGCCTTTAAACAGCATGGAAAATTCCAGAAAATGATGTCATGGCTTTAGAAGCTTCTGATAGGTTAATTGACATCATTTGAGTCAATTTTAGGTGTACCTGTGGATGTATTTCAAGGCCTACCTTCAAACTCAGTGCCTCTTTGCTTGACATCTTAGGAAAATCAAAAGAAATCAGCCAGGACCTCAGGAAAAATATTGTAGACCTCCACAAGTCTGGTTCATCCTTGGGAGCAATTTCCAAACGCCTGAAGGTACCACGTTCATCTGTACAAACAATAGTACGCAAGTATAAACACCATGGGACCACGAAGCCGTCATACCGCTCAGGAAGGAGACATGTTCTGTCTCCTAGAGATGAACGTACTTTGGTGCGAAAAGTGCAAATCAATCCCAGAACAACAGCAAAGGACCTTGTGAAGATGCTGGAGGAAACAGGTACAAAAGTATCTATATCCACAGTAAAACGAGTCCTATATCGACATAACCTGAAAGGCCGCTCAGCAAGGAAGAAGCCACTGCTCCAAAACCATCATAAAAAAGCCAGACTACGGTTTGCAACTGCACATGGGGACAAAGATCATACTTTTTGGAGAAATGTCCTCTGGTCTGATGAAACAAAAATAGAACTGTTTGGCTATAATGACCATCATTATGTTTGGAGGAAAAGGGGGAGGCTTGCGAGGCGAAGAACACCATCCCAACCGTGAATCACGGGGGTGGCAGCATCATGTTGTGGGGGTGCTTTGCTGCAGGAGGGTCTGGTGCACTTCACAAAATAGATGGCATCATGAGGAAGGACAATTATGTGAATATATTGAAGCAACATCTCAAGACATCAGTCAGGAAGTTGAAGCTTGTCGCAAATGGGTCTTCCAAATGGACAATGACCCCAAGCATACTTCCAAAGTTGTGCAAAATGGCTTAAGGACAACAAAGTCAAGGTATTGGAGTTCCCATCACAAAGCCCTGACCTCAATCCTATAGAAAATGTGTAGGCAGAACTGAAAAAGCGTGTGCGAGCAAGGAGGCCTACAAACCTCAATCAGTTACACCAGCTCTGTCAGGAGGAATGGGCAAAAATTCACCCAACTTATTGTGGGAAGCTTGTGGAAGGCTACCCGAAACATTTGAAGTTAAACAATTTAAAGGCAATGCTACCAAATAATAATTGAGTATGTAAACTTCTGATCCACTGGGAATGTGATGAAAGAAATAAAAGCTGAAATATATAACTACTATTATCCTGACATTTCACATTCTTAAAATAAAGTGGTGATCCTAATTGACCTAAGACAGGGAATTTTTACTAGGATTAAATGTCAAGAATTGTGAAGAACTGAGTTTAAATGTATTTGGCTAAACTGTATGCATGCATGTATGTATGTATTTATTAGGGTTCACTGGTGACCAGTACCCCGGGACTTCCCGACTAAGCTTCTTCGCGTTTCCCGAGAAATATTGATGGGACCTGTGGACCAATAATAATGTAGCACTAATGCAAAAATACATGTGCTAATAGCTGCATGCATGAACCGGACATGTCATCTCTCTGGCTTCATCCATAGCTTACATTAGACCAGTAATCGTAGAGCCTCCCGAGTGGCGCAGTGGTCTAAGAGATTCTGGGTTCGAGTCCAGGCTCTGTCGCAGCCGGCCGCGACCGGGAATCCAACGGGGCGGTGCACAATTGGCCCAGCGTCGGCCAGGTTAGGGGAGGGTTTGGCCAGCAGGGATGTCCCTGTCACATCGCGCACTAGCAACTCCTGTGGTGGGCTGGGCGCAGTGCACGTTGACACGGTCGCCAGGTGCACAGTGTTTCCTCCGACACATTGGTGCTTCAGGGTTAAGTGGGCATTGTGTCAAGAAGCAGTGCGGCTTGGTTGGGTTGTGTTTTGGAGGACGCACGGCTCCCCTCCTTCGCCTCTCCCGTACGGGAGTTGCAGCGATGAGACAAGACTAACTACCAATTGGATCCCACGAAATTGGGGAGAAAACAGCATCAAAATAAAAAATAATAATAGAAATAGTCATCACAATGCTAGTAGCCTACCATATTGAGCCTTCTCAATGTAAAGTCTCCAATAGAAAACACCACTTTCTTGCATGACTTCTATAAATTGCATTGCTAACTTCTCAAAGCAGTTACTTACTGAAAGCAATCTCCATCTTATATTCACAAATCTCCAAGCTATCTTTGTGACACTGGCAGTCTCAAAAATATAAACTGCAGCTACTCACTCTTAACAAAATGGCTGGTACATTGTATCCACAAACACGCTCGAGGAAATAGACATTTGCAACATGTCACAATAACAAAAGCGAATCCATGGGTTTGACTAGTCAGATTAGCAGGTATTTGATCAACTGAATCTCCACTACTAGGCCTACCTGCTTGTCTGTCTGTTTAGCGGAGAATCAAATATGTTCCCTGTGACAAAGCTTGCTTAAAGTGGTGAATATCATAAAGTAAAAACAACCTCCTGAAATTCCCCTGATAGCCAGGTGCAAGGGGAGAGAAAGGGGCCAACAAGCTGGCTGACATCTTTCCGTGGTAAGATAAAACAAATGTAATGTTCACTAGTCTGTAGGCTAATAACCTCATATTTTAGGCCTACATTTAAACTAAGCTACATCAACAAATTGTGTGGTGACTGACAGACATTTTCAGTTGATTCAATTGTGACAACTACAACAAGAAACCATTAGATTCCTGTCCATATTTTACGCTGATGTTATGTGCTTTAAAATAGCATTTCCGGTTTGAATGGGAATACCGTGATATGGTTGCAATTTTCCCAGGAAAGAAAATTGGTTGATTTTCTGGAAAATATTCAACCCTAGTGTATGTGTATGAGTGTGCGTGGATGGAGCTGGAGAGCTTCGTGTTGTTTTTTTGCACTCAGCCAGGCAGTATGAGGAGCAGTGATGACTCACTGATGGCTCATCTGGTGAGCTCACAGTGAGGGGGTGGAGGAGAGAGAGAGAGAACATGTGAGACTAAGGCTTCAGCAACAGCCCTGCACTCCACACAGTCTCTTCAGGCTCAGGGGTTTGAAAACACGTTGAAAAAGTCCTCATACACGACTCATATCAAAACTACACTCTAACTAGCACAACCCAGGTTGGGACAGAGGGTGTCCAACAAGTCATTGTAATGATAAGATCGATGTAATGATCGACAGCATCCTGACTGGTTGCATCACCGCCTGGCATAACAACTGCTCGGCATCTGACCGTAAGGCGCTACAGAGGGTAGTGCATACGGCCCAGTACATCACTGGGGTCAAGCTTCCTGACATCCAGGAGTTATTATTCTATGCAGTGTCAGAGGAAAGCCCCAAAAATTGTCAAAGACTCCAGCCACCCTAGTCATAGACTGTTCTCTCTGCTACCGCACAGCAAGCGGTACCGGAGAGCCAAGTCTAGGACCAAAAGGCTCCTTAACAGCTTCTACCCCCAAGCCATAAGACTGCTGAACAATTAATCAAAATGGCCACCCGCACTATTTACAATGACCACCCCACATTTATCTTTACACTGCTGCTACTCGCTGTTTATTATCTATGCATAGTCACTTTACCCCTACCTACATGTACAAATTACCTCGACTAACCTGTACACCCGCACATTAACTCAATACCGGTACCCCCGTATATAGCCTCGTTATGGTTATTTTACTGTTTATACATTTTTTACTTTAGTTTATTTGGTAAATATTTTCTTATCTCTTTTTTGAAATGCATTGTTGGTTTAGGGCTTGTAAGTATTTCACGGTAAGGTCTACTACACCTGTTGTATTCGGAGCATGTGACAAATAAAGTTTGATTTGAGGATGTGGATATCATTTCTGCATTTCCCCCCCCCAAATAATTGGGTGACTAAAACTAGAGAGAAAGCTCTGTGGTTAAGGGTGACAGTGGCCCTAGGTCACTCACATGGTCTCCTCGTCGATGTCGTTCTCCTCTGTGTTGCTCGTTGCCGTGGAGCTGCCCGAGGTGCTGCTACCGTCCAGAGGGTTCACCTCCTCGTCCCCCGTCAGACAGTCCACTTCCAAGTCCCCGTCAGACAGCTCCTGACCACACCACAACGTTAGCACAGCATTTACATAACAGCATTTAGTGCTTAACCCCTGACACAGCTTTTCCTACTATGCTGTGTTTTATCTTCATCTGATAAAATAGTGCATGCTTAAGGTCCCCCGTCAGACAGCTCATGACTATACTTTAACATTAATGCAACATTAGCGCAATGTTCAGACAACATGCAGCCTAGAGCACAGCTGCTGACACAGCAAGCATTTCTCCTCTACTGTGCACCATCTCCCTCTTGAGACACCTTATGATAATGCATGCTGAGGTCAGCCCTTAAGTAGGACTGGAGACATTTTAGGTGGAAAAAGGGCAGAATGATTAATAAGTGTTTCTGAAATCTAATTTCGTCCAGTGCTATAGACTATTGATGGGTTGTTTTTACAATGCCATACATTTTAATCTGAGACAAATATTATATGCTTCCTGGATTTTTATGTAACAATGTTTCGACCCCAGTGGTTATGTGAATACAGGGGAGCAACTTCCACTGGGGATGGGGGGGGATATGTCCACCCCACATTCTGAAATTACATTTTTGTCCCAGTTTTATCATTGGAATGTGATACAAAACGAGGCAACGGTGTGCTTTAGGACCCTGCGGATGTCTCTGAGCGGTGTTTATCCGACTGGATAAAATATAAATAAATATATCCTCCCCCATTTCTAAAACCAAAGTTGCTCCCCTGTGTAAATATGAAGGAGACTATCGTATCCACACAACATTTAACTGTTTCGACCATTGGGATCGAGACATACAGAGCTATAAAATTTAAGAGTTTCTAATCGGTGTGTTTGGGTACTATGATCATGTATTGTGTGCACCATCTTGAATCACAAATATGAACCAATACAGAGTGAACCTCTGTGGTCATCATGAATATGATGACAAAGTTCTAATGTTTGAGTGACTCACATTGGAGTCATCGTGCTGGGTCTTCTCCTCCTCCTCTTCTTCCTCTTTGGTCTCGGTGGCAGTGGTCTGGCAGCCGTCCTCAGCCACGGGACCTTTCCCTGAGCGGGAGTCTCTCTCCGAGGTCGAGGGGCCCAGGCGCCGGTCAGGAGGGGACGAGCTGCCAGACTTTTGCCTACGGAACAGCTCAATGGCCAGCCTCTGACAACGTGGAGCAATAATATGCAATGAGTTAACGCAAATCATTTTAGTTTAGATTAATTAGTGGTGATCTAAAACCCACACCTCTTTGAGGTTGTTGATCTGCTGGATGTAGCTGGACTGGGCTGACTCCAGCTGGCTGATGTACCAGTACTGGTCTCTGCACTTCTGGAAGAAGGTGGGCGAACGCACCTGATACCTGTTCAGGAGAGAAAAGTCAACTCAGCAGTCAAAAATGACTTCAATGAAGACACTAAACCCAGAGTTAGAAATGGCATCTTTCTCTCTATTAGTATTAGTGGTAACCTGAGGACCAGGGTGTCAGTCTGCATGTTGAGGTAGCCCTCGCTGGCCAACAGGTCCAGTCTGAAGAAGCGATTGTAGCCCCAGCACTCCCCCACCTCAAAGTCTGATGCAAACTCCCTGATGATGTTCTTAGTGGGGTCGCTGGAGGCCTGGTGGACCATCTCCACGCGGTACTCATATCTATAGACACAGAAAATACACACGTTGAAGGTGACATAAATTCAAGTGAAAACTTCAATTCAAAGAAAGAGAATGACAATCATTTTACAAAAACATACTTTGACGTTTCAGGGAGTCCTGCAGATAGTTCCAAGAAAACGGACAGATAGTTGCCGCGCACCACACCGTTGCCATCCTGAAGGGAAAAACAAACACACAATATAGCTGCAAGCAGCAAGCAGGGGTTCAAGCTGGATCGGATTTATCTTTAGAGAAACTGTGCAATGTTCACATTGAGTTGACAGAAAAAAACTGAACAAAATGGAATTCAAATAATTGAACCGACATCGGTCAATTAGTTGTTAAAAAACTAATTTTGGTTAATTGAGCAGGACCAGTTTTCAAAATTAAATACTTTACACGTCTTCCTCTCCAGAACCAAATGGACCGATTGGTACATAGCATCTATGTACCCATGTCTTCAAACCCTATATTTTCCAGGACTCCAGCTCAAACAATATGGCCGCTATGAGCCAATGAGCTTGCATGAATGTTTTTTTCCTGTCCAACAGCGCTACAATGTGGCCAAACTGAACCATACTTTACAGCTTAGCTAGACTCATATCCCTGAACATGGTTGCCAAATTTCATCACAGAGATATAAACATGTGCCCGTTATAGCATCATCGTGTGGTCGATCTGAATGTGCTTGCATATGTTTGGGACATATGTACCAAGTTGTTACAATACGATCATCGGTGTCTGATTTATATGCATTTATGTGCCAGACCATGCCCACAATAATGTTTATTGGTCAAGTTGTTTGATATACTAGTGTGTTATTTAGCATTAAGAGACCTTGGTCCATAGAGGTCATACATCAAGTTTTGTGCAGATCGGTCCTTCTTTTTCTCCAAAACCGCAAGGCTGATCGGCACCAAATGTGGTATATATCATCTATCTTCAAACACAATATTTTCCAAGACTCTTGCTCAAACAATATGGCCGCAATAAGCTTGCATTAATTGTTATTTGTCCAACAGCACCCACATGCGGCCAAACTGAACCATACTTTACAGATTAGCTAGACTCATAGCATGTGTGCCAAATTTCATCACCGAGCCAAACAGATCGAGAGATATAAACATGTGCCGTTATAGCTCCAACACGGTCGATCTGAATATGCTTGCATATGTTGAGTCTTGACAGTGTTTTGAACATGTGTACCAAGTTTGGTTACAATACAAGTATTAATATCTGATTGATATGCATTAATGTGCCAGGCAACACTCACATGAACGTTTATTGGTCAGTAGCACCATGTTGTTTGACATGCTAGTCTGGAAAATATTCAGTTGAGACCTTGGTCCATAGATGCCATGTGAAGGTTAATCCAGATTGACCCAGTGGTCCCGGAGGATATGTGATTTAAGTGTTTTTCACAAAATTCTAAATGCTGTAAAATCCATTATGACGGACCTTTTGGGTCCTTGAGGCAAATTTGTTCCTTGTGAGAAGAGGGACCTATGTACTGAATTCCAGGACCCTAGGTTATATGAGGTGAGGCGCAGGACCTTTCAGAGTATGCAATTTCAAACGCCTGTTATAGCACCACCTTGTGGCCAATTGGCATTTATCATCATGTCAAGTTGCACCTTCCTCTGCCTTACCATCTCACAGGAATTTGGCATGTTACATTTCGCTTGTAAGAAGAACCGGTATAATAATAATAAAACAGAAGAAACCAGCTTCACTGCTTGAACCCGTACGCCAAGAAATACAACAGGGGTTCACCAGGTTCGCTGCTTGAAACCCTAATTATGATGAACATTAAACCAGAGAGTTTTTCACAATCTCCAATATTGACCACTTAGTTGTGAAAAAGGTGACATATCAAATCTAGTAGTTAGAGTAAGACACGAACATAAGAGATCATTAGTAGTTTAGTAGCAATTACTACTAAGTATTAGAGAACAAACAATTGTTGGTGTCTACTCACTGGATAAACCTTGAGTCTCCAGCAGATGCCAGATATCTGGAGTGGGGGGCTATAGACGGGATCTGCCCTCTGTCTCAGGGTGCTGTAAGGACAACGCAACACACAGGCAGAAAAACAAGTCAGATAAGAGGAACCCAATCATTAAAAAAATACAATTTCAACTGCTTCTTGGTGAAGTGTCACAACGAGAGAGAAATTGCTCATCATGGGCCAACTTGTCCCTGGTTGCCTTAATTAGCAGCTAGAACGTAAGCACTTAATCAGAGCCTTGGACCTGGCAACCCAAAATAAAGTATGAGCAACCCAATGGGGTGCTTTGTACTATTTTCCAAGAAAGGGAAGCTAAAACGTTGTTCAAAGACTGTCGATTTCTATTCCTTGTGCATACACAAGCTCATATCCAAACATTTTCAAGACTACCTGAAGTTGGCCAGAACAAAAGTGCTTGAGTCATAGGCAGGAACCAGCTCACTGTGGAGAGAGAGAAAGTTGTTCCGTAATTTCACTTCTCAATGTCATGAAATATCCATTAAAAGCATAACAATATCTTGCTGCATTATGAATAATCCAAATGGAAATGTATATCTAACAATACAAAATTGAACTGAACATCTATATCTAAAATTGGATCCTACTTTCTCTGACAACAATTTAAAAAAACAGCTACAACAGTCTAAAAAGACGGTCCGGAGCATTTTTTTTCTCAAATCAAACTCTCTAGTCACAGGATCTGTGGTTTAGTACAGTACCTAGGGAGGTGTGCAGGTACAGTAGAATGGGTTTAGTGAAGTAGGTTTAGTTAGTATGTTACCTGGTGAAGTCTGGGGGGACTGGAGTGGTGACAAAGGACTGCATGGGCTTGCGGTGAACCTGCTGGAACATCAGCAGGATCTCTGGGCTCTTGGAGATCAACTCGCTCTTACTGCAGGAGCGTAGCTGTAGGACAGAGAACCACACACAATTTAAGAGCTTTGCAGAGAAACACCTGACCACCACTCCCCCTTCACCCCCACTGTTAACGCATCTCATTTCACTGGAGGCATGACGCACTCAAGGTAAAGTTTGACAGGCGATGAAAAGGCCAAGGTTGTGACTTCAGAGAGGTGAATTCATAAGAAAATACCTGTGTGAAGGTTTGAGAACAGCTGCTTGTTTATCCTCAAATGACTATGCAAAATGCATTAAAAGACCCCAAGAAAAGTCCTGAAAGATTTACATGGCAGAATGTGTGAACTGTGTGACTAACAGTTAAAGCCAGGACACCCATTCTCTCAGGCCACTGGTGACCATTGAATTTAGGCTCAGTTTTGAGATACAGAAATCTCTGGACTGTGAAATGGGCAGGATCATCAAGCTCTTGTCAATCGTTGACTCATCTCACCATAAAATCTTGGTGTTTTTCACAAGTTTCAAGTCAGGGCGAACGGACTTGGTTTCTTAAAGTTTCAAATCAGTTCGCTCAGAAAACAAAAAGTGAATCTCAGTAGTCTGAAGCTTCCTATCCTTTTCTCCCTTTCTTTATCTGCACTGATGTGAAAGAACTGGACAGCTGAGAAAGCACATCGTGGTCATGAACATCACTGCTTTGACCATCCTGTCTGTTCAGGGCAAGTGCAGATGAAGAGGATATGAAAAGACAGAAAGCCTCTAGACAATTGGTGGCTTAGTGCCTCCTCTCGCTCAGCTTCCTGCTACCCAGAGTGCTGTGCAGTGTGGCGTGACATACTGCCACCGAAAACACTCACTTCCCACTCTCCTCCTAAACACCTGCCCCCACAAACCACAAGACAACACAGTATGTCCTGCAAGAAAACACACCCTCTCAAGCAGGTACGACACATTCCAATCCACTTGTAGTGCTACCTATGGCGTTCCCATTGCACTTCTGGGTTATTGGTGTTAAATCTTTTGAAAATGGTACACTGTATACTGGTATGGTACAAGTCCACATACCTGATGTTCCACCTCCTGCAGGAGAGACTCCAGTAGCTCAGTCTCTTGGGTGAGGGAGGTCTTCTGACCTGTTATGAGAGGACATTTTCATTTAAAAATAATATTTTAGTGACATAGAAGGGCATTAGAGTGACAAGAGAGAAACACGAATGGTGTCATGAAACTTGCGTACCCATGAGGGTGATGAGTTTGTTTTTGAGCTGGTTGTCGAGACGGGCAATCATCATCTCTACTGCATTACGTATCTCTCGCACTCGCTCGTCTTTGGCCCCTCGCACTGCTTCCACGTTCCTCTCCTGAGAGAACCAGAAAACATATGTTGAATTAAGGCAGACGGTTGCGGCGTTGTAATGTATTTTGGTGGAACGGTAACTTCATCTGTCATCACAGTGGGATGGAGTAGAGGAGGTATCCCATCACAACAGAGGCGAATTAACTGTAGTGCCCTTGTGCCATCTAGTGGCAAAATTCAGCAGTGTGCAGTAGTGATATTGATACTATTTTCTCATGTGTGCTTCTAACCAAGCTAAAAATAAACAGTGCCCCTCACCACCTCCTGCACCAGGCTGATGAGCTCCATGAGGCGGCGGCGGAGCTTGGCCACCTCCTCGTTCACCTTGGACACGTGCTGCTCGTAGATCTCAGCCAGAGGCTTGAAGGTGTGGCCGCCATGCTTGGGGAAGGAAAAGGGGTGAAGATCAAAATACAGGAATGGACTGACTGAGCACTTGTTTTGTTATACCAAAGGGATGTGGGGCTTGACTGAGAATATTCCTCTGTGGGCCACTGATAAAGGAATTCTATATCTTGATGATAATAATCAATACGCCTTGACTAATGCCCAAGGTTTGTAAGACAATGGGTTAAATAATTAGGCAAGGACTCAGCTTCCTGCAAAAGGTTTCTGTAGCTTTATTCAGAGAACGTTCTGAGGTCAGGATAACAAAACAGTCATTATATAGTTCTTGCTTACTTACGCACATGCATTTACACACAAACTGTTGGTGACCTGCATCCCCCTTTGACTTCCCACACTGTTTATCACTATCCAGCTCAGCCTGTTCCTTTCCCTCAAGGTTAGGAACCCCTTGAAGTTTCTACTCCCTTTACCATCTGGCTCCTTTGTTCCCATGGGCACACTAAATACTCACACACATTTCTTTCCCTCTGCAGCCTCTACTAGATTTTCTGGGACTAATTAGACCAATCGATCACTACATTGATCATTACATTGATTATTCATTAACCATGCTGTATGACTAATAATTCATCATGGTTTATTGATTCATTTACCTTTATTAGATAATTATCTTATCAGCCACTTACCATGCCTCCCCACAGAGCACACTGGTGGCAGATGCACTTCTTACAGGTCCAGCAGAACACACTGAGTTTCTCATGGTGGTTCTCACACCTGTAGACAAACCATAGACAACTGACACATCCAGACCCTGTGGAATCTCTTTTCAACACATTTTCTGTCACATTAAGCAGGTTTCCATCCAACCTTTTTATGTGAGTAAAGTACATGTCGAACAAACAAAAAAGTCACGACAGGCCTGATGGAAATTCAAACATGTCGGTAAACTTTCCAAATGTCAAACAAAACAAAACACGCTTGACAATGTGGGCAATTTTTTTGCTGGTGAAATAGATTATGCAACAACTGCTTCCTTCTATAGCTAGAAGACTCCTGATATCTCCAGGAGTGAGAAGTAAAATGTTTGTCTTTATCTGTTGTCTAGTACTCTCTTTTTGCTAGCTAGGGCATCTATTTTAAGTGCTCCCTGTCTTTGCAGTAGCCTACTTGGTGTGTGAACTGCGACTGCTCAAAACTTGCAGATGATTGTTGACACATCTAAGGGGCAGGACAATTTGTGACTTGTTTTGGTAATCAGTGGTTTCTCCTCTCCTTGGCAAATCAGCAATTAGTGTTAGTACTTCAGTCTAACCTGTTTTCTCAACGGCAGCTGTAAGCGGCGGTCGTGTCAGTCTCGTCGCGAAACAAAGACTGCTCTGCCAAGTTGTTCGGGAAAGGCTCCACACCACTCTCTCGCTTGAGAATCTTACCAAGTTATTTTCTGATGATCTCATTTAGCTCTTTTGTAGCTTTGGCAACTATGCGTGTTTTCTATTCCATGTTCGCTCCTCTCCCTGTAGGCTTTACAGACTCCTCCCCCCACTTGGTTTCAACCCTTCTAATATAGTGTACCCTGGGTTGTGTACGCAGGTGGAATTCCGGGTCCCTGGCAGCGTTTGGAACTGCCGATTTGCGGCCAAGAGAGCCAAGTTCATCTCACCCTATGCTGCCCTTCAATCCCTTGACTTTTTGGTCCTGACAGAGACATGGATCACCCCAGAGATCACTGCTACTCCAGCTGCTCTCTTCATCTGACTACGTTTTTTCTCATAGTCCAAGAGCATCTGTTCGTTGCGGTGGCAGCATAGGAGCATTCATTTCTCCAAACTGGAGATTCTCTTTTTCCCCTCCCTCACCTGTCCATCTCCTCATTTGAATGCCATGCTGTCACTTGTCCACTCAAGCTTAACATGGTTGTCATCTATCGCCCACCAAGTGCACTTGGAGAGTTCCTCAATGAGCTTGACATCTTGATAAGCTCATTTCCTGACGATGGCTCACTGCTCTTAGTACTTGGCAACTTCAACCTCCCGATGTATGCCTTTCATTTCTTTCGAACGCTCTCTTTCCCCTCCTTGCCTTTTGACCTCACCCTTTTCCAATCCCTTCCAACTCACAAGGCAGGCAATTTGCTTGACCTCATGTTTACTAGTGGCTGTTAGCCTACTAATCTCACTACAACTCCCTCCCCCAGGTCTCTGATCACTACTTTGTTTCCTTCACCGTCTCCCTTTCCTAGCCACTCAGCCTCTTCGACCCTACCCTCCTCCCTTTCTTATGACTTGCACTGGAAAACTAAACTTTCAGAGGACCTATCATCCTTTCACTCTCTCCTCTCTACCTTCTCTTGCTCTGCATCTGTTGCTAAAGCCACTATCACTCTAAATTTCAAGCTTCTTCCTTTAACCCCAGGAAACTCTTTTCCACCTTCTCTTCACTCCTTAAATCCTACACCCCTCACTCCCTGTGGATGACTGTCAACCACTGAAAAGGTTGACGACATCCGCTCCTCAATCCCAGCCTATTGAGTCCACTGGTCCCACTCACACGGCACTACCCTATGCCTTCACCTCCTCCTCCCCACTCTCTCCAGATGAAATATTGTGACTGAGGTCTGGCCACCCGACAACCTGCCACCTTGACCCCATCCCCTCCTACAGACCATCTATGGAGACCTAATTCCATTCATAATTTCTCTCATCCCTGACCACTGGCTGCGTCCCCTCTGACTTCAAAATGGCCAGAACGCTCCCCTCAAAACCAACACTTGAGTCGTGACGCAAAAAAACGACGGACCTGTATCCCTTTTTCAAAATACTTGTGTGCTGCCTCTGATCAACTCTTATCTCTCTCAGAATGCTCTTGACGTTGGGCCAGTAACCGAAAGGTTGCTAGATCGAATCCCCGAGCTGACAAGGTAAAAATCTGTCGTTCTGCCCCTGAACAAGGTAGTTAACCTACTGTTCCTAGGCCTTCATTGTAAATAAGAATTTGTTCTTAACTGACTTGCCTAGTAAAATAAAAAGTCAGCCTTCATGACGGGTCACTCAACCGAGACTGATCCTCTGCGTGGAGGCTCTCTGCACTGCCAAAGCAGACTCTGTTCTCATCCTCCTAGATCTATCCACTGCCTTTGACACCATGAACCATCAGATCCTCCTCTCCACCCTCAGGGCTGGATGTCTCCAGCGCTGCACACCCTTGGATTGCATCGTACCTGGCAGGCTGCTCCAACCAGGCAACGTGGAGAGGATCTGTGTCTGCACCACATATTCTCACTACTGGTGTCCCCCAGGGCTCGGTTCTAGGCCTTCTTCTCTCTATACACCAAGACACTCGGCTCCGTAATATCCTCACATGGGGTCTCCTATCATTGCTATGCGGATGACTCAATTACTTTTCTCCTTCCCCTCTTCTGACACCCAGGTGACGAGACGCATCTCTGCGTGCCTGGCAGATATCTCAGATTGGATGTCAGCACACCACCTCAAGCTCAAAAAGACTGAGCTGCTCTTCCTCCCGAGGAAAGCCTGCCTGCTCAAAGACCACTCCATCATAGTTGACTTCTCCACAGTGTCGCCCTCCCAGAGTGCTAAGAACCATGGCATGACCTTGGACAACACCCTGTGGTTCTCTGCAAACATCAAAGCAGTACCACGCTCCTGCAAGTTCAAGCTCTACAACCCTACCTCAGTCAGTCCTAATCCAGGCACTTGTCATCTCCAGTCTGGACTACTGCAACTGGCTGTTGGCTGGGCTCCCCGCTTGTGCCATCAAACCCTTGCAACTTATCCAGAATGCTGCAGCCCGCCTTGTTTTCAACCTTCCCAAGTTCTCCCATGTCACCCAGCTCCTCCACACACTCCATTGGCTTCCAGTCAAAGGTCACATCCACTACAAGACCATAGTGCCTGCCTACAGAGCAACAAGAGGAACTGCCCCTCCCTGCCTACAGAGCAACAAGAGGAACTGCCCCTCCCTGCCTACAGAGCAACAAGAGGAACTGCCCCTCCCTGCCTACAGAGCAACAAGAGGAACTGCCCCTCCCTGCCTACAGAGCAACAAGAGGAACTGCCCCTCCCTGCCTACAGAGCAACAAGAGGAACTGCCCCTCCCTGCCTACAGAGCAACAAGAGGAACTGCCCCTCCCTGCCTACAGAGCAACAAGAGGAACTGCCCCTCCCTGCCTACAGAGCAACAAGAGGAACTGCCCCTCCCTGCCTACAGAGCAACAAGAGGAACTGCCCCTCCCTGCCTACAGAGCAACAAGAGGAACTGCCCCTCCCTGCCTACAGAGCAACAAGAGGAACTGCCCCTCCCTGCCTACAGAGCAACAAGAGGAACTGCCCCTCCACTGCCTACAGAGCAACAAGAGGAACTGCCCCTCCCTGCCTACAGAGCAACAAGAGGAACTGCCCCTCCACTGCCTACGGAGCAACAAGAGGAACTGCCCCTCCCTGCCTACAGAGCAACAAGAGGAACTGCCCCTCCACTGCCTACGGAGCAACAAGAGGAACTGCCCCTCCCTACCTTCAGGCTATGCTCAAACCCTACACCTCAACCCGAGCTCTCAGTTCTGCCACCTCTGGTCTCTTGGCCCTCCCATCCCCACAGGAAGGCAGCTCCCACTCTGCCCAGTCCAAGCTCTTCTCTGTCCTGGCACACCAATGATGGAGCCAGCTTCCCCCTGAAGCTAGGACAGTAGTGTCCCTGCCCATCTTCCAAAAACACCAGAAAACCCTACCTCTACAAAAAGTATCTTATACGACTAAGTGCTTTTTTGTGCACTGCGTCATGACACCCTTTTTATCCGCAACAAGTTTGTTTGAATGGAACACAACTCGTGGGAAAACAGTTTTTATGCCGATTTTAGAATATTCACATGAAAATCTGTTGCAAATTGGATGGAAACCTAGAACCAAACAACAAGCCATTTATAAACTCAGCCCACTTTACAATGTGCTGGGCTTTTCACATTTCCAAGCTGAAAGGACACATTGTTCTAGGTTGCTTTTGCCTCATACTGCATTTAGTTTAAATGGGGCCCAGGTTGTGTTTGAGGTCTTCAATTCTAACAGAAATATAGGGTATGGATAGAGAGGGGGAGCGAGGGCAGAGAGAAAGAAAGAAAGCTGTGGTAGTGATGAATGGGTCAAAGGGGAGCGAGGGATGGTAAGGAGGGATGCTGGGGCTCACTTGTCCTTGTCGTTCTCCTCGTGTTTGGAGAGATTGCAGAGCTGCAGGGTGTCCAGCTGCTGGGTAACCTCTTCAGCCCAGCGGCAGTTCACCAACTCCCGCAGCTGCAGTGGTGCCCTGGAAACAGACAGACACACAAGGTCATACACAGATACAGACATGATCGGTCTTGAAAAATAATGTCCCCTAAATGGTGGCTAAGTCTATGCAAAACCATCTAAATCAAACAATTTGGACAAAGGAACAGTCACATACAGATCTCCAAGTTCAGTATTCCTTAAGATTTCTTTAAAAAAATCGTTTATTTTAGCATCATTAATTGATACTGGCACTAGATCCGTCCTCACTGTGAATTTTGGGGGATATCTATACTTTATTCCATCAAATTACTCTTAACTCTGCTGCCTGACTTCTAAAAAGGTTGTTCTGGAACATAATCAGTAGTAGGCTAACCCCCGCAGCATTTAGCCTAGCGGTTAGAGCGTTGGGCCAGTAACTGAAAGGTCGCTGTTTCGAATCCCGAGCCAGCAAGGTCGAAACATCTGCCGTTCTGCCCTTGAGCAAGGCAGCTAACTCCCAACAACAACTGCTCCCCAGGCACCGAATAACATGGATGTGGATTAAGGCAGCCCCCGTACCTCTCTGATTCAGAGGGGTTGTGTTAAATGCGGAAGACACATTTAGGTTGAGCAACTGACTAGGTATCCCCCCCTTTCCCTAGTCCCTGCCAGGAATACTAAGTGCTGTGTTCAAACACAGAAGGGCTTACCGACAGTGTGGGCATTGGGCTCTCTGCTCAGTCAACCAGCGCTGTCAATAGAAGAGGTTACATGTCAGCATTGCAGATGAGGTTGTAACACTGTATAGATGTATAGGTTTTTACAGGATGCCTAACACCCATGACTGCCTCGATTTCCTATATTTGTAGCCTGACACTTCAAAGTAAACACTGTAATGAGAATTGTTCTATACATTCAAATCATAGTAAAATGACAGTGGAATATTGGTTTTCCCTTAGACAATAAAAATTGGTTACTAAAGCTCTTGCTTAATTCACTAATGCTGTCAGTTATTTACATTTTAGTCATTTAGCAGACGCTCTTATCCAGAGCGACTTACAGTAGTGAATGCACACATTTCATTTAATTTCATGCATTTTCTTTGTATTTTTATTTTTTGTACTGGTCCCCCGTGGGAATCAAACCCACAACCCTGGTGTTGCACACACCATGCTGGCGTTGCAAACACCATGCTCTACCAACTGAGCCACAGGGAAGGCCAGTTATAAGTATGATTGTTCAGACTGAGGCATTTTAAGGCCTGTAGAGTTTCCGCTCACATCACAGCTGTGAAGTGTTACGCTAACAAGCTAGTCTCGTTGCCCGTGGCGACATGTCACTCACCCGTATGCAGCTGAAGCAGCAGAGTTTGGAGCAGTGGGGGCAGAGCCGAGCATCCCGCAGCTTCTCCATACAAATGAAACAGCGGAACACCTCCGCAATACTCTGTGTGGCAAGATAGTAGTCTTAAATATTATCAAAGCAAGACTGGAACCATTATACACTTGGACAGGAATCAATAGGCTCAAATGTGGTGTATGATACATTACATTAATAAAGGCCTAACTTTAAATATTTTCTGTATATTTAGAAACAGTCAACTGTCTTCACTGACATTTTCAACATGTCCCTGATTGAGTCTCTAATACCACCATAGTCCCTGTGCCCAAGAACACCAAGGCAAACTGCCTAAATGACTATAGACCCGTAGCACTCATCTGTAGCCCTGAAGTGCTTTGAAAGGTTGGGAATGGCTCACATCAACACCATTATCCCAGAAACCCTAGACCCCCTCCAATTTGCATAACGCCCAAACAGATCCACAGATGATGCAATCTCTGTTGCACTCAACACTGCCCTTTCTCACCTGGACAAAAGAAACACCTATGTGAGAATGCTATTCATTGACTACAGCTCAGCGTTCAACACCATAGTCCCCTCAAAGCTCATCACTAAGCTAAGGATCCTGGGACTAAACACCTCCCTCTGCAGCTGGATCCTGGACTTCCTGACGGGCCGCCCACAGGTGGTGAGGGTAGGTAGCAACACATTGCCACGCTGATCCTCAACACTGGAGCCCCTCAGGGGTGTGTGCTCAGTCCACTCCTGTACTCCCTGTTCACCCATGACTGCATGGCCAGGCACAACTTCAACACCATCATTAAGTTTGCCGACAACACAACAGTGGTAGGCCTGATCACCGACGAGACAGCCTATAGGGAGGATGTCAGAGACCTGGCCGGGTGGTGCCAGAATAACAACCTATCCCTCAGCATAACCAAGACTAAGGAGAGGATTGTGGACTACAGGAAAATGAGGACCGAGCACGCCCCCATTCTCATTGACGGGGCTGTAGTGGAGCAGGTTGAGAGCTTAAAGTTCCTTGGTGTCCACATCAACAACAAACTAGAATGGTCCAAACACACCAAGACAGTCGTGAAGAGGGCACAACAAAGCCTATTCCCACTCAGGAAACTAAAAAGATTTGGCATGGGTCCTCAGATTCTCAAAAGGTTCTACAGCTGCACCATCGAGAGCATCCTGACTGGTTGCATCACTGCCTGGTACGGCAACTGCTCGGCCTCCGACCGCAAGGCACTACAGAGGGTAGTGCGTACGGCCCAGTACATCACTGGGGCTAAGCTGTCTGGCATCCAGGACCTCTACACCAGGCAGTGTCAGAGGAAGGCCCTAAAAATTGTTAAAGACCCCAGCCATAAACTGTTCTCTCTACTACCGCGTAGCAAGCGGTACCGGAGAGCCAAGTCTAGGACAAAAAGGCTTTTCAACAATTTTTACCCCCAAGCCATAAGACTCCTGAACAGGTAATCAAATGGCTACCCGGACTATTTGCATTGTGTGCCCCCCCCCCCAAACCCCTCTTTTACGCTGCTGCTATTCTCTGTTTATCATATATGCATAGTCACTTTAACCATATCTACATACTACCTCAATCAGCTCAACTAGCGGGTGCCTGTATATAGCCTCACTACTGTATATAGCCTCGCTACTGTTGTTTTTATTTCTTTACTTACCTATTGTTCACCTAATACCTTAATTTGTTTAGAAATTGCACTGTTGGTTAGAGCCTGTAAGTAAGCATTTCACTGTCAGGTCTACACCTGTTGTAGTCGGCGCACGTGACAAATAAACTTTGATTTGATTTGAGCACAATGAGCACAGGGGAGCTCAGTCATAGACAAGGAAGCAGGAATCAATTCTCATTTGGTACAGTTGGTGCACAATCCGATGTAAATTACTGCCTGGTGGGATGAGCTATATTTGGAACCCATATCCCAGTCTAATGCCAACGTTGGCTGAGAGCAAAATCTCTAGTCTAGTGATATGTCCTGAGCTCAGGATTGCTTGCATCCATCCATCCATCAGTTTAGGGAATTTTCTAGTTAGAGCAGCATGTCAAGTTGTTCACTCAAATGTCATAGATATGGGTCTTTATCTAAAAGCTACAGTGGGGTAACCAGTGACATACATGTGCATTTATACTGATGTGTAAAATGTAAACACACCTCAACACTTTGTTCATCCATCTCAGCCAGTATGCTTTTCTTCAAATGGAGGAAATTGGGTGAAATCTCAATCCAATACCTATTTTCATGGAGAGAAAGAAAACAGTAGCGTCAATGTAGATAAAGGTCCAGTCAAAAATTGTGTTTTCTTGTCATTTCCAACGCATGAAAGAATTAGTTCACGATATTAAGCTAATATTATTGCAATAACTTCTAACGGACAATTGATTTTGGCTGTGTGGCAGGTTATTTTGGCTCTGTGTGACAGGTTAGCTAACGTTAACTAGTAACGTTAGCTGATTATGATAGCTAGCTAGCTAACGTTAGATAGCTGGTTACCTTACCTTCTCAGATGCTAGCTGGCTTAGCTAGCTATTTCTTCTTTCTTCAGAAAGGCATTGATAACATCTCTGATAATACACGCAATGTTCCACTATTATTTTGGATGTGTGAAATTGGTAGCGTCAACTAGCCTGATTCCTAACATCTACTGTATAACAAACGAGTTAGCATTAAGCATCGCGCTAACATGGCCCATCACTAGCTAGCAGCCCAATTGACAGACAGCTAAATTGCCTCCACTGTAAATATCAAATTCATACAGTAGACAGGCTTCATTAAATGATACGCTTGCAGGCAAAACTAGCATCGTTTTTGCAACCCGTGGCTACATTTGTTTTTCTTCCATGATGCAGGCTATAATCTGCTGCAGCTACATATCATATCACCATTGGAGACCATTTCCATGTTTATCGCGAGCTCTTCAGAGATTGCTTCAACCAATGTAAAACAGCTGAAGCGGTGGAAGGTGGGACCTTTCTCACAATTATCCAATGAGCAATGGCCCGTATAAATATGAGAAGGGTAATTCGACACACCCATACATGTTATAAAAGCAATCTCTACAAGAAAGTGGGAAGACAAACAGTAACAAAATAATATGAAATCTTATTCTCCTAATGCATTCCTTCCTTCTAAACTCAACAAAAAAAGAAACGTCCCTTTTTCAGGACCGTGTCTTTCAGAGATAATTCGTAAAAATCCAAATGACTTAACAGCTCTTCATTGTAAAGGGTTTAAATACTGTTTCCCATGCTTGTTCAATGACCTATAAACAATGAATGAACATATACCTGTGGAACGGTAGGCAATTAAGGTCACAGTTATGAAAATGTAGGACACTAAAGAGGCCTTTCTACTGACTCTGAAAAACACCAAAAGAAAGATGCCCAGAGTCCCTGCTCATCTGCATGAACATGCCTTAGGCATGCTGCAAGGAGGTATGAGGACTGCAGATGTGGCCAGGGCAAAAAATTGCAATGTCCGTACTGTGAGACGCCTAAGACAGTGCTACAGGGAGACAGGACGGACAGCTGATCGTCCTCGCAGTGGCAGACCACATGTAACAACACCTGCACAGGATCGGTACATCCGAACATCACACCCAGGTACAGGATGGCAACAACAACTGCCCGAGTTACACCAGGAACGCACAATCCTTCCATCAGTGCTCAGAGACTGTCCGCAATAGGCTGAAAGAGGCTGGACTGAGGGCTTGTAGGCCTGTTGTAAGGCAGGTCCTCACCAGACATCACCAACATCACCGGCAACCACCGTCTCTGGACCAGACAGGACTGGCAAAAAGTGCTCTTCACTGACGAGTCACGGTTTTGTCTCACCAGGGGTGATGGTCAGTTTCACGTTCATCGTCGAAGGAATGAGCGTTACACAGAGGCCTGTACTCTGGAGTGGGATCGATTTGGAGGTGGAGGGTCCGTCATGGTCTGGGAGGTGTGTCACAGCATCATCGGACTGAGCTTGTTGTCATTGCAGGCAATCTCAACGCTGTGCGTTACAGGAAAAACATCCTCCTCCCTCATGTGGTACCCTTCCTGCAGGCTCATCCTGACATGACCCTCCACCATGACAATGCCACCAGCCATACTGCTCGTTCTGTGCGTGATTTCCTGCAAGACAGGAATGTCAGTGTTCTGCCATGGCCAGCGAAGAGCCCGGATCTCAATCCCATTGAGCACGTCTGGGACCTGTTGGATCGGAGGGTGAGGGCTAGGGCCATTCCCCTCAGAAATGTCCGGGAACTTGCAGGTGCCTTGGTGGAAGAGTGGGGTAACATCTCACAGCAAGAACTGGCAAATCTGGTGCAGTCCATGAGGAGGAGATGCACTGCAGTACTTAATGCAGCTGGTGGCCACACCAGATATTGACTGTTACTTTTGATTTTGACCCCCCTTTGTTCAGGGACACATTATTAAATTTCTGTTAGTCACATGCTGAGTTTATTTATTGTTAGAAATCTAGCAACTGTGTTTTGAGTTTCCACTTCTTCAGGTGGTGAATTGGCACTAATTGAATTAGGCCTATATATAATATAAGTAAAAAGAAACATCCTCTCACTGTCAACTAAAGTCAATCACAATGCTTTATTAAGAAGTGTAATAGACTACTGAGAGAGTATTGTGATATTATGCAACCTAATCCAGTGACTGTCATGAATTTTGGGTTGACAATTAGGATATTTTTGTTATTTTACAGTCAATTTTCTATTTTTTTTGTTCAATAGAGAGAGAAAAAAATGCATCTTCTTCTTTCTGGGTGTGAAGTTTTTTTGCTGAGTTTATGTGCAAAATCAAGGTTACTTACAGTACCAGTCAAAAGTTGACACACCTAGGTTTTTCTTTATCTTTACTATTTTCGACACTGTAGAATAATAGTGAAGACATCAAAACTATGAAATAACACATATAGTATCATGTAGTAACCAAAAAAGTGTTAAACAAATCAAAATAGATTTTATATTCTTTAAAGTAGCCACCCTTTGCCTCGATGACAGCTTTGCACACTCTTGACATTCTCTCAACCAGCTTCATGAGGAATGCTTTTCCAACAGTCTTGAAGGAGTTCTCACATATGCTAAGCACTTGTTGGCTGCTTTTCCTTCACTCTGCAGTCCAATTCATCCCAAACCATCTCAATTGGGTTGAGGTCGGGTGATTGTGGAGGCCACATGATCTGACGCAGCACTCCATCACTCTCCTTCTTGGTCAAATAGCCCTTACAAATAGTTATTGGGGTGTGTTGGGTCATTGTCTTGTTGAAAAACAAATTATAGTCCCACTAAGCGCAAACCAGATGGGATGGCGTATTGCTGCAGAATGCTGTGGTAGCCATGCTGGTTAAGTGTGCCTTGAATTCAAAGTAAATCAGACAGTGTCACCAGCAAAGCACCATCACACATCCTCCTCCACGCTTCACGATGGGAATCACACACGCAGAGATCATCCGTTCACCTACTCTGCGTCTCACAAAGACACGGCGGTTGGAACCAAAAATCTCACATTTGGACTCATCAGACCAAAGTACTGATTTCCACCAGTCTAATGTCCATTGCTCATGCTTTATGGCCCAAGCAAGTCTCTTCTTCTTACTGGTGTCCTTTAGTAGTGCTTTCTTTGCAGCAATTCAACCATGAAGGCCTGATTCACGCAGACTCCTCTGAAAAGTTGATGTTGAGATGAGTTACTTGAACTCTGTGAAGCATTTATTTGGGATGCAATTTCTGAAGCTGGTAACTCTAATGGACTTATCCTCCATAGCAGAAATAACTCTGGGTCTTCCCTTCCTGTGGTGGTCCTCATGAGAGCCAGTTTCATCATAGTTTTTGTGACTGCACTTGAAGAAACGTTCAAAGTTCTTGAAATTTTCCAAATTGACTGAACTTCATGTCTTAAAGTAATGGACTGTCGTTTCTCTTTGCTTATTTGAGCTGTTCTTGCCATAATATGGACTTGGGCTTTTACCAAATAGGGCTATCTTCTGTATACCACCCCTAACTTGTCACAACACAACTGATTGCCTCAAATGCATTAAGAAGGAAAGAAATTCCATAAATTAACAAGGCACACATGTTAAATGAAATGCATTCCAGGTGACTACCTCATGAAGCTGGTTGAGAGAATGCCAAGAGTGTGCAAAGCGGTCATCAAGGGAAAGGGAGGCTACTTTGAAGAATCTCAAATATAAAATAGATTTTTTGGTTACTACATGATCCCATGTGTTATTTCATAGTTTGTCTTCACTATTATTCTACAATGTATAAAATAGTAAAAATAAAGAAAAACCCTTGAATGAGTAGGTGTGTCCAAACTTTTGACTGTTACTGTATATCAACTATGCCATGCTCAAAACTGTACTGAAATGTGGACTTTCCACTAAACATGCCTTATTCCGAAGCCTAATTTGAACCTGAGGGAGAAATTGACCCACATACTAAATACAGAACGCTTGGAGAGAAGTGGAGCTGCCTTCCGTGAATGTGGGGCAAAATTAATGAGCCATTTTTTATGTCCCCAGTGAACCTGAATAAAATGTAAGTCTTCCATTCAGGCTAGCCCCATCGAGACACCTCATCCCATTTTCTGGAGGATCCTCTGGTATCAAGCCTGGCTTCCTAGCTAACCACTGAGCCTTGAAGAATAGGCATCCAAAGGCATGAATAAAGAAAGTACATCTTACATTTTCTCCCAAACATGTGATAGGGGAAAGCAATATGGTGGACACTTAGACGCAATCTACATACACTCGTCACCCATCCAATTCTATTAAATGAGGAAAAGAGACCAGGAGAGATAAGAGCTACATAGCCACAGATAGCCGCAGCAATTCTGAGGCTGAATGTAAAAGTTTAGCTTACTTCCACTACACCCATTTTATCTGTAGAAAGGATTCTCAGAATTGGGATATGGTTCCAAAGTAACCCACGACTGCAGTGCCCCATTCTATCTGTACAACTCTGGTCAACATTTTCACCACAAGATGTCAGTAGCAAGTCATTTGCAGCAGGCAATGAAGGATACTCCACATGATTTAGGCACATTTTTTGTGTATTTACTGTTACCAAGCAACATTTTCTGTAAATTTCCTGTACAGTACCAGTCAAAAGTTGACACATACTTCTTCTTTCTGGGTGTGAAGTTTTTTTGCTGAGTTTATGTGCAAAATCAAGGTTACTTACAGTACCAGTCAAAAGTTGACACACCTAGGTTTTTCTTTATCTTTACTATTTTTGACACTGTAGAATAATAGTGAAGACATCAAAACTATGAAATAACACTTATCGTATCATGTAGTAACCAAAAAAAAAGTGTTAAACAAATCAAAATAGATTTTATATTCTTTAAAGTAGCCACCCTTTGCCTCGATGACAGCTTTGCACACACTTGATATTCTCTCAACCAGCTTCATGAGGAATGCTTTTCCAACTGTCTTGAAGGAGTTCTCACATACGCAAATTATAATCCCACTAAACGCAAACCAGATGGGATTTTGAACAAGCAGAACATCAGCATTATGGGTGGAAATGGTGTGAGGGAGGGGGGGGAAGAAACACTAGATTTGTGTTCCTGGGGTTTATTCATTGAACGGCAATTAAATACACACTGTAAAACAAGGCTATTCTTATAAATTACGTTTCCATAATAAATAGTGATGTGCCATTCAGTTTAAAAGTTCACAAATATACACATACTTGTTTACAAATCTTTTAGAGACTCAGCAGTCAGTCACAGTTGATTACAGTGTTAAAGTAGAGTACATATGTCTGTGTGACAGCAGAGTGAGTAATGTTGAAGTATTACAACCTGGGGCTTATTCAGGTGATTAAAATGTTCAATGGATTGCAGATAGAAAAGGCCTGTAATAGAGTAAATATCATGCGGTAATCAAATTGAACTGTTAAGTGTTCCTTAAACATACACAAAATAATTTGCATTGATCTGAGCATTTCACCTTACTGAACATTCCCCAGGTATCATCCATCTTTCACAATTACTTCTATGATGTACAACATGCCACAATCCATATCAGCAGTTCACTGGCATTTTGTACGTAACACAGTAACTTGAGTCTTGGTCAAGCTTTAGGTTTCACAGTTTGTAACATGTCCCACTCTATCTGAAGAATAACTAAATGTTAGGATGCCGTTCCAAGATCTGTTGCAAAATGGGGGGGGGGGGGGAAGCATGAATACTGTATTAAGTGGAAGTCCTCTATTTATCCTTCGTTTCATTCGGCTGGCATCCTCTTGAATATCTTATGAACATTTGAAATGTGATTATAATGAAATTACTGTGCCACATACTGTATATTAGCAAGCCTATGGATAAGTTCTCACATTTAGCTCAAGTAGTATCATTGCCTTGACTTCTTTTTACAGCCAGAATTCTGTACCCTCAAACTCGCAAATCAAATTAGAAATATAACAGCAGTGCACCAAGGAATTCTTACAAACAATGAAACACTGTTTGATCAAGTTAAACAGTGGTAGTGTCAATTGAGGAGTGTTATGGGCTCTGCCTATCCTCATGCCATATGGAGTTATTGTTTATCCAACATTAACATGTTACAATGCAAACTGTTATCATTACACTGCCCACCAACAATATTGTTATTATCCCCCACTAATACATACTGTATGTAACAGGAAGAAGAAATTCCATTTTAATGCATTGATCATTTAGGGATATACATTATCATTTCCCTATTGTAGTGCACATTGTAGTTTGGTGCACCAGCAAACCAACACCATGGTTGATTCATTAAACAAAAATCATGCCCTGCAATTCCATGGTATAACAAGAAGCATTCTTCTGCATTACTTTGCTTCATGGGCATACCACAGGAGTAGAGGACGGACGTTTTCGTGGTCAGATCACATCATCAGGAAAAACTAGGTCCAAACTTGAATATATACAGTGAGGGCTCTTGGCCCTACTGACACATAATTGCAATCTAAAATGAATGAGAGAAGTTAAAAGTACCCTAATTCATACTTTCCTCTCAGTTAAGTCTGACGATTAAGCGCTCTATATTAGCATTCAAAATATTAGTTGAGACCACACACATTGGGGCATACTCACATATAAGAACCCGCTTAAGACCTTTAGTTTAGGAGGAAATTCATTCCTTTTTTCCCCGTTGCGCACAATTAGACTGCAGACTGTTCCCTTGCTGGTGACTCAAGAAGGCTCGGAGGAAAGCACATGCAAACAGAGTATAGAATTCTGCAGAGTTCATACCACAAGGTGCAGGAGTCAGCATTTCCCAAATTCACCAGCAGCCATCTAAAAATAACATGCCTCTTTCCTCAGCACGACAAGGTGGAGAAGTTACCTTACGGTATCAAAGTGTGCCATCTGTGTCAGTGCAGCAGGGATGTAGAGGAGTACAGATTAGGGCCCAATGCCAACTCAGGCCATCTGATCTGAAGAGGGCTAGTCTAAAAGGAGTATGTGTATGCAGGAACATTGTAAAGACTTGGTTCCATTTAAGGTCCCTTAACCCTTTTCCTCAAACTTAGTCCTTCCTTTTTATCTATTAATTAAAATGTGAATGCTTTAGGGAAAGGGTCTAGGGGCAAAATGGACAAAAGTCTACTTGGCTTACAGTGTGTGAGAATGTTTAAAATGGTAGCAGTATAGACACGAGGGGGCTGCCAATTCCTGAACCTCGCCACAGTAAAGAGCCAATGACGGCTCAAGCCATTACAGAGAGGCGGGATCATTAGTTCAAGAAGCCCTCTTGCCTTCCATTCTGGAGAGATATTACCCAGCAAACACCTGGGGCGTCAGTGGCAGCGGCAGCCGGTCGTTTTCCATGTTGTCCGAGTCGATGGCAGAGAGGGCAGGTGGGCGGATCTCCAACGGGTACTTCTCCAGGATTTCCTGCACCTCTCGCGCCACACTCTCCTGCCAGGTGATCAGGTCACTCTGCATGCTCCGCGCCCCCTCCAGAACCCTTTCCTGCCGGCTCCCCAGGCCTGACAGGAGATCCAGATTCTGGTTGACCTGGGCCAGGGCGGGTATGGAAGCAGCAGTGTCCATCTGTGGCCAGCCACTGTCCACCTGTGGCCTGCGAGGGGAGACCTGGCCCGACATGTAGCGCTCAAAGTCCACAGGGTCCAGGTTGAGGGACTGGGCGTCCAGTTTTTCAATGAAGGCAACTGCACAGCACTAAACAGAAAGAGGACACAGGAGGTGAGCTATGAACCAAATGAGTGTGTGCTTGGTTCTCATCAACTCGGTGTAGGCATGAGGGAGTGGTGTGAAGTGGCACAGAGACACGTACCAGGTTAGTGAAGTAGTATCCGTCCTCTCCAGTCATGAGCCTGCTGGGGTTGCAGAAGCGGGTGATGTACTGGATGTTGGATTGCAGGCGTGGTGGGTTGGCCTTCAGTACGATGTAGATTAGGGTGGGCAGGAAGTCGTCTGCCGAGCCTGGCTCGCTTTTGGTGATCTTGATGGCGCTAAAGATGTGCTTGCTGCAGCGCGTGATGCACGTTAGCTTGTCCCTTGGTACCCGCTTGGAGTCCATCTCGATGACGTCTGTGATGCAACACACAATTCATAATCCTGTTCACAATCCTGAGATGTGAAAATGTTTACTGTAGGTCAGATCATGTATGCTTTAAAATTGTGTAATATTGTATTGACTGCTGCTGCTTTCTTGGCCAGGTCTCCCTTGCAAAATACACTGTCTTAATGGGCTTCTCCTGGTTCAATAAAGGTTAAAAAACAAACAAAAAAGGCAACACACTGCAGTCCTCTGAACACTACCCATGATTTAAAGAGACATGTTTGGTTGAGTCCTAATGGGATCCTGTGTGACACCATCCATGACTCACCTGTTATGGCTTTGACCACGTTGTCTGACACTGCTGGGATCTCCTCATCCACTGGCACACAGAGCATCTGAATGTCCACCCAGTGTAACGCCCTATACAACCCACACAGTGGTGGGTGAGACAGTGACAAACACCCAGAGTGATAAAAACACAAAGGGTCATTACCACGCACATTGACAGATACGGGAGGATAATTGCATGCATGTCTGCCCACAGTGACAAACACCCCAATTCATAAACAATTTATTAAAACTGCCTGTCTTTCAGGCAGAAGATTGTAGTCCTTACCGTATCCTGTTCTGAGTGGCCAGGTCTTTCTTCTCATCGTCTGTGGTCTCGGGACAGAAGACGCTCTTATACAGGCGAGTCATAATGTACTTCTCCACCTCGTCCATCACTTGCTCCACACGCTCTGAAGAGCCTGGAAGGAAAACATTTCACAGTAGGCTTAACTTTTGTCTTCATTACATCTAGCTCACACACACAGACACACTTGAAGTCGTTAGTTTACATACACTTAGGTTGGAGTCATTAAAACTCGTTTTTTCCAACCACTCCACAAATTTCTTGTTAACAAACTATAGTTTTGGCAAGTCGGTTAGGACATCTACTTTGTGCATGACACAAGTAATTTTTCCAACAATTGTTTACAGACAGATTATTTCACTGTATCACAAATCCAGTGAGTCAGAAGTTTACATACACTAAGTTGACTGTGCCTTTAAACAGTGTGGAAAATTCCCAAAAATGATTTCATGGCTTTAGAAGCTTCTGATAGGTTAATTGACATCATTTGAGTCAATTGGAGGTGTACCTGTGGATGTATTTCATGGCCGATCTACAAACTCAGTGCCTCTTTGCTTGACATCATGGGAAAATCAAAAGAAATCAACCAAGACCTAAGAAAAAAGAATTGTAGACCTCCACAAGTCTGGTTCATCCTTGGGAGCAATTTCCAAACACCTGAAGGTACCACATTCATCTGTACAAACAATAGTACGCAAGTATAAACACCATGGGACCACGCAGCCATCATACCGCTCAGGAAGGAGACATGTTCTGTCTCCTAGAGATTAACGTACTTTGGTGTGAAAAGTGCAAATCAATCCCAGAACAACAGCAAAGGACCTTGTGAAGATGCTGGAGGAAACAGGTACAAAATAATCTATATCCACAGTAAAACAAGTTCTATGTCGACATAACCTGGAAGGCCGCTCAGCAAGGAAGAAGCCACTGCTCCAAAACCGCCATAAAAAAGCCAGACTACGGTTTGCAACTGCACATGGGGACAAAGATCGTACTTTTTGGAGAAATGTCCTCTGGTCTGATGAAACAAAAATAGAACTGTATGGCCATTATGACCATCGTTATGTTTGGAGGAAAAAGGGGGAGGCTTGCAAACAGAAGAACACCATCCCAACCGTAAAGCACAGGGGTGGCAGCATCATGTTGTGGGGGTGCTTTGCTGCAGGAGGGTCTGGTGCACTTCACAAAATAGATGGCTACATGAGGAAGGAAAATTATGTGGATATATTGAAGCAATATCTCAAGACATCAGTCAAGAAGTTAAAGCTTGGTCGCAAATGGGTCTTCCAAATGGACAATGACCACAAGCATACTTCCAAAGTATTGTCACAATGGCTTAAGGACAACAAAGTCAAGGTATTGGAGTGGCCATCACAAAGCCCTGACCTCAACCCTATAGAACATTTGTGGGCAGAACTGAAAAAGCGTGTGCGAGCAAGGAGGCCTACAAACCTGACTCAGTTACACCAGCTCTGTCAGGAGGAATGGGACAAAATTCACCCAACTTATAGTGGGAAGCTTGTGGAAGGCTACCCAAAACGTTTGACCCAAGTTAAACAATTTAAAAGGCAATGCTACCAAATACTAATTGAGTGTATGTAAACTTCTGACCCACTGGGAATATGAGAAGAAATAAATAAATAAATAAAAGCTGAAATAAATCATTCTTTACTCTTATATTTCACATTCTTAAAATAAATTGACCTAAGACAGGGAATTCTTACTTGGATTAAATGTCAGGAATTGTGAAAAACTGAGTTTAAATGTATTTGGCTAAGGTGTATGTAAACTTCCGACTTCAACTGTATGTGTAATATATATATATACACACACACACAAAAAAAATACAGTTTATTAGTTGTACGCCTACGAAAAACACAAAAACTAAGTTTAAAATGGGAAGTAGGCATTGGTCTGAAGCCGTAAGAGATAAGAAAATTCACCCATGCTCTACCAAGGTTTTCCAGCACACAGATTTGACCTACAGTAGCTATTGTACTTGCTTAGGATTCAAACCTTCTCAAAACAGCCTAATTCATACACTTTAAAGGTGCTCCCACAATAATGTGATTTGTACCGCATACATACTAAATAAAGTATTGCATGCTTTCCAACTCACACTATGACATTATCCCATTCCACTACTGTTTCTAACTTTTATATGTACAAGACCATCATGCTTGATTGAGTGAGCTTTTTTGTTGTTGTGGGAGCTGCCTGTTGTTCTTTGCCATTTAAAATTGTAATTTACTGAAACATTTATTTGAGCAATATATGTTGAGAAAAATATGAACAGTACCAGTCAAGTTTGGACACACCTACTCATTCAAGGGTTTTCTTTATTTTTACAATTTTCTACATTGCAGAATAATAGTGAAGACATCAAAACTATGAAATAACACATAGAATCATGTAGTAACAAAAAAAGTGTTAAACAAATCAAAATCTATTTTATATTTGAGATTCTTCAAAGTAGCTACCCTTTGCCTTGATGACAGCTTTGCACACTCTTGGCATTCTCTCAACCAGCTTCATGAGGTAGTCACCTGGAATGCATTTCAATTAACAGGTGTGCCTTGTTAAAAGTTCATTTGTGGAATTTATTTCCTTCTTAATGCGTTTGAGACAATTAGTTGTGTTGTGACAAAGTAGGGGTGGTATGCAGAACATAGCCCTATTTGGTAAAATACCAAGTCCATATTATGGCAAGAACAGCTCAAATAAGCAAAGAGAAAACGACAGTTCATCATTACTTTAAGACATGAAGGCCAGTCAATCCAGTAAATTTCAAGTACAACCTGCATACACATTGTTTGAAGTACAATAGACCAACATAGCTACTGTAGTATGTCAAAGCTGTGTGCTGGAAAACCTTGGTAGAGCATGGGTGATGTAGGTACTGTGGTGCTCATGTGAATTTCCTTTATTTTTTGGCTTCAGACCGATGTCTACTTCTCACTTAAAATGTAGTTTGTGTTTAATTTTCATGGTTTCTACACCAGAAGGTGATTTTCTTTGCATTATACAACATTTCCACATTTAAGCCAAACATTTTTGAACACCCCAAAATATGTCATTGGCAGTGCTATTGTAACCTTTAAATTTGTCTTCTGACAAAATGTCTGGGTGTTAATGGCACAGGTGGTGTGCTTGCATAACTGCAAGGGTTGCTGGTTTAAACCCTGGTCTGCTGCCCTCTAATAGCTCAAATCAGTTTTTGTAGAATTGAACATGGATAGTCAAAAGTAATTGTCTGCAGTTTTCAGAAGGTGAATAGCTCAATTGATTTAGACTAGGGTTGCAAAGGGAGGGTATATTACTGTAAACTTTATAAGTTCACCAGTAAACTACCAGAATTGTATTAACCTTCAAGGTTTATAGAGGGTTGGTTGTTTAGCAACAAAACCGACGTGCGCACAACTATGGGGCAAAACAGACGGGGTTGGCTTAGATTGTTAACAACATGTAAACTATATTTCGTCACCAATGTTTATTGAAAACAAAGAAATTTGCACAATGAGCACTTGTCTCTCAAATACATCGTTACAGTTGTTGGTTAGCTAGCTAACCAATTTGAGCCACATTAGCATAGACGTGGCATCAGTCAAAACACCTCAAAACAAGGCATGGTATCAAGAACAAGATGAAACAAGCCACCTACGATTCCCCACATAGCTACCAAAAATGACAAAAAGCTGCCATCTGTCTATCTAGAATCACAAAACAAGGACTTCTGCCTCATTGAAGCGTGCAAATCGTTTGTGACGATCAGCTAATCCGTCTATTTGGAATTTTATAAAATTATATCTAGTGGCCTTTTGGGGTATTTCAGATTATTACAGGTGTCTGCAATTATTTCTGGCCTTATCACATGTAAAATATATGAAATAATTAAATAAAAGATGATTTTTAAATAAATATAAAATGACAAAGCTGTAAAACATTATCCTGAATATAAACCATCAACTTATTAAACACCAATGGTATTTCACTATGGGGGTTTCAGCATGCAATATCCTTAATTTTCAAAACATTTTCAAAACACACTTATTTAAATTTTACTATGCCAAAATGTATTTGCTGTAAATGTTTTGGCGCCAAATTGGTGGCAGTTGTGAAAGAGTTAAAGAGTTAATTGAAAACAATTGATTTGATTATTTTTTCATTATGATATTAGGGTTTAATTTCAGGCTATTTTCTCTATCTACTAGAAACTCATGGACAATATGCACACAGCTATAAAAAAAATAATAACTACAATACAGTGCATTCGAAAAGTATTCAGACCCCTTGGCTTTCTTCCACATTTTGTAACGTTACAGCCAAATATTGTTTTTAAGTTATACAAGTTTAAATGACACAAGTTACCATAGATTGCCATATAGTTTGTTAATTACCACATTTACATAAGATCCCGGTAACTTTTGTAAATTACCAGTAGCTTTGCAACCCTAACTGCGACAGTCTTACATTGTAAAATATGACTCATAACCCACATTGAAAGCAAAGTAAAGAAAAAACAGTTTTAAGTCATTATCTTTTAAAGGTCGTATAGCTCAGCCATAGAGACTAAACAAAGATATCCCCATGTATACTAGAGCCACATCTTTCTTGTGCCTTTTACAGCTTGTCTCTAGCCTAAAGCGGAGTTATGAATTGTTCTATGGCCAATATACCACGACTAAGGGCTGTTCTTAACCACGACGCAACGTAGAGTGCCTGGACACAGCCCTTAGCCGTGGTATATTGGTCATAATATTATATCAAACCCACGAGGTGCCTTGATGTTATAAACTGGTTACCAACGTAATTAGAGCAGTAAAAATACATGTTGTCATACCCGTGGTATACGGTCTGATATACCACAGCTGTCAGTCAATCAGCATTCAGCGCTCAAACCACCCAGTTTATATCAATTTATATAATCCTCCCGCCCCTAGAATAGCCCTGCATGGTGGCGTTATTGACAAATAGTGTGCCCAACACTTGGGCTATTCCAGCATCCAGATCAGAGCTGTCAAGTACAATCAAGACTCTCAAAATGGCATTGACGTTAGTTTCGCAATGTTCATCAGCGCAAATTTGGATTCAAATGTCAAGAAGACAGGAGAGGGAGCGTACTGGAATTTATTCTGGATATTTGAAATAGCAATGCTTCTCTGGTGAGGTTTATGATTGTAGTGAGCGTGTATTTGCACACTGCAGTGCACAACAGAGGTGTTGTTTACATGTGCATTGGAGGTTTAATATAGCTAGCTAGCAATTTGTTTTCTCAGCTACAGTTTGAGTTGTGTATTGACTGATCTCTTGGTTGATCTTGGTCGAGGAAATGTAGCTAGCTGCAGTGTTTGCCCTATCTGAAACTAAAATGTGGCTAGCGCTTACCGTAGCTTGGACAATGGCGTAGCGAGATAGTGTTGGAAAGCCTATTGTATACATTGTAAAGTTTGGTGTTGAACTGATTTAGCGAGCTATCTATGTTTTGTGGAAGAATGTAGGACTGGCATTTGGATGTGAGCTAGCTAAAGTTAGCAAGCTTCTATGTGAAGGCCAGCTGTTGTTGTAGGGAACAATTGAAGCAAACGTAGTCGACCCCCACAATAAAATAGCACACAGAGTGAGGAACAGCTGAGATCTGGCAAACATATCAGACACCGACATGTCACATAATTAATTAAAAATATTAACTAATCAGTTACATTACCAGCAAAAATATTGTAATCAGATTAGATAGTTTTGAAAAACTATGATTACCTATTGGATTACTTATAAATTAAGAAAAGATGTATGCAAAAAAAATATACATTGACATGTTTGTTTTCTCAATAACATTCAATTCAGAATTGAAAAAAGGCGCAAGTTTAAGTTAGTGCTGCCTGAGCGAGTCTGACCACAATTCAGGGAGCACTACGATGACACACCAAATGCATTTGATGAATCATTTGTCTTCTAATGCCTCTTAAGGGAAAGTACTCAGATTACGTTACTGAGGTTGGGTAATTGAAAAGTTGTGTTACGGCTTACAAATTGACAGGTAACTACGAACTGTAACAGATTACATTTAGAAAGTAACCTAACCAATCCATCACAGATCACAAGGTATCTATTTCGTATCACAAGTCTAAAGGCCTGAAATCTACCAAACACGTTTCCCATATCAGTCAAAGAGGATCCAGAGATTAAGACTTTAGCCTTTGATATGACTGAAAGGACTTAGACTTATCAATGTCATTCATTGTCCTCAGTGGCCACTCGGTGTAGTGCTTAGACCTCACTTGTATATTTACAGTAGATATTAATAGATATTTCTATTTGCAAATGAAACCAAAGGCATTATGTAAAAGCTCAGACACACAGGTAGGATTGCCAAATGATCAATCTCTGTCGAGGGAGGAGCTCTCTTTTTTTCACATAGTGTATATTTATTTCTTCTGAACACATCTGTTTGTTGGCAATGTCAGTTCTTGCACTTTTTTTTTTTTTTTTTTACAAATACTTACTTTTATGTTCGCTAGCCGGACAGGCAAATGCCGCTGAGTACTAAACTGTAAACCAATCAAAAACGTATGTATTATCGCTGTTGATCACGTCTGCCAATCACGTTATCCATGTCTCAGGTAGCAGACACAGGTCTGACAAACTGCTCAGGTAAAGGCTTTTGAATTTTTTTTAAATAAAAATATTTAGTTATAGAAATGTGATACCATCAATGCAAGCTGTAAAATGACTCCCGACAGCAACCTTAGTAATGTAGCTAGCTATTTACAACAAGTAGATCTGTTACTAGTAGGAGCAGATGGTATTATCGCTAGCTAGCATGTCATTCCAGGACAAGGAGCATTTTGGTTTTCAATTTATTCCAAGTAATAATTTAAGACTACAAAAATCTATAGGACAAGTAGTGTAAAACTAATACAGTCATCAAGGCAGGACCCAATAATTTCATACTGACAAATAAGAAATGCTACATTATCCATGTCAATAGTTGGAGTAGGATGATTGTAGAGCACCCTGCCTCAGACTGTCAGGATGTTAATTTCCTAGCTCACAAACTACAGTCCTTTGCTGTGATGATTTATTTGATTAATTCTGGTCTCTCACAATCAATTCAGCTCTCCTGTGACCTGCTCCCAGATATCAACCAAGTGCTATTTACCAAGCATGGGCTGATTCACTCACCTGTGAGGAGAACCGTCCTACTGCAGTCACTACTTAGACAATGAGACCACATACAGAGGGGAGAACAAGTATTTGATACACTGCCGATTTTGCAGGTTTTCCTACTTACAAAGCATGTAGAGGTCTGTAATTTTTATCATAGGTAGACTTCAACTGTGAGAGACAGAATCTAAAACAAAAATCCAATTGTATGATTTTTAAGTAAATAATTTGCATTTTATTGCATGACATAAGTATTTGATACATCAGAACTTAATATTTGGTACAGAAACCTTTTTACAATTACAGAGATCATACGTTTCCTGTAGTTCTTGACTAGGTTTGCACACACTGCAGCAGGGATTTTGGCCCACTCCTCCATACAGACCTTCTCCAGATCCTTCAGGTGTCGGGGCTGTCGCTGGGCAACACGGACTTTCAGCTCCCTCCAAAGATTTTCTATTGGGTTCAGCTCTGGAGACTGGCTAGGCCACTCCAGGACCTTGAGATACTTCTTACGAAGCCACTCCTTAGTTGCCCTGGCTGTGTGTTTCGGGTTGTTGTCATGCTGGAAGACCCAGCCACGACCCATCTTCAATGCTCTTACTGAGGGAAGGAGGTTGTTGGCCAAGATCTCGCGATACATGGCCCCATCCATCCTCCCCTCAATACGGTGCAGTCGTCCTGTCCCCTTTGCAGAAAAGCATCCCCAAAGAATGATGTTTCCACCTCCATGCTTCACGGTTGGGATGGTGTTCTTGGGGTTGTACTCATCCTTCTTCCTCCAAACACGGCGAGTGGAGTTTAGACCAAAAAGCTATATTTTTGTCTCATCAGACCCCATGACCTTCTCCCATTCCTCCTCTGGATCATCCAGATGATCATTGGCAAACTTCAGACGGGCCTGGACATGCGCTGGCATGAGCAGGGGGACCTTGCGTGCGCTGCAGGATTTTAATCCATGACGGCGTAGTGTGTTACTAATGGTTTTCTTTGAGACTGTGGTCCCAGCACTCTTCAGGTCATTGACCAGGTCCTGCCGTGTACTTCTGGGCTGAGATCTTGCATGGAGCCCCAGACCGAGGGTGATTGACCGTCATCTTGAACTTCTTCCATTTTCTAATAATTGCGCCAACAGTTGTTGCCTTCTCACCAAACTGCTTGCCTATTGTCCTGTAGCCCATCCCAGCCTTGTGCAGGTCTACAATTTTATCCCTGATGTCCTTATACAGCTCTCTGGTCTTGGCCATTGTGGAGAGGTTGGAGTCTGTTTGATTGAGTGTGTGGACAGGTGTCTTTTATACAGGTAACGAGTTCAAAAAGGTGCAGTTAATACAGGTAATGAGTGGAGAACAGTAGGGCTTCTTAAAGAAAAACTAACAGGTCTGTGAGAGCCGGAATTCTTACTGGTTGGTAGGTGATCAAATACTTATGTCATGCAATAAAATACAAATGAATTACTTAATCATACAATGTGATTTTCTGGATTTTTGTTTTAGATTCCGTCTTTCACAGTTGAAGTGTAACTATGATAAAAAAATTACAGACCTCTACATGCTTTGTAAGTAGGAAAACCTGCAAAATCGGCCGTGTATCAAATACTTGCTCTCCCCACTGTATGCATTTGCCTGTTGTCTTTTCTGGATTTTGTCTTACACAGTCTAGTGCATTTTAGAGTTGAAGAACACTATTACAGACACACATTCTTGTTTGAGCATCTTTATTCAATATTGTCTCTCACTTTTATCTCCCACGGTCTATTCACCAAGTCCTACAGTTTGAATTAGCCCTGCCATCACTATTTAGACCACATATGCATTTGCCTGTTGTCTTTTCTTTGTGGGTTTTTGTCTTACACAGTCTTGTCAGGGTGGCAGGGAGTCTACGGTTAAGAACGTTGAAACGTACAAAATGGAAAAGATGTCTCACACTCAGTCATAGATAATAGAATAATGAATGTTTTTTCAATATTTTGGCACTGTTGACTTTTAGGTTAGTAGGAAAGTTAATCATTTAAAACCACATAAATATACTCACATTCAGTATTTGAAACTCAAAACATTCATTTCCCAACTGATTTTTGTATAATCCTACAGGCTCTCTATCATTCTCCAAACCTTATATTCCAATGCATCCAACATTATGCATGCCCACCATGGTATTGGCCATCCAACATCATGCATGCCCACCATGGTATTGGCCATACAACATTATGCATGCCCACCATGGTATTGGCCATCCAACATTATGCATGCCTCCCACGGAATTGGGCAGCTGCTATTTGAAAACTCATCTGGTTTAGAAATCAAACTCTGGTTATCTTATTGCAGAGCACATTGTATTGCAATGAATGCTATATGTGTAAGCTATGCCATATGTATTGGCTAATATACACCTGCAGTTGTCGTTTTTAAACCTCTATTCTAGCATACGACACACTTCTATCTACATGATTGTATTTGGGTTTCTATGCAAAGTATAGGATTGAATGTTTCATTAAGCCTGCAGCTAGATACTTTAAATTAGACATAATCAGGCCAAAACATGATTCAACAATTGAACTCAGAGAGATAGCTAATGAAACACAAATTGACATTTACAGTAGCTGGCTAGGTTAGTCTAACATTGGCTAGCTTTCAATAAATTGCCTAAATGGTAAACAGAGTTACCTCTTCAGTGCACTCGAAAACAGATTTTGATTTTATTTCAATCTGGGAGCTAGCTATATCTGTTCCTCTTCATCAGATAACAGCTCACGTTTTCATCATAGACAGAAGCAGGCCAATGGCTACCTTCATCACAAGGGGTATGTACGGGAGTTCTGATTGGTTCCAAGTTTAGTAGTTTGACAAACTTGCCTGTGCGGCCGAGTTTCAAAATATACCTTTTTATGAGAAAATGTGCAAGAATTCAAGGTGCCAACAAATGTTATATCCATCAAAAGAATGTTTTACTATCATATCCCCCCCCCAAAAATCTGCTCCTCCCTCGACAGGAATTGATCAACTAAACATTTTAAAGCTTTGACTGCCAACACTCTTAGGTGGTGGGCCAATCTCTTGTGTTCACGCAGCAAAAATCTTGGAAGTCGTCAGCCACTCAGCCTTGATAAAATACTCCAAACCAGAAGGTGGCAGTAGCGTTGCTTGGCAATGCATATATCCGTGCGTATTGCTTATGGTCTACATTCCAAACTATCCGCGCTAATGTTGCTTTTTTGTAGAAAGCCCTTGTTGATACTAGCCAGATGACCACAGCGAGATAACTACCTAGCAAGATGACGTAGAAACAATCATTCACTTTCCATAATCACATACTGCCAGTGCAGCCCATAGCCAAATGTTGTTCTAGCTAGCTAACGTTAGAATACTCACTAGCTAGCACAACAAAGCTAGCTAAGGACACTACACTAACTTGGCAGCTAACACAGGCAGCTGTTTCATGAAAATTGTATTATGTCAATACTAGCAACAATGGTGTGTTGTGTGCATTGCGTCTGTGCACTTAGCTAGCTACCATCCCATACATTGCATAAGAAATTTGACTTGCTCATCCGTGGATGTACGGAGAAAATACCCTATTTTTTTTGTTGGCTCCCCCACGGGGTTCGTGCTCTCCGATTGGCTCAAAGTGAAGTTGTTCACTACTGCCAAACATTGCAATTTTACAAGTAGAATTGGTAGGGTCGGCGTTACCGGGTCGGCATGCAGCAGCTACCGCTTTTGTTCTAGCAAGAGAAGGAATGGCCTCCCACTGCGATAAGTACTTATCGGCAGTGAGATTCTCTGTGTATTTTATGCTTAAGCCTTCGAAAAGACCAACAGAACACTATTGTGCAGTAGAATACACTATACTCCGTTATTTTGAAACCACACATTGGGACACAATTTTTTGTGAATCTTGTAAATGCATTGTATTTATATTTTTGTGGTGCATTTTGTTACGTACACTGATTCCTTTATGGCAGATTGAGTCATGTTTGAACCCACCTTTAAAATTGGTCATGAGGCGGTCGGACATGTTCTGGTAGAAGTCTTGGACACACTCAGACAGCTCATCAGCACCTAAGTCCTGAGAGATCAGAGGTCAAAGGTCATCCCAGGTATTTGTCATTGAATGTCAATGTCTGGTCAACAGGAGAGGAACTACATACCAAAATTGCATGTTCCAGATCAAAATGTGATAGCTTGAAATAACTTTTCAATCTTAACCTAACAGCTCTGTTTGCCTGTTTATATAATTGTATTCCTTTTCTACAACAGATATACCATAGACAAAACGGCTTTAAACTGACACGGTTCTGTAAAGCCAAGTACAACAGACCTACTGATCTAGCCAATAAAAGCAAACTTTTCCCAACAAGAAAGCCTTGGAGTGTTTTGCCATATAAAAACGGCAATATTCCATTACAAAACAAACATACACATAAAAGCTATTCTTTCAGCTTAGTTTTTCAAGGCTGACCTTTGTTGAAAGAACAGAAATATCTACACACTGCTGCATATGCTCCCATTCAGTTTATTAAGTTTCAGCTGGACAAAGACCTTTTGGTCAAAAAGTTGCAACAAAAATGTTACACACAAGCATAAATTGTGCCGGTATTTCTACTCGTTTCAGATTATACAGTACCAGTCAAAAGTTTGGACACACCTACCCATTCCACTTTTTTACCATTTTCTACATTGTAGTATAATAGTGAAGACATCCAAACTATGAAATAACACATATGGAATCATGTAGTAACCAAAATAATGTTTTATATTTGAGATTCTTCAAAGTAGCCAGCCTTTGCCTTTGCACACTTTTGGCATTCTCTCAACCAGCTTCATGAGGTAGTCACCTGGAATGAATTTCAATTGACAGGTGTGCCTTGTTAAGTTCATTTGTGGAATTTCTTTCCTTCTTAACCTGTTAGGGCTAGGGGGCAGTATTTGCACGGCTGGATAATTTTTTTTTACCCGATTTAATCTGGTTACTAATCCTACCCAGTAACTAGAATATGCATATACTTATTATATATGGATAGAAAACACTCTAAAGTTTCTAAAACTGTTTGAATGGTGTCTGTGAGTATAACAGAACTCATTTGGCAGGCAAAACCCTGAGACATTTTCTGACAGGAAGTGGATACCTGATGTGTTGTATTACCTTTAAACCTATCCCATTGAAAAACACAGGGGCTGAGGAATATTTTGGCACTTCCTATTGCTTCCACTAGATGTCACCAGCCTTTACAAAGTGTTTTGAGTCTTCTGGAGGGAGATCTGACCGAACAAGAGCCATGGAACGATGATGGCCCATTAGACACCTGGCGCGCGAGTTCATGTTGGGTACCCTCGTTCCAATACGTTATAAAAGAGTATGCATTCGTCCACCTTGAATATTATTCATGTTCTGGTTAAAAAAGGCCCTAATGATTTATGCTATACAAAGTTTGACATGTTTGAACGAACGTAAATATATTTTTCCCCCTCGTTCATGACGAGAAGTCCGGCTGGCTTAGATCATGTGCTAACAAGACGGAGATTTTTGGACATAAATGATGAGCTTTTTTGAACAAAACTACATTCGTTATGGACCTGTGATACCTGGAAGTGACATCTGATGAAGAGAATCAAAGGTAATGGATTATTTACATAGTATTTTCGATTTTAGATCTCCCCAACATGACGTCTAGTCTGTATCGCAACGCGTATTTTTCTGGGCGCAGTGCTCAGATTATTGCAAAGTGTGATTTCCCAGTAAGGTTATTTTTAAATCTGGCAAGTTGATTGCGTTCAAGAGATGTAAATCTATAATTCTTTAAATGACAATATAATATTTTACCAATGTTTTCTAATTTTAATTATTTAATTTGTGACGCTGACTTGACTGCCGGTTATTGGAGGGAAACGATTTCCTCAACATCAATGCCATAGTAAAACGCTGTTTTTGGATATAAATATGAACTTGATAGAACTAAAAATGCATGCATTGTCTAACATAATGTCCTAGGAGTGTCATCTGATGGAGATTGTAAAAGGTTAGTGCATCATTTTAGCTGGTTTTATGGTTTTGGTGACCCTGTCTTTGAATTGACAAAACATTACACACAACTCTTGTAAATGTACTGTCCTAACATACTCTAAATTTATGCTTTCGCCGTAAAACCTTTTTGAAATCGTAAAACGTGGTTAGATTAAGGAGATGTTTATCTTTCAAAGGGTGTAAAATAGTTGTATGTTTGAAAAATTTGAATTTTGACATTTATTCGGATTCAAATTTGCCGCTCTTGAAATGCACCTGCTGTTGATGGAGTGCACCACGGGGGGGACGCTAGCGTCCCACCTAGCCCATAGAGGTTAATGCGTTTGAGCCAATCAGTTGTGTTGTGACAAGTTAGGGGGTGGTATACAGAAGATAAGGCTATTTGGTAAAGCCCAAGTCCATATTATGGCAAGAACAGCTCAAATAAGCAAAGAGAAATGACAGTCCATCATTACTTTAAGACACGAAGGTCAGTCAATCCAGAAAATGTCAAGAACTTTGAATGTTTCTTCAAGTGCAGTTGCAAAAACCATCAAACACTATGATGAAACTGGTTCTCATGAGGACCACCACAGGTAAGGAAGACCCAGAGTTAGCTCTGCTGCAGAGGATACATTCATTAGAGTTACCAGCCTCAGAAATTGCAGCCCAAATAAATGCTTCACAGAGTTCAAGTAACAGATATCTCAACAGCAACTGTTCAGAGGAGACTGCGTGAAATCAGGCCTTCATGGTCGAAATGCTGAGAAAAAAAAAGAAAAAAAATCACTAGTAAAAGGACACCAATAATAAGAAGAGACTAACTTGGGCCAAGAAACACAAACAATGGATATTAGGCCGGTGGAAATCTGTCCTTTGGTCTGATGAGTCCAAATTTGAGATTTTTGGTTCCAACTGCCATGTCTTTGTGAGACGCAGAGAAGGTAAATGGATGATCTCCGCATGTGTGCTTCCCACCGTGAAGCATGGAGGAGGAGGTGTGATGGTGTGGGAGTGCTTTGCTGCTGACACCGTCTGTGATTTATTTAGAATTCAAGGCACCCTTAACCATCATGACTACCACAGCAATATGCCATCCCATCTGGTTTACGCTTAGTTTTTCAACAGGACAATGACCCAACACACCTCCAGGCTGTGTACGGGCTATTTGACCAAGAAGGAGAGTGATGGAGTGTTGCATCAGATGACCTGACCTGCACAATCACCCAACCTCATCCCAATTGAGATGGTTTGGGATGAGTTGGACCGCAGAATGAAGGAAAAGCAGTCAACAAGTGCTCAGCACATGATTCCATATGTGTTATTTAATAGTTTTGATGTCTTCATTATTATTCTACAATTTAGAAAATAGTAAAAATAAAGGAAAACCCTTGAATGAGTAGGTGTGTCCAAACTTTTGACTGGTACTGTATTTTTTACCCTGCGCATGGAAAATCATTGAAAACTATTGAATGCTCGTTCAACTGACCTTTTTGTTGGCCATGATCTCGATGAAGGCACTGCTCTGCTTGTGGACTTCTCGGCCTGGCTTCTGCAGGGTCTTCAGAAATTCCACAAAGTCTCTGGAGACGCGGTCTGTCTCGATGCTGGACTGGCGGCTGATGGAGGGGCTGGGGATCTTGCCCTCCTGGTTCTCTGAGGGGAGGACACCATGACTTGTGTTGTTTTCTTAATGTTACCCCATGCCTTTCTCGTCATGGTTGCTCTCGCTAACTGCTGGGCTCCAGACTGCGACCATTTGTCACATTTTGCGACACTTATTTGGCTGTCCCAGTTAACTTTTTAATTGGTCTCACTAGTGCGAGCTGCACATTATACCTGGTCACCTCAATTAAAACGTCCTATTTTTTGGGCGGATAAAACCATGAATTTGTAAAGTGCGTTATCCTTATGATTCCTTTAATAGAAGTGTCTGACCTGCCGCTGTGCCTGCCTGTTTCGCTGGGGCCGGCTGCTGTAATGAGCCTCTCACAATCGCTCTCCCCCCTCGTGATTGTATAACATTTAAAAATGCAATTGAAGGGTGAAAAAAAAAAAAATGATAATACTTTGGAAGCAATTAGTTGTCCATATTTAAAGAGAGGAGGGTCTCAGCTTTCTGTAAGTATATATCTTTTATTTCGCAATTCTCATTATTGAGCTCAAAAGCACACACCAGATATCGGTTATGGCTTTGAATTACGAAGCGTGTGCGAAATTGCGCGTCGGCCTCGCGACTGCACTGGGCCTCATTGCATTTTTTAGGACATTACGTTTAATTGTTAGATTAATATACTGAACAAAAATATGAATGCAACAATTTCATTGATTTAACTCACTTACAGGAGAAAATCAGTAAATTGAAATAAATTCATTAGGCCCTAATCTATGGATTTCACATGACTGGAAATACAGATATGCATCTGTTGGCCACAGATACAGTACCTCAGGATCTGTGACATGGGAGGTGGCTTATGGTAGAGAAATGAACATTCAATTCTCTGGCAACAGCTCTGGTGGACATTCCTGCAGTCAGCATGCCAATTGCACACTCCCTCAACTTAAGACATCTGTGGCATTGTTTTTTTGTGTGACAAAACTGCACATTTTAGAGTGGCCTTTTATTGTTGCCAGCACAAGGTGCACCTGTGTAATGATCAAGCTATTTAATCAGCTTCTTGATATGCCACACCGGTCAGGTGGATGGATTATCTTGGCAAAGGAGAAAGGCTCACCAACAGGGATGTAAACAAATTAGGGCACAAAATGAGAGAAATAAGCTTTTTGTGCGTATCGAACATTGCTGGAATCTTTTATTTCAGCTCCTGAAACATGGGACCAACACTTTACATGTTGCATTTATATTTCTGTTCAGTGTACATGGCTACTAGCTGTTGGTGTTATAAACTCAGCAAAAAAGAAAAGTCCCCTTTTCAGGACCCTGTCTTTCAAATATAATTCATAAAAATCCAAATAACTTCACAGATCTTCATTGTAAAAGTGTTTAAACACTGTTTCCCATGCTTGATTAATGAACAGGAGTGTAGTCTGGCCCAGGAGTGTGAAGGTGAACGGAAAGGCTCAGGGGCAACGAACCGCCCTTGCTGTCTCTGCCTGGCCGGTTCCCCTCTCTCCACTGGGATTCTCTGCCTCTAACCCTATTACAGGGGCTGAGTCATTGGCGCTCTTCCATGCCGTCCCTAGGAGGGGTGTGTCACTTGAGTGGGAGGGGTGTGTCACTGACGTGATCTTCCTGTCTGGGTTGGTGCCCCCCCTTGGGTTGTGCCGTGGCGGAGATCTTTGTGGGCTATACTCGGCCTTGTCTCAGGATGGTAAGTTGGTGGTTGAAGATATCCCTCTAGTGGTGTGGGGGCTGTGCTTTGGCAAAGTGGGTGGGGTTATATCCTGCCCGTTTGGCCCTGTCCGGGAGTATCGTTGGACGGGGCCACAGTGTCTCCCAACCCCTCCTGTCTCAGCCTCCAGTATTTATGCTGCAGTAGTTTATGTGTTGGGGGGCTAGGGTCAGTCTGTTATATGTGGAGTATTTCTCCTGTCTTATCAGGTTACCTGTGTGAATTTAAGTATGCGCTCTAATTCTTTCTGTCTCTCTCTCTAACACTAACAGCATACAGACGGTAGGCAATTAAGGTCACAGTTATGAAAACTTAGGACATTAAAGAGACCTTTCTACTGACTCTGAAAAAGACCAAAAGAAAGATGCCCAGGGTCCCTGCTCATCTGTGTGAACGTGCCTTAGGCATGCTGCAAGGAGGCATGAGGACTGCAGATGTGGCCAGGGAAATAAATTGCAATGTCCGTACTGTGAGAGGCCTAAGACAGCGCTACAGGGAGACATGACGGACAGCTGATTGTCCTCGCAGTGGCAGACCACGTGTAACAACACCTGCACAGGATCGGTACATCAGAACATCACACCTGCGGGACAGGTACAGGATGGCAACAACTGCCCGAGTTACACCAGGAATGCACAATCCCTCCATCAGTGCTCAGAGACTGTCCGCAATAGGCTGAGAGAGGCTGGACTGAGGGCTTGTAGGCCTGTTGTAAGGCAGGTCCTCACCAGACATCACCGGCAACAACGTCGCCTATGGGCACAAACCCACCGTCGCTGGACCAGACAGGACTGGCAAAAAGTGCTCTTCACTGACTTGCCTCACCAGGGGTGATGGTCGGATTTGCGTTTATCGTCGAAGGAATGACAGTTACACTGAGGCCTGTACTCTGGAGCGGGATTGATTTGGAGGTGGAGGGTCCGTCATGGTCTGGGGCGGTGTGTCACAGCATCATCGGACTGAGCTTGTTGTCATTGCAGGCAATCTCAACGCTGTGCGTTACAGGGAAGACATTCTCCTCCCTCATGTGGTACCCTTCCTGCAGGCTCATCCTGACATGACCCTCCAGCATGACAATGCCACCAGCCATACTGCTCGTTCTGTGCGTGATTTCCTGCAAGACAGGAATGTCAGTGTTCTGCCATGGCCAGCGAAGAGCCCGGATCTCAATCCCATTGACCACGTCTGGGACCTGTTGGATCGGAGGGTGAGTGCTAGGGCCATTCCCCTCAGAAATGTCCGGGAACTTGCAGGTGCCTTGGTGGAAGAGTGGGGTAACATCTCACAGCAAGAACTGGCAAATCTGGTGCAGTCCATGAGGAGGAGATGCACTGCAGTACTTAATGCAGCTGGTGGCCACACCAGATACTGACTGTTACTTTTGATTTTGATCCCCCCTTTGTTCAGGGACACATTATTCAATTTCTGTTAGTCACATGTCTGTGGAACTTGTTCAGTTTGTCTGTTGAATCTTGTTATGTTCATACAAATATTTACACATGTTACGTTAGCTGAAAATAAAGCAGTTGACAGTGAGAGGACGTTTCTTTTTTTGCTGAGTTTATTTATAGTTAGAAATCTAGCAACTGTGTTTTGAGTTTCCACTTCTTCAGGTGGTGAATTAGGCCTATATATAATATTAGCAAACAGAAAGAAGATGCATTTTTTCTCTCTCTATTGAACAAAAAAAATTGAAAATTGACTAAAATAACTAAAATATCATAATTGTCAACCCAAAATTCATGACAGTCACTGTATTAGGTTGCATAATATCACAATACTCTCTCAGTAGTCTATTACACTTCTTAATAAAGCATTGTGATTGACTTTAGAACGACTTCATAAGACTCAAATGTATTCTATTGTGTGACGCTGCAGAATGTTTTTATGGGGGTGCCACAAAAACAGTTAGTGGCACTAGTGCCACCCAGGATTTTTTGGGGTCTGGAGCCCTGAACTGACAGCCTCAAGTGAAGAAGGTAAACAGGTCAGAAGGTTTTAAAACCAAAACACTGACAGGTCTAACCTGTGCATCTTTACATAAGAGCTGAGGCGATGTCAGGAAAACAGACCCAAATATGCAATCAATAGAATTCCGTCACAAGTACAAATAACCAGATTCTTTACACCCACTTTTGCTGGTGATTGCAAGAACGCATTGTTGGGAGTTTCAGTGGACTATAAAGGGACAGTTCTCTCTATTCTGTAGAAGTGTTTCTACAACTAGAGAGAGAATGACAGACACCCACCTCTGAGTCTGGTCACCAGTGCTGCCAGTATAATGACCATATGCAAGAGGAGGACACAGTGAGATAATGAACATTATGAGCAACATGCAAAAGTGACTTTTGTTAAACACACACACACACACACAATTCACATCTAACCTATTTTTTTTTTAAATCAACCAGAGCAGGAAAGTCAATTTGATGGACAGGTCTCTCAGCCAATTAGACTGAGAGGGTGCCACTATGGTGAGACTACTGGTAGATCTTAATGCCACCATGTTGGAGGGTAACATTAAGTCAACTACACTAGTAAAGCCCTAATGAGTTCCTAGTTGGTTTTAAAACTACAGGGATTAAAATGGGGGCACTACCCACTGCAAATCTAATCTCCAATGGTAGAAGTAATTACTGTACCTTCTGTGGGGGAGCCCATTTCCCAAGGAGAAGTAAACATTCCTCTCCAGTCTCTGAGGCCTGTCACCTTCTCTCCCTCACTGGGGGCTGAGAATGAGATGGCAGGGCCAATTGGGGCCACAGGGCACAGGAAATGGGGGCCATACAAGAGAGAATGGGTAGATTTGAGAGATGTGGGCGAAGGTGGAATGGGTGCGGGTAGGGAGAATATTGGAAGACAAATGAATGACTTCATTGATCAACAAACAATGGCATTGACAGATAAGTGCAGAATGAGTGGTTCAAAGAGAGATAGGAGGGGGGTTGTTTGGTTTGGGAAACAATTGCATTATCATGAGAGGGGGTATTAAAGAGAACAGACATGGAAAACAGTTGATAGCACAACATAACACTAGAGATTGGTGCGCAGCAGCTGTGACTCCAAAGCAAAAGTGAAATGAGTGACAATACAGACGAGTGAAGCTTCAGTGACGGTCAACCATGATCCCCACAGTGAGATTACGCAAAGAGAGAGGGTACCTATTTTTTTTTTCTAAAGAAAAACGATCTAAGTCCGCAAAAATAATTGTCCCCAAGGGACTTTGAAGTTTGCACATTGTTCTCAATACCCTTGGGGCCTTTGTATAGGAGCTTACCTTACAGTTATGGTGTCACTAAATACACCTAGGTATAATAGGCTGTAATGGGCTTGGAGGGAACAGAATACCCTATAGATCAATCACCCTGTGAGCTGGTCATGCCCTGCTTTAGAGCCTCCGGGGATCACTGCCAAGGAAGTGAGCTGATGAGACAAGTACTAGGCTGATACACCGGGGTGGAAAGTGTGTGTCAAACTGCACTGGAGAAATGCCATTGAGATAACTCAGGCTTTAACGTATAAGAGGGAATGCAGAACGGTCTTTATGAGTTTTCAGAGTCAGTCAGTCACCTTTCTTGGGGGCTGTCCGTGACGAGGGACTGAAGAACTTCTTCACGGTGGTCACCTTGCGCGTCTTCTCGTTGGTCTTCCTTTCCTCGAACTTGGAGAAGGGGGCAAGAGAGGCCTGGGGTTGAGCCTGTGGCTGCGACGGGGGCTGAGACTGGGCCCCCTGGATACTGGCATAGGCAGCCTCCTCCTCCTTCTGCAGCCTGAGGTAAACCAGGGGGAACAACTGGTGATTAGACTGTTTTACTTGAGGCTACTAGTCAACAAACCGCTGGTGTCCTGTTTTAATTACAATGTATCGAGGGAAGGTAAGTGTTGGACAAAGCTAGTAAAATCGACATTTCATTTATGCCCCAAAACTCTTGATTATCATGTATGAATCCTCTACTAAATGTCTCAAGCTAGAATAGGACGTGGATAAGACAAACCAGCTTGATTCTGCTGGCCAGTGACCTGGGGCTGAAAGTTGGCATTCCCTAACATAGTGAGGCATCCCACATGAAACTGTGGTGTAAAAAAGTTTCTACCATGCCACTGAGGAAGGGCATATGTTTCAGCCTGAACCTTGGCGAAAAGGAATGCACCACAGCACTGACGACACATTGCATTGATTAACCTTTCACAGGTGGGCCTACTAACTTCTCAGCCAGGGCCCAGTCTTCCTGGATCTGCTTCTGTCGGGCTCGCTGGTACTCTTCCCGCCAGCACTTGGAGCACAGGCCCTGCCAGGCCATGTTACCATAGTAACCACAGCCCTTGTTGCAGAGCAGCTCCGACTGGTCCATGTGGATCCCGCGGCGCGCCGTCCACTGACTCATCTCGCTGCCTGTATGGAGGAAACTCAGTAGAGCTGGCTGGCTGGCTGCTGGCAAGGAAAGATTACATCATGTTTGGGTTGTTTGAGACCAATTGGGACATTGAGCTAAATACTTGTCATCCAGAGTCACATTTATTTATTTTCCAAGCTGTAGCACACAATATTTTACTTACAGCAAGTTTTTAAAGAACCAAAAGAGTTGTCTGCGTCGTGTTCATTTTTGCTACGGTGTCATTCCGCCTCAAAAAGCACTGAGAAATGAATCCAACTGATTGCACCCAAATTGCCAATTATAATTTATAGGATTCATATAATAGTCAAAAAAATAGAGTACCTTTTATTTTACTAGGCATTTTACTTGATACATTATGAATATGGTATTCAGGTGAGGTTATCTATGAGATTATCGGTTTACTGTTGTGCGCATTATTGTTTACAATGACGGACTACCCCGGCCATGCCCTAACCCAGACAATGCTGGGCCAATTGTACGCCGCCCTATGGGACTCCCAATCACGGCCGGCTGTGATACAGCCTGGAATCAAACCAGGTCTGTAGTGACGCCTCTAGCACCGAGATGCAGTGCCTTAGACCGCTGCACCACTCAGGAGCCCAACATCTGATTTGGATCAAACTTTTTTTCAACAATGAGTTAGACATGAGGCATCCAAGGAATCCCCCCTCCCAAAGATGATGTCCATGCATCGGTTTTGCAAAATAAAATGCCTTGCTTTTTCAAGCTAATTTACTTGTGGGGGTGCTAGCAAAATAGCTTCTGTTGTCATTGGATGAAAAAGATTTGACGAATGTGTTGCACTAAAGTATTTTATGAGAAGAAAAACTATAGTTGCACACCCCTTATAAATCTATTGAAGTAAAACATCACTGTTGACTTTCAATATAAAACTCAGATGAAATGGTTTAAAACAGATTTTTATTTGTATGGTCTGCGTTTTGAAAATGCAGATTTCTGAAAGCTAATGCGCCGCCCGAGGCTAGTGGAGAGACAGCCTCATTCTGGTCCAAAATATGATAAAATAAAACATTGAATTGTTTTAAAAAGCTAATGATACAGTATTTATACAAACCATACAACTCTATGCACAATGACTACTTTGAACAATATACACAGTAAATAAAAATTACAAACATTTACTGGAAAAACTGCAGATGCAAAGTTTGGTAACATAATTACGGTCAAATCTCCCCAAATTGTATTCTGTTACCAAACTTTGTATCTGCACAGTTCTTCCTGTAAATATGATTTTGTAAAATTTTCTAAAGAAATTGTTAAAAGTAGCCATTGTGCATAGTTTGTTAAACATTGAAATCAATGTTTGTTTGGTATACATTTTAAAGTGAAAAACCTGAGTCTCAACATAATTCTGTTCCCATGAAATTGCCTAGCAGAGTGACTGGTAGGTAACAGGACCCATTTCTACACAGCAGAAAGCCATTAGAGCATCAATATTTCAGCGTGATGCTGCCGAAACTGCTGTGAGCTTAGAGCCAGAAGACACCGTGTGGTCAGGAACCAGGATAGGGACTAGGCTAAAGAGAGCAGCTTGAAGCGAACAAGTTCACATTAACGTTTTCAACCCCATATATACTGGACAACACATGACTCATGGTGTGGTCAACTTCACACACATTATAGTGGAAGGAGACAGGGAGGTGCTTCTCAAGCTCAACGCATTTGACAAGTTTTTCTAAATCAAATCCAATTTTATTTGTCACATGCGCCCAATACAACAGGTGTAGACCTTACAGTGAAGTGCTTACTTACAAACCCTTAACCAACAATGCAGTTAAGAAAATATATATATATTTTTTAAGTAATAGATATGAATAACAAATAATTAAAGAGCAGCAGTAAATAACAATAGCAGGGCTATATACAGGGGGTACCAGTACAGAGTCAATGTGCGGGGGCACCGGTGTTGAGGTAATATGTACATGTAGGTAGAGTTATTAAGTGACTACGCATTTATAATAACAGAGTAGCAGCAGCGTAAAGGGGGAGGGAGGGGGGGGGGTGCAGGTAGTCCGGGTAGCCATTTGATTAACTGTTCAAGAGTCTTATGGCTTGGGGGTAGAAGCTGTTTATAAGCCTCTTGGACCTAGACTTGGCGCTCCGGTACCGCTTGCTGTGCAGTAGCAGAGAGAACAGTCTATGACTAGGGTGGCTGGAGTCTTGCGGTCGGAGGCTGAGCAGTTGCCATACCAAGTGTGCTAAGTTGTGCTGAGCAGACCCTACATCTCCGTAGCAGATTGTTTTGACAACAGAGGTTAGGGTTAGCCAGCAGCCTAACTCTACCACTGCAAATAAATATGGTTTCGGTGGGGAAAACAGTACATAGGCCTAGCCTACATTTGAGATGGTTTGCTTGCTATTATTATCACTAAAAAAGCTTGACCGACAGCAACTAAAACTACCATATGGTGTGATTGGGATACAACAGCTCCCTGCACTGCCATCAACGTGTAGCTACTTCACCAACCAAATAGACGAGAATAGCCAAGCCATGTGCAGTTTCCGTGATGACGCTTATGTTCATAACCATGTCACTGCAGTTGTGGCTCCTGAATATTGATTTTGTGAATGATCTCCAGTCACAAAAAATGTCCCCCAGAAGAAATGTAGGTAGGGCAGCTTGTCTTTCTAAACAGAGAAATCATTCACCTACAGCTTGAATTTGCAATTATCTCAGTTCATGTACGTACTATGAATGAGTGTGTGCACTCAAAATAAGACTCAGTGACAGTATGGGTTAAAACCTGGTTTAGCCCACTCTCAAGCAGGCGATGGATCCCCACCTATAGCTTATGACTGACTGGCTTACATCAACAATAACATGGCAGAAGCATGGCTGGTTAGTTAACTAGCTATCGCAACAAGAAAATCAAACACAAAGATAAGCCGAAGACAGGTGAGCATGTACAGGTTACAACAAACATAAATGGGGTTTCAGCACAAGGCGTTTGACAAAATCTAACTCAATGGCAACAATAACTAGCTAGCTACCTGCCAGGCAGCTAACCACAGTGTGACGATATTTAGCTAGCATGCTAGAACAATGAGACAGACATTCCACCGGATGTATAAATGTGAAGCATCCGCTTGGCGTTTCCACTCACTACCAAATATAGTAGTGAGAGGAAGCCCACTGGCCGGCATGGGAGAAGATGTAACGATGTGGATTTGACGATATTCTGCACATTTTCTCATCGATTACATACAGCTTTCTGTTGCCAAAACTAGAATATGTTATGAACAAAGTGGACTACGTTTTGTAAATCTCGTTGTTTAGGAGTACAAAGGCGAATTGAGTTATTGCACACACGCACTTCACGAGGCGTTCCCAAACGGAAATATGCAGATGAATACTAGAACGTGCCAATAGGATCTCGCTAGCTCATGCTTGGCTCTGCCCACCTCCTTGCTTGTTCTGTCCTAATTTGTTCCCATTGGAAGCGACAGGCGATGGTCTCTTGGTTTAGTTATAAACATCGTTGCTAAGGTATCTTTGTGTAGTTAGCAAAAGTGTACTTACATTTTGGCTGTTATAAACATGCCGTAGCTAACTGTTCTACAATTAACGTTACAAAGTATAATCCTTACCCTTTTCAGTGTCCTAGGACGAGCTACCTTCTTTAGAAGCCACTGGCTGTGGCTGGAAATTGTCTGGAGAGGTGGAGCGGACTCTTGAGTCTCAGTCACTTAATAATAAGGAATTCCCACGACCACGCCGACAAATTGTGGAACACAAACATTCTTTCCCATTCACCCCCATTGTAGTAGCCCCAATTTCGTCGTCGATTTTGTTACACAGAAATAACAAAACATGCCGGAAAATTACTGTGTTGTTCAATTTACATGTAACCAGGTCAAAAATCGCGACATACGGATCGCAAAGCTTCCGAGTGGCGCAGCGATCTGCATCTCAGTGCTACAGACACCCTGGTTCGAATCCAGGCTGTATCACAACCGGTCGTGTTTGGGAGTCCCATAGGGCGGCGCACAATTGACCCAGCGTCGTCCGGATGTCTCTGGTGTAGGCTGTCATTGTAAATAAGAATTTGTTCTTAACTGACTTGCCTTGTTAAGTAGGTTAAAAAAAAGAAAAAGTAGTGAAATAGAGCCTGCGAGAAGGGCTTCAGGCTTTTATAGTATTCAGCAGACCAGTAGGCTACACGTAGTGGAAAACATTTCATCAGAATTAGCTAAGACATTTAACTTGTTTAGTGTAGTCCATGTGTAACTCCACTAACTGCTTGTAGTGGTATATTCCATGTGTTTGTGTTGTTGGTCTCTTGACTAGATCATGTGTTTGGGTTGGTAGCTAACGCTCACCCACATGGCTGCTAGCACCATCATGAAAAGGGGCATGAAGGAAGCCCTATTACATTTTTCGAAGTAGTGAGAATGCTCTGGGGCAGGCAATGTTTAAAAGGAATCTTTAGACATGTTGACTTAAACAAGCAGTCAACAAGAAAATTGCGTTTGAAAGTCAATGGGGGTAACCACACCCACAGGCAGGCGTTCTAATACCGACTGGGACTACTGGAATGGTGGAGTGCAGTAACATTCATGTAATTCATTGTGTATTTTTACCCTGACCCTAAATGCCTTCAACCATTCTAATTCCTCAGTCAGTATACCAACTATGTGGAATATTTTGTTATGAGAGAGCTGCATCTTGAAGCTATATATTATTAGGCTTATGATTAATAAGACACAGATCATTGCCAAGAAGTGGAGGGAGAGATGGCATCCTGGTAAAGAACAAGGCCTGCACACTATTAAAACGTCACACAATGATTAAAGCTCCCAATTCACCTCTTTATTGACAACATTTTGATCCAAAACGGATCTTTAACAGTGTGCAGGGCTTCTTGTTCTTTACTAGTATTCTTTATTAGCTCAGCACCTATGTTTTTAAGGATGTGCGTAAGACCACAAACTTCTAGGGATTATACCCTGCCCATAATGTGGTCAATCAAAAAAATGGTCCAGTTGTGCTGATGCCAAATTGTTGCACTGATGAATTTGACAAATGAGCCTGGTTTCAATGATAGATCAGCAACGTATCCCAGGTTTTCAATTTAGGAAACTGAAGTTATTTGGTAGGTTGCTTAGTTAATTTCATGGAAGTACTGTACTTGGCAACTTGAACCATTGGCACATTGCATGCATAACATTATCCAGCCCGGAAGAAGAAAACACAACTACAGAGACTGATCATTTTGTACAGACTAAGGCAAACTGTATTTGTACCTTATTATAAAAACAAAAAATATGACTTACTATTAGCACAATAGAGCATACCCTTACAACAAATAATACAATATGTAAGTTAAAGCAAGATATTAGCCTTGAAAAATTAGGCCACTAGTCAAGCTGTGCATTGTTTTTCCAACTTTCCCATGCCATGAGCAGCCTAGACATGGGCCCGCTATGGAATCTGCAAAAGACATTCACCAGCCAAGGGAGAAACTTCAATAAGGTGCAAGGAATGTTCCTCAAGTCTAAGTTGCCTAAAATACTGAAATAAATAAATACAATTGTATTCTAACCCCCAAACCATCTCTGCAATTCTATTTTAAAAGATTAAAGGCTCTATCTGCGACAGGCTTCATAAAAATCGACAAAATCCAATCAATTGACACCCAACGGTAAGAAAGTGGCAACTCTTAACACTTGTTGTCAATCACTCAGCCTAGTATCATAGAGTTAAACAGAGGGAAAATAAAGTCACATTATCCAAGCCAAACTTAGAGACCTGTGTAACATGACATCAATAGCACAAAACAAGTAAAAAATACTATCCACCCTGATCCACCCGACACACAGTAATAACCTACTGTATTGTTTGGTCTGTTATAAAGCATTAATAGGCCTATACCGGAACAACCAAGCTGTCTGGAGATACAGTAATGTGTTATTTGTTCTGTTATAAAGCATTAATGGGCCTATAATGGAAAAACCAAGCTGCCTGGACATACAGTAATGTGTTGTCTGTTCTGTTATAAAGCATTAATTGGCCTATTCTCAGAAGAACCAAGCTGTCTGGACATACATTTACAACACTGCATTACTGTATTTCATTCTGCAAACCAAGTCATGGATTCACAAACATTGCACATAATAATTTTGATCCCGAGCCCTCTAAAACAAGAACTTGTAGCCTACTCTATGAAAATGTAATTGAATGGACATATCAATCTGACATCTGTATAAATCTAATATGAATTAACTAAACAACACAGGGAACAAGAAAGAAAACAGAACTAACCCATGGGGGAGGTGACAATAGTGTCACTGCAGTTGTCCTTGATTAGAAAAAAATAGTGTCGTTTCCTGGTTTAAGCTCCATGTAGGTGAAACAATTGCCCTTAGGAAAAGGCACTTAAGCTGAATTTATTTAATCAGTAGAAATACCATGTCATATAAAATTATCATATGAAACTTGTATGACTAATCTATGTCATGCTGCAAAAGAAGATGGAATTGTTGAAGCATATGTCAATATAATGGCAAATATACAGTATCATCAAAAATCTGCTAAATTGTCAACTTGAGAGCTTGGGACTATAAGGTTCTAGCTGCAAAAACATGATTCTGAGATAATTGGTATTTAAAATACCACAATTCATGTTGTTAATTTCGAAAGAATACAAGATAAAAATTGCTGATACCATTCAAACCAATGAGAGTTGGGAACTTTGAGTACTATATAGGTAAATAACATTGAACAAGGCTATGTCAATAACTCAATTTTGACAAAAATGCAGATAGAAGCAGTTCGAGCTATAAAGTTCAACGCCAAAGACCCAAAGATGGATGTCACCACAAACATGGTCAAAAGTATATGGGCACCTGCTCATCGAACATCTCATTCCAAAATCATGGGCATTAACATGGAGTTGGTCCCCCCTTTGCTGCTATAACAGCCTCCACTCTTCTAGGAAGGCTTTCCACTAGATGTTGGAACATTGCTGCGGGGACTTGCTTCCATTCAGCCACAAGAGCATTAGTGAGGACACACACACACTCGATGTCGGCGTTCCAATTCATCCCAAAGGTGTTCGATAGGGTTGAGGTCAGGGCTCTGTGCAGGCCAAGTTCTTCCACACCAATCTCGACAAACCATTTCTGTATAGACCTTGCTTTGTGCACGGGGGAATTGTCAAGCTGAAACAGGAAAGGGCCGTCCCCAAACTGTTGCCACAAAGTTGGAAGCACAGAATGTTCTAGAATGTCATTGTATGTTGTAGCATTATCATTTCCCCTTCACTGGAACTAAGGGGCTTAGCCCGAACCATGAAAAACAGCCCCAGACCATTATTCCTCCTCCACCAAACTTTACAGTTGGCACTATGCATTGCAGGTAGCGTTCTCCTGGCATCTGCCCAACCCATATTCGTCCTTCGGACTGCCAGATGGTGAAGTGTGATTCATCCCTCCAGAGAACACGTTTCCACTGCTCCAGAGTCCAATGGTGGCGAGCTTTACACCACTCCAGCCAACGCTTGGCATTGCGCATGGTGATGATCTTAGGCCTGTGTGTGGCAACTCGGCCATGGAGACCCATTTCATGAAGCTCCTAACGAACAGTTCTTGTGCTAACGTTGCTTCCAGAGGCAGTTTGGAACTCGGTAGCGAGTGTTGCAACTGAGGACAGACGATTTTTACACGCTTCAGCATTCGGTGGTCCCGTTCTATGAGCTTGTGTGGCCTACCACTTCGCGGCTGAGCCATTGTTGTTCCTAGATGTTTCCACTTCACAATAACAGCACTTACAGTTGACCGGGGCAGCTCTAGCAGGGCAGAAATTTGACAAAGTGACTTATTGGAAAGGTGGCATCCTATGATGGTTACGTTGAAAGTCACTGAGCTCTTCAGTACGTGCCATTCTACTGCCAATGTTGGTCTATGGCGATTGCATGTCTGTGTGCTTGATTTTATACACCTGTCAGCAACGGGTGTGGCTGAAATGGCAGAATCCACTAATTTGAAGGTGTGTCCACATACTTTTGGCCATGTAGTGTATATGTTGTGTTCTTAGCTTTTTAAGTGCAAATTACTTTTAGCAGCACATTAAAAATGTTCCTTCATCTATAGAAACCCCTTCAGAGAGAAATTCTGGTTTTACTTACAGGAAGCACATGCACCATTTTCAACCGCCAGATAAACATTTCCAGTTAAAAGAACATATGGGATCCATCAAGAGGAAACTGAAGTAAAATAACTTTGACCATGCCCCTTTAATCTATTTGATTTTCAACTCTCTAATTTCCTTTGGGTCTTTAAAACTGTAATGGTAAAAAGAGAATGACTTTCCAAAGCCATGCTGATCACAGACTGTTTAGCAAAGAAAAATCGACACTTACTTACTCAGTAACAAAATAGACATTTACATGTAGCTATATACAGTACTTAAACAATATTTCCCCAGCTTGCTTAATTGCATCCAGTTTCTCTCGCGACCAAGAAAGTGGTTACCACAGAAACGCACAACGTAGAATGCATAACAGCATAAGTAGGAATGAAGACAAAGGGACAGACAGCACTGGAGTCACAATATGAGATTAACTTGACCCTTTTCTGAAAAACCTTGGCCGATCTACAAGGTTGGATGAGAACAAAAACTCCCAGAGTTTAACAAGTAAAAAATAAGAAGCAGCCAATGAGACCCTAGGTAAATACTGTTAAAAACAATTAAACACAAAGGAAACATTGGTCACAACTATTGAGTTAGGAAACAGAAGCACAAAAGCCAGACTCCCTCCTTTCTATAAAACTCAGCACTTCATAGGTTTCAGTTCTTGAAAAGGGAGAATAACACTGACTACCCCTATTCTCTCTCATCCTGAGGGACCAGGAAGGAGATCAGTTGGCATATCACAACAGGAGTCCACCTCACAACACAGACAGCAAGATCTTTTGTCGTCCTGCTTTACCACCATGTGATCTTGAACTCGTAGATGGGCCTCTTGCAGTAGTAGTGGTTGATGAGGTGTTTGTCACAGACACCGATGCATTGTTGGTCGGCCGTGATGCCACGCTCCGCCAGGTCACTGACGATGCAGTGGAGCAGGTCGTAAACGTCCGCCACCGCCTCCCAGGGCCCGAACGACACGTCCACCTCACAGTGGTGCTCGAACAGCTTGGCCTCACTCTCCGTGCGCTCGAAGCGCAATGAATTGAAGAGCGGCCGCTCGTACGGCGTGATGGGCATCTCCTCCTTGTACACGCAAATCTTAAGCTTGGCGAAGCGAGCCTTCCTCTGCATGGCCCGCAGTTTGGCAATCTCCACGATGCGCTCCAGATTATCTACAAACAAAACAAGGGATAACTAACTTCACTCCAGATCTAACTTTTCTAAAGGAGTTCATTGACATATTTCCATTTACTTGTCACATTTCTACTTTATTGAAGTATAAACTTTGAATATTGAAATAACTTCAATAGTCAATGTCACATAAATTTAAGCATGTTGTTGCAACATTACTATCTGTAATAAGGTTGACCCAGTTAGATTCAGTGTGTGAGATTGTGTTGGTTACCCTTGTAGTAGGGCAGGAGGTCGAGGAAGGCCTGGCGGACTTTCTCTCCTGTGAGTGGCTGAGTGTCCTCCAGGCTGTCCAACAGGGGACCAATAGCATAGTACTGGGCCTCCCTGTGTACCGCCCTCACACGATCCCTCTGAGGTAGTTCACCCTCGCGCAGGAAGTTCAGGATGTCCCTATACAAGGGACATGCAAACACACAAACACACGTGTTGTTTTTTGTTAAAATTGCATCCACTATCCTCAGTCTGTTCATTCAATAGCAGTTTCATGTCAAATGTGTTGTAGAATAAGGGACTGGCATGCTCATTCACTATTATTAGCATGTAATAAGCATTTTTTGCTGCTGGCTATTTGAAGAGAGCTCACCCGAAATATGCCCCATCCCGGTCAATGAAGAAGCGACCTTCAGCATCACGTGGGATGTGATGGCGTCCACTAAACATGGCGGCGAGCATGGTGTCCTCATAGCGCCGTAAAGTGGACAGGCGGGTGGTGAAGTAGGTCCCGCCCACGTTGAGAGAAATAACCTCAGGAAACTACAGGTGATTGGGTTAAAAAAAATAAAAATAATAATAAATACATTTTAAAAAATGTAAAAAATCAAATCAAATCTGGAAAAAGTGCATTATCCATTTTGGAAAATATGTGCATAAAATACAGTACATTTATTTTTGTAAAAAAAGGTGTAAATCTTTCATTCATATTGCATTCTTGACACCATAAACTTATTATAATTTTTTATTACTTTTGTATAGCATTAGAGCAGTATTCCTGTGACATGTACAATAAATAATGTCCTTGTCATTTGTTTCCCTCATCTTCCTCTGCAGATGCTCCACAGTAGCATAATAACACCAGCAATAACAGGATGGGATTACTGAGGATAATATCCTAATCACAGGGCAGATCTTGACAGGACACATTGGGCCCAACAACACAAGTGACAGTCACTGGACATGACACTGTAAGCAAGGGCTTCCCTAGACACGAGTAAAGAAGGTCAATCCCAGCGAGGGGCTGTCACAGATAATAACAGCCATGTGATAAGAGCCAATTGGGACAAGGAGCCAGCCCTCTCTGTGGGGTGGTGAACCAATCAGGGTAAAGATCACACTGGAAGAAAAACTACATGGTTTATGCATCTGTTGCCTGTGGAGATTGATCCATGGCATATCATTTACAGAGGTGGAACGCGTGGGAAAGAAACGGTCGAAATAATGCTGAAATTCATAGACTAGGTGCAAAGATAAAGAGGAGATTCTCAGCGATAGCGACGTTTAACAGTTCATATATCCATGGCCACCACTGCACTCACATCCTAAACCCATTTAATCCCCACAACGTTCCTAGAATAAACAACAACAAACGGCCATCTCGTCCTTACCTCTGGAGATGGAGATTCGTTAAAGGTGGTACGAAGAGACTTGCCTAGATTTAGGTTCGGTGCGGGGGTGGCTGGCTTTCGGAAATCATCCTCCGCAGAGTCCGAACTCGACATTGCATCGCCTGGTTTATCAATCTCATTTGCGGCCGAGAATACCACCATCACTCTCGGCTGAGGGAGCGCTCGCCTCTCCTGAGCGAACCTCCTTACCCGTGAAGGAGCCACGGGTAACGGGCTGGAGTTGTTGAAAGAGAGCGGCGGTCGTTCTCCGTTAGAAGCCTCGTCAGATCCATAATGCTGCATGCACACACACCAGGTCTGCGAGTGTGAGTCAGGTGAACTCAAGTCAATCCAATCGCCAAGGATAAAGCACAATCCACGTTTGCTTGTGAGGGGACAACACTGTCATCAACCTAGGGTGGGACCTGTCAGCTGATAGGGACGGACACTTACAATATGGTATGAGCTAGTCTACCTTATCTACTTTGCTTGAACTCCTAACGCTCTCTGACATATTGCAATACGGTAGCTTGGAGAAGACCACGTTACGCACAGCGAGAACCTCAAACTGCTACGCCCACCAGAGCGTCAGTTCTGTGGGCTACTCTAGCCTACAGTGGGTTGCTTAGCCTACGTTCAATTCGTAGCTTATATCCTTTCAAGGATTCATAAAATGCGTAAATTACGGTATACACAGAGACTAACCAATGCCAAACGTGATTTTATACAGAAAACACAAACCTTTAAAAAATGATTTGATATAGGCTACGAATAATATTAGCCCAACAAGAAATGTGTGAAAATCAAATGTTGCAGTCTCCAGATAGCACGACAAATCATAAAATGCTGCTACAATGTAAACCTCATACTAGGCGTGATAATATTCACAGGTCATGTTGGCCTTGCATCACTAGGTTACTTAGCTATAGGTCTATTGTTACTTTTTGCTGAGGCCAACATTAGAGGCGCAGGCTTGGCCATAGACTTTACGTCTCAGATGGGTTGGACATTGCACCCTGTCTTTTAAATAGTGTATTTCTATTGCACATTTATGATTAAGCAATACTTTACTTTATTCCAGGCTATAAAACTAGGCTAAATGTTCTTCTGCATTTTGCTAAATGTGTTAGATAGCCCTGTATTCTTTAAAATGTCAATAAGCCTGCAGCTCCGCATAAGCCAACTCTCCCTTGATTCTGTAGTAACAAGATGCACATTAGTTAATGCAAATTCTGCATTTTTATCTGGCTTGTGTATTATTTAGCGGTCAGCTGTGTAGCCCACTTTCAATTTCAATTTGTGCGCAAAATCAGGAAATATGTACCGACACTGTATGTAGGTCTTTGTGCGGTGCCTAAGGTTGCTGTCAGAAAAGTCTGTTTATTTTCTCAGCTTTAAATATTAGTTACAGGATACACTGATGTGCAATACACCTACGGATAAGGAACAATACGGTCTGCAGCCAGAATAGGCTACACGAGCGTGAAGATAATGAGGAAAGTGACATAATACTCTTGTTCTACCTCTGCTGAGTAATGGCAGGTAAAATACCGTGAAATAGTGTATCCGTGTCACATTGGATTGTCATAGGCCAGCAGAGCAGACAGCATTGTATCATGAGCAAGTTTGTTATTCTTCCTAACTCATTTCAAGAGGGCCCCTTTACTACAATGTATAAAGGCCATATGCGTTTACAAATATAGTATATATATTTATTTACCGGTTGAAAGGTGTGAGAACTGGGACATAATACATCTGCAAAACACCATGTACTCTCCTTACCCTCGTTTTATTCAGCCTCTGCCCAATTCTGTGTGTGTGTGTTTGTGTTTTAAGTGGCATTTTGGTGGCACAGAAATGACCAGGCATTTACAAAATGCATGTTAAATGGTAATTATTCAAGAGCCTATGAATTAATTGTTTTGTTGAGATAAATTCAAATAAGCATCACTACGCACAGTTGATGTGATTGAAAGTAGGTCTACCCATTGATACAGTGCTTTCGAAAAATATTCAGACCCCTTGACTTCTTCTATATTTTGTTATGTTAGCCTTATTTTAAATAGATTTTTTTTTTATCCTCAATCTACACACAATACCACAATGACAAAGCAAAAACAGATTAAGACATTTTTGCGAATGTATTAAAAATAAAAAGCAGAAATACCTTATTTACGTAAGTATTCAGACCCTTTGCTATGAGACTCGAAATTGAGCTTACTGCCAAAGGTGCTTCAACAAAGTTGAGTAAAGGGTCTGAATACTTATGTAAAAGTGAAATTTCAGTAAACATGTTTTTATACATTTGCAAACATTTCTAAAAACCTGTTATCGCTTTGTTATTATGGGCTATTGTATGTACATTGATAAGGAAAAAAATGTAATCCATTTTAGAGTAAGGCTGTAACAACAAAATGTGGAAAAAGTCAAGGGGTCTGAATACTTTCCCGAATACACTATAATTTACTGGTTAATACCAGGTAAATGCAGTGTAAACAGGTCAAACCTATAGTAAAGTGCTATAGGCCTACCAACATTTCAATGTCAACAGCTCAGCAGCTGCATGGAGTGAGGACCAAATTCATTGAAAAGGCATCTAAGGTCGTTCTGGACCAACTGATGGATGACCTCTTGGAAGACAAGGTGCTGAACGATGGAGAGATAGAGGGGATAAAGGAGGAGTACAAGCAGAGGGCGGATAAGGCTTGCCAACTTATTGATAGTGTGCGCAGGAAAGGCAACATAGCCAGTGAGATGTTTCTCATACGACTCCAGGAACAAGACAACAATGTCTACAGCGAGCTAGGCTTGACCCCCAGGTCTACCTAATAAGAATGAGAGAACAAGGTTAGTCTGACATTTGACCCCTCACTTGGGGAGAAACCAGAGAAACCTTGGCTGCAATATAGTTCTTTTGACTTTTTATTTTTTTATCTCCACAGGGTCCAACTCGTGTCCCTCTCCTGAAATACCTGAATGTGCCACCCAATACACAGAAGCTGTTACTTCACACATGCATTTTGGCCAAGGATTCTTAAATGTCTTGATTTACTGTATTTTCAAACAAATGAAATATCAATTTTTCTACCAAAATGTTATAATCTAATAAATACTTTTATTTACTATTGCGTTCTGGACCATTTTGGCTCACATTCTAGCATCAAATATTAGATGAATAATGAAAGATATCTCAAACAAATCCAGAGATCAGTACCAGAGGGCCAACCATATATAGTGCATTCAGAAAGTATTCAGACCTCTTGACTTAAAACATATTTAAAAAATAACATTACATCCTTATTCTAAAATGGATTACATAAAACATTTTCCTCATCTACACATAATACCATATACTGACGAACTGAAAACAGGATTTTAGAAAATGTTGCAAATTCATAAAAAATTTCAATCAGAAATAACTTATTTACACAAGTATTCAGACCCTTTGTTAGGAGACTCAAAAGTGAGCTCAGGTGCATCCTGTTTCCATTGATCCTTCTTGAGATGTTTCTACAACTTGATTGGAGTCCACCTGTGGTAAATTCAATTGATTTGACATGATTTGGAAAGGCACATACCTATTTACATAAGGTCCCACAGTTGACAGTACATGTCAGAGCAAAAGCCAAGCCATGAGGTTGAAGGAATAGTGCTCCGAGACAGGATTGTGTCAAGGCACAGATCTGGGGAAGGGTACCAACACATTTCTACAGCATTGAAGGTTTACAAGAACACAGTGGCCTCCATCATTCTTAAATGGAAGAAGTTTGGAACCACCAAGACTCTTCCTAGAGCTGGCCGCCCGGCCAAACTGAGCAATCGGGGGAGAAGGGCTTTGGTCAGGGAGTTGACCAAGAACCCGATGGTCACTCTCTCCAGAGTACTTCTGTGGAGATGGGAGAACCTTCCAGAAGGACAAACATCTCTGCAGCACTCCACCAATCAGGCCTTTATGGTAAAGTGGCCAGACAGAAGCCACTCCACAGTAAAGGCGCATGACAGCCCGCTGGGAGTTTGCAAAAAGGCACCTAATGGACTCTCAGACCATGAGAAACAAGATTCTTTGGTCTGATGAAACCAAGATTGAACTCTTTGGCCTGAATGCCAAGTGTCACATCTGGAGGAAACCTGGCACCATCCCTACGGTGAAGCATAGTGGTGGCAGCATCATGCTGTGGGGATGTTTTTCAGTGGCAGGGACTGGGAGACTTGCCAGGATCGAGGGAAAGATGAACAGAGCAAAGTACAGAGAGCTCCTTGATGAAAACCTGCTCCAGAGCGCTCTGGACCTCAGACTGGGGCGAAGGTTCACCTTTCAACAGAACAATGACCCTAAGCACACAGCCAAGACAATGCAGGAGTAGCTTCGGGACAAGTCTGTGAATTTCATTGAGTGGTTGAACCCTATCTAACATTTCTGTAGAGACCTGAAAATGGCTGTGCATTGACGCTCTCCATCCAACCTGACAGAGCTTGAGAGGATCTACAGAGAATGGGAGAAACTCCCCAAATACAGGTGTGCCAAGCTTGTAGCGTCATACCCAAGAAGACTTGAAGCTGTAATTTCTGCCAAAGGTGCTTCAACAAAGTACTGAGTAAAGGGTCTGAGTACTTATGTAAATGTGATAAAATCCTAAAACAATGTTTTTCTTTGTCATTATGGTGTATTGTATGTAGATTGATAAGGATACTTTTTTAAATCCATTTTAGAATAAGGCTGTAAAAAAGTCAAGGGGGCTGAATACTTTCCGAATGCACTGTACATGCTAGCTGGAGCCCCAGACATGTCTGATTACAACGTCAGATCTACTCCTTGGATCTTTGACAAGAGGAAACATTCTCCAGTCTTACGGATGAATGATGCTCATTAATGCAGAACCATTAGGCTAGAAGTAGACAGTATGAGGGAAGCCACACTAACAAAGAACTGCTTCCCCTCACTCCTATTCATAATTGACACAAACATGCTTTTTGCAGAGGAAAAACATAATTCAGCCTTATACCCCAGATTCTCCTGGCTAGTGGAATTGATTGAATAGCATCATCAGCGTGTGCAGTGAAGTTGGTTGAGGCTGATCCCACCAGAGGACTGCTGTACAGTGACAGTGAAGATGTACTGATGGATTCCCCACCAAGGCCTTCTGTTTTTTTGTTGACCTAATTATTCAGTGCAGACATCTCTCTTGTAAGGACATGTTCCCCTGTGTTCCTAGCCAGATGGAACATACTGTTTGTAAAGAGATGACAGGAAGTGTATCAAAAGTTGGAACAGAAATTAAATAATTAACGCTTTAGTAAAAATTATATACCATATGGTGATAGTGGGGCCCGAAATTGACACTCCTGATAAAGATTAGCAAAAATGTCTGTGTAAAATAAATAATTCAAATACTGAGCTATATTGTACGTGGCTAAAGAGCTCTATTTTCCTGTAATCTGACCATCGCATTGGTTCCAATCCAAGTACCAATGCTGTTTAGAGAACTCCAAGTGTTTACATTTGTTGTATGATATGAAAATAGAGCTCTTTGGCCCTGCAAACCAGTGGTGGGTTTGACGTAGAAATAAGGACACATAAGCTGAAAAGAACCCCATACCTACTTTAAATATGGTGGTGGATCTTTGGGGCTATTTCGCTTCCACTGGTCCTGGGGCCCTTGTTAAGGTTAATGACATGAACTTTACCCAGTACCAGGACATTTTAGCCCAAAATCTAGTTGTTAGTTGCCAGGAGCCTGAAACTTGACTTCCATTGGATATTCAAGCAAGACAATAAACCCAAGCACATATCCAAATCCACAAAGAAATGGTTAATTGACCACAAAAATCAACATTTTGCAATGGCTAACTCAGTCTCCGGGCTTGAATCCCATTGAAAACTTGTGGTTTGATTTGAAGAGGGCAGTCCATAAGTGCAGATGAAGGATATCAAGGATCTGGAAAGTATTCTGTACGGAGGAATGGTCTAAGATCCCTCCCAATGTGTTCTCCAATCTCATAATACATTTTAGAAAAAGGCTCTGTGTTGTTATCCTCGCAAGGTGAGATATTGAAAAGGTATTGAAAACGGGTGTCAAGAATTTTGACCCCTATCTTATTATCAATTATTACTTGTTAAACAAAATCTCTTTCTCTGAGAAATTGTATTATAAAATAATTTCCCCCCAAAATGTTGTATACAATATAGCTCAGTATTAGATACAAATGTATAAATTATACAGTCATTTGTGCTCATCTTTATCAAGGGTGTAAATAATTTCGGACCCCACTGTATATATCATATCACAAATGGTGATATGATTAGGGTGCATTTCCACTTTTCGCAAACTATTACTTATTTACCTTGCAAAGTATCTTTGTGCCAAAATAAAGAAGTGATAGTTGCGAGTGCAGTATCTTCTTTTCTCTAAACTGTTCCCCAAAAATTATTTTCCCCTGCAAAGCAATCCCTAGATGTGTAAGTGCATGTAACCTTTGTTCCAAATTGAATGTAAACTCAGCAAAAAAAGAAACGTCCTCTCACTGTCAAATGCATTTATTTTCAGCAAACTTAACATGTGTAAATATTTGTATGAACATAACAAGATTCAACAACTGAAACAAACTGAACAAGTTCCACAGACATGTGACTAACAGAAATGGAATAATGTGTCCCTGAACAAAGTGGGGGTCAAAATCAAAAGTAACAGTCAGTATCTGGTGTAGCCACCAGCTGCATTAAGTACTGCAGTGCATCTCCACCTCATGGACTGCACCAGATTTTCCAGTTCTTGCTGTGAGATGTTACCCCACTCTTCCACCAAGGCACCTGCAAGTTCCCAGACATTTCTGGGGGGAATGGCCCTAGCCCTCACCCTCCGATCCAACAGGTCCCAGACGTGCTCAATGGGATTGAGATCCGGGCTCTTCGCTGGCCATGGCAGAACACTGACATGCCTGTCTTGCAGGAAATCACGCACAGAACGAGTAGTATGGCTGGTGGCATTGTCATGCCAGGATGAGCCTGCAGGAAGGGTACCACATGAGGGAGGAGGATGTCTTCCCTGTAACGCACAGTGTTGAGATTGCCTGCAATGACAACTAGCTCAGTTTGATGATGCTGTGACACACCGCCCCAGACCATGACGGACCCTCCACCTCCAAATCGATCCCGCTCCAGAGTACAGGCCTCAGTGTAACTCTCATTCCTTCGACGATAAACGCGAATCCGACCATCACCCCTGGTGAGACAAAACCGCGACTCGTCAGTGAAGAGCACTTTTTGCCAGTCCTGTCTCGTCCATCGACGGTGGTTTTGTGCCCATAGGCGACGTTGTTGCCGGTGATGTCTGGTGAGGACCTGCCTTACAACAGGCCTACAAGCCCTCAGTCCAGCCTCTCTCAGCCTATTGCGGAGAGTCTGAGCACTGATGGAGGGATTGTGAGTTCCTGGTGTAACTCGGACAGGTACAGGATGGCAACAACTGTCCTGCAGGTGTGATGTTCGGATGTACCGATCCTGTGCAGGTGTTGTTACACGTGGTCTGCCACTGCAAGGACTGTCAGCTGTCCGCCTGGTCTCTCTGTAGCGCTGTCTTTGGCGTGTCACAGTACGGACATTGCAATTTATTGCCCTGGCCACATCTGCTGTCCTCATGCCTCCTTGCAGCATGCCTAAGGCATGCTCACGTAGATGAGCAGGGACCCAGGGCCAAACAGGCAGGTTATATCCTGCCTGTTTGGCCCTGTCCGGGGGTATCATCGGATGGGGCCACAGTGTCTCCTGACCCCTCCTGTCTCAGCCTCCAGTATTTATGCTGCAGTAGTTTATGTGTCGGGGGGCTAGGGTCAGTCTGTTACATCTGGAGTATTTCTCTTGTCTTATCCGGTGTCCTGTGTGAATTTAAATATGCTCTCTCTAATTCTCCCTTTCTCTTTCTTTCTCTCGGAGGACCTGAGCCCTAGGACCATGCCTCAGGACTACCTGGCATGATGACTCCTTGCTGTCCCCAGTCCACCTGGCCGTGCTGCTGCTCCAGTTTCAACTGTTCTGCCTGCGGCTATGGAACCCTGACCTGTTCACCGGACGTGCTTGTTGCACCCTCGACAACTACTATGATTATTGTTATTTGACCATGCTGGCCATTTATGAACATTTTAACATCTTGACCATGTTCTGTTATAATATCCACCCGGCACAGCCAGAAGAGGACTGGCCACCCCTCATAGCCTGGTTCCTCTCTAGGTTTCTTCCTAGGTTTTTGGCCTTTCTAGGGAGTTTTTCCTAGGGAGTTTTTCCTTGCCACCGTGCTTCTTTCACATGCATTGCTTGCTGTTTGGGGTTTTAGGCTGGGTTTCTGTACAGCACTATGAGATATCAGCTGATGTACGAAGGGCTAGATAAATACATTTGATTTGATCTTTTGGTGTTTTCCAGAGTCAGTAGAAAGGACACTAAAGAGGCCTACGTTTTCAGAACTGACCTTAATTGCCTCCCATCTGTAAGCGTCTTTTTTTTTTTTACCTTTTATTTAACTTGGCAAGTCAGTTAAGAACAAATTCTTATTTTCAATGACGGCCTAGGATCCTAGGAACTTTGGGTTAACTGCCTTGTTCAGGGGCAGAATGACAGATTTTTACCTTGTCAGCTCGGGGATTCGATCTTGCAACCTTTAGGTTACTAGTCCAACGCTCTAACCACTAGGCTACTTGCCGCCGTCTTAACGACAGTTCCACAAGTGCATGTTCATTAATTGTTCATGGTTAATTGAACAAGCATGAGAAACAGTGTTTAAACCCTTTACAATGTAGATCTGTGAATTTACTTGGATTTTTACAAATGATCTTTGAAAGACAGGGTCCTGAAAAAGGGACGTTTATTTTTTTGCTGAGTTTGTGCATTGTAACACTCTCCAGCAGGTACATTTCACTGGTCATCCCCAAAGCCAACACCTCATTGGCCGCCTTTCCTTCCAGTTCTCTGCTGCCAATGACTGGAACGAATTGCAAAAATCACTGAAGCTTGGAGTCTTAAATCTCCATCTCTAACTCTAGCTGTCAGAGCAGCTTACCAATCACTGTACCTGTACACAGCCAATCTGTAAATAGCACACCCAACTACCTCATCCCCATGTTGTTATTTATCTTTTTGCTCTTTTGCACCCCAGTATCTCTACTTGCACATCATCATCTGCACATCTATCACTCCAGTGTTAATGCTAAATTGTAATTATTTCGCCTCTATGGCCTATTTATTGCCTTAACTCTCTACTCTGATAAAACATGTACAGTGTGTACAAATGTATGTGAATTTAACTGAACTTGTTTTTCATCATCTTTATCGCAAATATGATTCACTTTTTAATTTTAAGGGGAACCCTTTTAATCTTTGAATCAGATAAAAGCCCTCATGCTTCACATAACATACTGGCAGCGTACATGCACAGTGATTCATGTGAACACCACAGTGTCAGTTCACTGTGTGATTCATGTGAACACCACAGTGTCAGTTCACTGTGTGATTCATGTGAACACCACAGTGTCAGTTCACTGTGTGATTCATGTGAACACCACAGTGTCAGTTCACTGTGTGATTCATGTGAACACCACAGTGTCAGTTCACTGTGTGATTCATGTGAACACCACAGTGTCAGTTCACTGTGTGATTCATGTGAACACCACAGTGTCAGTTCACTGTGTGATTCATGTGAACACCACAGTGTCAGTTCACTGTGTGATTCATGTGAACACCACAGTGTCAGTTCACTGTGTGATTCATGTGAACACCACAGTGTCAGTTCACTGTGTGATTCATGTGAACACCACAGTGTCAGTTCACTGTGTGATTCATGTGAACACCACAGTGTCAGTTCACTGTGTGATTCATGTGAACACCACAGTGTCAGTTCACTGTGTGATTAATGTGAACACCACAGTGTCAGTTCACTGTGTGATTAATGTGAACACCACAGTGTCAGTTCACTGTGTGATTAATGTGAACACCACAGTGTCAGTTCACTGTGTGATTCATGTGAACACCAGTGTCAGTTCACAGCATGCCCTAATGAAAAAAGAATTCCTCTATGGTTGACAAACAGTGACAAAACAGGTCTGACTCCAATGCTGCTTTCTATTTCCTCATCTAATTGCACCTCGTGAGCAGCAACAAACAAATGATTTTGAGGCAAGTCATTACTCAGTTATTATCTTCACTAGCGTATAAACAAATGCAATCTTCTTGTCTAGGCCTACTACTGTCATTAGCCTACTCTGGGCCCTAAAAGGCCACATTTGCTGAGTGATTTTTTTCAGTTAAGGATAACAGACAAAAGACAAAAGCTAAAACATGCCTTCATTTACAAGAATAACCTATTGCTTCAAATCTATTGCTAAAATAAGCTACCTGCTGCCTTTGGGGAGGCAGGTAGCCTAGCGGTTAGAGAGTCCAAATCCTGGGTCAGACGGGAAAAATCTCAGGAAGTAAGATCCCATTGCCTGCCGCTGTGCCCCTTGAGCAAGGGACTTAACCCCCCACAACTACAGCTCCTCAGGCGCCCAGTGTGGCAGACCCCCTCACCTCTCCAAAACCTGTATGTGTCTCTTTCGGAGGGGTTGGATTAAAATGGAAGCTCAATTTCGGTTTGACCTTGTGTGCAATTGACCAATAAAAGCTATCTTAATTTAAATCACTTAAAAATCTATTATGAATGTTCTACTTTGTGTGTTATTCCTTCTGATGCAAACATTGCACCTACGTCTGTAGTCAATGACAACTACAGCATCTTTTCACAGTTTCTCTCCCAACCCTGTACCAGGGTACCTCCTCCCTTACAATTGCAGTGGCAGTGCTATATAAAGACTAGCTGAGCACAAGGAAGATATCCAGTGTGCTACAGAGGGAGAAAAAGAACAAACAGGTCACAATGAGTCATTCACACAGCTCCCATGGCTGCTGGGAGCGGAAGTGAGGAGTGATAGCACAATGACAGCCAGGTGTCTATAAATATAATGCACTACACTCGATACCAGGGTGCATTGCGGTTGTGTGAATTCTTACACAGTGAAAGTGTGTATGTGTGTCTGCAACACACACACACACACACACACACACACACACACACACACACACACGGCACCAAATCAGAGTGCAGTGTTATGATGTAATTATAAAGAGATCATCAGAGAGCAGGGTTATAAAGATGTCATCATGAAGGAACCAATCAGAGAGCAGAGTTAAGACGATTTCACATCCATAAAGACGAGCAAGCACACACCTTCTTTAGAAAATGTCATTTTGTAGTTATAGATAGATATATACAGCGGCTTGCAAAAGTATACACCCCCCTTGGCATTTTTTTGTATCATTTGATTTACACAACATGCCTACCACTTTGAAGAGTCACAATAAAATATATTTTGCAACAAACAAGAAATAAGACAAAAAAACGGAAAACTTGAGCGTGCATAACTATTCACCCTCCCAAAATCAATACTGTGTGGAGCCACCTTTTGCAGCAATTACAGCTGCAAGTCTCTTGGGGTATGTCTCTATAAGCTTGGCACATCTAGCCACTGGGATGTTTGCCCATTCTTCAAGGCAAAACTGCTCCAGCTCCTTCAAGTTGGATGGGTTCCGCTGGTGTACAGCAATCTTTAAGTCATACCACAGATTCTCAATTGGATTGAGGTCTGGGCTTTGACTAGGCCATTCAAATGTTTCCCCTTAAACCACTCGAGTGTTGCTTTAGCAGTATGCTTAGGGTCATTGTCTTTCTGGAAGGTGAACCTCCGTCCCAGTCTCAAATCCCTAGAAGACTGAAACAGGTTTCCCCTCAAGAATTTCCATGTATTTAGCGCCGTCCATCATTCCTTCAATTCTGACCAGTTTCCCAGTCCCTGCCGATGAAAAACATCCCCACAGCAGGATGCTGCCACCACCATGCTTCACTGTGGGGATGATGTTTTCGGGGTAATGGGAGGTATTGGGTTTGCGCCAGACAGTGTTTTCCTTGATGGCCAAAAAGCAGCTCCTTCAGGGTTATCTTTAGTCTCTTTGTTGCCTCTCTGATTAATGCCCTCCTGCCTGGTCTGAGTTTTGGTGGGCGGTCCTCTCTTGGCAGGTTTGTTGTGGTGCCATATTCTTTCCATTTTTTAATAATGGATTCAAAATGGTGCTCCGTGGGATGTTCAGTTTCTGATATTTTTTTGTAAGCCAACCATGATCTGTACTCTCCAAACAGGTCAGGGACAAAGTTGTGGAGAACCTCCTTGGTCTTCATGGTGCCCCTTGCTTAGTGGTGTTGCAGACTCTGGGGCCTTTCAGAACAGGTGTATATATACACTGAGATCATGTGACAATTAGATTGCACACAGCTGGACTTTATTTAACTAATTATGTGACTTCTGAAGGTAATTGGTTGCACCAGATCTTATTTAGGGGCTTTATAGCAAAGGGGGTGAATACATATGCACACACCACTTTTCCATTTTTTATTTTGTAGAATTTTTTTAAACATTTGACTATTTTCTGTATGTCCAATATATGAAATGGAAATAAAAATCAATTTAAATTACAGGTTGTAATGCAACAAAATAGGAAAAACACCAAGGGGGATGAATACATTTGCAAGGTACTGTACATTGATTTCTCTGACCAATCAGAAAGTGCTGACTTCACTCATCAAAAGTCATGAGGTCATTTATTTGGACATACAAAAAAACAAAGAAAGTTATTTTCAACTGGAATGTGACCGTGAGAGTTACAGTACAGTTGTCAAAATCCCTAATGTCCCCCTTTTGGTTACAATCAGACCCCATTCAACATCCATCAAAGAATAAAACGTTTATAAAACCACATATTATTTACAATAAACACTCATAGCAAATACAACTGGCCTGTACATTGAGTATCTTTAGTTTGTGTGTGTGTTGTCGGTGTGTGTGTGTGTGTGTGTGTGTGTGTGTCTGTGTCTGAGGGTGTGTGTGTGTGTGTGTGTGTTGTCGGTGTGTTGTGTGTGTGTGTGTGTGTGTGTTGTCGGTGTGTGTGTGTGTGTGTGTGTGTTGTCGGTGTGTGTGTGTGTTGTCGGTGTGTGTTGTCGGTGTGTGTGTGTTGTCGGTGTCGGTGTGTGTGTGTGTGTGTGTGTGTTGTCGGTGTGTGTGTGTGTGTGTGTGTGTTGTCGGTGTGTGTGTGTGTGTGTGTGTGTTGTCGGCGTGTGTGTGTGTGTGTGTTGTCGGCGTGTGTGTGTGTGTGTGTTGTCGGCGTGTGTGTGTGTGTGTGTTGTCGGCGTGTGTGTGTGTGTGTGTTGTCGGCGTGTGTGTGTGTGTGTTGTCGGCGTGTGTGTGTGTGTGTGTTGTCGGCGTGTGTGTGTTGTCGGCGTGTGTGTGTGTGTGTGTGTTGTCGGCGTGTGTGTGTGTGTGTGTGTTGTCGGCGTGTGTGTGTGTGTGTGTGTTGTCGGCGTGTGTGTGTGTGTGTGTGTTGTCGGCGTGTGTGTGTGTGTGTGTTGTCGGCGTGTGCTGTGTGTGTGTGTGTTGTCGGCGTGTGTGTGTGTTGTCGGCGTGTGTGTGTGTTGTCGGCGTGTGTGTGTGTTGTCGGCGTGTGTGTGTGTTGTCGGCGTGTGTGTGGTGTGTGTGTCGTGTGTCGGCGTGTGTGTGTGTCGGTGTCGGTGTGTGTGTGTGTTGTCGGTGTGTGTGTGTGTGTGTGTGTGTGTTGTCGGTGTGTGTGTGTGTGTGTGTGTGTGTGTTGTCGGTGTGTGTGTGTGTGTGTGTGTGTGTTGTCGGTGTGTGTGTGTGTGTGTGTGTTGTCGGTGTCGTGTGGTGTGTGTGTGTGTGTCGGCGTGTGTGTGTGTGTGTGTTGTCGGCGTGTGTGTGTGTGTGTGTTGTCGGCGTGTGTGTGTGTGTGTGTGTTGTCGGCGTGTGTGTGTGTGTGTGTGTTGTCGGCGTGTGTGTGTGTGTGTGTGTGTGTCGGCGTGTGTGTGTGTGTGTGTGTGTGTCGGCGTGTGTGTGTGTGTGTGTGTGTTGTCGGCGTGTGTGTGTGTGTGTGTGTTGTCGGCGTGTGTGTGTGTGTTGTCGGCGTGTGTGTGTGTGTGTGTCGTCGTGCGTGTGTGTGTGTGTGTGTTGTCGGCGTGTGTGTGTGTGTGTGTTGTCGGCGTGTGTGTGTGTGTGTGTTGTCGGCGTGTGTGTGTGTGTGTTGTCGGCGTGTGTGTGTGTGTTGTCGTCGTGTGTGTGTGTGTGTTGTCGGCGTGTGTGTGTGCGTGTGTTGTCGTCGTGTGTGTGTGCGTGTGTTGTCGTCGTGTGTGTTGTGCGTGTGTTGTCGTCGTCGTGTGTTGTGCGTGTGTTGTCGTCGTGTGTGTGGTGCGTGTGTGTCGTCGGGGGGCGTGGGCGCGTGTGGTGGGCGTGTGTTGTCGTCGTGTGTGTGGTGCGTGTGTTGTCGTCGTGTGTGTGGTGCGTGTGTTGTCGTCGTGTGTGTGGTGCGTGTGTTGTCGTCGTGTGTGTGGTGCGTTTGTCGTCGTCGTTGTGTGTGGTGCGTGTGTCGTCGTCGTTGTGTGTGGTGCGTGTGTCGTCGTCGTTGTGTGTGGTGCGTGTGTCGTCGTCGTTGTGTGTGGTGCGTGTGTTGTCGTCGTTGTGTGTGGTGCGTGTGTTGTCGTCGTTGTGTGTGGTGCGTGTGTTGTCGTTGTGTGTGGTGCGTGTGTTGTCGTTGTGTGTGGTGCGTGTGTTGTCGTTGTGTGTGGTGCGTGTGTTGTCGTTGTGTGTGGTGCGTGTGTTGTCGGTGTGTGTGGTGCGTGTGTTGTCGGTGTGTGTGGTGCGTTGTGTTGTCGGTGTGTGTGGTGCGTGTGGGTCGGTGTGTGTGGTGCGTGTGTTGTCGGTGTCTGTGGCGTGTGTGTGTGTCGGTGTCTGAGGGTGTGTGTGTGTTGTCTGTGTCTGAGGGTGTGTGTGTGTTGTCTGTGTCTGAGGGTGTGTGTTGTCTGAGGGTGTGTGTCTGAGTGTGTGTGTGTGTGTGTGTGTGTGTCTGAGGGTGTGTGTGTGTGTGTGTGTGTCTGAGGGTGTGTGTGCTGGGGGTGTGTGTGTGCTGAGGGTGTGTGTGTGTGTGTGTGTCTGAGGGTGTGTGTGTGTGTGTGTGTGTGTGTGTGTGTGTGTGTGTGTGTGTGTGTGTGTTGTCTGAGGGTGTGTGTGTGTGTCTGTGTCTGGTGTCTGAGCGGTGTGTGTGTGTGTGTGTTGTCTGAGGGTGTGTCTGAGTGTGTGTTGTCTGTGTCTGAGGGTGTGTGTGTGTTGTCTGTGTCTGAGGGTGTGTGTGTGTTGTCTGTGTCTGAGGGTGTGTGTGTGTTGTCTGTGTCTGAGGGTGTGTGTGTGTGTGTCGGTGTGTGTGTTGTCGGTGTGTGTGTTGTCTGAGGGTGTGTGTCGGGTGGTGTGCTGAGGGTGTGTGTGTGTGTCTGAGGGTGTGTGTGCTGTGTGTGTGTGGCTGTGTGTGTGTGTGTGTGTGTGTGTGTCTGAGGGTGTGTGTGTGCGTGTGTGTCTGAGGGTGTGTGTGTGTGTGTCTGAGGGTGTGTGTGTGTGTGTGTCGTTGTGCTGAGGGTGTGTGTGTGTGTGTGCTGAGGGGGTGTGTGTGGTGTGGTGTGTGTGGTCTGAGGGTGTGTGTGTGTGTGTGTGTTGTCTGAGGGTGTGTGTGTGTGTGCTGAGGGTGTGTGTGTGTGTGTGTGTGTCTGAGGGTGTGTCGGGGTGTGTGTGTGTGTCTGAGGTGTGTGTGTGTGTGTGTGTGTGTTTGTCTGAGGGTGTGTGTGTGTGTCTGAGGGTGTGTGTGTGTGTCTGAGGGTGTGTGTGTGTGTCTGAGGGTGTGTGTGTGTTGTCTGTGTCTGAGGGTGTGTGTGTGTTGTCTGTGTCTGAGGGTGTGTGTGTGTCTGAGGGTGTGTGTGTGTGTGTCTGAGTGTGTGTGTGTGTGTGTTGTCGGAGTGCGTGTGCGCGTGTGTTGTCGGAGTGCGTGTGCGCGTGTGTTGTCGGTGTGCGTGTGTGTTGTCGGTGTGCGTGTGTTGTCGGTGTGCGTGTGTTGTCGGTGTGTGTTGTCGGTGTGCGTGTGTGCGTTGTCGGTGTGTGTGTGTCGTCTGTGTTGTCGGTGTGTGTGTGTTGTCTGTGTCTGAGGGTGTGTGTGTGTTGTCTGTGTCTGAGGGTGTGTGTGTGTTGTCGGTGTGTGTGTTGTCTGAGGGTGTGTGTTGTCTGTGTGTGTGTGTGTCTGAGGGTGTGTGTGGTCTGTGTGTGTGTGGTCTGTGTGTGTGTGTGTGTGTGTGTGTGTCTGAGGGTGTGTGTGTGTGTGTGTGTCTGAGGGTGTGTGTGTGTGTGTGTGTGTGTCTGAGGGGGTGTGTGTGTGTGTGTCTGAGGGTGTGTGTGTCTGAGGGTGTGTGTGTGTGTGTCTGAGGGTGTATGTGTGTGTGTGTGTGTGTGTGTGTGTGTGTGTGTGTGTGTGTGTGTGTGTGTGTGTGTGTGTGTGTGTGTGTGTGTCTGAGGGTGTGTGTGTGTCTGAGGGTGTGTGTGTGTGTCTGAGGGTGTGTGTGTGTTGTCTGTGTCTGAGGGTGTGTGTGTGTTGTCTGTGTCTGAGGGTGTGTGTGTGTCTGAGGGTGTGTGTGTGTGTGTGTCTGAGTGTGTGTGTGTGTGTGTTGTCGGAGTGCGTGTGCGCGTGTGTTGTCGGTGTGCGTGTGTGTTGTCGGTGTGCGTGTGTTGTCGGTGTGTGTTGTCGGTGTGCGTGTGTGCGTTGTCGGTGTGCGTGTGTTGTCGGTGTGTGTTGTCGGTGTGCGTGTGTGCGTTGTCGGTGTGTGTGTGTCGTCTGTGTTGTCGGTGTGTGTGTGTGTGTGTTGTCTGAGGGTGTGTGTGTGTTGTCTGTGTCTGAG